>NW_026991710.1:66251235-66848735 GCF_029215605.1 Mirounga angustirostris
TGTTAAGATTCTGGAAGCATGGTCTGAGGGACGACTGCTCCCACGGCCTTCTTTTCCTTCCCTGGTGCCTCTTTCCATCCCTGGCTGTCCTCTCACACCGAATTCTGGTTTCTCTTTGGGCCTTTTTTTTTTTTTTTTAATTGACTGAGGGAAATGTATATTCTGGGACCTCGATGCAGGGTTTTCTGGGAGATGGCTTCTAGAGGCTGACGGGGGTGAGGAGGTATGGCCGCTATCATGTCGTTCAGAACCACCCGGACCATCTTCTGTGAGTCCTTGTGTTTTGGGTTCTCTCTCCGCCACCAACTCTGAAGAGGGGCACATAAGCGGAACGCCCTCACAACGTGAGTCAGGATGTCTAGATTAGTGATATTTGCAGGAATCTGAATTGTTTAGGAATTTTGCGGAATTTACGTTGAAGGGTTAGAGCCACTCCACGTTAAAATTTGTGACATGTGCCTGTCATGCAAGCAGTTACAATAGTGTTAATCGTAGGTAGGTAGGTAGATAGATAATTGTCCGTTTTCTTTTTGTAGATTATACAGCACTGTTCTTTTGTAATGAACTTGAATTCTGTTTAAAGTATGCGTCTCAAGTTGATGGTAATATTTACATCCTGACAGCTGAGATCATGTTGATCTACATAAATGGGATACACCTGCTCTAACCTGGCCATTGAAACCTTGGCTGTGTTTTATGAAAACTCTGCTATCTTTTCTCTGGTGGCACATGTAATCTAGTTTTATCAGTGGGAAATCTAGCTGTGTATCTTGGATTTAGCTACTATATACTGCAGTTTCCTTCTCATGAAAATGGGGATAATAGGACTTATTCTTGTCTGAGGACAAAATGAGTATGTGTGTGTATATACATTTATATCACACATGTTGCTTAGAACAGTGTGACATTTAGTGCCACAAAATTGTCTTTGTTGCTATTATTATTATAAAGCAGTTAGTAAGTACATATAATGACTTATTCCATGGATTGTAAATAAGGTGAATGTGTCTTCTACTCCATAGAGTACCGACTGTCTTCATTCATGGTTTAATCCTTTCTGCATGTAATTTTTAGATTTGGATGAAAGTAAAATGATCATATATTTTTCCCCATGCTCAGCTTATATTTCCCCCCACGCTTTGCTTTCTTTTTTGTTTTGTTGAAGAAAATGAAGTACATTCTTTATCAGAAGAGATATAGTTTTTCAAGTGTTTGCAGAATTCTGAAACTTAAGCTAAGAATTTACTTCCTCAGCTGTGAATTGCAGGTAAACAATAGTACCTATCTTATAGGGTACTTTAGTTATGTATTACTATGTTACAAACCAAAAACTTAGTGGTGTAAAACAACTATTATTTTTCAGGATTCTTTGGGTTGACTGGACTGTTCTGCTGGTCTAAGCCGGGCTTACTCATGCAGGTGCAGAGTCAGCTGGCAGCTCATTTGGGGCTGGTGGAGCTAAAATGCGCTCACATATACATCAGGCTGCTGGCTGATTCTGTCTCTCCACATGGTCTCTCATTCAGTAGTTCCTTATAGGGCCATAGAAGTGTTCCAAAAGGGTTAGAGTGAAAGCTGCCACACTTAAGGCTAGCTGTGGAAATCTCATAATGTCAGTTCTCTAAAACAGGTCAAAGTAAATCACAAGACCAGCCCAGATTCAAGGGAAGGAAAAATGGAGTCTACCTCTTTCTGGGAGGAGTGGCCAGGTTACATTAGAAAGGGCATGGACAGATGGGGCATGATTCATTGGAGGCCATTATTGTAATAGTCTATCACCTGAGATTGTTGTGCTTGATAACTGATAGGGCTTTCTTTTTTTTTTTTAATGTTTTATTTATTTATTCATGAGAGTCAGAGAGAGACAGAGAGAGAGGCAGAGGCAGAGGGAGAAGCAGGCTCCCCGCCTTGCAGGGAGCCCGATGCGGGATTCGATTCCAGGACCCTAGGATCGTGACCTGAGCCAAAGGCAGACATTCAACCATCTGAGCCACCCAGGTGCCCCTAGCCAGGGCTTTCTGAGGAAAGTCTTGGTCTTGCCTACAGGTACATATCTGGTCCTATCTCTACAGGAATGTGTTGGGATATTTATTTTCATAACAAAACAGTTCTGCCAGCTACATGTCTATGAGGAAAGCACTCTTGAAATATATCAGTAGTTTTAGGATTTATGTTAGGAGTTGGGTGACAAAGCAGTCCATATAAAGGGATAGCAGAGTAAATTCATTTCTAAAATATTGATACTGTGTGTTTCCAGCAATTAGCAGAATATTTATAACAGAGCAGTCATTTAATAAGTGTTAGTTGAATCGATGAATAGCTAGAAAGGTGCAGAGCTTATATTTGAACCCAGGTTTTTCTACTCTATAAAGCTTATTTTTAACCTATCAGCCTGCTTTTCTTGCCCAAACTTCAATTAGAAATGCTTTCTCATAACTGTGAATTAACACAATAATCTAAAGTGGACATAAGAAATTGGCCGTATAAGATGCATTTTTGCAAATTTTATAAACTACTTTTGTATATATTATGCATTATTATCATTATCTCATACAAAACTTTAGAAGAGAGGAGAGCCTTGAAGAGGGACCATTTGAATAGGTAGCTGTTACGATAGCCTGTCTAAATTTCTTGGCTAAAACGTACTCAGTTCTTTGAAACTCAGTTGAGATATTATTTCTTCCAAAAAGCCTTTTCTGAACAGCCACCAACACACACTCATAAATACTCACACACACAGGACCTGGTTTGTTGCTCTTATGCCCAGTGGCAGATTGTATTTACCTCTACCATAGCACTTAATTGTTTTAATTGTCTGTTTACTTGTCTGCTTTTCCAATTAGAATGCGATCTCTTTGAGGGCAGGTATGATGTTATGGATTATAGTCTTTGTTGAGTTATTTCTATAGAAATAAGACCTTTTTTTTTGTCTTCCCACTTCTCAGTATAGAAGGTACCCAGAAGAGGATAGCAGGCCTTTGGAGTCTAAACATTTCATTTTACAAGAAGCTGTTAGCATAGAGAAAAGAGAGTAATGGGAGACCTTTTAGCTCTCTTTGACTATTAGAAAGGCTGTTTTACAGGGGTGCCTGGATGGCTCAGACCTCAGCCTTCAGCTCAGGTCATAATCTCAGGATCCTCCCTTCTCAGTGGGGAACCTGCTTCTCCCTCTTCCGCTCCCTCTGCTTGTGCTCGCTCTCTTTATCAAATAAATAAATAAAATCTTTAAAAAGAAGGCTGTTTTGCAGAAAAGAAAATAGACTCCTCTGCCTTACAGAGGTAGACTTTGGATTAGAACTTTCTAATAATAGAATGGAATAGAACTGTCAAAAAATGGAGGACACATACACACCAGAGGATAAGACTATATAATCTCAAGGGCCCCTTATAACTCAGATTCTCTGGTTCTCTGTTATTCCCACACACAAGTTTTAGTGGTTCCCATCTCAAGAGTGAAGTTCCCTAACATCTGGTGTTTACCATGTGCCAAGCACATCTTTATTTACATTTTTTAATCCTTAATGAGTAAAATTTACATTACATATGAGAAAACTGAAGTACAGAGGTGAAATACCTTGCTTGAGGTCACATAGCTTGTGGCAAGGCCATAATACAACCTATCTGCTTGGTTCAGAGCCCTGAATTCTAAACACATCTACCTTTTGGCCTTATATTATCTTCTCCCAACTAGATTACATTTCAGATAGTGATTTTTTTTTTTTTTGGCCTAGAATACCTGTCTTCCTCCACTCTTTCCCACTTAACACTACATTGAAATATTTAAAATGCTTAAAGATCAACCTCATTTAGGGAATTATTTCTTTTTTTAACATTTTAAATTTTAATTAAAATTAAAATATGCTGAGAAGTCAGTTGTTAGTCTTACCGAGATTCTCTTACATATTATCAGTCATTTTCTTTTAAAAAATTTTTTTATTTAAATTCAATTTAGTTAACATATAGTTATTATTAGCTTCAGGGGTAGAATTCAGTCATTCATCAATTGCATATAACACCCAGTGCTCATGCCTTCAAGTACCCTCTTTACTACCCATCATCCAATTACCCCATCCTCCCCACCCACCTCCCCTCCAGCAACCCTCAGTTTGTTTCTTATAGTTAGGAGTCTCATGGTTTGCCTCCTTCTCTATTTTTATCTTATTTTTCCTTCCCTTCCCCTATGTTCATCTTTTTTGTTTCTTAAATTCCACATATTAGTGAAATCATATATTTGTCTTTCTCTGACCGACTTACTTCACTTAACAAAGTACACTCTAGTTCCATCCATGTGGTCGCAAATGGCAAGATTTCATTCTTTTTGACAACTGAGTAATATTCCATTTTGTGTGTATGTGTGTATATACACGACATCTTCTTTATCCATTCATCTGCTGATGGGTTCTTTCCATAGTTTGGCTATTGTGGACATTGCTGCTATAAACATTGGGGTGCATGTGCTCTTTCGAGTCACTATTTTTGTATCCTTTGGGTAAATAAATACCTAACTAGTGCAATTGTTGAGTCCTGGAGTAGTTCTATTTTTGACTTTTTGAGGAAACGCCATACTATTTTCCAGATTGGCTGTATTCCCACGAACAGTGTAAGACAGTTCCCTTTTCTCTGCATCCTCGCCAACATGTGTTGTTTCCTGAGTGGTTAATTTTAGTCATTCTGAGTGGTGTGAAGTGGTATCTCATTGTGGTTTTGATTTTTAAGGAAATTACAAATTGTTTAATTTTCTGAAACTTCTTTGTGATGTGTCTATGTGGATTTGTTTATTTCTCTGTCAGTTGGCTTTTGCTATGAAATAAACCACTCTAAAACTTAGTGGATTAAAACAACAATCATTTACTTATAATTCTGTTGGTTGGCTGGGCCTAGCTGGATGGTTCTCTGTTCTGCATGGTCTGGGTTCCACATGTGTGTCCTACATGTGTCTGTAGTCAGCTGCAGGTTAGGTAGGCACTGCTGCTTTGCTGTGTTGGCGGGGGCAGTGGAGGTGACTGGGCTACATATTTCATTATCCAGTAGGTTAGCCTGATCTTGTTCATGTGGCCACAGCAGGGTTACAAGAGAAAAAGACACATATAAGACCTCTTGAGGTCTGTCTAGGTTCAGAACAGGCACTTCACTTCTATCAAAATTCTATTAATCAAAACAGGCTCAGATCAAAGGGTGGGAAAAGAAACTCTACCTTTCGATGTGAAGAGCTACAGAGTCACATTGCATTGTTTTTTATTTTATTTTATTTTATTTTATTTTTGTTTGTAAATACTCTACTGCATTATCCTGGTTGTGCTTCACTGTATTTATTGAATCAAATAGATTCTTTCATGGTCCTGGGATGTTTCAGCCATATATTTTCAAATGTAGCTTGTGTCCCATTCTGTTTTCTTGTCTAGGACTCCAGTGAAACACCTGTTAGGCCCTCTTACTGTGACCTCTATGTCTCTTACCCTGTCTTCTGTACTTACTTTGCAATGCTTTATTCTGGATAGGTTTTTCTGTCCTGCCTCCTAGTTTATCAGGTTTTCAAATGTGTTTAATCTACTGTTAAGAACTTCATTGAGTAAGCTTGGATATAGTATTTTTTAGTTCTGTAGTTTTTGGTGGTTCTTTTTTCTTTTCTTTCTTTTTTTAAAATATTTTTTAAATTATTTATTTATTTATTATTATTATTATTTTAAGATTTTATTTATTTATTTGACAGAGAAAGACACAGCGAGAGAGGGAACACAAGCAGGCTTCCTGCAGAGCAGGGAGCCCAACGCAGGGCTCGATCCCAGGACCCTGGGATCATGACCTGAGCTGAAGGCAGACGCTTAACGACTGAGCCACCCAGGCACCCCTAAAATTTTTTATTTTAAGTAGGCTACACACCTGACGTGGGGCTTGAACTCATGATCTTGAGATAGAGATTCGCGTGCTCTACCGACTAAGCCAGCCAGGTGCCTCGGTGGTTCTTTCTTCAAATGACATTTTTTATGGTTCTCAGTTTCTTGCTGAAACTTTGAAGCCTGAGTTTATCTCTGTAAACATGATGTAATTGTACTACAGTCTTTCTGATAGTCTCCAGTATCTGGAGTCCCTGCTTGTTGCTATTGTCTGTTGCTTTTGTTGATTCTAGCTCATATTGTAATATGCCTTGTGATCTTTGTTGGGCAAGTTATTTAAAAATATACTTTTCAACATTTGGAGGCTTAGGATGTAACCTTTCATGGAGGATTTTCATTTCCTTCTGCCAGTCACCTGAGGGTGATAGCTGTCTAGCATCAAGGCTTCAGAATTTTTTGGTTTACCTTGATGATCCTTAGAATAGAAATTGTAATCTTATTTCCAAAGTGGTAGTGTTTCCTCCTTTGGAAAGCATGGATCTCAGATTCCTTTTCTTTTAGCTCTGTAGTTGGCCAAAAATTACAACTTGCCTCTCAGTGTTTCTAGGAGATTGGCAGAATGCCCCAAGGCAGAGCCCACCAGAAGTGCCACTCTGCCTCTCACCTGGCTTTTCACACACAGAAGCTCTTTGTACTCATCCTCTCCTGTTCTTTCTTGTTAGGATTTTATGCTATTATTATTATTTTTTTTTTTGCATTTCTTTCAGCTTTTTATGTTTTTGTTTTTGTTTTGAGGTAGGGTTGGTCCAGTCATCTAACTCATCATTACCATAGGTGAAAGATCTACTAATACATACCTATTCTACTCATTTTGATTCTAAATAGTGACTGTGATACATTTTCATGTGGGTATATTTTATTTACCTTCAGATTTAGGTGCCAAGAAATCAGGAATCAACATAGTGAACTTTAGTTCATAGACATAAATGGGTGCTCAGTAAACATTTGTTGATGATGATAAATGGATAGGGCAGATGCAAGCACCTTAGTTAAATTTATTTTCCTCCATAATTTTTTTTTTTTTTTTTTTTTAAGTAGGCTCCATGTCCAGCGTGGAGTCCAACGCAGGGCTTGAACTCACGACCATGAGATCAAGACCTGAACTGAAACCAAAAGTTGGATGCTTAATCAACTGAGCCACCCAGGCACCCACCTCCATAATATTTTTTAAGGAAAATGTATTTGGTATTTGTCATGTTCTCCATATCAATCACTTTTCCATTTTTTCTATTGAGTGCTCAGTAAAAAGATGTTTTATCCATGGAGCCTTCTCTAGCTAATCTAACCCCTTTTGGTTTTACTCTTTTCTGAATTAAAGTATTAACCTCTTCATTTTTCATCTCTTTTTTAATTTTGCTTTTACTTTCTATTAAAATATAAAATAAGTGTGGGTTTATATATACCTGTATATTTTAAAGTACATTGCATTGAGTACATTACTCTTTTTTTTAAAGATTTTATTTATTTGACAGAGAGAGACACAGTGAGAGAGGGACTACAAGCAGGGGGAGTGGGAGAGGGAGAAGCAGGCCTCCCGCCAAGCAGGGAGCCCGATGGGGGGATCGATCCCAGGACCCTGGGATCATGACCTGAGCCGAAGGCAGACGCTTAACGACTGAGCCACCCAGGCGCCCCTGAGTACATTACTCTTAAGAGTAGAGCCCAGTACATTTTCTCACATGCATAGATATGTAACAACTATCCAGATCAAGCTGGGAATATTTCCAACATGCCCAGAGGTTCCCTCATGCCCCTTCCCAGTCACTACCCCCGAATATAACCACTATTCTACTTCCGTCACTGTGATTTGGGTTTTCCTGTTCTTGAAATGCACATAAATGGAACCATTTAGTGTATACCCTTTTGTATCTGTCCTATTTCACTCAACATAATGTCTGTGAGATACATTCATGCATGAAGCATTCATTATTGATTTGTAGAATTCCATTTTATTAGTGGGCCTTTCTTTTGATGAGATTTAAAATTTTTTCTAGTTTAGAGCTATTTTGAATAAAGCTACTCTGAAAATTTTTGTATTTATCTTTTTATGGACATAGACATTCATTTCTCTTGGATATGTACCCAAGAGTGGAATATTTGGGTTATAGAGGACATGTTTAGTTTTAGTAGATAACTGCCAGTGGTTTTCCAGAGTGTAGATCACTTTATACTTCCATTAGGGATAGATGAGATTAGTTCCCCTACATCCTCACCAACACTCAAATTTGTTAGTGTTTTTAATATTACTCATTTTAATGGAAGTATAATAGTACCTACTTGTGCCTATAATTTGCATTAACTTAATGAATATTGAGGTTATTGGTACCTTTTAATATGCTTATTGGGCATTTGGATGTTATCTCTAAAGTGCTTATTTAAGCATTTTATCTGTTCTTTAATTGGGTTGTTCATCTTTTATTGATTTACAGGAGTTTTAAGTGTATTCTGGATGGGAGGTTTTTTTGCCAAATATATGGATCGCAGGTATCTTTTCTATCTGTGGCTTGCATGTTTCACTTTTTTTTTAAGCTTTTTATTGAACAGGTTATAGAAGAAGCTTAATCAAAAAGACCAAAGCCCATGTCATCATCAGACTCCTCTGATTCTTCTATTCTTCTTTCTTTGCTTCCACTTTCCTCTCAGCTGGAGCAGCAGTGGTGGAAGGAGCAGAACAGCGCCAGCTGCTGGGGCGGCTCTCCCAGCCCCTATGTTGCAGATGAGGCTCCCGATGTTGACATTGGCCAGGGCCTTTGCAAATAAGCCCGGCCAGAGAGGTTCAACATTCATACGTGCTACTTTAATGAAGGCATTGATCTTAGCCTCTGTGACCTCATCGTCCTGCAGGATGAGGGACAAGCAGGTGCGGGCGAGCTCCAAGATGGAGGCCATGGTGTGGGCAAGTGCCAAGCGGGCACTGCCTGTTGCAGTGCTAGTCAACGGATGGTGAGGGCCTCACCCCATCATGGCATTAGCTTCCTTGGAAGGACCGAGCACGTTAGAGGCAGCTGAGGAAAGCATCTCTCACTTTTTAATGGTGACTTTGATAGATATTCTTAATTTCAAAGAAACGTATCCATTTTTTATTCTTACAAAATTTTTTTTCTTGTGGCAAGAACTTTTAAGAACTACTTTTTTAGCAGCGTTCAAGTATGCAATACACAGTATTATTAACTACAGTCACCATGGTGTACATTCCATCCCCTTATTTATAACTGGAAGTTTGTATCTTTTGACCACTTTCACCCATTTTCTTATACCCCACTTCTAGCCTCTGGCAGCCACCAGTTTGATCTGCATCTTTGTGTTTGATTTGGTTTTATTTTAGATTCCACTGTAAGAGAGATCATGTGGTATTTGTCTTTCTCTGTCTGACTTATTTCACTTAGCATAATGCCCTCAAGATCTGTCTTGTTGCAAAAGGCAAGATTTTCTTCCTTTATTATGGCTGAATTAATATTCCATTGTATTTACATACATTTTCTTTATCCATTCATTCATAGATGAACACTTTAGTTGTTTCTATATCTTAGTTATTGTAAATAATGCTGCAATGAACATAGGAGTTTATATGTCTTTTCAAACTAATGTTTTCATTTTCTTTGGATAAATACCCAGTAGAATTGTTGGATCACAATATGGATTTTTTTTTTTTTTTTGAGACATCTTTATACCATTTTCCATAGTGGCTGCACTAATTTACATTCCCACCAACAGAACATGAAGGTTCCCTTTTCTGTGTATCTTCACCAACACTTGTTATTTCTTGTCTTTTTAATAATAGCCATTCTAACAGGTGTGAGGTGATATCTTATTGTGGATTTGACTTGTATTTCTCAGATTATTAGTGATGTTGAACCTGTTTTCATGTGCCTTTTGGCCGTGTTTATCTCTGGGAAAATGTCTATTCAGTTCCTCTGCCCCCCCCCCCTTTTTTTTTTGAGAGAGAGAAAGAGAAAGTGAACAGGGGTTTGGGGAGAGAGAGGAAGAGAAGAGAGAGAATCTTAAGTAGGCTTCATGCCTAGGGCGGAGCCTGATGTGGGGTTCCATCTGACAACCCTGAGATCATGATCTGAGCCAAAATCGGGAGTCAGATGCTTAACCAACTGAGCCATTCAGGTGTCCCCCTCTGCCATTTTTTAATCACTCTTTTATTTATTTATTTTTTGCTATTGAGTTGTATGAGTTTCTTAAATATATTTTAGATGTTAACCCTTATTAGATAACCTCCCATTCTATAGGTTGCCTTTTTATTTTGTTGATGTTTTTCTTCACTTGAAGCTTTTTAGTTTTGTATAATCCCCTTTATTTATTTTTGCTTTTGTTGTCACCGCTTAAGTCAGATCTAAAAAGATACTGCTAAGACCAGTGTTGAGAAGCTTACCACCTATGTTTTATTCTAGGAGTTTTATGGTTTCAGGTCTTACATTCAAGTCTTTAATTCATTTTGAGTTTATTTTTGGTATGGGGTAAGATAGTGGTCCAGGTTCATTATTTTTCATGTGGCTGTCCATTTTTCTCAGCACCATTTACTGAAGACACCGTCCTTTCCCCATTGTATATTCTTGCCTCCTTTGTTATAAATTAATTGACCATATATGTGCAGGTTTATTTCTGGGCTCTCTGTTCTGTTCCATTGATCTATGTGTCTGTGTCCATACTGATACCATACCATTTTGATTACTATAGCTTTGTAATAATTTGAAATCAGGGAGTGTGATGCCTCCAACTGTTTTTTCTCAAGATTGTTTGGTTATTCAAGGTCTTTTATGGTTCCATACAAATTTTAGTTGTTTGTTCTATTTCTGTGAAAAATGCCATTGGAATTTTGATAGGGATTTCATTGAATCTGTAGATTGCTTTGGGTAGTATGGGCATTTTAACAATACTAATACTTTCAATCCATGACTATGGAATGTCTTTCCTTTTATTTATGTCTTCAGTTTTTTTCATCAATGTCTTATAGTTTTCAGTGTACAGATCTTTCACCTGGGTTAAATTTATTCCTAGTTATTTTTTTCTTTTTGATGTAAATAGGATGTTTTCTAGTGTTTAGAAACACAACAGATTTTTTTAAATTTAAATTCAGTTTAATTAACATACAGTATATTAATAGTTTCAGAGGTAGAAGTTAGGGATTCATCAGTTGCATATAATGCCTAGTGCTCATTACATCATGTGCCCTCCTTAATGCCCGTCACCCAGTTACCCCATCTTTCCACCCACCTTCCCTCCAGCAACCCTTAGTTTGTTTCCTACAGTTAAGAGTCTCTTATGGTTTGTCTCCCTCTCTGTTTCCGTCTTAGTTTATTTTTCCTTCCCTTCCCTCATGTTCATCAGTTTTGTTTCTGAAATCATATATTTGTCTTTCTCTGACTGACTGACTTCATTTAGCATAATACCCTCTAGTTCATCCACATCATTGCAAATGGCAAGATTTCATTCTTTTTGATTGCTGAGTAATATTCCATCGTGTGTGTGTGTGTATGTGTGTGTATGTATATATACTGCATCTTCTTTATCCATGCATCTATTGATGGACATCTGGGCTCTTTGCATAGCTTGGCTATTGGAAACACAACAAATTTTCAAGCATTGATTTTGTACCCCACTTTACCAAATTCATTTATTAGTTCTTACAGTCATACTTCTTATATTGTTCAGTTTTATTCATTTCAGTAACTTTTATTTTAATTTAATATGTGATAATATTATTTGATTTTTAAATTTTTATTTGCCCGACTATATTATATCTTCAAAGACTAAGGTTATTTAAAATCTCTTTAGTATCATACACAGAATCTTATATTAGCATTTAAAAAAGCTTAGGTGCTCAATTAGCATTTTTGGATGATTTAATATGGCAATATTAAATGATTATTTTTTTAAGATTTTATTAGAGAGTGAGCGAGAGAGAGAGAGAGAGAGCACAAGAGGGAGGAGGAGCAGAGGGAGAGGGAAAAGCTGACTCCCCACTGAGCAGGAAGCCTGACTGGGGGCTCAATCCTGCGACTCTGGGATTATGACCTGAGCCGAAGGCAGATGCTTAACTGACTGAACCATCCAGGTGCCCGATTGATTATTTAAATCCCAGATTTAAATTAGGTTTATTAGTCATTCCTTATTATTATTGTAAAAAAGTAATTTCTTATTTTTAGATACTAGAATTTACATATTAGAGAATGAGTAAGATAGCATCTAGCCCGAGCTCTGCACCTCACTTTCTTTTTTTTTTTTAAAGATTTATTTATTCATTTGAGAGAGCGAGAATGAGAGAGAGCACATGAGAGGGGGGAGGGTCAGAGGGAGAAGCAGGCTCCTCGCTGAGCAGGGAGCCCGATGCGGGACTCGATCCCGGACTCCAGGATCATGACCTGAGCCGAAGACAGTTGCCTAACCAACTGAGGCGCCCCTATACCTCACTTTCTTAATAAAAGTTGAGAGTTTGGGTAGGCAATTTGTAATGCAAGTTGTATGATGTAGTTAATATAGAAGTTTTATCCTTTTTAGAGGTTTTTTTGGTGTGTTTTTAATACAGATTAGTTGATAAGTTACAAAACAATGACTTAAAGCAGGTTAATCAGAAAATTTCTGTGGGACATTGTCATATTTGAGTATAATATTGTTAGTATAAAATAATCTATAGGGATATAAGATTAAGGGGGCTTAGCCATGAATATGAAGAATATGAATAATAAGTCAATCAAAAATGAATAAAGCATTGAATGTATTAACTTAAATGCCCAGAGCAATAAAGTAGATGTATAAATATAGATATGGAAAATAGTATATGTGCATGTGTGTGTATGTGTATATATAGAAAGAATGAGATATTCCATGTTAATGAATTTTCAGGTAACTGAATACTGTCCCTCAAATTTTAAAAATAATTTTAAAACTATCAATTTTTATTTTAAAGCTTAATAATATTTCCTTGCTCTATTAGAGTAGTTTCTCTCTTTTGGAGTTTGCTGCCTTTTCTGTCAGTTTATCTTTCTTACAAGTCAATTTGATCCATCGTGTTTTTGAGAAATCATATAACCAAGGTTCAGAGAATACTGTATGGGTTGAGAATCAGTGTTGAATGGTAGCTTGAGGGTGTGCCCTACAAAATACAAATCATAAATTTGAATGAGTTTGGGCCCTATTTGTATATATATTTTTTCCTATTTGTATATTTTTATTTCTTGACTATATTCTGGATGACGTTCTGAATAATTGATACTATTAGGTTTGTAAAATGCATTAACTAATGCTTCTAATAAATATTACTATTAAGACAGAAGGGATAAAAATAGTATAATACTTGTGTACCCACCACTCAGTTTAAGAAATAAAATACTGTATTATTATTTACCAATACCGTTAAATATTTGAATGCTTGTGATATGCTGCTTTAGGCATTGTGTGTATAGCAGTCAACAAAACAAACAAAAATCCTTGTCTTCCTAGAGTTTATATTTTAGGAATGAATTTGCCATTGCCTAATAATTGTCATTGTTCCTGTTTTTAGCATTTCCCCATCCTTTTTTTTTTTTTAAGATTTTTATTTATTTGAGAGAGAGAGAGCGTGAGCAAGCGCATGAGTGGGGGGAGGGGCAGAAAGAGAGGGAGAAGCAGACTCCCTGCTGAGCAGGGATTCCCAAATTGGGGGCTCCATCCCAGGATCCTGAGATCATGACCTGAGCCTAAGGCAGACAATTAACCAACAGAGGCACCCAGATGCCTCTCCCCCATCCTTTTTAGAGTGCTGATTTGAATCTTACGTGGTCATGAATATTAGGCAGAATAGTTATTAGAAGTGATTGCAAATAAAGAATATATAGGCACTGTCTGATAGCATAAGATGTGTTCTGTCAGTGCATTTGGCTTGGTGGAGTTTGTTTTGTACACACTAAGACATTCAGTCCCTAATACTTGGTTTCACTGCCTCATCAACACTATCCTAGTGTTGGTGACCCTAGTTTCATTAGGCCCACAAGAGGAAAAGGTTCTGGGTCACCTCAAATAACATTCTTGTGTGTCTGTGTAATACACAATTGAAGGAAATATAACTTATTTTTTAAGGCATTTGAAAGTTGACTTATTTATTTTTAAAGAGAGAAAGGCAAAGCATAAGAGACTTTTTTTTTAACATTCATTTATTTATTAGAGAGAGAGAGAGCATGTGCACATGCCTGCACCCAAGTGTCGGGAGGGGCAGAGGGAGAGAGAGAATTCCAAGCGGACTTCGTGCTGAGCATGGAGCGGGGGGGGGGGGGGGGGGAGGCAGGGCTCGATCCCACAACCCCAAGATCACAACCTGGGCTGATATCAAGTCATATGCCCAACGGACTGAGCCACTCAGGCACCCCAAAAGTTGACTTTTTAGTTTAAATTTAAAACTAAAACTTTTTCAAGAAAAAGGGGCACTTTAGATCCAGTAACTTAGAGTTACAGATTCGTTTTCTTGTGATGGGCTTGAGAACTTTTTTTTTCCTTTTCGAAGTAAGCTCTATGCCCACTGTGGGGCTTGAACTCACAATCCCTTAGATCAAGAGTCTCATACTCTATCAACTAAGCCAGCCAGGTGCTCCTGGGCTTGAAAACGTAAAAAAAAAAAAAAAAAAATATGGTATAACGTAAAGAAAACTAGAAGTGACACCTTAGAATTACAGATTTAGTGTTTCTTGTGATGGACTAGGAACTTAAAACAACAACAGAAAAATCTGTGGTGTACTATAAAGAAAACCACAAACTAGAGCACTATGAAAGAAACCAGGATAAATAGAAATGAATAAACATCAAAATTAGCATTAGAGTATGGTGTTCTCTGAACATTATTTTTATTTGGTGTTGTTTTAGGTATCGTCAGATCCTGGAAAAAGCCATTCAGTTATCTGGGGCAGAACAACTAGAAGCTTTGAAAGCTTTTGTGGAAGCAAGTAAGTGGAATGAAGATTCCATGTTTGCCTTGTATTATTGAGTTAGGACTTCAAAGCTGCTCAAGCTTGTTTTATGTCAAGTTATCAATATAATTTTCATTGAGATTAAATTTAAATATACATTGAAATTCACTTTAGAATTTAAGCTTTACTACTTGATAATTTTTCAGTAAGTTGTCTTCAGAGTTACATTACCAATTAAGGTTTTCTACAGTAATTGATACAGTAACTGATGAAAGACAATGTAGCATAATGATAAGGAAAATAGTCTAGATTCAGTCTGGTGTGTTGTTTTATTAGTTGTGTGTTCTTGGATAAGTTAATTCCTTTGTGCCTCCATTTCCTTGTCTATACAATGGGGATGTAATAGCTACCCTGTAGAAATGTTGGGAGGTTAAATGAGTTGATATACCAAGTAAAGTGCTTTGAATAGTGCCCGGCATAGAATAAACGCTATATAGGTATTGACCGTTATTAACGTTAAGAACATTCCATTTGAATGGGAACTAGACATTTCCATTCTTCAAGACATTCTCACCTACTCCCTGACTTCAAACATATCCAGTTATTTTGAAAATTACTCAAAATTCAGGCTGGACTTGATACTGAGTTAACAATATTAATGACACTTGAGAGTGCTTTACAGTGTACGGAGTGCTCTCACACACATTCTCATGAGAAGTGCTAGTTTATGTAGGAACTTCTTTCTAACAGTCGTAAGTGCCTAATGACACTTGTAATGAAAGTGTTTTCTCAGCTGTATCAAATGAATTATGATTAATATATCACGAACTGATTACAAGTTTGTTACAGGTTGCCGTAAATTACTGCCTCAAAAAATTGGGGCCTGCAATGTGTGTTGAACTGGCCGTCACTTCAGAAAAACTATTAGGAATGGTTTTATTGAGAATATTGCATTGTAGTAGCAAAAGAATAGTGATTTTTTTTTTTGAGACTTTATTTATTTATTTGACAGAGAGAGAGACACAGCGAGAGAGGGAACACAAGCGGGGGGCGGGAGGGAGAAGGAGAAGCAGGCTCTCCACCGAGCAGGGAGCCCAATGTGGGGCTCGATCCCAAGACCCTGGGATCATGACCTGAGCTGAAGGCAGACGCTTAACGACTGAGCCACCCAGGCGCTCCAAGAATAGTGATTTTGATCTTTAAACTTTGATCTTTATATAAACTTTGAATCCAGTGAACCAATGAAAAGCAGTCTACTGAAAATCATTTACATCAGCTGAACTGTTTTTGAACGATCACTTATTTTCCCAGTAACTGCTGATTTCAGACTTAATTTATCTGAGCAGTGGTCACAAGCACGATGCATCTTTTAAAATATAATAATAGTGATAATAATAATGAACATTTGTTGAGTGCTTTGTACCCCATGTTGCTTAAAGTGCTCTATGTATAATGCATTTAAGCTTCTCAGCAGCCTTAGCCACACTGTACAAAGGAGGAAACAGAAACGTTGGAGGGCATCTGATCGGGAATGGTGGAAGCAGCGAGGCTTCAGAGCTCTCATCCTTTATCACATACAGTAATAAAAACTCATACATGTTTATGAATTATGTCATTAAATATGTCTGTACATCTAGTGCTGACTTCAGTTCTTATTTGTTGTTTTTATTGGGAAAATACAAGTGGCGGTAACTGTCACTACTTGCTTTATTTAAATTTCATGAAAATTATCTTTCTTCTTTAACTCCTTTTTGTCACCAGGTGGTATATAAGTACATACATAAAAATATAGGTGTTTCTGTGCCTTCCCTTTATAGAACAATAAGGAAGAGAAGGAATAATATAAAATTCTCAAATGGAAAACAAAACTTTTCCCCAGCCATTTCTGTTTCTTAGGAAAATTATGGGATTTTTACTGTTTTAGTGTAGTCATTATGTAATCAAATAATTCAGCATAAGGAAAACTGATTCTGTAATATAAGATGATATGGGTATGGAAGTCCCTGAATAATACAGTGAAGGTTGTACTAATCTATATTGTTCTTAATGTTAATTTTAGGTAAAAATTGATTGCTTAATGAAAATTTATAAATTACTCATGTTTTCTTATCTCTTATTTTTTTTTGACAAGTGGTGAATGAGAATGTCAGTCTCGTGATCTCTCGACAGTTGCTGACTGATTTCTGTACACATCTCCCTAACCTGCCTGATAGCACAGCCAAAGAAATCTATCATTTCACCTTGGAAAAGATCCAGCCTAGAGTCATTTCATTTGAGGAGCAGGTAAAAATCTAGAGCAGTGATTTTTCAACATGAGATAGCAGCAGTTATTTTGAGAGATACTATGACATTTTTAAAGGAGATGATCATCCAGTTTTATTTTTGACAAAACAGTGTGCCAAACAGCATGTTACAATGTAAAAATAAATATTAGGATGTTGTAACTCCAGCTGACATTTGCTTGGATATTACAGTTTGATTTACAAACCAAATACTACTCTTTAGACAATTTTTAAGAATCAGAAAAATTGTTAATAAGGCTAAAATCATAGGAAAATGCTAGCATTATATATACAGTTAACATAAAAGTAAAATTTAATATTTAAACTAAATTATTGCCATAATCCACATTGCAGAAATATGTTAGTTCAATATTTTGATATTCTGTGAATGCAAAATTCATAAAAAAAGATTGGGGTGGTCTAGTTAAACTAGCACTATTTACTTGTCAGCTTAATATGTTGAATGAAAGCATTATCACAGTAGATTAACTTAGCCTCCATTTATTTTAGTCACTAATGTCAGTTGAAATAATTTAACATGTCTACCTACTATTCCAGGTTGCTTCAATAAGACAGCATCTTGCATCCATATATGAGAAAGAAGAAGATTGGAGAAATGCAGCCCAAGTGTTGGTGGGAATTCCTTTGGAAACAGGACAAAAGTATAGTAAATAGTGGATATTGGATGGAGATGTATATAGGATATTTATCATTGTTCACTTATGTTTTTTCTCATTCTAATGAAAGAAATATCATAAACAATTTAATAAATACAAAAATTTTGCAGTATGTTAGAAGGGGATAAGTGCTATAGAGAAAAGTAAAGGGAAAGTGGAGAACAGGTTGTATCATTAAATAGGGTGATTGGGGGCGCCTGAGTGGCTCAGTCGTTAAACGTCTGCCTTCGGCTCAGGTCATGATCCCAGGGTCCTGGGATCAAGCCCCGCATCGGGCTCCCTGCTCAGCGGGAAGCCTGCTTCTCCCTCTCCCACTCCCCCTGCTTGTGTTCCTGCTCTCGCTGTCTCTCTCTCTCTGTCAAATAAATAAATAAATAAATAAATCTTTAAATAGGGTGATTGGAGTGGTAGGGTGGTCCAGATACAACTTCTCAGACACTTGAAGAAAATAAGGGAATGGCTATGAGCTGAGGGAAGACTCTTAGGAGATCCTCTTAGAGAGGATGGCTAATGTAAAGGTGCTAAGACAGGAGCCTGCCTGGAGTGTTTTCAGAAGATCAAGGATACCAGTGTGGTTGGAGTGGAGTGAGCCAAGGAAAGGTGGGGGGCTGAGATCAGAGAGTACTGAGGACCAGATTATGTAGGTTCTTGTAAGTCATTGTAAGGCCTTTGGCTTTTTGTTAAGTGAAATGAAGGGGAGCCATTGGAGGATTTTGTATGGAGGAGTGACATGATCTGACTTATATTTTAGAAAATCATTCTGCCTACTGGGTTGAGAATAATTGTAGGCAAGTAATGATAGAAGTAAGGACATGAGTTAAGAGGCTTATGTACTACTGCAGAGAAGATGGAGATTGTGAGAAATGTTGGATTCTGGGTATGTTTTCAAGGTAGAGCTAAGGATTTTCTGGTAGCTTAGATATGGAGTATGAGAAAAAGAGCCAAGATGAATCCTGGTTTTGGTCTGAACAACTGGAAAGATGGAGTTGCCATCTACTGAGTAGTAAAGAATAGGTTTTGAGGGAAGATCAAGAGTTCCATTTTGGACATGTGATAACCAAGTGAAAGTGTCTAGTAGGGAGTTGAATATATTAGTTTGTAGTTTAGGAGAGAGATCTGGGCTACATTTGGGAGTCATTGATATATAGATGGAATTTTTTTTTTTTTAAGATTTTATTAATTTATTTGTGAGAGAGAGAGAGAGCACACACAAGCAGGGGGAGCGGCAGGCAGAGGGAGAAGCAGGCTCCCCGCAGAGTAGGGAGCCCTATGTGGTGCTCGATCCCAGGACCCTGGGATCATGACCTGAGCCGAAGGCAGACGCTTAACCAACTGAGCCACTCAGGCGTCTCTATATAGATGGAATTTAAAGCCATTATATCAGTGAGATCCCCAAGGGAGGAAATATAGAGAAGAGGACTGAGTATGATTCCTGGAGCACTCAGCGTTAAGAGGTCAGGGGCAAGAGGAAGTAAAAAGTATTTAGGTAAGAAGAAAACCAGAAGAATGTGGAGTGTGGTGGCCTAAAAGCCAAATGAGGAAAACGTATCAAGGAGCAAGTGATCAGCTCTGGTGTTGCTAGGTCAAGTAAGATGAGGAATGACGGTTAGCCATTGGAAATGTTAGTAATGTGGAGGTCATTGAGACACTTGACAAAAGCTGTTTTGGTGAAATAGTAAGAATGAAAAAGCATGATTGGAATGGGAAGAGAAGGATTGGGAGATGGTATGTATGGGCAACTCTTTGCAGAGGTTTTCACAAAAGGGAGCAGAGAAATGGGGTAGAAGCAGCAGAGATTATTTTTTCTTTTATGATTTTTCGGAAAGCAAAAATTTGATACAGGGAGTAAGAGAGAGGATTCTGGCAGGAGTAGACAGAGGGGAAGGAAACTAGTGGAGGGATAGGCTTTAGATAGAAGCATAGATAATTCATCTGTGACTGAGTTTCTCAACCCCAGCACTGTTCGCATTTTAGATGGACTAATTCTTTTTTGTTGGGGTTGTCCTGTGTATTGCAAGATGCTTAGCAGCATCCCAGACCTCTGTCATTAGATGCCAGTAGCATCATTGCCCCTATTTGTGACAATCAAAATGTCTGTAGACATTGCCATATGTTCCCCGGTGGGCAGAATAGCCCCCAGTGATCTATAGTAACAACCAGCAATACCGAGTATGCGGGTGCTGTATTAGCCATGTGCTGGCGGAGTTTGCGCAAGTACTCTTTGATGGCTTCAGTATTCTTAGTGAGGTCAGAATCGGTCATCAGCTGGAGATGTGGATGGGGGTGGGAGTGTTGAAGTTGAGGGAAGACAAAAATAGAAAAAATTCTTTAGGAGAGTGAGTAAACTAGGAATATACTTGGCAGCAATAAGGGCTCATCTGAAGATTGTAGTGATTGAAATGAGATCCTTCAGATTGATTGGGTGTTTTTCTCCATCAGAGTTCAGCTACATGGGTGCAGGAAAGGCGTAGGCAAACTTAGGTTTAATCACAGTTACAATGTTGCCCAACAAGTGTGACAGCAAGAGATGGACAAGGTAGATGAGTGCATATTCAATAATTAACAGTGATTGACCATAGGGGTTAAACTAGGTAAGGGGTGAAGTGAGGCCTTTAAGGGGAAAAAGACAGCAACAATGTAATGAGTTCAGTGGTGTAGAGGTCACAGTGGGTTCAATGGGTTGTTGGGTTTGGGATGCTAGACTAAGTGAGAGGGAGAAACAATTAGAAAGAATTAAGGTGATAATTTATAACTTTTATTCAATTAATCTTACCTTTTGATAAGTATTTTTAAAAACATCTCTAGTTCTTTATGAAGCATTCCTCCCAAGTACGTTGTACAAGGAGGGCAGATACGAGATTATTGGTTATGTTTTTTAAATACGCTTCCCCTTTCAATTGACAAGTATAAAAATACCAACTGTGAATGACTTAAAAAAATTTCAGCTGCTTCTCTACTCTTTTACCAAGTAAATGAGGAATTCTTTTTTTGTCTTCATTAGTATTTGTGATGAATGATAAGGCAGACACTAGTTCAGGCATCTTGCTTTTTGTGCATTGCTTATTATGAAATTATTAGACAGTGCTGCTCCTTGAAAAAGCAGCCAGTTTATGAGAAAGGCTTCATTATGTGGATGTTGAATTTTGCTTTCCAAGCCTTCCTGTTCATTTGTTGTTGTTTTTTTTTCTTTGATAGTTTGAAAAGGCTGGCCTTTCTTATTTGCTTTGGTCTTATTCTGTGTGGAGTATTTTCTTCGTAGTACTGGGCAATTGATTTACTTTCACTGGCAGTTGAAATAAATATAAAATTAGATATTGTTCTTTGTAGTGACTAATTATCATTTTGGATGTCCTGTAGCATTATCTGTATCTGTGAGGATATCAGAGAACTGAAAATTTAGCAGTTTTTTAAACAAATTAACCTAAAAGTGATTAAAAGTAGAATCTGGATAAACGATTGAGAATTTGTTTCTTTAAACAATGATTCATTCTGATAATTACAGTAATTTTAAATTTAGTAGATGGCATAAAATTGGAAAATTCAAAAAAGTATAGTGCTATTTATAGCAGTTAATGTAAATTTGAGTTGTGAGTGGAAATAGTAGAGTACAAAATGCTAGTAATATAGGACTTGTGGAAAAAATTCAAATTAGTATAAAAAAATTTAAAAAGAATTTCAGAACTTGGGCCATGTAAACTGTAAACTTTGTTCTTGCCACATGGTGGCATCACTTTTGCTGGTAATAAAAAAGATTAATTTTTCTGTAAGGATTAATCTTGAATTTTGTGAGTTTTGAATTATGTGAGGTGTTCAGTTATATATTTCTTGCATAAAATGTGGTCACTGAGATAAAGAAGAAAATGAAAACCATCTGTAATCTCAACACCTAGAGATAATTGCTATTACTATCTTCATATGTATGTATAGAAATACATCTTAATAGTGTCTTACATGCTGTTTTGTCCTGTTTTTTTACTTAGTAAAAATACATGACTATTATATAGTAATGATTATAAAAACTGTATATTATTCTACCGTCTTTTATGTACCACAATTTAGTTGATTATTATAAATACCATAATAAGTGATTCCCAGTTTTTTCCTGTTAAGATATTTATGAGTAACTTTACAAATGAATATTCCTTGTATGTATGTGTGCACATCCCTGATTATTTTCTTGGGATTTATTTTCTAGAGGTAAAATGTAGTAGTTAAGGAATATATGTATTTTTAAGGATTCAAAGGGTCATTGGAAAATATATTGCCAATTGTTTTCCATGATGGTTTACTCATTTATAGCCCCAACAGCAGTATATGATACACCTCTCAACTGGGCATTTTTTCTTTTAAGTTCTTTGACTTGTGAGATTATCTGAGGATTGAAAGAAGCTAAAATACAATGGAACAATCATGATAAAAATAATAAAAATTCAATAAAATTTATTTGGAAATATTTTTTAGATTTTCTCCAATGCAGTAAAAATTTGATTCTCTTATATTAACAAAATATATAATGAAAAAAATGTATTTTCTCCCAACTCCTAAAAATTTTCTTGATAATATACTTAGTCATTCTGTGTTTATCTGTTACATCCTAGGCAGTACAATGTAGATTATAAGCTGGAAACTTACCTGAAGATTGCTAGGCTATATTTGGAAGATGATGACCCAGTCCAGGCAGAGGCTTACATAAATCGAGCATCATTGCTTCAGAATGAATCCACCAATGAACAGTTACAGATACATTATAAGGTAACAGATGAGTTGATTTGGGATTAATTTTGTATTGAAGAATCCTACTATACTAAGATTCTCCAGAACATCTGATAAATGATGTTATATATTAGAAATTATCTTTTATTTTTTGCTTTGATTTTTAATTTTTTCCCCTAATTGAAAAATTTCCCTCTATAGGTATGCTATGCACGTGTTCTTGATTATAGAAGAAAATTCATTGAAGCTGCACAAAGGTACAATGAGCTCTCTTACAAGACAATAGTGCACGAAAGTGAAAGACTAGAGGCCTTAAAACATGCTTTGCACTGTACCATCTTGGCATCAGCAGGTAAACATGTAATTTGTGCTTTCATGAACAGTTACATTTGCTTAATAATTTCAGGTTCATTACTGTTAGAGGATTTAGCAAGGAACTATTTTATTTTTATTTATTTTTTATTTTTAAGATTTTATTTATTTGACAGAGAGATAGAGAGCACAAGTAGGCAGAGCGGCAGGCAGAGGGAGAGGGAGAAGCAGGCTCTCTGCGGAGCAGGGAGCCTGATGGGGGGCTCGATCCCAGGACCCTGAGATCATGTCCTGAGCCGAAGGCAGACACTTAACCAACTGAGCCACGCAGGCACCCGACAAGGAACTATTTTTAAATATGCATATATCAGTCTGTTACCCACATGTGTTAGGAGTAATTAAGAGAGATAATAGGAAGTTTAGTTTGCCTAATATATCTCTTAAAAATGAATAACGAAATTAAGTGAGAATTATATAGAGGGAAATAAAAATTAAAATCTAGAGATTAATAATAATGTACTGCTTTGGGGATTTTCTTTAACCTTCAAGCCTTAGTTTTAGATCTCACATTTATCTTTTTTTTTTGATAAATATGAAAAATAAACTATTCTTTTTTACTAAATTATAGTATGTAAATCACTCAACTTATAAAGCAGAAAAGGCATTGAGAAGAAATGCTGATAATTCTAAACCATGGCTTTTCTAAATCATTTTTAGAATGTTTATTGATCTGTATTTAGTTGAGAGCCTAATGACATGTTCACACTACACATTTCATTCTTTATGAAGCAGTGATCTTTTTTAAAGGTTTTTTATTTATTTATTTGACAGAGAGAGACACAGTGAGAGAGGGAACACAGCAGGGAGAGTGGGGGGAGGGAGAAACAAGCTCTCCGCGGTGTAGGGAGCCTGATGCGGGGCTCAATCCCAGGACCCTGGGATCATGACCTGAGCCGAAGGCAGATGCCCAACGACTGAGCCACCCAGGCGCCCCTGAAGCAGTGCTCTTACTTATTTTATTTTTGTTACTGAAAAGGCAATACATAAAATGGTACTGCTTCCACTTCTAAAGAACTTTTACTGGTTACTTGGAATTCCTTCAGTGTAAAAGTTCTGTGTGTGTTCTCTTTTTTTATCAATGGTATCATGATACACATACTTTTGTAACCTGCTTTTTTCCTACCTGTATATTGGCAATCTTTATATGTCAGTACATACCACTCATTCTTTTGGGATGCGCAATTGAGTATTCACTACTTCAGTGTGGGCAGCAACTTTGTAGAACATAACTGCTACAAATCAGGACAATTGACTGTATCTTAGTAGGCAAAATTTGAGTCATAACATAGTTTCTTATTGGAGAAATAGATTGTGAGAATATTTGATGCTCATTTGTTTCCCTTAGGACAGCAGCGTTCTCGGATGCTAGCTACTCTTTTTAAGGATGAAAGGTGCCAGCAACTTGCTGCTTATGGGATCCTAGAGAAAATGTACTTAGACAGGATCATCAGAGGAAATCAACTTCAAGAATTTGCTGCCATGTTGATGCCTCACCAAAAAGCAACTACAGCTGATGGTAATGATCATGTCTTAAAAATTTGTGGGAGTGAATATTTAGGTACACACTAGTGGAAAGTGTGTTAAATTTGAAGCATCTTGGTATCTTCATATAATATTTTTATGTAACACTTGACCAAAAAGGAATATTATATTGACTGAAAATGAGTATTATATACAGATAGGGTTTGAATTATAAAAATAGCCCTATTGGAAAGTGTATTGTAGAATAATACATTTTTGGGAATTGTAAGGGCAGAATTACAGCCTATATTAATAGTGCCTGGTTTTTATTTTTTAATTTTTATTTATTATTTATTTATTTTTAAAGATTTTATTTATTTATTTGACAGAGAGAGAGACAGCGAGAGAGGAAACACAAGCAGGGGGAGTGGGAGAGAGAGAAGTCGGCTTCCTGCTGAGTAGGGAGCCCAATGCAGGGCTCGATCCCAGGACCCTGGGATCATGACCTGAGCCTAAGGCAGATGCTTAATGACTGAGCCACCCAGGCGACCCTAGTGCCTGGTTTTTAAAAAACTCAAACCCTTTGATAAGTACCTTAATTAATTTTAAGCATCAGTTTTTAACAGTATAATTATGCAGTCCTATTTTAGATAGAGTGAAATTTGGCACAGTAGCTTGCTTAAGGTTATTCAGGGTGAAAAGTATTGCCAGTAAGAATAGAACTTGGTGTCATGTTTCCTAGTTAAGGGATGTATTTGTTTTGTCAGGCTACCTTTTCCAGAAAAGTTTTTAATAGTTGCTTGTTTATAACATCAGTCACTTTATATATGTTTGTCTACAGAGGTTTTAAAGTAACTTAAACAATAACATGTGATAATAAAAATATAAACAGCATCAGAAACATGAAAAAAGTCAAGATAAACAGATTTGTTGGACTCACTTCCTTGGATTCAATGAGTATATATCAAAAGAGAATTTAGCTATAAAGAGTCATTTATGCAGGGATTTGCTGAAAGGTATACACTTCACCCAGTCCTACTGCCCTGGGTTAAACCGGATCACTGAAGGGATTATAGTGATCTCCTATTGAATTTTTCATTTAATTTGTATTTTAAGAAGCAAACTAGTTGATTCTCACCTTTCTGTCCAAAGGAGGTATTTTTTTCTATAGGATATTCGTTACACAATCCTCAGGGAAAATTCCTTCACAGTCTTGCAGTTGTGATTCTCCTGAACAGTTGTTTTTTTATCTTATTAAACACACTTTGAGTTGATGAACTAATTGGCTTTTCTTATCTTGACTGCTAGAAAGCTTATTAAATTTGTAGCCCACCTATAAATAGTGTGTATGTATGTGTTTTGATTGTTGCTACTTTTAAATTCTTTTCCATGTATTCTGAGCAGCTTTAACCATTTTTTTTTTAAAGATTTTATTTATTTATTCATGAGAGAGAGAGAGAGGCAGAGGGAGAAGCAGGCTCCCAAGGAGCAGGGAGCCTGATGCGGAATGTGATCCCAGGATTCTGGGATCATGATCTGAGCCGAAGGCAGACACTTAGCCATCTGAGCCACCCAGGCGCCCCTGAGCAGTTTTAAATTCTTTTTGCAAGGAGATACCTGACAAACAAATTAAAAGATAGTTAAAAAGAAAAAGTTTCCAGGATTGATATAGTCAAGCTTCAGATTTGACTTTGAGCTTTCTGGCTGTGAAAAAAAATGTGAAAAGATTCTTTTCTAAAAAGGATACTTACTAGGACCTCTGAGGATGCAGATGATTCTCAAATTTCTCACATGGGACCATATAGAGAGGACAGATGTTTTGTCTTCTTCCATTTTAGGCCTTACTGTTTTTCCTTATTTATCTCTTTTGGACATTTTTGTTTACTGGCATTACAACCCTACATTAGCAATCTTGAGATGTAATTTTTTTTTAATTACAATTCATTGTTTTTTAGTATATTCCCAAAGGTTTATAATACTACTACTAATCTGCTTTCTGCTAAATAGATTTGTCTGTGGTGGGCATTTCATATAAGTGGAATCACACAATATATAGCCTTTTCACTTGGCAAAGTGTTTATCCATGTTGTAGTATTTATCAGTACTTTATTCCTTTTTATTGCCAAGTAATATTCTATATATGAATGTACCACATTTTATTTCCTCATTAATTGATGGACGTTTAGGTTATTTTCACTTCGGCTATTAATGCTTCTATGAATATTCATGTAAATTTTTTAAAATTTTAATTCAGTTAATTAACATATAATGTATTATTGGTTTCAGAAGTACAGGTCTGTGATTCATCAGTTTTTACCCCATGCTCATTAAATCACAGGCCCTCCTTAATATCCATCACCTAGTTACCCCATCCCCCATCCCTCTCCCCTCCAGCAACCCTCAGTTTGTTTCCTATGATTAAGAGTCTCTTATGGTTTGTCTCCCTCTCTGGTTTCGTCTTGTTTTATTTTTTCCTCTCTTCCCCTGTGATCCTCTGCTTTGTTTCTTAAATTTCACATATCAGTGAGATCATGTGATAATTGTCTTTCTCTGATTGACTTGTTTCACTTAGCATAATACCCGCTAGTTTCATCCACATTGTTGCAAATGGCAAGATTTCAGGGTTTTTTTTTTTTTGATGACTGTGTAATATTCCATTGTGTGTGTATATATATATATATATATATATGCCATATCTTTTTTTTTTTTCATTAAAAGACTTTATTTATCTCTTTGACAGAGAGAGAGACTGTGAGAGAGGGAACACAAGCAGGGGGAGTGGGAGAGGGAGAAGCAGGCTTCCTGCTGAGCAGGGAGCCCGATGTGGGGCTCCATCCCAGGACCCTGAGATCATGACCTGAGCCAAAGGCAGACGCTTAATGACTGAGCCACCCAGGCGCCCCTATGCCACATCTTCCTTATGCATTCATCTGTCAGTGGACATCTGGGCTCTTTCCATAGTTTCGCTATTGTGGACATTGCTGCTATAAACATTGGGGTGCAGATGCCCCTTTGGATCACTACATTTGTATCTTTGAGGTAAATACCCAGTAGTGCAATTGCTGGGTCGTGGGGTAGCTCTATTTTCAACTTTTTGAGGAACCTCCATACTGTGGAGAGTGGCTGCACCAGCTTGCATTTCCATCAGCAGTATAGGAGGGTTCCCCTTTCTCCTCATCCTCGCCAACATCTGTCATTTAATTTTAGCCATTCTGACCAGTGTGAGGTGATACCTCATTCTGGTTTTGATTTGTATTTCCCTGATGCAGAGTGATGTGGAGCATTTTTTCATGTGTCTGTTGGCCATTTGGATGTCTTCTTTGGAAAAATGTCTGTTCATGTCTTCTGCCCATTTCTTGATTGGATTCTTTGTTCTTTGGGTGTTGAGTTTGATAAGTTCTCTATAGGTTTTGGATACTAGCCCTTTATCTGATATGTCATTTGCAAATATCTTCTCCCATTCTGTTGGTTGTCTTTTGCTTTTCTCGACTGTTTCTTTTGCTGTGCAAAAGCTTTTTATCTTGATGAAGTCCCAATAGTTCATATTTGTCTTTGCTTCCCTTGCCTTTGGCGATGTTCCTAGGAAGAAGTTTCTGCGGCTGAGGTCAAAGAGGTTGCTGCCTGTGTTCTCCTCAAGGATTTTGATGGACTCCTGTCTCACATTTAGATCTTTCATCCATTTTGAGTCTATTTTTGTGTGTGGTATAAGGAAATGGTCCAATTTCATTCTTCTGCATGTGACTGTCCAATTTTCCCAATACTATTTGTTGAAGAGACTGTCTTTTTTCCACTGGACATTCTTTACTGCTTTGTCAAAGATTAGCTGACCATAGAGTTGAGGGTCCTTTTCTGGGTTCTCTATTCTGTTCTGTTAATCTGTGTGTCTGTTTTTATGCCAATACCATACTGCCTTGATGATTACAGCTTTGTAATACAGCTTGAAGTCCAGAATTGTGATGCCACCCATTTTGGCTTTCTTTTTCAATGTTACTTTGGCTTTGGAGCAGACTTCTAATAGTGTGATTTTGTGCTCCATGGCTCTATCACTTGCCAGTAGTGGCTGATGGAGGCCCCCTCCCCCCACGATCTATCTTCCCGAATATCACCTCGGATTCACTTCTCCGCATGTCCTGCCTTGCAGAAAGTGGTCGCTTTTCTGTTCGTAGAGATCTCTGGTTGAGTTCACAGTTTGATAGCTATGTAGCTGAATTCCTGGGACCAGACGAAATTACGGTCTCCCTACTCCTCTGCCATCTTCCATGTAAAAATTTTTATATGAACACAGGTTTTTAATTCTTCTGGGTATTTACCTAGGAGTGGAACGACTGGGACATATGATAACTCTGTGTTTAGTCTTTTGGAAAGTTGCCAGACTGTTTTCAAAAGCAGCTGCTCCTTTTTACACTCCTGCCAGCTGTGTGTGCGGGTTCTAATTTCTCCATATTTGCTGTCACGTTTATGATCTTTCTGATTTAGACATCCTAGTGTGTATGAAGTGGTATCTCATCATTTTGATTTGCATTTCCCTGAACAGCTTTTCATGTACTTACTGGCTATTTGTATATATTTAGAGAAAAGTCTGTTCAGATCCTTTTTGATTTTTAAATTGGGTTGTCTTTTTACTACTGAATTGTAGGAATTCTTTATATATTCTAGACCTGATCATTATCAGATGATTTGCAAATATTTTCTCCCATTTTGTGTGTTGTTTCTTCACTTTTTTGATGGTATCCTTTGAAACATTTAAGTTTTTAATTTTGATTAAGTCCAGTGTTTCTCTTTTTTGTTGCCTCTACTTTCAGTGTCATATCTAAGAAACCATTGCCTCATCCAGGGTCATGAAGATTTGCTCTGTTTTCTTCTGTAAGTTTTATAATTGTAGCTCTTACATGTAGACATTTGATTCATTTTGAGTTCATTTTTTTGTATATGGTGTAAGATAAAGGTCCGCTTCTATTCTTTGCATGCGGATATCCAATTGTCCTATCACCATTTGTTGAAGAGACTGTAAGTTCCCCATTGAATTATCTTGGTACCCTTGTTGATAATCAGTTGACCGTAAATGTAAGAGTTTATTTCTGGAGTCTCAGTTCTATTCCATTATTTTATATTCCTGTTCTTATGCCAGTACCACACTGTCTTGGTTGCTCTATCTTTATAGCAAGTTTTGAAATTGGGATGTGTGAGTCCTCCAATTTTTTTCCCCCCCTCAAGATTGTTTTGGCTCCTCTGAGTCCCAGTAGAATGAATTTTAAAATCAGTTTGTCAGTTTCTGCCAAGAATCCAGCTGGAGGGGCGCCTGGGTGGCTCAGTTGGTTGGGCATCTGCCTTTGGCTCATATCATGGGGTCTCAGGGTCCTGGGATTGAGCCCTGTGTCAGGCTCCCTGCTCAGCCAGGAGTCTGCTTCTCCCTCTGCCTCTCCCCCTGGCTTGTGCTCTCTCTCTCTGTCTCAAATAAATAAAATCTTTAAAAAAGAAAAAAAAAAGAATCCAGCTGGAATTCTGATAGGGATTACCCTTAGTCCATAGATCAACTTGGGGACTATTGCCATCTTAGCAATATTAAGTCTTCCTATTTTCCCATTTATTTAGGTTTTTATATTTGAAAGTTGCTAAGAGTAAACTTAAGAAAACTTAAGAAACTTAAACTTTTAAGTTTCTTAAAAGTTCTCACCACAAGAAAAAAAACTTTTAACCATGTGAGGTGATGGATATTAGTTAGACTTATTGTGGTAATCATTTTACAATGTATATGTATTATCAAATCATTATGTGGTACATCTTAAACTAATACAATATTATATGTGATGTCTGATAAAGGGTTAATCAAAATATATAAAGAACTTCTAAAATTCAGCACCCAAAAAACAAACAGTTCAGTTAAAAAATGGGCAGAAGACATGAATAGACATTTTTCCAAAGAAGACATACAGATGGCTGACAGACACATGAAAAGATGCTCAACATCACTCATCATCAGGGCAATACAGATCAAAACTACAAGGAGATATCACCTCACACCTGTCAGAATGGCTAAAATTAACAACACAGGAAACAATAGGTGTTGGTGAGGATGCAGAGAAAGGGGAACCCTCCTACACTGTTGGTGGGAATGCAAGCTGGTGCAGCCACTCGGAAAACAGTATGGAGGTTCCTCAAAAAGTTGAAAATAGAACTAACCTACGATATAGCATTTGCCCTTCTAGGTATTTACCCAAAGGATACAAAAATACTGATTCAAAGAGATATGTGTACCTTGATGGTTGTAGCAGCATTGTCAACAATAGCCAAATCATGGAAAAGCCCCATGTGCATGACTGATGAATGGATAAAGAAGAGATGTGTGTGTACACACACACACACACACCGGAATATTATTCAGCCTTATAAAAAAGAATGAAATCTTGCCATTTGCAACGACATGGATGGAGCTAGAGTGTATTATGCTAAGTGAAATAAGTCAGTTAGAGAAAGACAAATACTATATGATTTCACTCATATGTGAAATTTAAGAAACAAAACAGATGAAAATAGGCAGAAAAGGAGGTGAACCAGAAAACAGACTGTTAACTATAGAGAACAAACAAGGTTACTAGAGGGGAGGGGGCAGGGGGATTGGTTAAGTGGGTGATGGGTATTAAGGAAGGCACTTGTGATGAGCACTGGGTTTTGGATATAAGTGGATATAAGTGATGAATCACTAGATTCTATACCTAAACTAATGTAACACTGTATGTTAACTAACTGGAATTTCAATGAAAACTTGAAAAAAATCATTGAAATTAAGAACAACAACAATACTATGTCAATTATATCTCCATGAAACTGGAAATTAAAAAAAAGAAAGAAAGAAAGAAAGAATTGGATGAGCCTAGCAGTCAGACACCTTCAGAATGGGGCCTTATGTCCAGCACTTCGTCAGGCCTTATGTTACTTCACTTAAGGGAGGGTGCTATACCTGATCTCTCGTGGTTAGCTGGCCCTACCTTCTAGACATTTCTCATCTTTGCCTCACAGTGAGGTGCTTATGGAATGCCCAAAAAAGGAGAGAGGTATTTCTACTGAGCTGTATACGTATTGACTTTGTCAAGCTGGCAGAACAGGTTGCATGGTGGTTTTGCTGCTTCTTGCTAATAAAAGTTTGTGCTAATAGCAAGAAGAGTAAAGTTAATGAATCTGATAGCTACCCTAAGGAAGTAGAACCCCAAACCTAACAGGTTAAATCCATTCAGCCTGTTAGTAGCTACTTGCCAATCACTTATTTTCTAAATATGTTATTTGTATTTAGTTGTATATTATTCAAACTCTACCAAATAAGGCATTTTCCTTACTTTTACAATTTGGTAAAAGGAATAAAGAAAATGATTATGGGTTGTTACATGTGTAGAAATTTTTAGAAGGGCGCCTGGGTGGCTCAGTTGGTTAAGCGACTGCCTTTGGCTCAGGTCATGATCCCAGAGTCCTGGGATCGAGTCCCACATCGGGCTCCCTGCTCGGCAGGGAGTCTGGTTCTCCCTCTAACCCTACCCCCTCTTGCGCGCTCTCTCTCACTCTCTCTCTCTCTCTCTCAAATAAATAAATAAATAAAAATCTTTAAAAAAAAAGTTTAAAAAAAAAAAGAAATTTTTAGAAAAAAAAAGATGAGTCTTTTAAAAGTGTAAAACAAGGGGCGCCTCAGTGGTGCAGTCGGTTGAGCGTCTGACTCTTGGTTTTGGATCAGTTCGTGATCAATCAGGGTTATGAGATTGAGCCCCATGTGGGGCTCCGCTCAGCATGGAGTCAGCCTGAGATTCTCTCTCATTCTCCCTCTGCCCCTCCCTCCCACTCACTCTCTCTCTCAAATAAATAAATAAATCTTTTTTAGAAAAACGTGTAAAACAAGTTTCAAGCTTTTAACTGTCTTATTTATATTTATTTAAGGTTCTAGCATCTTGGACAGAGCTGTTATTGAACATAATTTGTTGTCTGCAAGCAAATTATATAATAATATTACCTTTGAAGAACTTGGAGCTCTTTTAGAGATCCCTGCAGCTAAGGTATTTTCTTGTTTCCAATATATAAAAAAGAAGTTAATAGACTATTGATGTAGTAAGAAAATATGTAATTGATAGATATTGGCAACTGTAATAAAAAATATACATAAAAAGCCTCAGGAAAATGGAAATAAATTCTTTGAATGTTAAAGTAGTACTCTGATGGAATTGTCTTAGATCTTTGCTTTTCTTAAACTATATTTTATGATAAAGTGAGGTGTTCCAGGTTTTGATACCTGTTTTGTGAGAATCTTTGCTTAGTGTCTTTAAATCCACTTCATAGTGTTTTCTGACTTCTGATGAACTTGAGATTTTGGTACATGCCTTACTTCTTTTTCTGTTCTCGTTGATTCAAAGGTTAAACATTTCATCTGTTTGAAAGAGTAACTGATAATTCTCTAGGCTATTCTGTGGTAACTTTTATGCTTGATTTATCTTAATTTGACTGAGTTAGTATGAAATTAATTTCATTTTTAGTCATGATAAGGGTTTGGTTGGCTCTGTACAAATACCAACAAAGTACCAGTAGTCTTTAGAGGGTATTTCAGCTATCATTTAAAAAACATTCTCTTAATTTTAGATAAGAGTAAAAATAAGCAATCAACCTACTTTTACCCAACTTGCATACCTTAAAGTCATGTAGTAATGGTTCACATCCCCTTTTATCTGTTGGTGAAATTGTAATTTAGAATTTCCTAACATAGTTCCTTTACTTGTACACATTCAATACACAGTACAGAAAATGGAACAATTTGGGAACCAAAACTTAAGTTTCCATTAAAAGATACTTTCTTCTTAGACTGAGACTTAGGGAAGTGAATATATATTTAATAATATAATACAGTCTGTTTAGGATTTATTGTGAAGATGGTCAGAATTACTAAAATGACCAAGTCATAAGCCAGTTTGCTTGCACATAGTAAACATGAAACATGTCTTTAGGAGCTAGGTAGAGGACCTTCTGGTTCCCTTTAATGTCTTTATTTTTTTTTTAAGATTTTATTTATTTATCTTAGAGAGTAATAGAGGGAGAGCACTGAGGGAGAGTGAGAGGGAGAAGCTGGCTCCCTGCTGAGCAGGGAGCCCAATGTGCGACTTGATCCCAGGACCCCAAGATCATGACCTGAGCTGAAGGTAGACACTTAACCGACTGAGCCACCCAGGCGCCCCTCTCTTTAATTGTCTTTAGAATCCTTTTAATTTTTATTTATCTATTTACTTTTTAAAAAAGATTTTTTTTTTTAAGTAATCTCTACACCCAGCGTGGGGCTCGAACTCACAACACCAAGATCAAGAGTCCCAGGCTTTACCAGCTGAGGCAGCCAGGCACCCCTTTTTAATTCCCTTTTAAATTTGAACATCATTCCTCCTTCAAAATACTACTTTCTTCAAAAATAATATTTTCTTAAAGAATTTTTTAGGTGATAAACACTGTAAATTTAAATGAAATAAAAAGAAAAACTAGTTTGTTTAGGTTTTTTTCAAGTGTGGATCTCAGTGAGAAGAAAAATTGTTAGTTTGATTTTACGCAGAGGAAGAAATTGGTAAGAGTGCTAGGTTCTTGTCCAAAATCTCACAAGTAAAACAGATCCCAGGGTATATTAAAATAATCAATTATACTCAGAAGAACTGGGGGATAAAATAGGCAGATTTACAAGAGTGATCTTGTGGTGAATGGCAGATGAACATATACAGAAAGTGTGTGGGTAGCTAAACCAAGAGATTTCAGTTCTCTTATATGTGAGTAACTGTTAGATATGATAAAGTCTATGAGAGTTTATTGTTTTTTTGGATTTTTTTTTTTTACAGGCAGAAAAAATAGCATCACAAATGATAACAGAAGGACGTATGAATGGATTTATTGATCAGATTGATGGAATAGTTCATTTTGAAAGTAAGAGGTTTTGCTTATTTCTATCATAATGAAATGGCAGGAAACTCTTGTATATTTATGATTAGGACATGTTGAACAATTTCCTTTGACCCAGTGTATTACTACTGGAATGAACTTATTTCCCAAAGAAATAATTTAAAATAATTTTTATGAACTTACATTCATGGATCTACTTAATGCAGCATTTTTATGCTGTGGAAAAATTTGAAACTGGAATCGTTATGCCAATTCATTCACTTACTCATCAAGCACCACATACAATGTATCAGGCATGTAGAGATTCCAGTGGATTTCTTCAGCAGCACATTAAACTCATGGAGGCAGACAGATAAGTCTATCTCTTGACTCTCGTCAAGCCTATTCCTCCTCAGCCCCTATTCCTACCTCATTTCCACCCTGGACCTTGCTGTACCTGGAACCATGCTACTTGTAAGATTTGAATTTGAAATACTCTCACCATAACCTTTACCCTGTCTTTCTAGCAGTTTGTGTCAGTTAAGTTCCACTTCAGCTCCTCCCTGACTACTTTCGAGCCTCTGGTCCATTAACGTTAACTTTTTTCCAGTCAGCCCAGTCCTTTTTTGTCTTCACTCTTCCTATCCAGGTTGGCATCCATGATTCATTGTATCTTTTTTTTTTTAAGATTTTATTAATTTTTATTTTATTATTTTTTTTAATATATTTTATTTATTTATTTGAGAGAGACAGAGATAGTGAGAGAGCTTGAGCAGGAAGGAGGGGGAGAAGCAGACACCCCGCAGGTCAGGGAGCCCCATGTGGGGCTCAATTCCAGGACCCTGGGATCATGACCTGGGCCGAAGGCAGAGGCTTAACCATCTGAGCCACCCAGGCGCCCCTAATTTTTATTTTAGAGAGAGAGAGACTGTGTGAGCAGGGAAGGAGCAAAGGGAGAGAGAATCTCCAGCAGACTCCACGCTGAGCACAGAGCCCAAAGCAGGGCTCAGTCGCAGGACCCTGAGATCATGACCTGAGCTGAAACCAGGAGTTGGTCACTCAACCGACTGAGCCACCCAGGCGCCCTGATCATTATTTTCATTACTGTTTCCTAGGTGCCCTAGATGCCTTGCCTGTTAACTTTTTTTTCTGGCTGTCTAGGAAAGCTTCACCTGGAATGAACCCATTCTCCATCTTTTTCATTCCTGTACTCGGGTAGCTAACATTGTTGGACAAGAGTCAGAACACCAGACAGATTGATAACCACCGCAAATTCAAGGTCATGTGTTCTCAACAGTACCTGGGATTCTTTTTTTTTTTTTTTTAAGATATTTATTTATTTGACAGAGAGAGAGACAGCAATAGAGGGAACACAAGCAGGGGGAGTGGGAGAGGGAGAAGCAGGCTTCCTGCTGAGCAGGGAGCACAATGTGGGGCTTGATTCCAGGACCCTGGGATCATGACCTGAGCCGAAGGCAGATTAATGACAAGCCACCCAGGTGCCCCAGTACCTGGGATTCTTGACACATTTCTCTACTCCACCCTTTTTTTCTACTCTGCAGTGGGTATTTCAGATTTCATTTTTCTTAAATCTCAGACTTTTCTCCTCCTTCACTCTCAGCAGCAAACCTTGTTTCCTGTTTCACAGAAAAAAAATCTATCAGTATGAAATTAAATTAACTTCTTGATCAGATTTATAAAACTTCTGAATTTTAAATATCATGTGATTATCTTTTTCTTCCTTTGTGTTATACTGGAGGTGGTTTCTGTCTCCCTTTCCAGTTGTCCTTGTGCTTTGGATCCCTTCTCTGACTGGTGTCCCTCCCTCTCAACAATTTTTTAGGAACTTGAAACTAGCAGTTATTTTGTCTGTTTTCATTCTTTCTTGCTCTGTTGGCTTCTTTCCATCAATATTTAAACATACTTGGGTCTCTCCCATTTTAACAAAGATCTTTTTATCTTTCAGGTCTCATTTTGACTTTTCAGCATATTGAGTAGCATTGATCCTTTACGACTTTTTGAACTATCCCCGCCACCCACACCATCTTGATTCCTTCCTCTCTTTCACCCCATTCTCTTGCTTTCCCTCCTCCTTTTCCAGTGATTCTTCCAGTCATCTTTGTAGATTCTGTAGTGCCTTTAAATATAAATATTGCTTAGGGCTAACTCCAGGCCTTTTCCTCCTCACTCTACTGTTCCCCTTGATAATTCCATCTGTTCCCATTGATTCAGTTGCCATCTCTATGCGGACAATGCTTATATTTGCCTTTCTAGTGTATAATTCTCTTCTGAGTCCTAGACCCAGTGGTGTTAAGTGACTATTAGGTATTTTCCACCTGTTTGTTTGTTGAGCATCTCAGAATGAACATATTCCAAACTGAATTCATTATCTCCCCTCCCTGTCTCCCTTCCACAACCCACCAATCAGCCAGCCAGCCAAAAGCTGCATTGTTCACTTTCTCCAGCATTCCTTATCCTTGACCCCTCTTCTTTGCTGCCCAGAATCCTTTCAGTTTTATCTCCTAGGTGCATCTGGAACCCATATACTTGTCTTCATTTCTTACTGTCACCAGCCTATTCTGAAACCTCCTCCACCTTCTGGGCTTTTCCCCCTCATGTCTGCAATTGCTCCTATCTGGCCCAATTGCCACAGTACAGCCAGAATGATTGTGATCTTTTCATAAGGCAAGCAAACAAAACAAATAAAAACCAAATTATTCAATCATGTCAGTTGTGTTTCTGAAGTAAGGCAATGCATACCATAAACACATTTTAAAATTCTTATGCAGCCAAATATGTCAGTTTTTAATTTTATGGCTTTTTAGTTTCCTGTATTGATTTAAAAGGTCTCATTCAGGGCGCCTGGGTGGCTCAGTCGGTAAGCGTCTGCCTTCGGCTCAGGTCATGATCCCAGGGTTCTCGGATCGAGCCCCTCATCGGGCTCCCTGCTCCACGGGAAGCCTGCTTGTGAACCCTCTCTCGCTGTGTCTCTCTCTGTCAAATAAATAAATAAAATCTGTAAAAAAAAAAAAAAAAAAAAAGGTTTCATTCACTTTGTGGTAAAACTAATATTTTTCTAAAATTTCTTCTAATATTTTTATTCATGCTTAGAAATATAATCTGTCTATAGTTCATTTTTGTGTATAATTTTAAGGTATGGTCTAGTTTATCTTTTTTTTAAGATGGATTGCTAATTTGCAAGTACTATTTATTAAGTAAAACATACTTTCTGATCTTTGATAAATATTTAGGTTCCACATACATGTTTGGATCTCTTTCTGTAATCTGTTTAGTTCCACTGATCTGTAACAATATGATAATAAACAAATTTATAGTAAATTTTGCTGTTGGAAAAGCATCTCCTACCCCTCCACTGCTATGTTTTTATTGAGTTGAAATTCACATAACATGAACCATTTTAAAGTGAGCAATTCAATGGCCTGTAGTAGGTTCACAGTGTGGTGCAACCACTAACTCTACCTAGTTCCAAAACATTTTCATCTTCCCAAAAGGAAATCTTGTGCCTGTTAAGCAATTGCTCCTCATCCCTCCTTCTCCCAGCCCCTGCCAGCCGCTGTCTGAATTTTTTTAGGACTTACCTCTTCTGGATACTTCATGGAAATGCAGTCATGCACTATGTGACCTTTGACTTCGCTCACTTAACATAGTGCTTTCCGGTTCCATTTGTGTCATGGCATGGAAGTGGTACATTATTCTGCGGTAGAGATAATACTACAGTGTTGCCACTGTTCTTAATTTTCAAAATCATGTTGGCTGTTCTCAAACATCAGTTCTTCCATGTTAACTTTAAATATTGTCCTGTTTAGAAAGCAACACAGGAAGGGGGATTATCTTTGTAGTTTTTTAAAAATTTATATATTAACAGGGAAGGACTTTTTTTTTATGATATTGCATCTTTCCATCTGGGACTCATTTGTGTCTACTCAGATTATTTTATGTCCTTTCTTAAAATTGTTTTATTTTAGTTTTTCTTTTCTGTGCCCATTTTTGTAAATTTGGGTACTGTTTCGAATGGGATATTCCCTCAGGTTTATCATTTCTAATTGCATATTGCTGATGCAGAACAAATCCTGGTGTTTTCATGTTGAGTTTTTTTGTTTTTTTGTTTAAAATATTTATCCCTCAGAGTCCAGTAGAGACAGCCTTGACTATATAAAGAGATTTGCTTTCTCCAGTAGGTGGCAGTGTCTTATGAATCAAGAAACTGGTGATGCGATCGGTTCAGTGACGCTTTTATTGTGGTGGCTTTTGTGATTGAGGTGCTTTGGTTGGTTTTATTTTGTTTTCATGAATAATAACATGGATCTGTGTGGATATGTTTTTTGGCTTTGTGCTTTGTGCCAGTAATTTGGGTACTTTCCTTAATTAGCTTAATTTTATTAGCCAAGATTTTTGGAATAGATTTTTAAAAATTAATACTACTGTGTTTATCTTTTAACTCACACTTGCTATGAATATATGGAGTAATGTTCAGCTGTGTACATTGTTCTTTTGTGTAGCACGGGAAGCCCTGCCAACGTGGGACAAACAGATCCAGTCCCTTTGTTTCCAAGTGAATAACCTGTTGGAGAAGATTAGTCAGACAGCGCCAGAATGGACAGCACAAGCCATGGAAGCGCAAATGGCTCAGTGAATGCTTGCAGGGCTCTGTGCACACGACAGCTTTTACAGTGTTGTACAGATTAATTTCACGGTCTCTCCAAAGCATTTGCATCTGACCTTACATATTTCAATCCCTTTTATGCTGGATTCCATTTAAAGAAGACATTGTTAGAACAGAAAGCGCAAGCATTTAAAAATATGTAGTTCCTATATATTCAGGGTCTCTGTGTCTCAAGCTAACTCAAATGTTCTGAAAGCTTTTCCTTTAAACGGAGTAAGTGAAATAGCCGTGGCTAAAAGGTTTGGGATTTGTGATAACTTTGTAGTCATGTAAAATGTTAAAGTGCTTCGTGCCTCTCCAAACGTGGTAATTCTAATAAATGGAGAAGTGACCCAAATAAAAGTAGTTCTTGGTTTTTAATTAGCGAACAGTGTTTTGTTCATTTTTCCTTTCATTTCACTAGACATTGATTTATACCACGTGCTAGAACCGCAAAGCTGTGCCATGACGGCGGTTCTCCAGCCAGTCGGTCACAGAGCCAGTAGCCAGCAGCAGAATACTTGTAATTGCGCCAAGCACTGGAGCGCACAGGAAGGAGCTTTTCATTTCTTAGAGACAGGTCTGGGAAGGCTCCTCGGAGAGGGTTATTTCAGGCCAGCTTGATAGAGAAAATCAGGAAAGGACTAAAAACAAGTTTGTAGAAAACTTCCAGCTTCAGCTCCAACATGTGAAGGGCCTGGAAGTCATTACTCCATCCTCACAATAAGAAAAAGGCTGAACAGGCTGAAAATAGATGGCTTTTCTTATTTCTACAAGAGAATTGAGGTCACAGGGCAAACTACCGCAAAAACTGGAAAGATAGGCAGATAAACTCGCAGTTGAGCGAGCTTACTGGGAGCAAAAGCTCTGGAGCAGTAACTGATAGGAACAGTGAAATGGTAACTTTGACAAGTTACTGGAGGCTGAGTGTAAACTAGCTTGACAGTTAAAACCCCCTGAGGGCCCACTCTCAGGGGAGGCTCTGTGCTGTCTAGGATTTATCCCCAGGAACCCCATCAAGTTCTCAGGATTGAGATCAGGATCCTCTGTGTTTCAGGCAGGACAGGGGAAGGGAAAGTAACTATTTTGAAATACACCTGGATCTTCTTCCATGACAAAGGCCTGCCCTCTAAGGAAAACCAGCCACATTACCAGAACCTCATCCATCCTGGGGCAAGAGCAGTTAGACCATTCTAGCCCCCTGGAGCCTTCTTGTGTCACGTAAGAGGGGGGAGAAAAAACGCTAAGAAACACTTCTGAAGGTCACAGCCCAGGGACTCAGGGTAAGTATAAACAGATTTAGAATCATAAGATTATACAATACTTCCCAAATCCTTTACATCACATGGGACTCCAGTGTCATAATAGCGGAATTTGACTGAGAGTGATAGGACACACTCTTTAAGAAAGTATTCTTAGGGAGACAGTACAACAGGGAAGAATAAAAACAAGGAAAAGAGGAAACTGAAGTCTACACAACTATAGCAAATATTAAATGCAGCCCAGCTCCTACCTGGATTAACATAAAACCTTATACTAAAAGCCTAATTTCCTCAGTTCCTGTTTACCTGATAGATCATGTCTGGCTTTCAACTTAAAAAACCTACAAAGCATAATGAAAAAGCAAACAAACAAATATAAAAACAAAAACAATTTGTTTTCTTGTTGTTATTGTTTTAGAGGGTATGGTGAGGGGCAGAGGGAAAGAGAGAATCTTAAGTAGGCTCCATTCCCCGGGGCAGACAGAGCCCAATGCGGGGTTCGATCTCACACACCTGAGATCATGACCTGAGCAGAAATCAAGAGTCGGATGCTTAACTGACTGAGCCACCCAGATGTCCCGAAAAATACAATTTGAAGAGACAAATCCAGCATCAGAATCAGATGGGTATGGCAGGGATGTTTGAACTAATCAGACCAAGAATTTAAAGCAGCTGTGCTTAATTTGCTAAGGGTTTTTAGTGGAAAATAGGCAACATCCAAAAACAGATGGGTAATGTAAGTAGAGAGATGGAAACTCTAAGAATTAAAAAGAAATGCTAGAAATAAAACACCCTAACAGAAATGGAGATGCCTTTGATGGACTAATCATCAGACTGAACACACCTGAAGAAAGATCAGTGAGCTTGAAAATATGTCGGTAAAAACTTCCCAAATTGAAATGCAAATAAAAAAAAAAAAACTATCCAACAACTATGGGCCAATTATATAAGCTATAACATAGGTATAATGGAAATACCAGGAGAAGAAAGGAACAGAAGAGAGATTTGTGATGATAATGGCTATTTTCCAAAATTAATGATGGACACCAAACCACAGGTCCAGGAAGCAGAAAAGAGCAAGTATGATAAATACGAAAAACATCTACACCTGAGCATATCATATTTAAACTGTAGAAAACAAGGACAAAAAGTCTTAAAGCTAGGGGAAAAATTACCTTTTTTTGTTTTGTTTTGTCCTTTTTTTAAAAAAAAGATTTTTATTTATTTATTTGACAGAGAGAGACACAGTGAGAGAGGGAACACAAGCAGAGGGAGTGGGAGAGAGAGAAGCAGGCTTCCCGCGGAGCAGGGAGCCCGATGCGGGGCTCGATCCCAGGACCCTGGGATCATGACCTGAGCCGAAGGCAGACGCTTAACAACTGAGCCACCAGGCATCCCTGGTTTGTTCTGTTTTTAGAGAGAGAGCACAAGTGAGAGGGGCAGAGGGTGAGGGAGAGAGAGTCCCAAGCAGACTCTGTGCTGAGCACGGAGCCTGATGCAGGGCTTGATCTCACAACTCTGATATCAGGACTTGAGCCAAAATCAAAAGTTGGTCACTCAACTGACTGTGCCACCCAAGCGCCCCCAAAACACCTTTTCTGTAAAGGAGCATGAAAAAGAATGATACTGGATTTCTCATCAGAAACCATGCAAGCAAGAACAGAGTGTAGATATTTAAGATGTTGAAAGAAAAAACTCAACAACAGAGGATATTATCCAGCAAAATTATCCCTTAAAAGTGAAAGACGAAGAGTCAGCAAAAACTGAAGAAATTTGCCGGAGATCTGCCCTACAAGAAGTGCTAAAAGTTCTTCAGAGTGAAGGAAATGGCATGGGTTAGAGACTCGGATAAAGGACATGCACTGGAAAACAAATAGATGAAGGTAAATTAAAATCTTTTTAAAAAATTTTAATTGGTCTAATAGATGACTTTGTTCAAAATATAGCAACAATTTTTTAGTGTTTATAGCATATGGATAAATAAAATGAATGACAGCAATGATGGGAGGCAGAAATTGGAAATATTCTTTTATAAGATTGCTTACTACCCATGAAACAGTATAGTGTTTAAAGATGGACTTAGATTAGTTGTAAATGTACATTGCAAACTGGAAGGTAACTTATAAAAATTTAAAATATATATACAGTTGATATGCTAACAGAGAAGGGAGAAAATGGAATCATAAAATGCTCAAAACCAGAGCATCAATAACAGAGCATTAAAATACATGAGGCAAAAACTGATAAGACAGCAAGGACAAATAGATGAATCCATTGTTAGATTTAGAGACTTCAGCACCCCCTTATTAGCAATTGACAGATCCAAAAGGCAGAAAATCACTAAGGACATAGTTGAACTCATCGGCGCCATCAGTCAATGGAATCTAATTGACATCTATAGACTACTTCATCCAACAACAGCATAGTATTTATTTTTCTTAATCTCACATGGAACATTCACGAAGATAGACCACATCCTGAGTCATAAAACACATCTTTTTTCTCCTATTTTGCCTTATTACCTCAATGAACAGTTGGAATTTGAAATTTTAAAAAATGTATGTGTGTTGAAGTTTGTGAAGGTAGGGAATTTTTAGAGTGAAGAAGTGACAGGAGAATAGGCTAAAGAGGTAAACTGAGGCTATATTATGAGGGGCCAGGGAAAATTTGGGGTCTTTTTTTAGAATCTTCACCATTGAACTTGTGCAGGCAGTCTATAAGATGGATTGGAAAGAAGGTAACAGGAGCTAGAGTTACTAGAGGTAGGCAGACTAGTTCAGGAGCTATGCACCTGACTTTCCAAAGAGATCATGGCAGTGAAGACAAAGAGGACAGATTGATTCATTCAATAAATGATTTGAGTAGGTATCTAGTAGGTATCAGGCATTGTTCTAGGCACTGGGGAAATAGCAACAAGCAAAATAGATCATCCACTGAGGGTATCAAGTGGAGTTTAAGTGACAGAAGCCAGTGTCTGATTAGATGTGAGGAGAAGGGAGAAGGGTGTGATTAGTCAAGTCAGGACTCATGGATACTCATTGATACTTAGATTTCTCATCTTGAACAACTGAGTAAGTGGTGATATTGTTTGACATGTGGGGTAGAGAAGGCCTAGGGGACATCCAGATGGACTTGGTTAGTAGGCAGCTGAAGAGTCATTCAGAACATCAGTAGTAAGGGGGAGACTGGAAATACAGTCCTCCCTGACATCTAGGAGGCAGTTGAAGCCATACGAGTAGATGACACTAAGAAGAACAGGAGGTATGAAAAGAGCGGATCCCGGACAGAACCTTGCAAAGCATCTAAATCCACGAGGCAAGGAAAAGAAGGGGTAGAGCACTCAAGTTTGCTGAGTGCCTAGTAAGGTCCTGGGGCTTTTATATTTGCTCTCTCTGAAACTTCCCAATAAACCTATCCAGTGGTTTTGCCTCCCCTTTGCCCCATCCCAACAAATGAAATGGATTCAAGGGTAGGAAGAGAACCAAAGGAAACTGGGGAGTGAGATTTTCATCAGGGCAAAATGATGCATGTGGAACACATAGAATAATAAATGTGAAAAAAATGTTGCATCGTGCATTTATCACCAATATTTCATCAAAACTGGGTCATACTGAATTTTAGCACTGAATTTTTATTACTTGTCCTGATACTTTGTATTGAGAAGAGAAAGAGTATCAACACAACAAACCTGTCAGGTATGCAGCTAGGAAGCAGGGCATATTGTGTTGTTACTTTGTCAGCATTAATAATCCTTATAGATAATAAGGAGCAAAAGTATTAGCTAAATTAGTATTATAAGTGTCTTACAATAGTTATCTGTAGTCTTTTTTTCTGTCTCCAAGTTCTTAGATGAAAGAGAACTGAGTTGCCGTGGACCAAAATTTCCTGTGCAGAAACCAAATTATCAGAACAAAAGTATGAGACTGACCCTTAAAATTAATGACATAAAGACATTGAGAACAAAAGAAGCATAAAGAATCTTGTTAGTAAAATCTTTTATTTTGTTTACATGCCAAATGTAACACAAAATTAATAAGCTAGAAAATTTAATAATATGAAAGCAAGGAGAAACTAAGCTGGACCATTTAGCAAAACTAAGGGAAAACATTCATTTAAAATACATCAAAATTCCATTTTTTTTTTACCCCATCGATTGTGCTTAAACAGATCCATCATATTTCAGTTGCAAAACGCAGAGGAGGACTCAAGCTGAAGGGTGTCTGCTAACTTTAGTTGCTTCAATAAGAGCTTTTCACCTATGAGGGACACACAAAGAAGAGTTTTGAATTTTCTTAATCTATGTTTTTATTTTCAATAAACTTTAAATTTTAGAATCATTGTAGGTTTACAGAAAAATTGCAAAGATAGTACAGAGAGTTCCCATATACCCTGCACCAATTTCCCTCAGTTAACATCTTACTAAGGTAGGTTTGTTACAACCAATGAACCAATGTTGATACATCATATTATTAATCAAAGCATATACTTTAGTTCGATTTCTCAGTTTTTACCTAATGTCTTTTTTCCGTTCCGGGGTCCCATCCAGGATAACACATTACATTTAGTCATCAAGTTTCCATAGGTTCCTCTACACTGTGATTGTTTCTCAGACTTTCCATGTTTGTGATGACCTTGACAGTTTTGACGACTACTGGTCAGGTTTTGCAGAATACCTACAACTGATGAGGTTCCCTTTGGTCACCTGGCTGAAATTGTCTTGTCAGGTTTCTCCACTATAAAGATTTACTCTTTTTCTCCCCTTTTCATACTATACTCTTGGAAAGGACGTCACTGTACAAACCCACTCTTAAGGGGTGGTCAGTTATGCTCCGTCTCCTTGAGGGAGGAATACATGCATACATTTTTTGGAATTCTTCTGTACTTCTGGAAGATTTGTCTCTTCTCTTCCATGTGTTTATTTGTTTGTTTAATCATGTATTTATATAAGTATGGACTCACAGATATTTTATTTTGGTTATAATCTTTTCTAAAAATTCCATTTATAATCTAAAATTACTTTGTTGCTCCAAGTGTTCCAGTGTTTACAATTTGGAGCTTTTTCTGCTGGTTCCTATGTCCCTTTCTTTCAACCTGTTTATTTTTTAAAATTTATTTATTTGAGAGAGAGACAGAGAGAGCACCAGCATGGGGAGGGCCCAAGAGAAAGAGACAAGCAGACTCCCCACTGAGGGAGGGGAAGTCCAACACCAGGCTGGATCCCAGGACCCTGAGATCATGACCTGAGCTGAAGTCAGATGCTTAACTGACTGAGCTGAAGTCAGATGCTTAACTGACTGAGCCACCCAGGTGCACCTCAACCTATTTTTAACATAAATCATGTTATTCTTTGATCTTTGTCTCTTGATTCTCCCACTTCAGGTATTTGTATATCTAAAGTTTCACCGTTGATGAATAATGTCGTGTTCAAGGTGATGCACCAGAGTCAGGATCACCAAGGTATTTTACTTAAAACCAATTCAAACATTCAGTAAGATAATTTCTCTGAGATTAAAAAAAAAATAAGTTCAGATGTCAGGATTCATTATGTATGTGTGGATATGTATTTTATCCAACTTGTCTCATGTATTTATTTAAATAAACAGGGCTGAACTGGTTTAACTCTTCATCTTTGCTTCTGACTTCATCCTGTCCAATCTGTGCTATATACCACTCTCAGATTAATTCTTCTAAAGTATAGCTCTATTTATGTTACTCCCTTACATAAAGCCTACAATAACTCCCCACTGCTTGCCAAATAGAAGGCCAAATCATTAGCCTAATTTCATTATATTGCATGCCATGGCCCCAACTCACTTTTAAAGTCTTTCTCTTCTCATTATTTTCCTACTTATATGTTCCTGCCAAGTTGGAAGGACCTAAGCTCGTAAAGATGTTTTTCCTTTTTTCTGCTTCTATAGTTTCACTAATGTTCTTGCCGATTAGAAGCAATATCCATTTCTATTAATTAAAGTCACATCTCGTGTCCGAGATCTTATGTTTGCCCTATCTGATCCATTTCCATCCTTGTTTGCCCTGCTGTGTGTCCTGGGAGGCTGACCTATAGACTACAGCAACACTTTCCTGCCCGCTGCCAACCAGTGGGTTCAAACAGTGGGAAGCCTAGAAGGACTTGGGAAAGTGATATCAGGGTACTTTTCCTCTTGCCTACTTCCTGTGAGGTTGCCCCAGGCTGCTCCTGTCCTTCTAGTGAGAAGTTACCGGTCCTTTGGGGGCAGCCTTCTCCTTCTCAGAGCTCACTCCTTTGGGATTCTGGTAACTGCTCCCTCCTCCCCTCCCTGAGGCCCAGAGGTGGTTAACAGTTCAACTGTTGCTAGTCTAGGTTGCTCTGGGACCCTCCCTGTCATTTCCCTAGACCTCCCACCCACGCCTGTTTTGTGAGTGGTCTTCATTAAATCTTTGTATTATTACAATTTGAGTGCCATCTATTTCCTGTTGTGACCTTGATAGTCACTTCCTCTTTAGAGGAAAAAACCACTTCTTTCAAGAAACTTTCATTTACACATCTCACAGAATATGATCTGTTCTTCCTCTGAGCATAAAATAGCACTTGGTCTAAAGGCATTAGTCAACCCGACATTTTATTTAAAGGCTGCCTAATCTTCTCTTTTAGAGTATAAAGTCTCTAACGACAAGAGGACCAGCTTATTTATTTTTGTTCCCCACAGCACCTAGCATTGTCCTGCATAGGACTGGGTACTTGATACATTATTTGCTAAATAAATGACATTTTAAAATATATCCTCCACAAATTATACTTGTTAACCTATGCAGGGTTCTCATTCACTTGAAAAAGGAAGTGGCATATTACAAAGAATGGAAAAATTAATGCTTCCTTCCCACACTCAGGATAAATTCTATAGGAGACTGACAAAATCATGTTTATTTCTACTTGATAGCTAATTCTGAGAATACTGGAAAAATTAGTTGGAAATGATTTGATTGATTTTCAGAAGTTCAGATTCTATATAACATTTCCAAATATTCTATATCCACCACTTTCAGAGTTCACTTTTTTCAATAGGATTTTCCTGTATAATCTTCCCTCATTCTTGAGACGCTTTATGCTGCAATCAATTCAAATATTACATAACATGTCATTTTCATTTGCTCTACTACTTTATAGTTATTTGCCAATTTCTTTTGTCGATTTGATTGTCTTAGTAGGGAGCATGTTTTCTACTTCTTTTGTATCTCACCACACCCTGACATTTTATAAGTGGTAAGTGCCTCATTAATGGATAAAGAGAATTCTGAGAAGTCTAGAAAAGTCACCATCCCTTTATTTACTAAAATATGGTTTCAAATTATAAAGCTAATTGTTGTAGACTGAATGTCTGTGCCCCCTGCAAAACTCATATGTTGAAACCCTAACCCCCACTGTGAGGGTATAAGGAGGAAGAGCCTTTGGGATATAATTAGGTTTGAAATAAGGTCATGAAGATGAGCCCCCCACTATGGGATTACTGTCTTCATAAGAAGAGAGACCCGAGTTTACTCTCTCTCCACCATTTGAAGACACAGTGAAAAGGTAGCCATCTGTAATCTAGGAAGGAGAGCCCTCACAGGAACTGAATTGGCCCACACTTTGATCTTGACCTTCCCAGCCTTCATAACTGTGAGAAATAAATTCTTATTGTGTAAGCCACCCAGGCTATGGTAAATTGTTATGGCGGCCCAAGCAACGTAATGCAGCTATCTTCTTCATAAGAAGAAACCAAAATCAATCTTTATATTAAGATAACATTTGAGAGACTTAAGGAATTGTTATTTTAAATTATTACTCAAAATAATGCGTAATTTACAAAGCCCTTATTGTGTTTCAAACAAAACCCAGATTCTGGGACCTACCATTAGTTTTTTTAGAAAGTACGCATGGCTCTCCTTCTGTTGATGTCTCTCTTGATTTGGCAAAGAGAACAGTGAGGACAGCAAAGCGTCACCATATAGTCATCGCAGATGGATCCCTGTTTGAAAATACAAAGGAAATAGAAATTTAAAATCCACCTGTTTGGAAATTAAGACTTACGGATTTTTAAGACATTTTGAAGACAAGCAGAAGGAACTGATCTGTTGAATTCAGAGTTTGGATGGATACATTTAGGAAAATGTTAATTGATTTTTCCATATAACTCCTCTTTTTATGACATTAAGTGTTTTCCTATACTTTGTAATATTGAATATAGAAGATACCAATCAACAAAACTGTCAGTATGAGGGAAAAACAGAGAGTTTCAGAAAGTAAAACTTCAAAATTCTTTTCTTCCACACCCCTACCCTATCTCAGGAAGCTATTAGAGGATATCTCCACCCGCAATGAGGGAGGAAACCAAGAAAGAGGAAGATGTGGAATATACGAAACAGGAGCCTAACACAAGAGAGAAGCTAATGGCATCTCCAGGGTAATGGTGAAGGAGATCCCAGGGCAAGAGAGTTAAGCACCACAAATGAAGAGCAATTAGTTCCAAGGGTAGTTGTAGGTCAGGGAGTGATTTCATTGAGAAGATAAAAATGGTAGAATGTCTGATATGTTGAATACGTTAGAAAGAGACTTAGAAAACTGGGAGAGTTTGGGGGTTAAAGTAAGTGGAAAACGACTCATAAGAAAGTGGAAAATTACTAATTAAAACACCAAGAATTATTAAGACCAAGAAATACAAAGTTTTGTATTTGTATACAGGAAAAACAAAGTTTAGTGGGAAAAGCAATCATAGTTCACTACATGACTCAACTCGGAAGAGCACATAGGTCTCATAATGTAAGTACCAAATATGGATTTAACCCAAATTACATATACCTTTTTGGAAGAAGTAGGGTGGGGAGAGGGTGCATGTTTGTGGTGGGGAAGGAGAACAAAACAGAACTAAATTCTCATCATTTATAGTGGGAGTTCTATAGACAATGCCCCAAATGGAAAACTCAAAAAGTAGCAATCCAAGTCTATGATTTGGAGATATGGAGGAAAATACCTACAGAGCTCTGGGGAGAAGGTGGTAGGAGAGAGAAGTTTGTGGACTGCTACCCTTCTTAACAATAATTAGATCATCTAAAATTGAGCTATGTGCTTGCAGAGCTTTGGTAAATAAATTAAAGCTATACTAGAAAACAGGAATGGGGTCATTTAGTGGGCCAGGAATTTTGAGCAGTTTTTTGGAAATTGGGAGCAGACGGGATTACACTGATGGAGAAAGTAGAACAGAGCTAGGGATGCAGAAACCTCTAACAGGGTCATGGGCAGGGCATTTGATTAATCCCGAACTCAAAAACCTGGAACTCAGAAAGGAGGACGAACAGGCTGGGGAATGGAAGGCAGGAGGTTCACTGAAGACTGCCTGAGCAGCCGGGCCAGCCCCGCATTGCCAAGCTGTGGCTTTGCCCCAGGATACAGCAGGCAGGTGAATTTAACAGAGGACCCTGGGGTGGGCTTTGGGGTCCTAGGAGAGGACGGGGGTAGATGGGGGCAGTTCTTCACCTATCTTCTAAGAGATCAGACTCCCTAAGACTTAACACAGACACACTGGAAGAGAGAATAAAGGGTAAAGACATTTTGGCACATCAGAGAAATCTAAATTGCTCTCACTCATGAGATAGCCAAATTGTTTTATGTTTGGTATTCACTGATTATTTTATTTTATTTATTTGAGAGAGAGAGAGCTCAAGCAGGAGGAGTGGCAGGCAGAGGGAGAGGGAGAAGCAGGCTTCCCGCTGAGCTGGGAGCCTGATGCGGGGCTCGATCCCGGGACCCTGAGATCATGACCTGAGCCGAAGGCAGCCGCTTAACCAACTGAGCCACCCAGGCATCCCCATACAACCCCCCTGCTTTTTTTTTTTGTTTAAAACTTCTTCTCTTCTTCTTGTTGCATAGGTCTTTCCTGATTGCTTTTATTCCCTAGAGATGTCCCACAACAAATTTTTATCCAATTAGTGAGGACCCTTCATTTTTCACCCACAATTTAAAATTCTATTCATCTTGAGATTCATCCGGGTTTTTGTGTGTATCAGTAATTCATTCCTTTTTATTACTGGGTAGTATTCCATTTTATAGATATATCACACTTCGTTTATCCATTAACCAGCTGGCGGATATCTGGATTGTTTTTAGTTTGGGGCTGTTACAAGCAAAACCGCTCTGAACATTTGATACAAGTCTTGGTATGGATATATATTTCTTTGGGCAAATATCTAGGAGTAGAATGGCTGGGTCAAATGGTAGATGCATTTAACTTTTTAAGAAACTGCATTTTACATTCCCACCAGCATTGCATGAGAGTTTCGGTTCCTCCATATCTGGCAACACTTGGTGTGGTTTAGTCTGATTAATTTTAGCCATTCCCATAGTTGAATAGTGGTATCTTATTGCGGTTTTCATTTGCATTTCTCTAATGATGACTAATGATGTTGAACATCTTTTTATGTGCTTATTTGCCATCTAAATATTTTCTTTTTCCCTGAATTTATTGTGTTAAGAACACTTAACAACTTGGATGGATCTCACAATAATTATACTGATTAAAAGAAGCTAGATAAAGGAGTACAGACTAGACAGTTCTATTCTATAAAACTGCAGAAAATGCAAACTATAGTGACAGGAAACATTAGTTGGGGAAGTAAGGAGGGGAAAGAGGGAAGAATTACAAACAGGTGTGAGTAACTTTTGGAGGAGATTAATATGTTCACTACCTTGACTGTGAGGATAGTTTCATGGGTATATATCCCGGGTATATAAACTTATCAAATTATACACTTTAAATATATAGAGCTTATTGTAAGTCAATTGTATATCAATAAGGTTTTTTTAAAAATAGAAAAAATTATATTTGTCAATGTCATACAAAATAAGGTCTTTAGAATGCCTTATTTCTTCCTCTGCCCTCCAATCTTTTAAATTTTGTTAAAACCAAGTAAAGTTTTACTTTCAGACTGTTATTCATTTTTCAAATACCTGAAAAGCATTTAGAAAAACTGATTATGGACTAAACCTTTAAAAAACTTGATAACTTTCGTGTTAAACAATATAGCCACAATTTTTTTTTTATTTTTTAAAAGATTTTATTTATTTATTTGTCAGAGAAAGAGAGAGAGCAAGAACACAAGCAGGGGGAGCGACAGGCAGAGGGAGAAGCAGGCTTCCCGCGGAGCAGGGAGCCTGATGCGGGACTCAATCCCAGGACCCTGGGATCATGACCTGAACCAAAGGCAGACGCTTAACCAAATGAGTCAACCAGGTGTCCCAATATAGCACAATTAAATAAAGAGCTCCCACAAATCAATAAGAAAAGGCAAACAACCCAGTAAAACAATGAACAAAGGATATGTACGGATAATTTATAGAAGCCATGCAAAGGGACAAAATAGTTTGTTTGTTTTTTTTAAAGATTTTATTTATTTGCCAGAGAGAGAGAGAGCACAAGCAGAGGGAGTGGCAGGCAGAGGGAGAGGGAGAAGCAGGCTTCCCGCTGAGCAGGGAGCCCGATGCAGGACTCGATCCCAGGACTCTGAGATCATGACCCGAGCCGCAGGCAGCCACTTAACTGACTGAGCCACCCAGGCGCCCCAGGGACAAAATAGTTTTAAAAAGTTGTTTGATCTTAACTAATAAAACTTAAACTAAAACAACAATCAAGTATCATTTTCCCTCTCTGATTGTCAACATAAAAAATATTACCCAATATGGGACACACATATAGTGTTAATGGATTATAAATTGATATAATCCTTTTGGAGGGGTATTTGACGGTATCTTTCAAATTTTGAATGTGCATACACTGTGATCTCTCACTCTAATCTCGGGCACTATTGTACAAAAGTACCAGTGCATATACAGAATTTTATGTCCTAACAACGATTTAATCTACAATACTATTTAACCTTTCATCAGTAAGGAAGTGATTAAGTAAATTATCTGTATGGTGGAATACTATGAACACATTAAAAAGGATCTGTATTACAGACACAAAAGGGGTCTACCAAATGTCACGTGGAAAAAAAAAACAAGTTGCAGTATAGTATGACCCCATTTTAAAAGATAAACACAAATCAAAAGAGCCCTGCAAACCTCAAGCCCCATATGTCTACATCCATAGCTAGAGCTCCATCTAATCTATATCTGTATACCTTATAGGCATAGAAAAAACCTGAAAGAGTGCATACCAAATTATTAATAGAGTTTATAGCTGAGTAGTGGAATTGTGTATAAAGGGGTTAGATTTTCATTTTTTACTTTCCATAATTCTGTGTTTGAATTTGTCATAAAATTAGGTATATAGCATGTATTATTTTTGTAATTAAAGAACTAAGAAATATCTTTAAATGAAAAAATAAAATAATTTCAGTGGAATAAAATAAGCTCCTAATATATTCTGCCTATTTATTTGTTCCCTGTGGTGCTTAATTTTACGTGCCAACTTGGCTAGGCCATGGTACCCATATATTCTAGATGTTTCTTTGAAGACTTTTTAGATGAGAGTAACATTTAAATCAGTGGATGCTGAGCGAAGTAGATTATCCTCTGTAATGTGGGTAGGTTTCATCCAGTCCGTTGAAGGTCTTACTAGGAAAAGACTGACCTCCCCAGAGCAAGAAGAGATTCTGCTGGCAGGCTGCCTTCAGACCCGAGTGGCAACTCTTCCCAGCCTGCCAGCCTACTCTGCATTTTCGGACTTGCCAACGCTCACAATCACATGAACCTATTCTTTAACGTCTCTCTTCAGATGGGTCTATATTTACCTATGTCTGTGTCATCTATATCTCTTTTTGGTTGTGTTTCCCTGGTGAGTCCTGACGGACGCAAGCTCCTGTCACATGAAGTGCAGCTTGTGACGTATCGGAACGTGCGTTCATGGAAAGACAGGGTTGAATATTGACAACTTCTACTTCTAGTGCGTGTTTTTGGGCGAGTTACTCCACCCCTTAAAACTTTAAAGTCCTCATCTGTACAATGTGGACCTACTCACTTTCCAGGGAGGGTGTGAGGATTCAGTGAGGTGTCCTCTGTCATGTACTTGGGGCATACTAGATTCTGAATAGTCCCCGCACATTGTATGATACACAGTGCAAATATGAGAGTTGCCTATGTTCGAAGGTCTTTGACAGAAACCTAGAAGGAGGTCACATAACCAGGGGGACCTATTGCTACAGCAACCGAATACAAAATTGCACGTGCTAGGAAAGACCTACCAATCAAATTCAGGTGATGGACACCATCAAATGGTTTGCAGGTTTAAAACGATGATTTTGAAAGTGGGGGCATGTTTGACTGATACAGTTTGGTAAGAGACTCACAGGGATGCCATATCGGGTCCGGTAGAGGGTCCTCATTGCAACGGATGTCCCACAGAGACAGCATTCATTCATGTCAGCTGCAACTTGACATGCAAGGCACATGAAACAAAATGTGCCACAGAGACCTGGACACATGAAGCCAGAGGCACGAGTTACTCCACTCTGTTCCTGTCACCTTTGGAAGCTAGTTTGCTTTCACAAACAGCAGTCCCAATCATGGGGCCTTTGCCACACATCCTGCTGCCAAGGCCATCCGCAATGCTTTTGCTCAGCATTACATCAGCTTCTCCCTTCTCCCCACCCGGTCATTTCAGGAATCACCACACCTTGGCAAGTATGCATCCTTTTTGTAGCCCTGCCTTCCTTCATCTATTGAATGCCTCACTGAGACCTAGCCATGTTCCAGAGATTGTCCCCAGAACTGGTTGCCTCTGTCTAGGAGGGCAGTCAGATAATAAAATGAAAAATTCTCCAATGGAAATCTCCTCAAGATGTCAAGAGGTCACCCACAGAAATGAGGCCTCAAAAAGCTCTGGGAAGGATATGCTGCTTGAGCGGAATATTGACAGATGAGTAGAATTTGGCAGGCAGACAAAAGGGAGCCGAGCGTCTCTGAGATCACTTGGCATGTCTTGGCAATGGCTGGTGTTCATTCAGTGTGGCTAGATTGGATGGGGGTAAAGCTGGAGGGTGAGGCAGGTTGGGGACTGGATGACGAATGAGTGCGTGGAGTTGGTCATGAAAGTCATGAGGAACCACTGAAATATTTTAAGAAGGGAGAATGATTTGGTCAGGGCTGCAATTAAGGAGTCCTGCCATGAAGGAATTAAGCTTATATTAAAACTTGTAATTCACTTATTTGAGTGACAATGCAAAGGGCTGGAGGATTAAACTATTCATCTTTAGAGGATTTTAGTAATGTAGTCAGTCTTAGTATTACTAAGATTTGCAGATGTTGAACTAATGTCTTGAGATGTGTAAATCATCACCCCAGGTTATCCAGTAAGACAATGAGAGCCAATGAACAAACCCATCGTTCCATTTTCTAGGTAATTTTTTCTCTCTGTGCTTTTTAATGTACAGTTGACCTTTGGACAATGTGGGGGTTTGGGCTCACCGACCACCTGCGCAATCAAAAAATCTGTGTGTAACTTTTGATTCCCCCCCAACTTAAGTACTAGTAGCTTACCATTGACCGGAAGCCTTATGGATAACATAAACAGTTTATTAATCCATGTTTTGTATGTTATATGTATCATATACTGTATTCTCACAATAAAGTAAGCTAGAGAAAAGAAAATGTTAAGAAAAGCATAAGGAAGAGAAAATACTTTTATAGTGCTGGACTGATAAAAAAAAATCTGCATATAAGTGGACCAGTACAGTTCAAACCTATGTTGCTCAGGGATCAACTTGATTTCAAATTTCAATTTCACTGGTAAGTTAAAGGTTAATGTATTTTCTTTCCTTGTCTCAGAACACATGGACTTGAGACAGGCAAATAAACCTCAAAGCAAATTTTTTTCTAGGCAAGTTTGTTTCTTGTTTGGTGTTGAGCACGAAGCTCCTTGGTCCTCTCTGACACCCCCCATCCCATCCCTGAACTTACTTTCCCCAACTTTATTTGGAGAGATCTCACATAAAGGAAGCAAAGCAGAGTTAGAGATTCTTTTCCTGATGAGAAGCTGACTGCCTTTAGAATTCTTTATTCTCAACTACATAAAAACCTAAATGTATAAATTTAAATAGTTCTTTGCTGAGCTCCCGTTGAAACCATGGATGAATACTATGTCTTGTGTGCCGGGCACAATGTAACTCTAAAGTAATGAGTTTACATATGTAAGAACAGTCTTTTTTCTTTTTCTTTTTTTAAATCAATGGAAATGTCTCTTTTATTTTAATGTATGGTCTATTTATAATCATTAGGCCAGACCCATTGGTTGTGAGAATCATCAGCTTCGTTACTATCATCTTAATTCCAGGACTTATCTTAGGAGTAAGACTATTGATTGATGTGCTGGAGAAAAATTAGCTATAATCAGCACAAGCCTTTTTTCTTCACTTGCCATTCATTGCCTGACATGCCAGGTGCCCTGTAATAGACTGGGAACCTTTACTACACCATAAGGAAGGAATGAGGGAAAGCTTTGGCCTTTGGTGCTTCTCCTCCATGGCAATTACGGGGGCATTTCCCAGCACTTACAGACTCCAAAGTCGCTGAAGCAGTCACACATGCCTGTCTGCCAGTTGGAGGTTTGGGCCACGGGACCACATCCAGGCTGAGTCACAATGACCACCGGTGACTGAGCTTGCATTTTCGATGTAGGGTCTTGAATGGCCGTGGTCTGAAAAGGAAAAAGTTGGTGTAAGTAGACTCCAGGTTGCTCGTGAAAACCTGTTTTGAGGCATTTTGCTTCACAGGCAAGTGGGACAATTTAGATTAAGTGGCTTGCTGATCTTTCTTTTTAGATTTTATTTTTTCATTTGAGAGACAGAGCAGGAGTGGAGGAGAGAGGAAGAGGGAGAGGGAGAAGCAAACTCCCCATTGAGCAGAGCCCGACGCAGGGGCTCGATCCTAGGACCCGGAAGTCATGACCTGAGCCAAAGGCAGCCGCCCAACCATCTGAGCCACCCAGGTGCCCCTGCTTGCTGATCTTTGAAGAACGTAATTTTTATCTCTACTCCTCCTAAGACAGAGGCTCCTGGGGGAGGGAATTCACTGAACTGGTCAATGGAACAATGGCTTCTCTTGGAGTAAGGGGGCAAAACCGGGTTATTGGTACTGTTTTTAGACAGGTACCTAGTATCCACACAAGACAGGGGAACCAATGACCAACTTGTTATAGTTGTCAGCAGTAGTGAATTGCAGAAAACAGGCTTCTTTAAAATTGCACCATCCTGAGCTTTTGTGCACACACACACCTTTCCCCTCTTGCTCCTTTTATAGGTTCCCTTTTGTTTTGGATTTATTTCTGATGAGCAGTTGTAAAACAAAAACAAACCTCCTCTGTTTTCTGTTTACCCACAAAATAGTCTACTTCACTACTGCCCACCAAATATGTGGTAGTATTTCCCACACCAAGCAATTCTGCAATAACAGCTGGAGTGTCCTACAATCCGACTCAATTCTGACCCTTGTCTACAGGAGATAGCTTCAGATCCCACAGGTTAAGGGCTCAGTCCCATGAGATTGCTCCTACTTCTCCACTGTGGACGGCAGTTAGAAGCCCAGGTTGTCATCTGTGCTTCTGACTTACCAGCTATAGACTGAAGGTTCCCATGACCCCTCCTTCAATTAATTAGAGTGACTCACAGAACTCCAGAAAACAGTTTAACAGTTTACTTACTAGGTTATTGCTATTTTACAAAGGAAATCAAAGGATTCAAATGAACAGATGATGAGATACATAAGTTCAGAACATGTGGAATTTGGGGTTGCCACCCTGCTGGCTCCCTAACCCAAAATCTCCCTGAACCCTATTCTTTTGGGGCTTTATTGCATTAGGCATCATTGATGAAACCATTGGCCATTGGCAACTGAAGTCAATCTTCAGCCCTCCTCTGGCCTCCCTGGAAGTCTGGGAGGTGGGGTTGAAAGTTCCAACCCTCTAATCACAAGGTTGGTTCCCCTGGCAACCAGCCCCATCCTCAAGGGCTTTCCAAAAATCACTTCTTTAGGATAAACTCCTCGGTAGTTGAGAGGGGCTTGGTATAAATAAAAGAACACCTTTATCGCTCTTATCTACAGTTAAGAGATTCCAAAGATTTTAGAAGTTCTGTGCCATGAACAGGGATGAAAACCATACATATATTTCTTATTATAAACCACAATATCACAGTAGTCCTCTCCAATCTTTTTGTATCCAAGTTCTTCACTTCAAATTTACCTGGGGCCCGTGTCCTCCTCTCAGTGCTGGCTTGGAGGCCCTTTGACATATTTTGGGGCAAGTCCTGATAGTATGTCTCAGCAAAGTGTATTATGAAGTCCGTTTTGTGAGGTTAACCCTAATTTCTATCAGGAGAGGCAAGGTGGGGTCATAGAATGTGGATTAGATTTGGAGTGAGAGTATCTTTGCTCAAATCCTGATTTCTTAAACTCTGTGATCTTGGACTAGTCACTTACCAGTCCAGTCATTTAAGTTTCCATTTATTAGTCTGTAACATGAAAGTGGTTTCTGACCTAACCACCTCACATGTTTTTTGAGAGTGGTTTTTTTTTGTTTTTAAGATTTTATTTATTTGACAGAGAGAGAGAAGCACAAGCAGGCAGAGGGAGAGGGAGAAGCAGACTCCCCGCTGAGCAGGGAGTCTGACTCGGGGCTCGATCCCAGGACCCTGGGATCACGACCTGAGCCGAAGGCACACGCTTAACCGACTGAGCCACCCAGATGCCCTATTGAGAGTATTAAATGAGATATAGTCTGGGGATGAGTTTAATGAACAATAAAGAATCAGATAAATATAAGGGAGAGTGGCTATCACGTACAAAAGTGTAGTAAGGAAATATGATGAATTCCATATACATTTGTTGGCAATAATATCAGCTAATAGTCACTGAGATTCTACTCTATGTCAGACATTGTGCTAGACTCACATTGTCCACTTAATCTTACAATAGCCCAGCAAAGTAGAAACTATTATCTTTATTGAGTTGATAAAGAAATGGACACTCGGAGTTTAAGCGAATTGTGGAATTCAAATCCTCTTCAGGCTCATTCCACAGCCCCATCTCCTCCCTTTGTCTCTTAGCTTTGGACTCCCACTCCATCACAGCACTTAGTACAGTGTGGCATTGCCACTGGTTTGTTGGGTCTCCTTGAGACCTGGAACCCTCTTCTCATATTTATTCTTTTAGCAACAAGCTCAATGTTACGCTCATAAAGGTATTGCCTCATTGAATTAAGTGCTTAAAATACGCTTGATTTTCTTACAGTGTGCTGGGCACTGGGATGTAATACATTTCCACTTCAGAATTCAGGACATGTTTTGAAAAGCACACACACATACACACATGCTAAAGTTGAAAATACAGTGCCTTGAGGTCCTCAGGCATTGTCATACTATTTGCCTTTTTTATATGATTTTCTGCATAGAGAGAGCAGGTCCAAAAACAGGCAAAGTACCTCAGTTGTTCCATATCATTTTACACTTTTCTATTTCTCGAATAAGCTTGTTTCTTTACAGATCTCATGACTTAGTTAACACTTAGCCAGTTTGCTAGTTCCTTTGAACAAGAAGAGAGCACAGTATAGGAGACCAGGAATAGTTTTAAAAGCAGGGTAATGTCTTCGATATTTCTCTGCACAACTGAAAGTGTATCATGCAGGAATGTTTCAAACATGTCTAAATCTGCCCAGACTTCACCATAGCTAATTATAAATCATCCAGGTCCACACTCACAGATGGTCCCCTGAATCTTGGCAAACAGTCTCATGAAATAAATGTTCAGTTATTTTGGATGAGGACAAACTAGTTTAAATTTTTTTTTTTAGAAAGCAGGAAAAGCTTAAAAATGTTCTGTTTCTGTTGAACACCATCACTATCAGAAAGTAGCTCTAGGGGGCGCCTGGGTGGCTCAGTTGGTTAAGCGTCTGCCTTCGGCTCAGGTCATGATCCCAGAGTCCTGGAATCGAGCCCGGTGTCAGGCTCCTTGCTCAGCGGGGAGTCTGCTTCTCCCTTGCCCTCTGCCTGCCGCTCTGCCTGCCGCTCTGCCTACTTGTGCTATCTCTCTGTCAAATAAATAAACAAAATCTTAAAAAAAAAAAAAAAGAAAGTAGCTCTAGGTATTTCCCTTCCCATTAGTGGGTATAGTATGCAAACACCACACATTTTTAAAGTTTTAATAAAATGATTATAAGTATCTCAGAGTACAAAATTTGCTATTATTTATTTATTTAATTTTTTAAAAAGCTTATTTATTTATTTTACATATATATAGAGAGAGTACATGAGCAGTGGGAGGGGCAGAGGGAGAGAAAAAGAATCCTCAAGCCAACTCCCAGATGAGCAGGGAGCCTGGTGTGGGGCTTGAACCGAGGACCCCAGGATCATGACCTGAGTGGAAATCAGGAGTTGGCTGCCCAACCGACTGAGCCACTCAGGTGCCCCTACATTAAGTATTTAAAGAAGACTCTAAAATGAGAGACATTTAAAAGCCCCAAGTTTGAGAAAATAGTAAAAAGGCAGGAACAGATAATTCACTAAAAAAGACATAAAAATGACCCTTAAAAGATATATATCAAAAAGATGGTCAAATTCACTCAAAGTTAAAGAAATGCAAGGTAAATACCTGTCAGATTGGCAAAAATTAAAAAGCATGCAATGCATTCTTTTGGCGAGGCTTTGAAGAAACAGGCACTCAAGTTTTGCTGGTGACAACACACCATTTTGGAAGGAACTTTGACAATACCTAAGATAACTACATATGCACTTACCATTTGATCCAGTAATCTCACTTCTAGAAATTATCCTGAAGATATAACTGTAACAATGTAAAAAATATATATGCCTGAGGTTATTCATATATATGGGAGAGTGGTTGAATAAACTATGATACTGTTAGAAACAAGACAGCAGGCCTGAAATGGAGCCACTTATGCTAAACCCCATGTGGCCACACCGAGACTTAGTTTCAGCCCTCCCAGAAATGGAATCTTAAACCAGTCAGTCAGGAATTGCTAATCTGCACTTGTTAGGTAATCTGCCAGATAGACCCCTACCAACCTCTAAAGAAAAATGACCTTGCCATAACCATTTTTTTTAAAGATTTTATTTTTATTTATTTGAGAGAGAGAGAATGAGAGACAGAGAGCATGAGAGGGAGGAGGGTCAGAGGGAGAAGCAGACTCCCTGCTGAGCAGGGAGCCCGATGCGGGACTCGATCCAGGGACTCGATCCAGGGACTCCAGGATCGTGACCTGAGCCGAAGGCAGTCGCTTAACCAACTGAGCCACCCAGGCGCCCCCTTGCCATAACCATTTATTTGCTTTTTTGTCTAGTATAAGTGCCTTGTTCCTGCTCCCTTCTGTCTATAAAAGTCTTTCATTCTGTACAGCTCCTTAGAGCTCCTTTCTATCTGTTAGAAAATTGGGTGCTGCCTGATTCATAATCATTGAATAAAGCCAGTAAGATCTTTAAATTTTACTCAGTTGAATTTTTTTTTAACAGTACATCCATACAACAGAGCATTATGCAGCTATCAAAAGAAAAAAATGAGGAAAATCTCTATAAACTGATATAGAATGATTTCCAGGATATACTAAGTGAAAAAAGCCATGGACAAAAGAGTATGTGCTGTCTGATATCCTTTATGTGAGAAATAAAGGGATATAAGAAAACATACATATACAATAAGAATTACAGAAAGAATAAACCAGAAATGAACAAATGTGTTATGTTCAGAGTAAATGGGGTGAAAAGAATGGGAGAATGGAAATGGAATGGTAGGGATGGGCTGACACCTCAAGTGTACCTTTTTGTATGGCTCTTCCTCTAAATCATGCTAATATGTCACACATTAAGTCAACACACAAATGGACAATTAAAGTCAACCGGAATGTGGAAGGAACCCCATAGGCAATATAAACAGTGACAAATTAACCTAATTGTATTACAATTAATACTGGAAACACGCTGAAGTGAGTGAGGAAGAAAAAGTTAACCATAATAACTTCAGAAAGCAGTGTTTTGACTATGTAATGTAAGGCTAAAGACAAAAAGAACAAATATTATACCTTAGTTATAAACTGGTTTTTCACAAGAGTATGGGTTAGCAATTCTGAAACTTCTTTATATATATATACACGCTAGGCTTGAACAAATAAATATATTGTGGATAATGAACTGAGGTTTTTTTACTGTCAGACAAAGAAATTACAAATAAGGAAAGGAGGAGGGCTGATATGAATCCTGTGCTGTTGGATTGGAATCAGAGGTACAAACTCATGATTATTTACGCGCACACACACACAGATAGATATGTGTGTATACATAATTACATTTCCTAGCTCCACCCACTGAGAGGACCTAGAAGCAACAAAAGCCCAGTATCACTGAATATACCTTGTGCCCAAATTTTGGTTTTGAAATGCCATTTTCCAATAAAAGGGAGCCAGAGTTCATTGGCGAAATGGCTGATTCCAGGGCTGGGGCAGGGAAAGTACAAGAAAAGCCTGGAACCTCTTGTTTCAGGACCAAAAGGTCAAAAACGGCTCAACAGTGGATTAGAGACAGGACTTCAGAGCCCATCTGATGGTTCTCACAGTGGCCAAACCAGGACAATTTGAGCAACAAAATAATGTTAATAATGGGTTATAACTCATAAACCAATGTAACTATCCATAATTCCATACTGATGTAAATAAAATAACAAATTTTAAAATGAGGGGAAAGGTATAGTGCTTTTTTTTTTTTTTAAAGATTTTATTTATTTATTCATGAGAGAGAGAGAGAGAGGCAGAGGCAGAGGCAGAAGCAGGCTCCCCACGGAGCAGGGAGCCCGATGTGGGACTCGATCCCAGGACCCTGGGATCATGACCTGAGCCGAAGGCAGACGCTTAACCAACTGAGCCACCCAGGCGTCCCAGGTATAGTGCTTTTTTATGAGAGAATTCCCATTAATGAATGTACAAGGAATGATGGAGCTACAAGACCACCATTTGGCAAACACCACAGTGATAATTGTTTTTTTTTTTAAGATTTTATTGATATATTTTGAGGGGGGAGGGGCAGAGGCAGTGAGAATCACAAGCAGACTCCACGCCAATCATGGAGCCCGACAAAGGGCTTGATCTTACGACCCTGAGATCATGACCCGAGCAGAAATCAAGAGTAGGACACTCAACTGACTGAGCCACCCAGGCGCCACCACAGTGATATTTGTTGAAGGCAAGGCTTATAGATGGATGCTCATGTGTTTGTTTATTGTCATGCGCTGAAGGACACAACATCACTTCTGTGTTATTTTACCAAAAATACGTACTCAGAATCCACTCATAAGAAAGTATCAGACAGGGGCACCTGGATGGCTCAGTCGTTAAGCGTCTGCCTTCGGCTCAGGTCATGATCCCAGGGTCCTGGGATCGAGCCCCGCATCGGGCTCCCTGCTCCGCGGGAAGCCTGCTTCTCCCTCTCCCACTCCCCTGCTTGTGTTCCCTCTCTCGCTGTGTCTCTCTCTCTGTCAAATAAATAAAGTCTTAAAAAAAAAAAAAAGAAAGTATCAGACAAAACAAAAGGAGGAGGATTCTACAATATATCTGGCCAGTAAGAGTGTCAGGATCATGAAAGACGAATGAAAACAGAGGAAATATTCAAGATGGAAGGAGACTAAGGAGACATGGTGACCAAATTCAATATGGGATCCTGAGTTGAATCCTGGAACAGAAAAGGAGCTGTCAATGCTCTCCAATCAGTGACCATGAAGAACACAACTACAGTTGAGCAACTCAGGTATATTATGTATTATAGCAGGGGAGAAGGCACACCATGGGGACTGCGGGGAATTTCAGTGACAGGGTATTAGAAAACACTTTTCGGTTGGGTAGATTTGGAGGAGGATCAAGGAAATGGAGGTGGCCCAGAAAGTGGAATACAGTTCTATGACTGGGTCTATTAATAGACCCTCTCTACAGGGAGCACTGACGAGAGCAAGGTTAATCCTGCAAGAGGTGCTGCCACAGGAATCACTCATATTAGCCAGGAAAGGATGCTGTTTGGTATGTTGTGGCTTGGATAATGTTTAAAGTTCAAATATATGTCCAAATATGATTATGGAGTGTGAGTGTTTTTATCTTGATCCATCATGGTCACAGACTAGCTTTATCTGATGTTGATGCTCTGTGAAATTCTTTATGTATAAGAGAAGAACATCAGGACCTAGTGTGAGCGACAGCATGGATGGACCTTGAGGGTACTGCGCTCAGTGAAATAAGTCAGACAGAGGAAGACAAATGCTGCATGATCTCCCTTGTTTGTGGGGTCTAAAACCAACCAACCAACTAAACCAACCTCACAGATACGGAGAACAGATTGGTGGTTGCAGAGATGAGGGGTGGGGCGTGGGAGAAATCGGTGAAGGTGATCAAAAGGTACAAACTTTCATCTACAAAATAAGTGCTGGGGATGTATTGCACTGCATGGTGATTATAGTCAATACTATTGTATTGTATATTTGGAAGTTGTTGAGCTAAATCTTAGAAGTTCTCATCAAAAAAACTTTGAAACGTGTGGTGATATGTTCATTAGGCTTATTGTGGTGAACATTTCACAATATATACAAATTTCAAATCATTACGTTGTACACCTGAAACTAATATAATATTAGATGTCAATTATATCTCCAAAAAGACAAGAAAAAAAAAAAAAGACCCAGTGTAAGTGCCAGGCCAGCAAGTAGCCACCCCGACGCCGTGCTGGCAAGACCAGTCCATCTCCCCAGGGCCAAGGACTGCTCTTCTCTTCCCTGAGGCATTAGTGGGACAACTAGTAAAATCTGGATAAGATCTGTCAGTTAATTAGTTAATAGTTTATCAACATTAATTTCCTGGTTTCAATATTTACACTATGGTCATGTAATTTACATGAAGAATCAGGAAAGCTGAGTGAAGGGTACACAGGGATACTGTGTACTTTAAAAAAGTAGCTTTATTGAGACATATTTTACAGGCTGTAAAATTCACTCATTTAAAATATATACTTGAGCAATTTTAGTATATCCATAGTTGCACAGCCATCACCATATTCTAATTTTAGAAGATTTTTATCACACACCCCTTAAAAAATACCCATAACCATTAACAGTAACTCCCCACGTCCTCTCGCCTCCCCCAGCTCCAAACAGTCTCTAATCTGTCTCTCTTGGTTTGCTTCTTCTAGACATTTCACATAAATGGAAACATACAATACAGTAGTCCTCCTCATCTGTGGCTTCAGCTACCCATGGTCAACCGAGCTCTGGAAGCAGAGCATCTTCCGTCTGACGTATGGTCAAGACTGGTCTATGCCTAGAGCTGTCACAGTGCCTATGTCATTCGCCTCACTTTATCATCTCAGGAAGGGTGAGTAGATATAATAACATTTTGAGAGACCATGTTCACATAACTTTTATTACAGTATATTGTCATAATTGCTCTATTTTATTATTGTTGTTGTTCATCTCTTACTATGCCTAATTTGTAAATTACACTTTATGATAGGTATGTATGTGTAAGAAAAAAGCATAGCATATGTAGGGTTTGGTACTATTTGCAGTTTCAGGCATCCACTGGGGGTCTTAAAACATGTCCCTGGGGATACAGAAGACTGTGTGGAGTCTTTTGTGACTGACTTCCTTCAGTTAGCATAATGTTTTCAAGGTTCATCTATGTTCTAGTATGGATCAGTACTTTTTTACTGCTGAATAATATTCCATTATGTGGATATACCATTTTGTGTTTATCCATTCATTAGTTGATGGACATTTAGGTTGTTTGTCCTTTTTGGTTATTAACGAATAATGCTCTGGTTACTATTTGTGTACAGGTTTTTGTGTGGACATTTATTTTCATTTCTCCTGGATATATAGCTAGAAGTCGGGTTTGTGGATCAAAATGGTAGCTCCACGCTTAGCGTGTTGGAAGGAGGATGCTCACCACTGTACCACCAACGCCATGTGTAACATTCTGAAGACTCGTTTCAAACTGTTTTCCAAAACGGCTGCATTTCATGTGAGGGCTCTCCTGCATATCCTGGTCAACACTGGTTATGATCTGTCTGTGTGCTATTTTTGCAGCATTTTTCACAAGTCAAAATCATTAAAAAATAACAAAACAAAACATAAAAAAGAATATGGGAAGAGGGGAGCCCCGTAGGATTTAGAGTGAAAAATACAAAAACAATCTGTGCATAATGTAAATATAGCCATTATAAAAATTTTAAAATTTCCCCCTTATTCTTAGGAACTATCTTAAAGAATTTCTCTTTTTCCTTTTCTGTATAAAATACCATGAACTGCATCCAGAGTAGTTGAAGCTCATTTTAAACTTGTTAGGTCTGCCTTTTTATAAAGATACATTTAAGTAGTTTTTAGTTTTGCTTTTTGCTCTCTTAGATATACCCAAACGGCCTTTTACTGCCGTCTGACAATACAGGAGAGGCTAAGCATCGTGGATGTCAGAGAAAACAACGTGAAGGAGTGCTGTGGTAAGTGCACACAGAGTCAGTGGGGCTGCTCATTCCGGGCGTGCCTTGTTTGTGGGTGTCTCCGTGGGGAGGAGGTGTCTATCTCGAGCTGATGGAATTCAGTGAACTTGCTGCTGGCTGTGCTCCGGCGGCCGAGAAGGGAGCCGGTCGGTGTCAGGCGGAACCGCGCTGCCCAACCCTCCCTGCCCAGCCTCTGATTTTCCTTTTAGGGCGGACGGCCCACCCGCTCGCGGTCGCGGCCCAAGGCGGAGGCGCCTTCCCGGATTCGAGGGCAGGCGGGCTTCCGCTCTGCCGCCTGGAGGGCGGGGTGGGCTTCTCACGGGGTCTCGCCCCTCGCCACCAGGGATGGTGACTGCCCGCCGCAGCTGGGCGCTCAAGGTGTTTTCCACCGGGTACCCGCGTTCTCCCTCCCGCCACCGCTGGTTATGTACCCGGCTGTGTCCGCTGCCGGGACCAGACCCGGGGCCTGCGAATTGCCCTAGATTCTGCTTTTGGTGCACACGCCCGGTTTTTATCTTAATAGGCAGCAACCGCAGCTCTCCGGACAAATTCGTTCTGTCAATCTCATGAAAAAGGAAGTAAAGAAATTTCGATTATTTCCTTTCTGGTGCTCACTCCTTTCGCAATAATTAGCTTGACTTTGGGAAAAGTAAGCCTCCAGTCTGGAATGGAAGCTCCGCAAGGGCAGGGAATTCTGTGGGCTATTTTCGCTGATGTATCTCGAAAGTTTGGTACAGGGCCTGGCACACAGTGGGTGCCCACTAACGTTCCCGCGCCCGCGTTCTCTTATTCCCACCTTGCTGAAGCAATGCATGACGCCGGTCAGAGGTGGTGTACATCCGACGCCCGCTAGTGCCCATTGAAGCAATGGCCCTGCTTCACAGGACCCTTTTAGACTAGCAGAGTACTAGGACCCAGTTTTCCCCTGTATCCCAACGACAGAAGCCATATTTTTGGGTGATAGCTTCCTACATTTAGGGCCTGGGAAGAAGAGGCATTTTGCAGGAAATACTAAAAGAAATTCCACGTTTTCTTTTGCATTTCCTTTTAACGATCAAATATTAGAAAAAAAATATGAAAGGCCATTCGTATATTGTCTAAGCAATTACAATCAACACATTTCTTTTTTTATCAACACAGGAAATACCCATTTTGGAAACAATAAGTCCACAGAGATTTAAAAAATTGTAAAGGGGTTATGCTGATTATCCTCTAGCTGCTTGTATTTTTTTTTCCAGGCTAGCCGATGCTGAGCACACAACTGTCATTCAATAAATACCAGCTAAATGAATAGATTATTTCCACGATATCTCTCAGAGGAAAAACATGTTCATGGAACTAGCTTATTTTTCTTCATTTTTTAAAAAGAAATATATATTTTTAAAGACTTTATTTATTTTAGAGAGAGAGCGAGTGCGGGGAGGGGCAGAGCGAGAGGGTGAGAGAGAATCTTAAGCAGCCTCCATGCCCGGCGCAGAGCCGGATGGGGGGCTCCATCTCAAGACCCTGAGATCATGACCTGAGCCGAAATCAAGAGTTGGCGGTTTAACTCACAGGGCCACCCAGGCGCCCGTTTGCTTATCTTTCAAGAAGTCTACGCTATGATTTTAAATATAAGAACAATTTAAAGATTTCAGAATAAAAACTTGTCTGCAGTTATAGAATTGCCCTTTCCTTCCCCTGACTGTCTTCACTCAGTATATGCTATGTGTACTTGTGAATTCAAACTGGTTGCTGTTAGCCCTGAGAGCGGCGGGAGACCCGAGCATTCTCCGAGGGCCTTTGGAGTCCAATCTGAATATTCATACCGTAGCAAGCAGCTTCATCCAAAATATCCCTACACTGACGGCCGCTTCATTTGTACAGAAATTTACTCTCTCAGTTTAGTGACTTAAACAGTCTTCAGCCCAACAGTCAGTTTTAGGTTTCTGTTTCTTTCACTACTTTTGACTTCTTCTTTTCAATATGAAAACTGTGGGGACCCAGGTGCTTCCGTGGACCTTTTAGCACGCATAGCTGAGCAGAGAGTGCGGGCCCCAAGAGATTTCTCTTGTTATTGGAAGGAAGTTCATCTCTAATGAAGGTTGCCTGCAGGAGCGGGGAAGGTTGCTCTGTCCAGCCCAGCCCAGAAGAGCAGCGCTGGAAGGAACCACGGTCCTACACTTTCATCTGACCAATTTAGCTTACTTGGAAAAGGGTTTTGTAAACTCCCACATGAGATTTCTTACTCCAGGAAATACCTCCTCGATAGTCATAAAACCGAGAGGAAAAAGCAAATACACTCATCTGCAGCTCCACTTCCCTGAAATCAAAGTCCAGTAGAGACGCTAAGGATTTCGGAGACCTGATCTACAAGCCTGTCTCCCAACGTCAGTGGTCCTCAAGGCTTACTTAGCGTAAAAAACACGTGGAGAGCTTGTTTACGAGGTAGATTCCCAGGCACTATGCTCCAAAATGGTTATTTAGGTGGGCTGGGCTGGGCTGCAGGAATCTGTCCCGAGCACCCTCAAGCTGCTGCTCCGAAGCCAGAAGGTGCTGTTGTGCCGAGAAGAGAAAGGTCGCCCTTTCGTGTAGACACAGCTTGGTGAGAATTAGAACAATCCTACCCTTTCTCCAGGCAGATACAGCCCATGCTGGCGCCTCCAGCTTGCCTGAGGAGCACAGGCTGAACCAGCCCTGCTCCTTCCTTTGCTGGCTGCCCGTGCAGAACCCAGTGCCAATGGCTTTGCAGGGCACACTTTGTCACCCACGCCCTGGGCTTTGTCATTTCTCTTCTGTTACAAACAACTACAGATCTGGTCTAATTCAGCAAACATTTGTTGGGCAGCCAATGCATGTAAAAGCGTTGTGTTACATTTGGTAGGGACGAAGGGGGTATCTGTAGTTCCCTCTTGAGGCCAGCGGCTCTGCCCATCACTAAGTGACAACCTAGCTGTTTTGTTTGCTGCCATCTTTGTTCCCACAGGAGCCGAGAGTGATGGAAAATTCCACTCAGGAAAAAGAAAAAAAAAAATGGAGACAGGAGGAACTGAAATGGGAATCTTGGTGCACCAGTTTCGAAGAGAGACTACAACTCCTTTCTCCAGAAGGTTCCTTTCATGGAATGGCCTCAATGCTAGGAAACCTTGCAGAATTCTGCTCACATTTTAAACATCCTAATTGCACCAATTAGTGTTAGTTACAACTAACCTTACACCTGTCTCCCCTGCCTTGGAACACCTCACTCTTGAGAAGAACAGCCTGTCTTCTTATTAATATTAACCGATAGTATTAGTGTATTACATTAATGTATTACTATATTATATTATTATTAATCAATCCAGGTACTAAATGTATTACTTAGATTTTCCTCTTCTTTCTAGTGTTTACTGATGCTAAATTTTGATTTTTTTCACTTTTTAAAAAATATTTTATTTATTTATTTGAGAGAGAGAGCACATGAGAGGGGGGAGGGTCAGAGGGAGAAGCAGACTCCCCGCCGAGCAGGGAGCCCGATGCGGGACTCGATCCAGGGACTCCAGGATCATGACCTGAGCCGAAGGCAGTCGCCCAACCAACTGAGCCACCCAGGCGCCCCTTTTTCACTCTTTTAAAAAGATTTTTATTTTTAGGTAATCTCTACACCCAACATGAGGTTGGAATTCACAACCCTGAGATCAAGAGTCGCACACTCCACCGAATGAGCCAGCCAGGCACCCAGATTTTTTTCACTTTATTTGAAACATTTTCATTTCATGATCTCTCATCTCCTAAGCTATCAAAAGTAAAAATATAATGATAGGTGAGAAGGGTAACACCTCTATGCATATAAATGAAGCACCAGAATTTAATTTTGTAACATTCCAGTCTGTTTTCTTACTTTCATACTGAAAATTCAAAGATTCTCATGATTCATTAGCTAAATCCAAAAATCCCATTTCCTATTTCAAAGCACAAAGAAATTAGACCAGCACAAGTAAGCATGCATATGTATTAATATAAGGAATGAAATTAACGATCCAGTTAGTAAATATAATACCTGATGTGTGTTTTCTGCTGGAAACAGTAGTTGATAAAGATTCAAGGCTACACTACTTTGAAAAGCATGGCATCTAACTCATGCTTGGCACATTCTTGTTGAATTTGACTGAATTTAAAGCAATTAGGTAAAAAAACATTGGTCTTTCAGCTGGAAATAAAGAAATCAAACACTTTAAAAAAAAGAAAAAACCCCCCAAAAAACCTTTTCTTCCCCCCGCGCCCCCCCCCCCCCCAGTGCTAAGATAAGCTTTTAAACAATCACTTAATTTCAGAGTACTTACAGTTAAGAAATAGGTTCTGAGCAGGAAGTGTTTAGTGGCTTGGGAAAGTATCTCACTAAAAGAGAAAGATATGTGAAAACAGAAGTAAACGTGTTTCTTTTGCAGACGTAGTACAAAGAACAAATTCAGAGGTTTTTATTGGCCAGTATAATTCTAGCAGCAAGGTGTGTTCCAGTTATCTTGAATGACGTAGATAGAACTAGAGGGTATTATGCTAAGCGAAATAAGCCAGTCAGAGAAAGACAAATACCATATAATTTCACTCATATGTGGAATTTGAGAAACAAAACAGATGAACATAGGGGAAGGGAAGGAAAAAGAAAATAAAATAGGATGAAAATAGGGCGCCTGGGTGGCTCAGTTGGTTAAGCGACTGACTTCAGCTCAGGTCATGATCCTGGAGTCCCGGGATCGAGTCCCAGGGGACTCAACAGGGAGTCTGCTTCTCCCTCTCCCGCTCCCCCCTCTTGTGCTCTTTCTCTCTCTCACTCTCTCAAATAAATAAATAAAATCTTAAAAAAAAAAAAAGGATGAAAATAGAGAGGGAGGCAAACCGTAAGAGAAGCTTAATTCTAGGAAGCAAACTGAGGGTTGCTGGAGGGGAGGTGGATAGAGGAAAGGGGTAACTGGGTGATGGGCAGTAAGGAGAGCACTTGATGTAGTGAGCACTGGGTGTTGTATGCAACTGATGAATCATTGAATCCTACCCCTGAAACTAGTAATACACTGTGTGTTAACTAGATTGAATTTAAATAAAGAATTAAAAAAAAAAAAGAAAATGAAAATATTTCTTGCTAGAAAAAGGTGTGTTCACTTCTCCTATGTTAAGTACATTCATATATCTTTTGGGGGGGGGAAAGGATTTGATTCATTATATAATTTGGTTTTACGTGCCTGGCAGAGCTTACCAATTTTCAAAACTTTCTTTATCCCTTTAACACAGTAAATAACTTTGATTTAGTGCATATTTATTGCCATCTTTATATTGGGGAGTTTGTAGGTAGTATTTGGGAGAAAACAAGCTATCTAGCATTCCATACGTAATCAGACACTTCTCTTTTCCTCTCTCTTTTTGTCTGCTTCTTTGGATGTCTTTCTTTGTTTTCTCTAACACTGATTAAATGTTATGTGTTAGGCACTGTTTTCATTGCTTTGCGTATGTTAACTTACTGAATCCTCCCCACAGTTCTGCGCAGCAGGAACGACTATTACCTCCACTGGACGGACAAGGAAACGGAGTCACAGCTATGTTAATAAGTGGCTAGCAGGCGGCAGCTGGAATTGGTCGAAATGGACTCTGATCTGTGTACTCAGGTATCTGCACCACATACTCCCTCACCTTCTCACAGTACGGTCAAACATTATTAGCCTTGCTCTTGTGGGAAATACTTGCCATTTCAAAAAACTCAGAGTGGGTGAGAAGTTCTTAAAGGCTTAAATTATGAATCAGAAATCAAGACTATGAACAAGTATTTCCAAAGAAAACATACAAATGAAAAAAATGGCATAAACAACTTGGACTTGACGTAGTAAAAAAAAGTCATAATTTATAGCTGAGCTGACATGAGATCAAATCCTAGTCGTGCAATTTGTTAGCTATGTGGCCTCTGAAAGTCAGTTCAGAAACATGAGCTTTGGTTTCCTTACCTCTAAAATTAGAGAAATAAGACTCACCCTACTAGTCATTAAGGAGTCATTGACAATGTGGCCCATTTTAATGTTCCATTTATGTAAACCGATACCACTGAAAGATGCTTGAGATACCAACTATAGTCTGACCCAGTGATTTTTTTTTTTTTTGCCACAGAGATGACATGAAGTCTTGACAAAGTTTTGCAGAATGGGTAGACTTGTTGATTTTGGTGGCATTAAAAATGGGTACTCTCTTTTTTGGAAAGCAGTATTGGCTATACAGTATGTAGCAGAATAAAAAAAAATACCCTTTGGCCCTACAATTGTACGAAGAGTGAGTGTCCTCTTAAATTTTGCACCCAGAGGCACTTTGTTTGCCTCAGCCTGGTCCCAGCCCTGAATGAATACATTTGGAGGAAATGGTCAAATCATGTCCAAGTCTGTGCTGGGGAAAAAGAGTGGGGAATAAGAGTTTAACCACCCAGCCCATCTCTTTGAGATATGCCGGAGGCAACTGGAGAAGGCAAGATGACATATTGCAGACAGAAAATGTGGGCAGAACACAATGTAATAGGAATTAACTACGAGTGAGGTTCACTGTGGGCTGGGAAAGTTAATTAATTCTGCGGGAAGTAAACCTTGAAGGATAGGATTTGAATTGGTGCCGATGCAGAGGTAGAATAGAATGAACCAAGATAAAGACATAGGAACCATCAGGAAAGTCAAGTGACTACTTTTCTGACCCAATGCCTTGACTTCATGGGGATAAAGGGATGCATTGAAATATGCAGAAAAACTGTTAACTTTACATATCCCTCGAATGTCTGTCTAATAGGCATCTCAAGCTTAACTTGTCTTCATTGAAATTTTGGATTCCCATCCTTAAAAGATGCTTCTATCACCCTTATCACTCATGGAATTACCAGGGTTTTAGAGACTCTGCACCAGGAACTGGGGACAAAGAACAATTATATATTTTTTATTATGTCACAGTGCTCCAGCCTGGGAAGAACATGGACATGGGATAGCCACCTACCTAACTCTATCTGTGGTTCATAGACCATGAAGGAGGGAAGGTTTCATATGGCTCTGCTTGGCTTTCACAAATTGTTAAAATCATTGTATTATTGTATTAAAGCCTACAATTAAGTTGAAAGAATCGTATGGACCCATCACCCAGCTTCAATAATAATCAACTCATTCCCAACATTGTTCTATTTATATGCACATCCAAATACAACTTCTTTCTCCTCTAGATAATTTTGAAGCAAATTCCAGACACCATATCATTTCATCAGTAAGTATTTTAGTATGTATCTCTAAAAGATAAAGATCAGTGACTATTTTAGTATTATCTCTAAAAGAAACTTAAAAAATCATAAACCAAAATGCTATAGCTAGCCCCCCCAATTTCTTAATATCATCAAATATTCAATCAGTGTTCAAGTTTTTCTGATTATCTCATAAATTTGCTTTTTTAAAGTTAGTCTGTATCAAGATCCAGATAAGGTGTATACATTGCCACTGGTTGATAAATCTCTTAAGTCATTTTAAATCTGTGGGTATCCTCTCCTTCTCTCTGTTCCCTACCCCCCTTACCCTCCTCCCCACATATGTTTTTGTGGAAAATAAACCTAGTTGTTTGTCTGGAGTGTGTCCTACAGTCTAGATTTGGTAGATTATATCCCCATGATGCCATTTAACATATTCCTCTGTCCCCAGTATTTCCTGTAAAGTGGTTGTAGATCTAGAAGCTTGATCAGATTCAGGTAAAAATTTTTTGGCTAGAACAATTCATAGTATTGCGGTATACTTCCATAACAAGGAACATAAAGTTTAGTTGTTTTTCTTTCTCTGATGTTGGTTGATGATCATTGCCTAGGTCCATTCTTTCATTAGAGGGTGCAAAGCAATGGTATTCTAATTTTACCATTCTCTGGCAGTCTTGAGAATGTGCCTTGGAGACTTACTACTACACGGAGCATAATTAACTGGGGTCCAGCTGCTGGGCTTTGAAATGAGCCCTACAATTTCACTAAGAGTGAGTGTCTTCTTAAATTTTGCACCCAGAGGCACTTTGTTTGCCTCAGCCTGGTCCCAGCCCTGAATGAATATATTTGGAGGAAATGGTCAAATCATGTCCAAGTCTGTGCTGGGGAAAAAGAGTGGGGAATAAGAGTTTAACCACCCAGCCCATCTCTTTGAGATATGCTGGAGGCAACTGGAGAAGGCAAGATGACATATTGCAGACAGAAAATGTGGGCAGAACACAATGTAATAGGAATTAACTACGAGTGAGGTTCACTCCAGTGACTGAGTGCAGTGGAGGTATTAAGGCAGACATGGACTCCTTTGTGAGTTGACTTTGGCCAACCTTCCTTAGACAGCATGGCCCCTTAAAATACTTTCAATCAGCTTTCTTTCCCTCTCTTTCACTCCCAGTGGGATTTGCATCACAGTCCAACAGATATCCTGGCCTTTTCTTGCTCCCTCTCCACTTCCTTTGACATAATAATTTTCCCCAAGAAAACCCCTTGCACTTCTCATCCAGTTTTGGCATCTGCTTCTCAGGGGACAGGGACGGACACACATTCCTTCTTCATTTATTAGCTGGAACACCTCTAAAAAGAGAAAACCCTCTTTATCAATTATTTGTTTACCTTAAAGTGTAATTCCTATAAAAGGGCAAATAAATTATTTGTTCCCTTTATTTACTAGTTTGCAAAATGATGAGCTGCTCCCTAGAATTTTCACAAGTATCCAGTGGGTTAAAATGTGTATCATTATGAACCAATAAACATATTTTTCAATCCATTGTAGATATTATTCTTTTTTTAAGATTTTATTTTTAAGTCATCTCTACACCCAACATGGGGCTCGAACTCACAACCCCAAGATCAAGAGTCACATGCTCCACCGACTGAGCCAGACAGGATTCCCTATTGCAGATGTTCTTATTGATGCTAAAATTGGTTTTTGATAGATTCCTTGCTTTCTTTATAACACCATGTTTCCAGATTATTTTATATATTTTCTGATATATATATATAATCTCAGGTCTGAAAATGACCATTTCTCCAAGGAGTCCTGGCTTGTGAAAGTGTACTGGGGGGTTAACATCTGTGAGAAGAAAAGAGGAAGAAGAATTGGGCAGAGGAACCATTAGGCCACCATCAGACAAAATCTATCAGCTAACCACATTCTTCGCAGCTGGGCAGCCCTTCCTTTCTTGAAGGGAATCTAGGTGGGACATTGCAATGCCAGCAACAGCAAGTGCCCCAGGCTTAGCTAATCAAAGGGCTCTATATCCTTGGAAACAATGCAAAAGATTGGGCATATGACCTAAGTAGAGCCAATTCAAATTCTTTCTGAAGATTGCTTTAAGCAAGCTGGAAAGTAAAAGCTCTGTCTTTTCTGCTGGAATTATTCAACTGGAATGAGAGCCTGGCATTGCCAGTGGCCATCTTCCTTGGCTATCTCACGGAAGTTTGACTGTAGCAGGAGAGAATGATTCCAGTGTGCAGGCTCAGGTAGACAGAGGACAGAGGAGAGTGGGAGGAGCATTGAGGTTCTACTCCTTGCTGCAGGCCCTGACTTCTGGTAGCACTCCCTTAGATTGATTCCAATCTAAGGCCAGTACACCTCCCAGCTATGTGATCCAACAAATACCCATCCTTCCCCTTTTTAATTTGCTTAAAGAAGCTTAAATTGAATTTAATTACTGTCACTTTGCAGCTAAAAAAAAAAAACCTCTTGAGTAATAATTTATTTAAAATTATACTGTCTTAGCAGTGGAAAATTACTCTTTGAGAGATCAACAAAGAATGGCTCTTGTCTGATTTGCACTCCCAAGTAAATAGCAAAACTGTCATTGAGGGAAGATTGTTTTTAGCATTCTACTTTCAAGGTTTTAGAGGTTACTGGCTACTAAGGTATGTATATATGTAGATAAATGTTGCAGAGATAAGAGATTTTTTTCTTACTCTAAATCCCTAAATATTTTTTAAGTTTTGAAATATTTTTTCAGAGTTTCAATTCCAGTAACAACAACAAAAAAATTCAATTCCAGTATAGTTAACATACAGTATTATATTAGTTTCAGGTATACAATATAGTGATTCAGCAATTCTATACATTACTCGGTGTTCATCAAGTTAAGTGTACTCTTAATCCCCATCACCTATTTCACCCACCCCCCCGCCCACCTTCCCCTGGGAACCATCAGTTTGTTCCCTATAGTTAAAAGTCTGTTCCTGGTTTTCTCTTTTTTTCTTTGTTCATTTGTTTTGTTTCTTAAATTCCACATAAGAGTGAAGTCATATGGTATTTGTCTTTCTCTGACTGATTTATTTTGTTTAGCATTATGCTCTCTAGATCTATGCATGTTGTTGCAAATGGCAAGATTCCATTCTTTTTTTATGGCTAAGTAATACATAAATATATAGGAATATATATATCACATCTTCTTTATCCATTCATCTATCGATGGGCATTTGGGCTGATTCCCTAATTTGGCTATTGTAAATAATGCTTCAGTAAGCATAGGGGTGCATATATCTTCAAATGAGTGTTTTTGTATTCTTTGGGTAAATATGGTAGTTCTATTTTTAATCTTTGGAGGAATCTCCACACTGTTTTTCACAGTGGCTGCAACAGTTTGCATTCCTACCAACAGTGTAAGGAGGTTCCTTTTTCTCCACATCCTTATCAACACTGATTTTTTCTTGGAATTTTGATTTTAGCCATTCTAACAAGTTTGAGGTAATATCTCATTGTGGTTTTTATTTGCATTTCCTTGATGATGAGTGCTATTGAGCATCTTTTCGTATGTCTGTTGGCCATCTGGATGGTTTTTTTTTGGAAAAATGTCTGTTTATGTCTTCTGCCCATTTTTTGATTGGATTAATTTGGGGTTTTTATATTTTGGATACTAATCCTTTATCATCTTTTGCAAATATCTTTTCCCATTTAGTATTATTGATTGTTTCCTTTGCTGTACAGAAGTTTTTTTTATTTTTATGTGGTCCCAATAGTTCATTTTTGCTTTTCTTTCCCTTGCCGCAGGAGACGTATCTAGAAAAATGTTGCTACAGCTGATGTCAGAGAAATTTCTGCCTGTGTTCTCTCCAAGGATTTTTGTGGTTTCAGGTCTCACATTTAGGTCTTTAATCCATTCTGAGTTTATCTTTGTGTATGGTGTAAGAAAGTGGTTTGGTTTCATTCTTCTGCATGTTGATGTCCAATTTTCCCAGCACTGTTTGTTGAAGAGACTTTTTCTCACTGTGTACTCTTTCCTCCTTTGTCATAGATTAATTGACCATATAATCATGGGTTTATTCCTGGGTTTTCTATTCTGTTCCATTGATCTATATATCTATTTTTATGCCAGTACCATATTGTTTTGATTACTACATCTTTGTAATATAACTTGTAAGTCTGGAATTGTGCTACCTCCGGTTTTGTTTTTATTTTTCAAGGTTGCTTTGTGTATTTAGAGCCTTTTATGGTTCCAAACAGATTTTAAGATTGTTTGTTCTAGTTCTGGAAAATGCTGTTGGTATTTGATAGGGATTGCATTAAGTCTGTAGGTTGCTTTTGGTAGTATGGACATTTTAACAATACTTGTTCTTCCAATTCATGAGCATGAGATATCTTTCCATTTTTTTGTGTCATCTCCAATTTCTCTCATCAGTGTTCTATAGTTTTCAGAGTATAGGTATTTCACTTCCTTGGTTAAGTCTATTCCTAGGTATTTTATTATTTTTGGTGAAATTGTAGACAGAATTGTTTTCTTAATTTCTCTTTCAACTATTTCATTATTAGTGTATAGAAATGCAACAGATTTCTCTCTATATATCCTGCAACCTTAATGAATTCATTTATCAGTTTTAGTAGTTTTTTGGTGGAGTCTTCAGGGTTCTCTATATAGTATCATGTCATCTGCGAAGAGAGAGTTTGACTTCTTCCTTGCTGATTTGGATGCATTTTATTTCTTTTTGTTGTCTGATTGCTGTGGCTAGGACTTCCAGTACTATGCTGAAAAAAAGTGGTGAGAGTAGACATCTCTGTCTTGTTCTTGACCTTAGGGGAAACACTCTCAGTTTTTCACCATTGAGTAAGACGTTAGCTGTGGGTTTTTCACATATGGCCTTTATTATGTTGAGGTATGTTCCCTCTAAACCTACTTTGTTGAAGATTTTTATCATGAATGGATGTTGTACTTTGTTAAATGCTTTTTCTGGATCTATTAAAATGATCATATGGTTTTTATACTTTCTTTTGTGGATATAATGGATCACACTGATTGATTTGTGAATATTGAACCACCCTTGCAACTCAGGAATAAATCCGACTTGATCATAGTGAATGATTTTTTTAATGTGTTGTTATATTCAGTTTGCTAATATTTTGTTGAGGATTTTTGCATCTGTGTTTATCACAGATTGGCCTGAGGTTCTCTCTCTCTTTCTCTCTTTCTCTCTCTTTTTTTTTGTAGTGTCTTTATTTGGTTTTGGTATCAGAGTAATACTGACCTCTATTTTCTATTTTCTGGAATAGTTTGAGAAGAATGGGTATTAACTCCTCCTTAAATGTTTGGTAGAATTCACCTGTGAAGCCATCTGGTCCTGAACTTTTGTTTGTTGGGAGTTTTTTGATTATTGATTCAATTGCATTGCTGTAATTTTGGTCTGTTCAAATTTTCTATTTCTTCTTGATTCAGTTTTGGGAGGTTATATGTTTTTAGGAATTTATTCATTTCTTCTTGGTTGTCCAAGTTTTTACATATAATTTTTCATAATATTCTTTTATAATCCTTTGTATTTCTGTGGTGTCAGTTGTTATTCTCCTCTATCATTTCTGATTTTGTTTATTTGAGTCCTCTCTCTCTCTCTTTTTTATGAATCTGGATAAAGGTTTATCAATTTTGTTGAACTTTTCAAAGAACCAGCTCCTGACTTTTGGCTTCTGGTGGGTTTCTTTGATTTGTCCTATTGGTTTTTTGTTTTTGCTTTTGTTTTCATTTCTGTTCTGTTATTTCTTCTTAAATCTTTATTATTTCCTTCCTTCTACTGGTTTTGAGTTTTGCTTTTTCTTCTTTTTCTAGCTCTGATGTAAAGTTAGGTTGTTTATTTGAGATTTTTCTTGCTTCTTGAGGTAAGCCTGTATTGCTATAAATTAAGTTTTGAAATAATTTTTGACTTCACAAAAAAGTTGCAAAAATAGGATAGAATTCTCATATGCCCTTCACCTAGCTTTCCCTAAAATTAACATCTCATATAACCATAGTAAGAGTATCAAAAACAGAATAGTCTTCTCTGGTCCCCTAATCCCTCCCCCCAGCACACCCCTCACACTCTTTTCCTATCCATCCCCTCTCCGTAACCAATCTCTTTAGTTTCTGGTTTATCTTCCTTTATTTATTTTGTACTCATGTAGAGAGGATTTGAGACCCAGCGCACAACCTCAACTGGACTCCCAACTCACAGCACCAACTTGTCATTTATCTTGAAAGTAGAGTCTCCCTGAGCTGATGCTGTGTGGAAGTACATGCACTGTTTCCTGAGCTTTGCCCAAGTTGTGGATTTGTGAACAAAATGAATAATTGCTAGTTTAAGCCACTGAACATTGGGGTGGTTTGTTCCCAGAAACACATACCTGATGGAGCAGAGGGCAAACAATGTAATGTAGATGCATAAAAATTTTATTATGAAAGAGGGAAATTTGGCACTTGAACAAATTTACTTTTGCCCTCTCCAGTTCCCCATAGATAACAGCCTTAAGGAATGATATGAAAGGGGCGCCTGGGTGGCTCAGTCGATGAAATGTCTGCCTTCGGCTCGGGTCATGATCGAGGGATCCTGGGATGGAGTCCCGCCTCAGGCTCCCCACTCAGTGGGGGGTCTGCTGTTCCCTCTGCTTGTGTGCTTGTGCATACACTCGTTCTCTCTCTCTCTCTCCCTCTCTGTCAAATAAATTAAAAAAAATGTTTAAAAAAAAAGAAATGACATGAAAATTGAAAAGGGAAAAAATTCACCTTATACCATTATAAATTCATTTCTAAAGAAACTGATATATTCTTCTATCATCTCTAATCTGTGATCTATATTTACATAAAGCATTTTTACATTTTCAAAATAAAATCACCTTTTCCCACTCTGGATGTGATGCCAGAGTATGGTGGGTAGGTGGCTGTTATATTATTTCTCTGCTCTTGTCTATTGTACTGTTTTCTATTGTATTTTAATTTCTTGTCTTCCTTCCTCCAATGTGTCTTCATATATGCCCTTACAAATAGCATGCCCTTATGATGAGAAAAAGGATTTAATAAATGATTGTTAAGTGATGAATGAATAAATGAGTAAACATTATGTATGGATGCTGTCGTTTTCAGTTTTTCAGCAATTTATTTAATCTCTTGGTTTATAATTTACTGCTCCCGCTACACACACAAAAATATGTAATGCTTAATTTGGTAGTTTATATAGATCAGGAGAAAATTCAAACAAAATAACTGTGAGTTGCGACAGAAGGTAGATTAGCGGTTGGCAGAGGCTGGGCGGTAGGGAAGATAAGTGACTGCTAATGAGTACAGATTTTCTAAAAACGAAAACCTTCTGGAATTAGTGGTGATGGTTGCATAATTTTGTGACTATGCCAAAAACCACTGAATGGTACTTGAAAGGGGGGAATTTTATGGTATGTGAATTATATGTCAAAATTTTAAAGATTCTATTTATTTTTGAGAGAGAGAGAGAGAGAGAACGAGTTGGGGGAGGGGCAGAGGGAGAAGCAGACTCCCCGCTGAGCAGGGAGCTCAATGTGGGACTCCATCCCAGGACCCCAGGATTATGACCTGAGCTGAAGGCAGACACTTAACCGACTGAGCCATCCAGGCGCCCTATATATCAAAATTTTAAAAGCTGTGAGTTGGAAATCCTTTTCTTTCCATGTTTAAATTTACTTATTTATTTATTTACATTTATTTTTATTTTTTTTTATTTTTTTAAAGTAAGCTCTATACCCAACATGGGGCTCAAACTTACAACCCCAAGACCAAGAGTCGCATACTCTATCAACTGAGCCAGCCATGTGCCCCTCATCTTTTCTCTTTCTATATTAAAAAAAAAATTAACAAATGGAGCTAAACTCTTCATTCAATACATTTTTCTAATCAGCATCTGGAATAACTAGAGCTATCATTCATATCAAACAGAGGGCCAGTTGCTTGTGAAATTATTATTCTTGAGAAATCATTAATATTCTTCTAACCAGAAAGTTGGCCATTACATAAATATTTTCATAGAAAAACTAAACATTTCCAGGTGTGAATGAGGACAAAACATTTATATTCCTTGATAGGCTTTTATCAAGTCATGTGTAAATGAATCTTAATTTTGTTTGCTTATACTCTGGGCCCATTGCTATAAACATTGTTCGAAATCATGGCATTTCTCCAGATGAAGTAATATCCTAAAAGAACTGATGGCAAAGCTCATTTTGGCTTATTGTCCCTTGTTTTTTAGTTAAAGCATGCAAACTAAATACAAATCATAAAGCTTACCGGGAATGGAAGACTGAAGAGTCTACACCCTCTAAATGCCAAGGAACCATTTTTAACAATAAGCACAGTGCAGAGTAATCCAATTCACATAGTTATTTCCCTAACCAAACATTCTCTCAGTGGGAAGGAACATGAAATGAACAAAGACCAAATGATTTACAGTTCACTTGATAAAGGAGAAGACAAATATAAAACTAGTTTCTGTGGAAATCTATTTCTGTGGTGAGAGCCTCTTTCACTTCCAGCTCAGGCCAGCAACTAAAGTCAATTTATGTCTGGTGGAAACATAGTCTAGAAGGTTATAACTAGGAATACGGTTTTATGATAATGAATAGGTGCTATGGAAGAGGTTTTGAGATTTGTTTCCCTGGTTAAACTATACCTTTATTTATTTATTTATTTTTAAAGATTTTTTATTTATTTATTTGAAAGAGAGAGAGCGAGCGAGCAGGAACACAAGCTGGAGGAGTGGGAGAGGGAGAAGCAGGCTTCCCTCGGGGCAGGGAGCCCGATGTGGGGCTCGATTCCCAGGACCCCAGGATCATGACCTGAGCCGAAGGCAGACGCTTAACAACTGAGCCACCCAGGAGCCCCTAAACTATACCTTTATTGTGGGGCTCCTCCATGCAGACTAAAATCCTGTTCTGTATCTCTATGAAAGACTCTCCATTGCTCGGGGGACATAGGCTCCACACTCAGTAGCTACGGACTTGTAGCTTCATGATATTTGATAACTCTTATTAGGGAGGGACCATGTATAAGCTACAGGTAACAGAACCCACTTACCTGCCCCTCTTCCCCAAATAAAACAAAACAAAGCAAAAAAGAAAGAAGAGCCTGAGGGCAGGGATATAAATAGTCCTTAGAAATAACCAGAACCAAGGAGTTGAACAGGGTTGAGATCTCTTACTATTTGTCATGTTTGTTCTTTTTTATTGCAGACTGGCCTTTTCTGAAATAGTGAGTGGTCACATGGCTCTGGGTAGACAAAATCATATAAAAAAATGGGATTCCTTGGGGCATTTGGGTGGAGCAGTGAGTTAAGTAACTGACTTGATTTAGGCTCAGGTCATGATCTCAGGGTTGTGAGACTGGGCCATGAGTTGGGCTCTGCACTCAGCATGGAGTCTGCTCAGGATTCTCTCTCCCTCTCCTTCTGCCCGTCCTGCTTGTGCTCTCACTCTCTCTCTCTCTCAAAATAAATAAATAAATCTTAAAAAAAAAAAAAAAGATGGGACTCTTTAACACAGGCTGGAGCAGAAACTGCAAAGATTCAACTTGTGGGACTCAGGCTTACCTGGCACTTGGGAGAAGCATGGGGAAGAAGGCACAGCTGCCCCAGTGTGTCTCTTGGTCCCTGTGTAATGGCTTAGTAGGAACCTGGGATCTTAGCTGTGTCTTTCTGGTTTCGAGGGCATCACACCACTGTCAGATATTCTAAAACGATTTAACTCAGCTCTGTTATTGAGCCCACAGACCCTCAAGAGATCTTAAACTTCCTCCCCAGTATCAAGGAGGCCTCCTGATTCCTCTTAGCTTCCTCCCCATCCTAATAGGAAAGAAAACTAAGGTGTACATGAGAAACTGTAGCTACAGTGGAAGCTTCTGGAGGCATTAGAAAACTAATGATCGTGCAAAACTGCCACTTTGTGGGCGGGGGGGAGGATATATGATTAAAACAGTCCTCAACCAAGGCTTGAGGACTCCCTAGGAAGGTGAGTCATTTGTACCCTTTCAGTCTTAAACTTTTTTGTTCAACGTTCCAACCTCCTCCCTGCATCATAGGGAAATTTAATCTTTTTTTAAAATGGAAGTATTGTTGAATCCAATATATTAGTTTCAGGTGTACAACATCGTGACCTGACAATTCTATATATAACACAGTGCTCACCACAATAAGTGTAGTTACCATCTGTCACCATGCAAAGTTACTACATTGTTGACTATATTCCCTATGCTGTGCTTTTCATCCCCTCACTTCCTTATTTTATGAGACATTTCATCTTTGAGAAGTTGAAAACAATTTAAGGTGTCAATGATGGCAAATTTCAGTAACCACTTAAGAACTTCCTAATTGTAAAATTGTCTCAAGAAAAAGTGGAAATGTGTATTTTTTCCAAGTTTTCAGTTTTCTTCAAAATAGTACAAATAACTAAAAGTTTTCAAATAATATAGAAGGTTTTATAACGCAAAGCAGCAGCTTCATGTTCCACCCTTTCTATTGTTGAAATCCTGCTCCACAGAGGGAAGTAATTTTTTAAATTTTTATTTAAGTTTAATTAATTAGCATATAATGTGTAATTAATTTCAGAAGTAGAAGTCAGTGATTCATCAGTTTTATATAACACCCAGTGCTCATTACATCACGTGCCCTCCTTAATGTCCGTTACCCTGTTACCCCATCCTCCCCTCCAGCAACCCTCAGTTTGTTTCCTATGATTGAGTCTCTTATGATTTTTCTCCCTCTCTGTTTCCATTTTATTTTATTTTTCCTTCCTTTCCCTTATGTTCATCAGTTTTGTTTCTTAAATTCCATATATGAGTGAGATCATATGATAATTGTCTTTCTCTGATTGACTTACTTCGCTTAGCATAATACCTGCTAGTTCCATCCATGTCGTTGTAAATGGCAAGATTTCATTTTTTTGATGGCTGAGTAACATTCCAGTGTGTGTGTGTGTGTATACACCACATCTTCTTTATCCATTCATCTGTCGATGGACATCTTGGCTCTTTCCATAGTTTGGCTATTGTGGACATTGCTGCTATAAACGTTGGGGTGCAGGTGCCCCTTTGGATCCCTACATGTGTATCTTTGGGGTAAATACCCAATAGTGCAATTGCTGGGTCATAGGGTAGCTCTATTTTCATCTTTTTGAGGAACCTCCATACAGTTTTCCAGAGCGGCTGCACCAGCTTGCATTCCCACCAACAGTGTAGGAGGGTTCCCCTTTCTCTGCATCCTAGCCAACATGTGTTGTTTCCTGAGTGGTTAATTTTAGCTGTTCTGACCGGTGTGAAGTGGTATCTCATTATGGTTTTGATTTGTATTTCTCTGATGCCGAGTGATGTTGAACACTTTTTCATGTGTCTGTTGGCCGTTTGTATGTCTTCTTTGGAGAAATGTCTGTTCATGTCTTCTGCCCATTTCTTTTTTTTTAATTTATTTTTATTTTTATTTTTTTAAAGATTTTATTTATTTACTTGACAGAGAGAGACACAGCAAGAGAGGGAACACAAGCAGGGGAAGTGGGAGAGGGAGAAGCAGGCTTCCCGCGGAGCAGGGAGCCCGATGCGGGACTCGATTCCAGGACCTGGGACCATGACCTGAGCCAAAGGCAGACGCTTAACGACTGAGCCACCCAGGCGCCCTTCTGCCCGTTTCTTGATTGGATTATTTGTTCTTTGGGTCAGAGGCAAGTAATTTTAACTCAGTTATTTTTGTTTCTGTTTCTGTTTCCTGGGGTTTATCTCTGTACCTCTGAATAATATACAATTGTGTCTTGGTGAATAATTTTGGGCATTATCTATGACTTTGCATGATAGAGGAGGATTATGCAATTACAGTTCTCCCCTTCCTCCTCTTTCTCAATATAGCACCAGCTCTATTTTTAGTTCCCACTTTAATTCCTTTATAACTTTAAATGCTATATGTGGACCTATATTTTTGGTTCTGTCTACTTTAGACAGTATCCCTTTACTTCCTGTTTTTTAAAAAAATGCTGAGCAGGGAGCCTGATGAGGGACTAGATCCCAGGACCGTGGGATCATGACCTGAGCCCAAGGCAGACACCTAACTGACTGAGCACCCAGGTGCCCTTGACTTTATAAGATGAGAAGAGCAGTGTCATTACTATGCCCTTCTACTCTCCTCGCCATTTCTACCTCCCAACTTCTGTAAATCTCTACTTTTACCTGTACATTTTCAAAGGAGATAAAACTTATTAGAACATCCTGTTCTGTATCCATAATTAAGTAATTTGTACTTTGCTTGATAGTTGAACCTCAATACTTGAAAAGGCACTATTAACACTATTATGACTATGTGAATATCATTATGGACATAGCCAAGCTTCGATTTTCTTTATCCATTTATGGAGAACTTTCTAATTGCTAGGCACTTTTCTATTTTTTTTTTTTTTTAAGATTTTATTTATTTATTTGAGAGAGAGAGAATGAGAGACAGAGAGCATGAGAGGGAGGAGGGTCAGAGGGAGAAGCAGACTCCCTGTCGAGCAGGGAGCCCGATGCGGGACTCGATCCCGGGACTCCAGGATCATGACCTGAGCCGAAGGCAGTCGCCCAACCAACTGAACCACCCAGGCGCCCTGCTCGGCACTTTTCTAATTGCTGTATAATTGTTAACTTAGTCTTGTAATAGTCCTATGAGGAAGCACTATTTTTAACCTTACTAGTGATGAAACTGCCAGGCAGAGAGGTTAAGCAAATTGCCAAAGGTCACAGAATTAGCTGGTGAGTCAGGAATTTTTTTTCTTTGAAGCTTCTATTCATTTTTCTTTACAACAGTTTCTCCCCCTTGTGATGAGAACTTTTAAGATTTACCTTCTGTTCAACATCCAAATCTGTGACACAATATTAAAGACTATTGATGCTGTCTGTATATTATATCACCATTGCCTATTTATTTTATAACTGGAGCCTTGTTCCTCTTAACCCCCTTCATACACTTCATTCACCCCCTAACTCCTCACCCCTCTGGCCACCACCAATCTCTCTATCTAGGAATTTTGTTTTCTTTGTTCTTTTGTTTTATTTTTTAATTCCAGATCTAAGTGAACTCATATTTGTCTTTGTTTGACTTGTTTCGCTTAGCATAATGTTTTCAAGGACCATCCATGTTGCAAATGGTAAGATTTCATTCTTTTTTACAGCAGAATAGTATTCCATTGTACATCTATATCACATCTTCTTTTTTTTTTTTTTAAGATTTTTGTTTTTAAGTAACCTCTACACCCAATGTGGGGCTTGAACTTGAACAACCCCAAGATCAAGAGTCACCCACTCCACCAACTGAGCCAGCCAGGTGTCCCTATACCACATCTTCTTTATCCATTCATTCACAGATGGAAACTTAAGATTGTTTTCATGACCTGGCTATTGTAAATAATGCTGCAAGAAACATAGAGACACATATATACTTCCAAACTAATGTTTTTATTTTCTTTGGAAAAATACGCAGAAATGGAATTGCTGAATCATATGGTGGATTTTTTTTTTTTTATAAACCTCCATACTGTTTTTTTGAAGGGAAAACTTCATACTGCAATTTCCATTCCCACCAAACGTGCACAGAGTTCCTTTTTCTCCACACCCTCACCAACAACTTTTTTTTTGTCTTTTTGATAAGAGCCATTCTTCCAGGTCTGAGGTAATATCTCACTGTGGTTTTGATTTGCACTTCCCTGAGATTAGCGATGTTGAGCATCTTTGCATGCACCTGTTGGCCATCTGTCTGTCTTCTTTGGAAAAACGTCTATTCAGTTCCTCTGCCCATCTTTTAACTGGATTTTTTTTTTTTTGAGTTGTATGAGTTATTTATAGATTTTGGATATTAACCTCTTATTGGATATACGATTTTCAGATATCTACTCCCATTCCAGTAAATTGCCTTTTAATTTTGTGGATGGTTTACTTCACTGTGGAGAAGCTTTCTAGTTTGATGTAGTCTCATTTGTTTATTTTTGCTTTTGTTGCCATTGCTTCTGGAGTCAGATCCAAAAAGATATTGCTAAGGCCAATATGAAGGAACTTACCACCTATATTTTCTTCTAGGAAATTTATGGTTTCTGGTCTTACATTCAAGTCTTTAATCCATTTTGAGTAATTTTTGTGTATGATGTAAGACAGTAGTCCAGGTTCATTCTTTTGCATGTGGCTTTCCAGTTTTCCCAGCACCATTTATTGAAGAGCTTGTCTTTTGCCCATTGTATATTCTTGTTTCCTTTTTTGTAAATTAATTGACCATATATGCATGAGTTTATTTCTGGGCTCTCTATTTTGTTCCATTCATCTATGTGTCTGTTTTTATGCCAATACCATACTATTTTGATTACCATAGTTTTGTAGTAGTTTGAAATCAGAGAATGCACTGCCTTCAGCTCTGTACTTTCTCAGGATTGCTTTGGCTTTTCAGGATCTTTTGTAGCTCCATACAAATATTAGAATTGTTTCTTCTATTTCTGTAAAAAATGCCATTAGAATTTTGACAGGAATTGCATTGAATCCATAGATTGCTTTAAGTAATATGGACATTTTAACAATATTAATTCTTCCAATCCATGAGGACAGAATATTTTCCCATTTATTTGTGTCTTTCTCAGTTTCTTTCATTAAAGTCTTATAGTTTTTAGTGTATAGGTCTTTCACCTTCTTGTTTAAATTTATTCGTGGGTATTTTATTATTTTTTTGGTGCGATATAAAGAGGATTACTTTTGCAATTTCTCTTTCTGATAGTTTATCATTAGTGTATAAAAGCACAATAGACTTTTTTTAAAGATACTATATATTTATTTGAGAGAGTGAGAGCACAAGCAGGGGAAGCAGCAGGCAGAGGTAGAAGCAGGCTCCCCACTGAGCAAGGAGCCCAATGTGGGACTCGATCCCAGGAACCTGGGATCGCAACCTGAGCTGAAGGCAAATGCTTAACCAACTGAGCCACCCAGGCGTTCCAAAACACAATAGATTTTTGTATATTGATTTTATACTCTGCAACTTTACTGAATTTGTTTATTAGTTTAACAGTTTTCTGGTGGTGTCTTTAGGGTTTTCTATATATAAAATCAAGTTATTCTCAATAAATGACAGTTCTACTTCTTCCTTTCCAATTTGGATGCTTTTTATTACTTTTTTCTGCCTAATTGCTTTGGCTAGGACTTCCAATACTATGTTGAATAAAAGTGGCGAGAGTGGGCATACTTGTCTTGTACCTGATTTTTTTTTTTGAGAGAGAGAGTGGGGAGAGGGGAAAGGGAGAGAATCTTAAGCAGACTCCACACTGAGCACAGAGCCTATGGCAGGGCTCAATCCCATAACCCCGAGATCAGACTTAAGCCAAAACCAAGAGTCCGACGCTTAACTGACTAAGCCACCCATGCACCCCAGTCTTGGACCGGATCTTAAGGAAAAAGCTTTCAGCTTTTCACCATTGACTATGATGTTAGTTGTGAACATGTCTTATATGGTCTTTATTATGTTGAGATATGTTCTATCTATAGCCACTTTGTTGAGAGTTTTTATCATAAATGGATATTGAAAGGTTTTTCTGCTTCTATTGAGATGATCATATGATTTTTAGCCTTCATTTCACTAAGGTGGTATATCATATTGTTTGATTTGTAGATGTTGAACCATTTTTGCATCCCTGGAATAAATTCTACTTGATCATGGTGTATGATCCTTTTAATGGATTGTTGAATCCATTAATATTTTGTTGAGGACTTTTGCATCTATGTTCATCAGGAATATTGGCTTATAATTTTCTTTTTTGTGGTGTCCTTGTTTGGTTTTGGTGTCAGGGTAGTGCTGGTCTCATAAAATAAGTTTTGAAGCATTCTTTCCCCTTTAATTTTTTGGAATAATTTGAGGAAGATAGGTATTAAATCTTCTTTGAATGTTTGGTAGAATTCACTGGTGAAGCTGTTTGGTCCTGAACTTTGGTTCGTTGGGAGGTTTTTGATTACTGATTCAGGCTCCTTACTAGTAATTGGTCTATAGATTTTTCTGCTTTTTCATGATTCAGTCTTGGAGGATCATGTATTTCTAGGAATTTATCCATTTCTTCTAGGTTGTCCAATTTGTTGGCAAATAATTGTTCATACTAGCCTCATAAGGTTTTGCGTTTCTTTTCTGTTGTAATTTCTTTTTCTTGTCTGTTTTTTATATTTGAACACTCTTTTTTTCTTAGTAAGTCTAGCTAAAAGTTTGTCAATTTTGTTAATCTTTTCAAAGAACCAGCTGTTAGTTTCATTGATCTTTTCTACTGTCTTTTTGTTTCTATTTCAATTATTTCTGCTCTGATATTTATTATTCCCTTGATGATACTAATTTTGGGCTTTGTTCTTCCTTTTCTAGTTTCCTTGGGTGTAAAGTTAGATTGTCTGTGATTTTTTTTTTTTTCTTGAGGGAGCCTGTATTGCTTTGTACTTGCCTCTTAGGACTGCTTTTGCTGCATCCCATACATTTTGATATATTTTATTTCCATTTTCATTTGTCTCAAAGTATTTTTTTATTTTTTTCGTTATTTCTTCATTAACCCAGTGACTGTTCAGTAGCATGTTGCTTAATCTCTGCATAATTGTGACTTTTTCATTTTTCTTCTTATAATTGATTTCTAGTTTCATACCATTGTGGTTGGAAAAGATGTTTGATATGATTTCTTTTTTTTTTTTAAGATTTTATTTATTTATTCATGAGAGGCAGAGGGAGAAGCAGGTTGCCCGTGGAGCAGGGAGCCCGATGCGGGACTCAATCCCAGGACCCTGGGATCATGACCTGAGTCGAAGGCAGATGCTTAACCGACTAAGCCACCCAGGTACCAATGTTTGATATGATTTCAATCTTCTTAAATTTATTGAGACTTGTTTTGTGGTCTAAGATGTGATCTATCCTGAGAACGTTCCATGTGCACTTGGGAAGAATGTGTATCCTTCTGCTTTTGGATGGAATGCTCTGTATACATCTATTCAGTCCATCTGCTCTAATGTGCTATTTAAGATCAATGTTTCCTTATTAATTTTCTGTCTGAATGACCTACCTATTGATGTAACTGGGGCATTAAAGTCCCATACTATTATTGTAATGCTGTCAGTTTCTCCCTTTGGGTCTGTTAGTATTTGTTTTATGTATTTAGGTGCTCCTATTTTGGGTCCATAAATATTTACAAATGTTTTATCTTCTTGCTGGATTGATCCCCTTATCATTATGTAATGCCCATCTTTATTTTTTATTAAAGTCTTTGTTTTAAAGTCTGTTTTGTCTGATATCAGGGTAGCTACCCCAAGCTTTCTTTTGATTGCTATTTGTATGAGACATCTTTTTCTATCCCTTCACTTTCAGTGTATGTGCATGCACCCTTACATCTGAAATGAGTCTCTTGTAGGCAGCATATAAATGAGTCTTGTTTTTTTAACCCATTCAGTCATTTTATGTCTTGATTAGAGAACTTAGTCCACTTGCATTTAATTTTTTTTTTACATTTAATTGTTGATAGGTATGTACTTATCATTTTGTTAATTGTGTTTTGTCTGTTTTGTAGTTCCTCTCTCTTCCTTTTTTCTTTTTTTTTCTTCCTTTGTGGTTTGATGACTTTCTATAATGTTTTGCTTAGATTCCTTTCTCTTTATCTTTTGTGTACCTACTATGAGTTTTTGCTTTGTGGTTACCATGAGGCTCATATATAACAGTCTATTTTTTAAAAAATATTTTATTTATTTATTTATTTGTCAGAGAGAGAGAGAAGAGAGAGCACACAAGCAGGGAGAAGCAGCAGGCAGAGGGAGAAGCAGGCTCCCACTGAGCAAGACATCTGATTCGGGGCTCGATCCCAGGACCCTGGGATCAGGACCTGAGCTGAAGGCAGACACTTAACCGACTGAGCCACCCAGGCGTCCCTATAACAGTCTATTTTAAATTGATAGCAAATTAAGTTTAAACACATTCTAAATTTTATGTTTTTATTTATCCCTTATATTCTATGTTTTTGATGTCATATTTTACATCTTTTTATTATGTGTATCTCTTTTTTTGAGAGAGAGAGAGAGAGAGAGAGGGAGAGCTTGTGTGTTTGAGCGGGGCACAGGGCAGAGGGAGAGAGAGAGAATCTTAAGCAGGCTCCATGTTCAGCATGGAGCCCAACATGGGTCTCAATCTCATGACCCTGAGATCATGACCTGAGCCAAAATCAAAAGTCAGATGCTTAACTAACTGAGCCACCCAGGTGCCCCTATTTTGTGTATCTATTAATTAACTATTATAGTTACAGTTATTTTTACTACTTTTTTCTTTTAACTTTTATAAAGTGATTAATCTGTTTCCTTTACTCTATATTTACCTCTACTAGTAAGATTTTACTTTCATATTTTTTTCTGGTTACTAATCACTACCCTTTCTTCTCAGGTTGAAGAAGTCCCTTTAATATTTCTTGTAAGACTAGTTTAGTGTTGGGGAACTCCTTTATGTTTATTTTTTTTAAGGTTTAATTAATTAATTTATTTGTCAGAGAGAGAGAGAGCACAAGTAGGGGGGAGCGGCAGGCAGAGGGAAAAGCAGGCTCCCTGTTGAGCAAGGAGCCTGATGTGGGACTCAATCCCAGGACCTTGGGATCATGACCTGAGCTGAAAGCAGACACTTAACTGACTGAGCCACCCAGGCATCCCTGGGGGAACTCCTTTAACTTTCATTTGTCTTGAAAGCTCTTTCTCTTTCCTTCAATTCTGAATAATAACCTTGCTGGGTAGAATATTCTTGACTGGAAATTTTTTCATTTCAGCACTTTGAATGTATCATCTATTTTCTTCTGCCCTGCAAAGTTTCTGTTGAGAAATCTGCTGATAACATTATGGGGCCTCCCTTGTATGTAACAAGTTTTTTTCCCCTTGCTGCTTTTAAAATTCTCTCTTTATCCTTAACTTTCAACATTTTAACTATAGTGTGTCTTGGTGTGGGTCTCTTTGGGTTCACCTTGTTTGAACTTTGTGGGTTTCCTGGATCTGGATGTCTATTTCTTTTCTTAGGTTGGGGAAGTTTTCAGCCATTATTTCTTCAAATACATTTCATGCCTCTTCTTTTCTCTCCTCTCCTTCTGAAACCTTTATAATGAAAATGTGATTCTGCTTGATGTTGTCCTATAGGTCCCTTAAACTATCTTCACTTTTAAAAATTCTTTGTTGTTGTTGTTGCTCTAATGGGTGAGTTCCATTGCCCTGTCTTCTAGCTTACTGATTCTATCTTCTGCTTCATTTAGTCTGCTGTTGAAACTCTGTACTGTATTTTTCAGTTTGGCTATGGTATTCTTCAGTTCTGTGATGTCTATTTGGTACTTTATTATATTTTCAATCTCTTTGTTCAAGTTCTTGCTGTGTTCATCCATTCTTCTCCTGCATTTGGTGAGCTTGGTTATGACCATTACTTTGAATGCTTTATCAGGTAAATTACTTATTTCTCTTTCATTAAGTTTTTTTCCGGGATTTTATTTTATTTGGAACATATTTCTCTGCTTCTTCATTTTGCTTGACTCTCATGTTGCTTCTATGTATTAGGCAAAACAGCTCTCTCTTCTAGTCTTGCAGGAGTGGCCTTATGTAGGAGATAAAGCAGTTTAACCTTGCCCTAGCTCTTTGATGTCTCTTAATCTTTTGTGATTGCCTAAGCAGTCTGATTTATTCTTGATAAATTCCAGTTGCTGAGAATGTGCTGAGACCTGTGAGTGTTTCAGAGGAAGGGATCTCAGTCAGCACCTAGTTTCAGGCTAGTTGGAAGCTAGATCCTTAAGGTTGCAAATATATATAGCTGTGAGACTATAATTGTAGACCATGCTAGTCTCCAGTCCAAATGATCTAGAAGTGTCCCCTTAGTGACAATTGCAAAATTTGGGGCTCTAGACAAGTAAGCTCCTTTCTGGGAGAAGCTATAGTAAAGCCAGATGAGAGCTCAAAAATGGCATTCCCCCAAACTGCATTCCCTGAGAGCGCTTCTGTATCCTCTCAACGTGTGGTAAACCTGAAGCCTGCCCCTCTGCTAAGGCTCCAGGTCAAGTAGATAGGCTTTTTTCATAGGAAGTCTAGGGGTATATATCAGTCTTGTTGATTCTTCACAAATGTATTATTATTATTATTATTAATTATTATTATTATTTTGTCTAAAAAGTATAAAAGCTGTCTGTTTTTGGTCACTTCTTTGAGTCTCACATTTTCAAGAACTCCTGTATATATAATATTAAATTTGCTTTTCTTCTGTTAATCTATGTCAATTTAATTATTAAGCCAGCTAAGAAGGGAAAAGTTCCCCCCTACCCCCAAACTAATTCATTACTGTATAGTTTTCTTGATTGTGTCTCTCAGAGTTCTGACTTACGTAGTCTTTTTTTTTTAAATAAAGATTTTATTTATTTATCTGACAGAGAGAGACAGAGGGAGACACAGCGAGAGAGGGAACACAAGCAGGGGGAGTGGGAGAGGGAGAAGCAGGCTCTCCTCTGAGCAGGGAGCCCGATGCGGGGCTCGATCCCAGGACCCTGGGACCATGACCTGAGCTGAAGGCAGATGCTTAACAACTGAGCTACCCAGGCACCCCTTGACCTACGTACTCTTGAAGGCTAGAAGCATTTAAAAAATAGCTATCCTTTAACTGCCAGAAATTTGTATTTTTGCACTCAGTGAAAATTGCAAATTTGTAGGGAGGATTCTTCTTTTGTTCTGGGAGAAACAATTTTGTTTTCAGTTTTAGAAAGAAAAGGTAGTTCCTTGATTTGAACTAATCATCAGGTGTTTTAAAAGCATATCTTTAACATGCAGGGCTAGAGTGCTCAGAAGCACCTGTGTTTTTTTTTTTTTAATTCAATTAGCCAAGGTATAGTACATCATTAATTTTTAATATAATGTTCAATGATTCATTAGTTTATCACCCAGTGCTCATCATATCATGTGCTCTCTTTAATGCTCATCATCCAGTTACCCCATCCCCCCACCCACCTCCCTTTCTGCAACCCTCAGTTTGTTTCCCGGAGTCAAGCTAATCAGAGAAACACAATTATCATAGGGTTTCACTCATATGTGGAATATAAGGAATAGTGCAGAGGGCAATAGGGGTAGGGGGGAAACTGAATGGGAAGAAATCAGAGAAGACAAATCATATGAGACTCTCGACTCTGGGAAACCAGTTTGGTTTTAAATGTAAATAATAGTCATATCTGAACCTAAACACACAAAACAGGAAGTATTTCCCTTCACCAGCCTTTCCTGGGTTGGTGTAGGCCAGACTGAAAAGACTTGGTATGCACTGTATCCTGAGAGTGGGACTGGGATAGTGCTGAGATAGTGACTAAAGGAGCATAAAGGGATACTCCTTTAGGGGAAAGCACATTGGTTTCTGTTCTCAAATTTAAAACTAGAGATTCATCAGCTTCAGGGACTCAGGTAAATACATCTTTATATTTTATTTTAATCAATAAAACAAAAGTTGAACAACGAGGTGAACATTTTGGGGTATACTAATATAAGACCAGTCTTCCTGCCAGGGTCCCCCTTTGCTATCCTCCCCTTTGCTATCCACCCCCTGCCACCACTATCTTTGGGAATATCTGGACTTTGATGAAGTTGTCCAAAGGCAAATAGATCAGATTAGGATGTTAAATATACTGGTTAATATAGAAGCTGGTTCCTTGGTGGTGGTTTGGGAGACATGGTGGGCAGGGGAAGGAGTACAGCAGGGAGATATTTTTCATAAGATGGCATGAGGCAAAGGGAGAGAGAAAGCCATATTTTGGAGGTCTCTGAGTTGGAGAAGAGCAGATGGGAAAAAAAGCTCTGAGAGAAAGATAGGATTGCTGGGGACCTGCTTTTATTTTTCTCCATTAAACAGTTCTGTGTTGAGGTTATTTCTGAAGACAAGAAGTAGCACTGAATGAATTACTCTTAAGTGTCCTTGCTTATCCTTAAGCTTATACTCTGTGCTGTGTGGCTTTCAGAGCAGGTGCCCCACCACTTGCTGTTTCTGCTGAAATCACATGGTCTCTCACCTGCCCATGTCCCCAGCTCATGGGTGTGTGATTCTTCTGCCAGGCCCTCTCTGAGGTTTGTGGCTTTGTGACAAAAGGAGAAGTCTGGATTCACCCCCAGATGCAAATATTCAGCCCTCATTCTGAAATCTTGTGCAATCTTCTTCTCTATCACCAGCCAAAAATTCTTGAAACCAATAAACAACCCAAGGGATTACTTTGCAGGCAAAGTCCACCATGCTGCCAGGCTTCATTGCTCCTGAAGATATCCCTTGTTACTCATTTTTATTCCAAATAAACAGATCTCTGGCTACATATGTGGCTGTGTTATTATTGTCTTCTCTCCCCTCTTGGCAGATGATTAAGGCCAATGCTCACTGGTGTTTTTGTGGTGTTGTAAGGACTGAATTATGGACCATAGTACCTTTCCCTAGTCACAGTGTTTGTGACTAAACTTAGGTGAGCCCTTGGAGCCCAGAGTAGGAAACACCGGAATCTATCTTCCCACCCAGATAAAGACTACTTTGGCAGAAAAAGGCAGCCTACAGAATAGGAGAACATATTTGCAAATCATATCTGATAAGAGATTAATATCCAGAATATACAGAGAACAATTCAAACTCAACATTAAAAGAATAAACAACACAATTCAAAAATGGGCGAAGAACTTGAAGACATTTCTTCAAAGAAGATATATAAATGGCCAATAAGCCCAGGAAAAGATGCTCAACATCACTGATCATTAGGGAAAGGCACATCAAAACTACAGTGAGATAGTGCTTCACACTATGGAAATAATCTAAGGGTCCATCGAAGGATGAATGGATAAGGAAGATGTGGTATATATATTTATATATTTATATATATATATATATATATATATATATATATATTTAATGGAATATTTCCCAGCCATTAAAAAAAAAGGCAATTTTGTTATTTGGGACAGCAATGGATAGAACTTGAAGGCATTAAGCTAAGTGAAATAAGTCAGACAGTGAAAGACAAACACTGCATGGTGTTGCTTATATGTGAAATCTAAGATAAATAAATAAACTACCTGAATTCATAGATAGATTGGTGGTTGCCAGATGGGTATGGTGGAAGGTGAAATGGGTGAAGGGAGTCAAAGGTAAAAACTTCCAGTTATGAAATAAATATGTCATGGGGATGTAATGTACAGCATGGTATTATATATTGTAAAGTATTGCATATTGGAAAGTTGTGAAGAGAGTAATCTTAAAAGTTCTCAACACAAGAAAAAATTGTAACTATGTTCAGGGATAGAGGTTAGTTAAACTTATTGTGATGATCATTTTGCAATGTGTACATGTATCACACGCCATAATATTGTACACCTATGTCCCAATTATACCTCAATTTTTAAAAATGCCACATTAACCTTGGGGGGAAATAAAAAAGAAAGAAAGGTATGTGGAGTTCCTGTGGCTGGCTTGCTGCAGATGACTTTACAGAGGATAGAAATGACTAATGACAATTTCAATTAGAAATTGTGTGGCTTATGACAGAAATACTCTCTTTGGTCCATATAATCTATGGTAAACTCTGCATTGCCCAGCAAATACTCCTGGAGTGGATTTACTTTATGGGGTTGTAAGAAGTGCCAAATGCCATCCTGGCTCCCAAAGGGAGGCCCAAGGTGGATCAAAATACCACCTTTTCTTTTTTCTTTTTTTTTATTATGTTATGCTAGTCACCGTATAAAATATCACCCTCTCTTGGGGTGAGGGATTACACAGGGCGATACCTTGCCTACCTGTGGTGGGAAAGACTAAAATTAGAAAAGCCTTGACAACATTTAGAACACTTTTTATTCTGGACATTTCCAAACATATATAAAGATAGAAAAGTGGAATAAGAAATCTTTATGTGCCAACTATACTTAAAAAAAAAAAAAGCCAAAACCTTTCAAAATTAAAAAAAAAAGACTCTCCATGTACCCATCATTCAGCTTTAACATTTTGACAAATTTGGGTTCATTTTTTAAAAAAATTATATTGTAATTTTTCATAAAGCTGTATTTAAAGACACTGATGAATTACTGAACACTACCTCTGAAACTAATGATGTACTATATGTTGGCTAATTGAATTTAAATTAAAAAAATAAAGACACAGGAAATGTTGAGGACATTAATTTTTTAATAGCAGTCATATTAGAGAACAGCACTGGAAATGTATTTCTTTTGAAATAAACTAGAAACTTAAAATGTCTTGAAGCCATTGGAAACCATATGATTAGTTGAATTAGTTTCTAAGATTTGGGGTGAGATAGTACTCAACAGATGCAGTATGTGATTCTAGCATTCCTTTCACCACATTGTGAATGTGACCTGTAGAAATCAGAAAAAAAAAAAAAAAAAGGAGAGAATAAATGAATGAACAAATTAGGATTTATCAGTTTCATCTTTCTTTACATTATCTTGTTCCAAATATCAAAACTTCCATTCCACCCATCTCTTACTGCCAAATTGCTACATATTTAAGATCCACATCAAATCATGGCCCCTTGTTCAGTACAATCTATTAGAAAGAGTCACAATCAGCAGTTAAGATTCAGATGAGTCCCCTAGGTTAGCGTCTCATTATGCTTCCTTGCTTGAAAACTGCATTGATTTATTCTTCCACAGTATTTATTAAGTGACTACTAGGTGTCAGGCATTGTTGTTAGGTGGTTGAGGGAACCAATAGAATGCTCAGTAGACTGCCAGAGTTAACTTCTATTATCAAATGTCAATGGGTCATCAACCATGCCAAGGTAGGAGTCTCCAAAAGGCAGAGAACACCAAACAATCTTTTTCATTGACTGTACCAGTAAACTGTCACATCCTCCTTCCCTTAGGGCTACTTTGGCATCAAATTCTGAGTCAGGTTGTTAACATAGGACTTTTAACAAATGTCACTGCTTGGAAAGAGAGACAACAGTCAATTCTCAGGAGGTAGAATATAAGGAGGAAAAAGAATGATAAGAAAACTCCCCATCTTGACTCTGCCTGAAACTGAGTAAAGCACTTTAGTCATTCCAGGAAGCCATTGAAACAATCAGAAGACAAATGCTAGGATACAAAAATGCAACATGAAATGAACTAAAATGTTCGTGAAGAAGACACCATTTTGTGGTGCATGTGGCAAAATAGCGCCAGTGACAACTTATTATACACATGAATGTGCCATCCTGATCAAACATTCCCAAAGACCTCTTGGGAGAATGGATTTTAAAGATAATAGTTATTTCCAGGTGAAAACTAAACTCTGATTGCAAATTCCATGGGGACTGGCAATAAGAGACTGAAAGGACAAGTGAACTATTACCCACATGTCTGAGAGAAACAGATACTCAGAAGATTAAAAATGTGACTAGGGGAGCTAGGAAATAGGTAAATGAGCAGCTACCCAACTTCGACAACACAGCCACCAAAAAGTCAGTAACTCCTCTTCATAGTAGGGGCTTTAGGAATTTTGGATAACTGGGTGAAATGTCCACACTGAATTTATAGAGACTAAAATAGCTTCCTATCGCTTTGGAGGAAGGATTATTATACTAACATTCTGGTGTTGTCAAGAACACAGAACTAGGGCGCCTGGGTGGCTCAGTCGTTAAGCGTCTGCCTTCAGCTCAGGTCATGATCCCAGGGTCCTGGGATCGAGCCCCACATCGGGCTCCCTGTTCCGCGGGAAGCCTGTTTCTCCCTCTCCCACTCCCCCTGCTTGTGTTCCTGCTCTTGCTATGTCTCTCTCTGTCAAATAAATAAATAAAATCTTAAAAAAAAAAAAAAAAAGAACACAGAACTAGGCACATTACACAGTCACACTTAGTATAACACCTCAATTGGTTAGTGTTGGTAGCAGCAGACCTAGGAACTAGACTTTGGGAAATGAATGTCTGGTCACACACCTATCTCGACTACCTCCAATCATGGTCTAGTTAAGATACACATGGTTGATATGGGGCATGCTCACTGGTATGTCACACGGCAGACAACCTAACAAACCTCAGAATTCTTTCCTATCCTTCCAGGTTTAGCCCTCTCAACCCATGGAAGCTGACTACCAACTGTTGATGTAGGCTGGCAATTAAAAATCATTTAGCCTCCATTTTGTAAGGGATGTTTCATGTATTTGTGAGAGAGGACCAAGGAAATAAAGGATGTTAGTGAGCATTTGTTTTGATACTCTTAAATCAAAGAATTCCCACCAACTTACCAAGCACCTTTTAGAAAGCATTCATTGCTTTTCTTTTTTCAATATCTCGCTTGAGTTGACAAAGGCTGCATAGAGGGAAACAGCTCAGCCATAGGAAATCACCACAAATAGATCCCTGTTAAAAAACAAACAGTGGATCCACATACAGCCCATAAATATAGTCTCACAAGTCCTTGCATTTGCATAGCTTTTCAAAACTCTTTAAAAGGTACATTTTATGTCCCTGGTTTATCGTGAGAATCCTCATTATCCCCATTTTTCTGATGATCCAAGTGAAGGTAAATGATTTGTTCAGAACACATAACAAATTGGTAGTGCCACATGGTCTTTCTTTTCTCAAGCCAGTGCCTTTAACCATATATGACACGATTTTAACTGGTCTGCAGGTTATGACTATAGCCCTCATCCTCTAACATCTCTTCTGAGATGCTTCCCTTTAAAGCCTGTTGTGAAATGCACCAATTTCTCTGTAGTTTGTGAGGAGAGCCAGATGAGGCCCCACATTGTATCCCTCTAGCCATTTTCATTGACATCTCTCAAGTTCTGCAATGGAAGAAGTTTGGAGCAAAGGGGAGATACATAAATTATGGGGGAAAGAAGAAAGAAAAAAATGACTATTGTTTGGAAAGCCATGGAATAAGGTACTTTGCAAGGATTTGAGGGCCCTCTCAATGCAAGGTCCAATTGGGTCCTCAATGACCTTCTGGAAGACATACCCTTGAAGGGGTTCCTGTTCTGGTGCAGGAGGCACTGAGGGAACCAGGGAGTTACAGTCTGATAACCTGGTTTTATTACTGCATGTCTTGACAGATTGAAATAAATTTGAGCTCCATTATTTGACAGCACTTATGTTTTTAAATGTTGAGTTTAATATAATTCCCAATTTACAGTGTGAGCTTGTGGGGCGGGGCGGGGCGGGGGTGTGGTGTATAGTTAGGAGCTTCTAAATGGTGAGATTATGAGTGATTTATTTTTCATGAAAAAATTTTTTTTCCATTGCTACAGTGATTTTGATCGTCATGTAACAGAGTAAGCATTTGGGGCAAAGAGCCAATCCATATCTATGAAAGGAGGTAACAATTTCCACACCACAAGAGTTTGCAAGTAGTAAATGAGCAAATATATGTCAGAATAATATCCCAGCTCATGGTAGTACAATCAGTGGTTGTCTCTTTTCTTCCTCCTTCTCTCCTGCACAGGTTATGCCCTGGCCAAAGGGATGCTCTCTTGGCTGTATTCATGAAGGGAGGGGCAGATCAGAGAGGCTGCATTGTAGCAGTCTCATAAAGATTTGCATAGATATGCAAGGGAAAGAAAACAGAGAGCCTGAGTGATACAAATCAGTCCTGGGAATTATTTTTAGGTCTGTTCTAAGGAGGAAATAGAGATACACTGTCTATAAATATACTGCTTCATTGTATGTTAAGGAAACCTACTATATCTAGAATCCTAGACCTAGAAATCATCTTGTACAACTTCCTCATGACAGATGAGAAAACTGATGCCACTACATGATTTATCAGAGAACAGGCTGAGCTGTTCCCAAAGTCTTATCTCCAGGATCCAGCTAAGTGCCCCTTCCTAGACACCATGTTGGGGTCTTGGGCTGCTTTGAGAATCTTACCATCACACCATACACATAAGTACACATGCATGACACTTTGCATACAATTCAGGAAATTCAAGGTCCAGGCATAAAGTTAAGAACCCCTGTGTGTTATGCTGCCTTAGGAGTAGCATGAATGAGAGCAGCCTTGAGTGCTGAGCAAGTCAGGTAGCTGAGCAAGCACACAGGAGAAATGAGGCCAGGGCCCTGAACACACCTCTGCCCTGAGGAAATGGCTGAGTAATTCTCTGAGAAAAGAATAAAAATAAAAGTGATTGTTTAATGAGCACTTATTACTTGCCAGGTCCTGTGCTAAGCCCTTCCCACACATTATCTCACATGACTCTTGCTACCCCATTAAAGGGGAGGTATTGTTGTGACCATTTAGCAGTGAGGGGGTCAAGGCTTAGGGAGATTAATAACTTGCTCCTGTTGCAATGGGAGCAGTGAGTGGGGCAGAGGCTATGTTTCCAGGAAAAGAATCCATCATGTCACTTCTTTGTTTAAAACATTTTCAGTGGCTTCCCTGCTCACTCAGAGTAACAGCTAAAGTCCTTATAATGGTTTCTCAAGGCCCTAGAATTTCTAAATCTTGCTCTAATGTCATCTTTTTCTACGACATCCTACCCCCACCCTCTCACTCATTCTATTCCTGCCTCTCTGGCCCCTTGCAGTTTCTGGAACATTCCAGATAAACTCTACTTTAAAGCCTTGGGTGACACTCTTTCTTCCGCCTGGCTCTTCCCCAGATGGGTCATCTTCTCATCCTTTCACTTTTGTACCAAGGCCTTTCCTGATAACCCTATTTAAAAGTAGAACTCCCTTTCTAAAAATGTGGATGAGCATTGAATTTTGTTGAACTTTTTTTCTGCATCAACTGAGATGATCATATGGTTTTTCTTTTTGAATCTGTAAATAGAGTATTCTGATATTGAGCCATCTTTGCATTCCCGGGATGAACCTTGCTTGGATAAAAATATATTTTATGATGCTGAAAAAAAATAAAATAAAATTAGAACCTTCAACATTCTTTATTCCTCTTCTTCGCTTTATTTTTTCTGTACCACTTATCAGCATCCTGTAAGGTTTTTACTTAGTTACAGTGTAGCAATCTTCTCCTATTAGAGTGTAAGCTCTACCATTGACAACCATCATAGTAATAACTAATTCAGGTGAGAAGCTTTAATGGATGTTAATCTCAGTGGGTGAAGGTTTGATGAGCAATAGGATATTTACATCTTTCTACATGGTCCTTACTCTTTTAAAGGGGAAAATGGCAAACTTACAGTGGAGAATCCTGGTGGACACTACCTTAACTAAGTAATCAAAGTAAACAACAACCATAATGGGATACACTGATGTTATGTGCCTCTTGACAGGAAGCACAGCAAATATTGCATCAGTTCTACGGAGGTTCTGCTGAAGTGTAAAACCTAAGTCTAACCATGAGGACACATTTGACACAACTAATTGAAAGGATAGTCTACAAAATAACAGATCTGTATTTGGGGGGAAAAGAAAGACAACGAAAGACTGAGAAACTATTCCTTATTGTAGGAAACTAAAGAGGAAGGACAATTGAATACGATGTGTGATCCCAGATTGATTTTCTTCTCATCCACAGAATGTTATTGGGTTAATTGGTAAAGTTTAAATAAGATCCACAAATTAGCTAATAGTACTGTATCAGTGTTAAATTACTGATTTTGATCATTGTATGATGGTTATATAAATGAATGTCCTTGTTAAGAAATACATGATGTAATAAAGGTAATAGGTCAACAAGTTTGTAATTTCCTATCAATGTTTCAGAAAAAAAGGATAGACAAATAGGTGGAGGAAAGAGTAAATAAAACAAAGATGGCAAGATTTTAGTATTTGGGGAATGTGGGTGCAGGATATTCAGGAATTCCTTGCATCGTTTCTCCTCCCCCCACCCCATTTATTATTTCTGCAACTTTTCTTTAAGTTTGAAACTATGTTAAAGGTCTCAAAAAAACAAGAAACAAGATGTAAGCTACATGTAGACAGGGATTTTGATTTGCTTTGTTAACTGAGGTGCCTCTAGCATCGGGAATAGTACTGGGCATGTCTGATGTTCGGGACAAACCTCTGTTGAATGAATGAATACCAGTTTATGACTTAGCCAGAGCCTAGATGCTCAATAATCCCTTTTGAATGGAGGAACACTGGCTTATGAGGCAGATGTACCAGCTTGGAAGGGATCTACCACACACCCATTTTCTCCCCAAGGCTTTCTAACAAACTATCGTCCAGCCTGCAGATTTGCAGGGTCCTGGGTCCGGCTGAGCAAAGCGGGGAGAGGCTAAGGGCTCTCCATTCCTCACCTGCTCACCTCCAGCAACCGTTTCAGAGACACCTCTACAGGAACAACAGAAGATACTATTACTAATACGTTCCACGGTATGGGCAGCCGCGCGGCCCCTGTCAATCACTTCAAAAATTTAGGATGGGAGTAGAGAGAAGATTAGGGTCAAGCCGTGAAGGCGAGGGGGGCAATCGTGCAGATGCAGTCAGCTCGAAGGGAGCCCTTGGGGGTCCCGGCGTGTGTGTCCCGGTGCGCGCGGCCGACTCACCGGGATGCCATATCGCGTCCGATACAAGGTCCTCATAGCGACACTCGCTCGGCACAGACAGCATTCGTTCATGTCAGAGGCGATCTGACATGAAAGGCACAAGGGAAAGAAAGTCCCACAGAGGCCTGAGTGCAGGGGGGAAGCCAGACAGAAGAGTTAGTGAAAGGCATCATGCTTTCAACGACATCACACCTCTTTCACAAAGATGCTGGCTCAGGAAATGGCTTTCACGGGCCCTCGGAGAAAACAATGTTGTCATCTGGCTCCTTATGTCTTGCTGCTAGAGCCCTCTATCCAGGAATTGGGGATAATTTGTGAGTCATTGTATCAGGTCCGATTTAATTGCAGAAGCTCCTGCCTTGCCAATCTGAGCGTGCTCACGTTATCTTTCTTCCCTGCCCTTGTTACGTCTGGGTCATGCTTGGGGAGGAAGTTTGTGGCGTCAGGGTGTCTGAGAAGCCCTCGGAAAACCATGGGAGGGGGTTGAGGGTCAGAAAGCACTGAGTGAAGAATCATTAAGGACAAAGAGCGGAAATAGATTCTGGAAGGTCATTCAGGCAAAAGGACTCTATCATCCTTATGAGGATGGAAGCAAGCAGAAATTAAGGGATATTGGTATCAGTTGTTTAAAAAGTTGAGCACAGTTTCACTTTAAAGAGTCTCTGCAAGGCACAGAAAGGGCCCAAGAAAATAACAACAAACAGGAAACTGTTCTCAAATATGCTTTGAGTAAAAGTCTATTTTGAAAAGTGCTGGGGTGGAGTTGCAGTGTGGCTGTACCCTAGATATGATAAGAGAGTCAGTGGTTTTTGATTGATTGTTTCTTTTTTTTTTTTTTTAATTTTATTTATTTATTCATGAGAGACAGAGAGAGAGAGAGGCAGAGGGAGAAGCAGGCTCCCAAGGAGCAGGGAGCCCGATGCAGGACTCCATCCCAGGACCCTGAGATCATGACCTGAGCCGAAGGCAGACGCTTAACCATCTGAGCCACCCAGGCGCCCTGATTGATTGTTTCTAAGCAAAAGGCTATCTCCAAAGAACCTGGCACTTCCATCATACACAAAAAAAGGAGGCTGTTTCTCACACATGATGTCGAGATGAGCCCCACAGAGAATGTCTACAACCCGTATGGCAGGAGACTCTGAAATAAAAAACTTCTCACACCAAAGTGTGTTTTGTAGTGGGACAGAAGTAGAAGCCTGCAGTGCTTTCTGAAATGGAACAGTGACAAGAGTTGCTAGAATGGCACTGAAAGATGGAAAACACAGAACGGCATTGTCGGAAAAGGGAGAGGTAAGTAGAAGACAAGATGGAGCATGTGTCAAGAGCACGGTGATACTAAGAGGTGAAAAATGGCGGATGGCGATGGATCTCGACCAGGATCACAAACTCAAGGTCATGCAGGTAAAATGAGTGCAACAGACGGGAGAAAAACACAAAATAGCCAATAGCGGGCATAAATGAATACGGCAAACTGTAGAATGAGAATCTCCTTTAATGGGATTAGCTCATGCGAAGCAGCAGCTGAACTCTGCCGTGTGTGATGAAGGCTCATCTTTCCACATTTTCCAGTTTTTGAGAGGAGTTGGAAATCTAGATTGGAAAGCCAGATTTTTATGTGAAATCTTATTTTCATATGTTTCCTTGTATTTTTTAAATTACTACAAGAAGCGAGTTCATCATGTACGGGACAAACAAAACACATCCGGTGGCTGAATCCACCCATGGGCTTGCAGCTCGTGACTTCCGAGTTGGACAGTAGAGCAGGGGGCTCAGCGACAGGAAAAGTAGATGAGTTTTATTAGGTCAGGAACCTGCATTCTGGGAGTTGAGGAGGAGCAATAATTAGGCGCACTTACAAATCCCCAGGTCATCAAAGCAGTCAAATGTGCCAGTTTGCCAGTCACTATTCATCACACCTCCTGTACCATATCCTGGCTGCGAAACGACTGGATTCATTTTTAAGGCTAAGTTCCAAAGGGCACTGCCTGTGAAAACAAAATCGAAAAGGTATTAAACACCTACCAGTATTGGTTGGATGGCACGTAGACCCCGGTCGAGAAGACATTTCATCACACTTCTCCTGATTGGGGTGGCCACCCTCAACGGACTTAGCAAGACATTTCCGGACTATTGTCGATACTTGGTAATGAGAAACAGCAAGGAAGTGGGGTGAGGGTTCCTTCCACAGGTTTTCTGGGGGGTTTTGTTGCCCCTTTCTCCGATCCCTTTTTTCTTTTTATCAGCAAGATTTTTTTTTCTATTTCAAGATAACCATCCTGAACAACGTCTTTTTTGCACATGAGGTGTTTTATTTAATAGAGATTGTAATGACTTTTACAAAGCTATTGCATAGACATATCTCAATTGCCCCTTAAGAACTTCGTGAGATAGAGTTCTTTACTTCTCCAAAAAAGTTGTCCTTACACCGATGCTTCTAGATAATGTCAGTCCTCATTCCATAATTGCTAGTGGTATCCTGAAAGCTAAAGTTTTAACAGATGTCCTTGGTTACTTAAAAAAAAAAAAAAAAAAAAAAAGATTAACTTCTTTTTGTGAAATTGTCAGGCCAGAATCTGAAAAAAAAAAAAAAAATGAGGGGTGGACTTCAAGCTTCCACAGAAAAATCCAGTAGTTGCAAAACCACTAAGAAATAGTGTCCCTCAAACAAAGTGGTGCCTATATACTTCTCAGATATCATCCAGCGATCAAGTGAAGTCTCCTGGAAGTCTCCAGAACTCCCAAGGGAGATAATGTGTTAGGTTTCACAAGGGTTAATGTTAAAACTTTCTTCCTTACTACTTCATATCTAACCATATGCTGTGCTTTGTAGCCTTCGACCCTGCTCACCTCTAACACTTCCCGTAGCCAGGTGGAAGGAATATCCGGCCCCATTATCGGTCCACCTGCCCCTCCCTGTCGTCAGGGAGGGCCCCAATCAAAGATGCCCCCGGAGTGTATCTCAGTCCTGACTGCACTAGGCTCGTCCTTAGTGCTTGGTTGAAAACACACATACTTGATTCTGATTCAGTAGCTGGGGTGGACCCTGGGCGAGTAAAAGTTTTAAGAGGCGACTGTGATGCAGACAGCTCTGCGGACCACTGATTACAGGTCATTTCCCTCTCGCTCAGCCCTTACCAGTCGGTCTTCTTAGCTCTTCCCCTGCCCTGCTCCTTTTCCTGATTGATTTTTGTCTCCACTGAGATCGTGGCTGTGATCAGTTGATTCCCCCACCAGGTGAGTCCCTACAAATGGGGTGGAGGTATTATGGAATAATATAAGCCAGGGCACTTTGACCGCCTTAAAAGGCTGACTCTAATATTTATTATCAAGAACCTGCTTTATGACACAAAGGGAAAACCAACAGATTGAGAAGGCGCTATAATTACTGTCACCTTGCACCAGGAATTATGGTTGAAACTATGGGGCTAGTAAACATTTCATTGGAGTCCAAAGGTCTTTCTCCTCTCTGATTATTTAGGAGGACTATGATATCTTTCCTACTATCATCCACTCAGAGTGGGCACATGATTCAACAAAACCAAAGTTGAATAAATTGCACAGGTAATGTGTTGTTCGATACTGAATGTTATAGATATACTTCCGGCCTCAAGGATGAATGATCCAATGCCTTCAAAATATATACTGGGAAAAGCATGACACGAAAGGTACATATAGCTCTTCCTGCTGCGTGTGTATCATTAAAGAAAGAAAAGAAAAATATGCCAGTAAGGCTGTATTCTTAATAGAAAATTACTTCTTAGAAGAATCAATGCTTTGGGTGAAAAAATTCACATAACCACACAAATCAGTTTAGCCAACGTACCCAAACGGAAAACTATGTTAAAGTTCTTTTCAAGACCCCAACCCTAAAAATTATTCCAGGGCAAAGACTCTATCTTAACTATTCTTCCAGCACTTCATTACCCTTTGTACAGCCCTGGAAATATCTATTTGTTGTGGTCACTAGTTTACAGTAAGTATAAAATTTGCTGTGTTTGGTGTAAAAACAAAATGCCAGTGAGCAGGGACGCCTGGGTGGCTCAGTTGGTTAAGCGACTGCCTTCAGCTCAGGTCATGACCCCAGGGTCTTGGGATCGAGCCCTGCATTGGGCTTCTTGCTCAGCGGGAAGCCTGCTTCTCCCTCTGCCTGCCGCTCCCCCTGCTTGTGTTCCCTCTCACTCTGTGTCAAATAAATAAATAAAATCTTTGAAAAAAAATGCCAGTGAGCAGGCTGGAGAATCAGTTCTGATAGGAATCCTGAAATGGGCATCTGCTGCAATTGCCCCACATACAAATCACATCTATCCTAAATTGTATTGTGTGTGTTAAGTCAATTAATTTAATTCCTAATCTAACACAGGGACTCTTGCCGCTTGTTTTTCAATCCGTAAATTCCCTTTCTTAAAGTAAGATGTTTAGAAGTATATTTTTATACTGTATGTGTGTGTGCATGTGTTGTATGTCTGTGTGCATGTGTTGTATGTCTATTTATAGATTGTGTGCTTCTCTGTGTGGATGGATCCACACCGAGCAGCTGTGGTTCTCACATTACACCGTGCACAGGACTCACTTAGTATCCTTTTAGAGCATTGAACCTAATTCAATAGGTCCAGAATGGGACCTGAGGCTTGCTTTTTAACAAGCTCTGCAGGGGTGCCAGTCCTGCTGGTATCTGGCCCACACTTTGACTCTTCAGGATCTAGATTGTGATTAGGAACTGCGTTCAAATTTATTTTCCACCCTCTGTGTGTTCTTGGACAAGTAAACTAACTTCTCTGTGCCTCAGTTTTGACATCTTTAAAATGAGTGTAGTAGCCCTCATCGGTTGTTGTGTTACTGTGATGAGAGTAGGTCAATAGACCATGTCTACTCAACACTGTGTTTCCTGTATGTCAGTGAGCTGATATATGCACCCCTGTGTCTATTTGAGGCTAAATGTCATTAAGTAGCAGGTCTTATGCCTGATTCATAGTATGGGGCCGTGCCTGGGATCACAGCTCCAGAAAGCTAACACAGTGTGGTAGATAAAATGAGCAATGGGGTAGGAATCTGAAAGCCGGGACTGAAGTCATTGCTGGTATTTGGCAGGATCAAGTAAGATCCTGTTATGTGAAGACATTTTGAAAACTGCCAATCACCATATACATGAGAGAGAGATAGTCTACGGAGAGTCTGAGTGCCAGGAAAGTGGTTGGAAAACCTGAGTGTGATCTGTTGCCAATATGACAATGGTTTAGGCTTGCAAGGAGCACTCTGCTTTCTAAAGCGTGTTCTTGTTTGATCTCTAGTTAACACTGATCCCTTTAATATTCCCAGCAGACTGAAGCACGCAGGGAATGAAGGCTGGTAAGATGCCTTCTACTGCAGACATGAAAACTGAGGCAAAGAGGTTACATGCCAGGGCCAAGGAAAAGTCATGATCGCTAGTCCAACATCCTTAATTTATAGATGAGGACATTAGGCATGTCTTCCACAAGGCCACAGATGAAGGGGAAAGAAACAGAAAGTAAGTCACACGTCCATAGTGACAGAGTGGCAGGGCTGGGATTTGAATTCAGTTCTTGGGATTCCAAAACTGTTACGTTTATTTCCAAGGAGTCTCTCAATCTGGGATTATGAATCTTGGCCAGCTAAAGTGCGCAAGACCTGTTTGGGAAGGAAAGGTAAGCATTTCTTAAGTTGTCCCTTCCCAGGCAAATATTGGAACTATAGGGAAGTGGACAGTTTGTGACTAACTTTGCTTTCTTTTAGAATGCCTGTCGGTCTGTATGTGTGTGCTCGTGTGTATTTATCTAGGTATGTATTTTTAGTATCTTGAACCCAGTCATTCAAAAACTTCCTCTAGAGTTCCACCATACACATTCAGTTAACTGGTTCACAACCAGGATTATTTTGAACCACCCCCCCCAGGTGACATTTGGCAATGCCTTGAGATATTTTTGGTTGTCACAATTGGGAGTGAGGTGCTATGGTCATTCTAGTGGGTGGAGGCCAGAGATGTTGCTAAACATCCTGCAAAACGCAGGACAGCCCCAACAACAAATAATGTTCTATCCCCAAATGTCAACAACAGTGCTGAGAAACCATGGTTCGAAAACATCAAGGGCATCGTGAAGCATGAGCTTCTGGAGGGGTTCGAATGGTGTCTGATTCAGTTTCCCAGGGTCTACGGTAGCCAGACAAGCAGTCCTTGTGAGGAATGGGACCTAACACGTTGCTTCCTAGCACACATGTTTCAAAGGCTAGAACTCAGGGATCATTACATGCCCCGGTTTCCCCATAGATTTGTTCACATCCTGTTCTGAAATCCCTCCCCTGTGTGACACATCCTGCTAGTCGTTCCCCTCCCACCCACCTGCCTCTTTTCCTTCTGCTTTTGTTCCTATGTGGACAGTGTAACCCTCCAGTTCTACTTTTTTTTCTCTTTCAATAAACTTTTTTTAAAATTTAAAGTCAATAAATTTTTATTTAAGGAATTTTACATGTGATTCCTTCCACTGCCAATCACCATAGTTCCTCCAAAGTCAGAATCATAATCTTCAAAATAGCTCTTTTAAAAAGAACTTTTGTTCAATACGGTAGAGTTCTTTCTTTCAGTTGGACTTCTTTGATCTCCACTTGAATATGGACATACTTCAAAAATTCCCCACCTGTAATCTTTGGGGTCCAATTTCTTTACTTTAGGGCCATGTTTAGGGTCAGAGTAGATGGATCTGCCTGGTTCTCAGTTTCAGACACCTTCTAAACATGAATGAGTTCAAATCATACTCACCCTTAAACTATCACACCCTAGAGTTGTACAGATTTTGGGGATACACCAATACCTAAGATTTTAAAAATGTGACTATTAGGTCTTTCACAGTTTTAGCAGATAGATGTCTTGCAGTTCCTTCCCACAGATCTAACACATAGTTCTGTGAACAAAGGAAACCACACATACACTCTAGGAGGGGTTTCCAACCATGTGGGTCTACAGAAAAAGTCCCATCGGGATAGACCTCAACTCTCAGCAAACCTCTAACTGAAGTGCAATATATATTCAGTAAAGTGCCGAAATCGTCAGCATGATTGATGAATTTAACAGTGAACAGTTCTTGTACCACAGCCTGATTCAAGAAGAAGGACCTTACCAGCACCACAGAAGCCCTCCTTACTCTCTTAGGAAGTCCCTCTGCCTCTGCCTGTGTTTGAGCCTTACACATGTTGAATTATATGCACTATTTATTCTTCTGTGTCTGGTTTCTTTTGTGCAAAATTAGGGTTGTGAGATGCAACCATGTAGCATACAGCAATAATTCATTTATTCTTATTGACATATAATAAATCATCACATAGATATAAACAATGTATTTATCCATGCTACCACTGTATTGTTTCCAGTTTGGACTATTAGGAATGGTATCCTAGTGCTATGAACATTCTTGTACATATCTTTAGGTGGATGAGGTATGTATTTCTGTTGTGTCTACACCTAGAGTAGAACTGCTGGGTCCTAGGGTTGGTAGATAGTGCCAAACAGTATTGTCAAGTGGTGGTACCAATTTACACTCCCATCAGTAATGGATGAGAGTTCCATTTGTCCCACGTCCTTGTCAATACCTGGTGATGCCACCATCTTTCTTTTTACCCATAGGGTGCTACAAGAATCTGGGAAGCAGAAGCCTAGGCTTAAGACTGAGAAAAACAGAAATTATGGTTAAATGATTAAATAGAGTTGCCACATTTAGGAAAAAAAAATAAAGGAGATTCTGTTAAATTTGAATTAAGTCCCAAGCAATATTTGAGACAGACTTATACTAAAACATTTTTCATTCTTTAGTTGAAATTCAAATTTAACTGGGCATTCTCCATTTATCTGGAGGGTTTTGGGAATAACTTTGGAATTAGAGAATATCATGGTGGGTGGGGCAGTTTCTGTCTCCCAATTTACAGGAATGGGATTGGTGTGGGGGAGGCCAAAACAATGGGGCTTTCCTAGGTTGTGCAGGAAGCTGTCTCCCACCCCCCAGGGAGTGAGCAGAGGCCAAGGACCCTAATGGTGGCCACAATTTATGATTTTCTATCTAAATTCTTAGAAGAGCATTTTCTCTGGGAATGCAATTGTTTATTCATGGACAAAGGAAGGAAACTGAAATTTCTTGAGCAGTTTCTACTGCCAGTTTCCATGTTAAGTAATCTTAGGTTCGTGGTGGGATTCTAGCCTCATAACAATCTTTTCTCCTAATTTGAAACCAAATACCTGGAGCAGCATAGCCAGGTTCCCAGGCAGGTGAGCTGAAGCCAAAGTTGATATTCTTCCATTCTACCAAGTCCTATCTTCCAAGTCCTATCTATGGAGGAGTCGCACTGACTGGCCTGGGGCCTGCATGGGCTCCATTTCTCTCAACCAGTCTCAGCTATGTTGATGGGATCCACCAAACTGCTGAATATCGCTCACCTTGGTTTTCCCCAGGCTCCTCATTCCCTCTATTTCCATCCCTCCTTTCTCCTCTGTCCACTTCCTTCTGGCTTTCAGCTTTCTACTAGATCATTCCATGGGTTATATGCAACCCGTTTCTGGAAAAGCAAAGTAAATAAAGTCAATTGGGAAGGCCCTGCTTTGAGTCACTTTGAGCTTCTCCAGCATCCAAACAGCCCCCAGCAGGCCTGTCTTTCAGTGCTGGTTCTGAGTCTGCATCTGAAACCATTTGTCCCACTACCCTGCATCTCAAACAGAATTCTGCCTTCTCTGCATCACATGGGGACTCTGTCTTTGTACCTGTTGCACATAGACCAGAAAATGCCATTCCAAAATACGCCTCTTTGGCATAAGAGTTATTTTGAGTCCATTATTTTGAGAAACAGCACACATAGGAGAAGCTCTGAAAACAGAGTCAAAGTTACCCTTAAGGGAAATTTACATTTATAAGGGAAAATTTCCATTTGTAAGTGTCCCACTCTCCTATCAGGAAGAGAGGGATGACTTTATACCACAAGGGACTCTAATCAATGTTAAGACTTATGGAATTAAATCTGCATAGCAAATCTTACCCTTATTTTCCTGCTCCCCTCCGCATAACTGGCTTCCCCCACACTTTCTCTCTAGTGCCTTTAGCTGAAGCTGGTGTTTAAGCCTGAATTCTAAGCCACCTCTGAAAGTTACTCATTTTCCTGCATATCTCCCATGTATATGAGATACATGTGTAATCAACTTCTGTTTTTCTCTTCTTAATCTGTCTTTTCTTTCAGGGGCCCTAGTTGAGAACTTAGAAGGGTAGAGGGTAAATGATTTTTTCCCTCCTACAAAGTCATTTCTGAAATTTTAGCCAAACCCTGAAAACTCTCAGTTATAAGGAAATTTAAAAATGATTATGCATAGTTGAAAGGATGACATTTCTTAATTTAAGCTAAATAATATCTGGAAACAAAAAGCCTCTGGTCACTGTCCAGGGTGATGGAGTGGTGGCAGGAGGGCATTCTGCCCAACTTAGTGAAGCCCTCACATTAGGCCTTAGCTGAGGATATATCCCTTCTCCTTACAGACTTGGATTGGAAAAGAGTTTCCTCACTTACCAGTATCTGGCTTCTAGGCTTCCCTCTCTCCTCAGACACACTCAGATCCTGCTCCTCCCCAAAAATCTCCCTCTTTGAGCTTCTCCAGCACCCAGAAGCGCCAAAGCAGGCCTGCTGCTAGTCCTGAGCCTGATCTGCCTCTGGAGCCAGTTATCAGGATCACCTACAGAGCCCTGCATTGCCTGTATCACAATAGGATCCTTGACTAATGTACCACCAATCACATCATTTTCTGAAAAATTTAGCCAAAACAATGAAAACTATGTTATATGTAAATTTAAAGTCAATTGTGTGTAATTGAAGTTATGGCATTTCCTAATTGAAGCTAAATAATTTCTATAACCAAAAAGCTACTCCAAAACATTTCCCCTTTTGTTAAAAATGGTGCTCGTCCTTGGTTATCCTTAAATTAGGAGCCCTCTCAGGAGTATTTGCATATTTGATAGTGCTCGACTGGGAATTTTTCTGACACCAGAGAGTCCTTTATCCTACTTTCATTAAGGAAGTAAAGATTTTTGCTCACTAAAACGTTTAACTGGGGCAAGGGTTGGGGATAAAGAGCACAGGATACATTGGATCCTCCTAGGTCTCTCATCCTTCTACCATCACTAGTCTCTCTGGTGACCTAATTAATTCAGCTTCTCTGCTACTTTTTTCTTAAAGTTTGTTAATCTGCTGTCAGGCATACATGGCTCTCAGGGAAGAATGCCTGTTCACCTCTGAACCATTTCAGGGTGCCCTCAGAAAAGGACCCACCCTATTTTTTCAGTCCTTTACCATTTCCTTCCCTTATCTATCCAGTCAGGCCACAGTGCTCACCAGTCTGCAAGAATTCCTGCCCTGAGCTCTTGTCCCTTGTTTACCTACTTACCTGTTAACATCTCATCTCAAATGCCACCTCCTCCATGAAGCCATTCTTAATCCTCCAAGTTGGATTTGCCTGTCTTCCTGCTCAACTTTTTCAACACTCTCATGATATGGTGGAGAGCCTGCTGGACGTGGGAGTCAGCACACTGGGCACTAGCTACACTAGGTACTTGGCTACCTCTGTGCCTTTTTTGTCTAAATGCCAATAATAGTATCTCCACTTCCTTTTCCCAAGGGTCATCAGGAAAGCCCTCAGAAGCTACATTAACTTGAGATATGAGATACAGAGATGTGCAAACTGAGCACTTTTATTTTTATTTTGTTTTCTTTTTTTGTTTGTTTGCAGGTTTTTCTGAGGGTGAAAGTGGGCTTCAGTCATCTGGGTCCCCCCAAAACAGTGAGTTGCACGTATCCTAGAAAATACTAAGTATTGGGGTTCAGGATACACTACCCTAAAATATGGCAGCTTGGCATGTTGAATGTTATTAAGCTGAAGGACTTTGAGAAAATGGCAGAAGCTGGAAGGTCATTTTTACCTCTTTTTCTTGCCCTTCTTCTCTAAAAGCAGGAGATAAATCTATCAAGTGAAAGGTACCTTCCCAGTACCAGGAACTACTATTGACAGCTAGTGGATAGAGGTCAAGGACGCACCTCCCATTCTTTCCTCCAAACTCCCCATTTAATCCCCCATTGAGCCAACAATAAATTATTTGGCCCAACAGTGTCGAGGCTGAGAAACTCTGATTCATACTCTCATCTTGTTCTTAAGAAGATTTGAGCAGCTTACAAACTTACATATAAAACAAGATACAAAATGAAAAATGAAGAAATTGGTCACAGGGGAAATAAAGTCTGGAGCAAATTTAGCACATGCTTTAAGATTCCCGTACAGGGCTCCTGGGTGGCTCAGTTGGTTAAGCGACTGCCTTCGGCTCAGGTCATGATCCTGGAGTCCTGGGATCGAGTCCTGCATCGGGCTCCCTGCTCAGCAGGGAGTCTGCTTCTCCCTCTGACCCTCCTCCCTCTCATGCTCTCTGTCTCAAATAAATAAATAAAATCTTTAAAAAAAAAAAAAAGATTCCCGTACAGTGCTGGACATGGGCTGTGTATGAGGTTTTGGGCTTCCTGCCAGGCAAAGCAAAGAAGGAACACAAACATTTAGGAAATTGACCATGTCTATAAAATAAAAATAGACTGAGACCTAGAGAAATTTCTCATCAAGGTCTTCAAAAAGGAGACGATATATGACATGTGGTGGTCAAAGCCTTTAACAGTATCTTTACAATAAACAGAACAGTGACTTCTGAGAATTTATTTCCTACTATAGGGTTAAAGGGCAATGCTGGTGTAGAATCACTGAGAGCAATCTATGAGCAGCTAAAATGATCCCAGGGAATTCCTTATCTCTCTAATCATCTGGATGATTCAGGATTAAAAATCAGATTTAAAATGTAGATTGTTCAGAGAGACATGTGGATGTATATTCTTGGACAACCCTCCATGAGCAGTATTTTCACCAGATAGGATTTGATAAAAATTGGGCAGCAATGGGTCTGAATTAGAAGTCTTCGGTGAGAACCCAAGTTCAGGTTCCCATGAGGGCTGCTTATTATGCATAGGAACAGGTATGCAGAAGGAAAGACATGGTTATAAAGGCAAATGCATGGTTATAAAAATCAAATGATGCAGCCAGGCCACACAGCTGAATAGAAGGCACCCTGGTGTAGCAGGGAGGTGAGCCTACGGCTGTTCTAACTCAACATGGAGATAAGCTAAAGGCATATTTGTGAGAAAGCCTGTGTTTTCCTCAGAAACCAGTTCTGGGCCTGCTTTAGCAAGTGAACAGTGGGGAAACTGAGACATCTACAGGATTTAATATTTTGGCTAAAAGAACTAGAAGATCTATACAGCATAGCACTCTATTTTAAATCTTGCTTTGACTCACATTTGAATTGGAATTACCTGTCCTTTTTAAATATGCGGGCCAGAGGTCCCTTACCTGGTAAGTCAATATAGCCAATAGCTGCATCCACTCCAGTACAAAACATCGCCAACAGACTTCTTTTTTTTTAATTTGGCTAAACAGTGAAGTTCGTTAAGTGATTTTAAATTTTGTTTTATTGTAAGTGGGTGGAAGCGTCCCTTCCACCCCAGTCCCCCGCCCCCCATTGTCAGCCACTTATACCGGCGATGGAAGTAAAGCGGGCTAAGATAGTGCTGGTCCTTAGCCATAAAGTCAACTATCAAAACTTGCAGGTTGTTGAGTTTGGGTGGTGTCTGTAATCTGAAACTTGAGCAGGACCCATCCAATACTTTATAGAACAACAACAAAACCATTTTGAGTCTTCTAGTTGGTGTAAATAGATCTCAAAACTTCAGTGAAAATACAGTTACTCATGGCCATGAAACACTTAATGTTGACAAATTTAGTTCAGGGAAAAGGCAGCAGACTCTACAAACACTTGATTATAAAATATTTTTTTCTCCAGATGTATTCTTCCAGAATGTGGTCAATGTGCTAAGAGAGTCATCCATTAAATTCACACACATTTGTCTCCATTTTCAGTCCCTCAAGTTAAACCCAAGTGAGCTTCCACGCAATATTCAATGCTAATGTCTCAATAAAACTGATGGCTAACCGTGGGATGCCCGCTCAGGCCGCTGGACTTCCTCTCCATTTTGCTAACACTTTCAGGTGCTCTTAAGGTTGGTTACTGACCAGGAGATAAACTCAGCCCATCCTTAGGGCACCAAGAAAGCTGGGGCAATAAAGTAAAATAAATGAGAGAAAATTTTAGAAAAATATTTAGCCTCCCTGCTCCAATAAATGTAACCCTTGAGGGACATAATCATAATTATATTGGACTTTATACTTATTTACATCTGAAAGGGTATAGACAGGGAGCACACTGTAACTTTTTCAGTGCATTTAAGACGTCTAAAGACTCCCATCAGGTCAGTTGTTTTCAGGTCCTTTTCTTCTACTGGAGTGAGGGTGACAGCGCGGCTGCTGCTAGCCAGTCAACTCTCTATCCTACTACAGATCCTGGAGCAGACAAGATGCTCAATGGGTGTTTTTTTAAAAAACAAATGAACGAACAGGTGGCTCAGTTGGTTAGGTGTCTGCCTTCGGCTCAGGTCATGATCCCAGGGTCCTGGGACTGAGCCACCAGACGTCCCGAGCTGCCATGGTATTATTGCTGAGAACAACAATGCTACAAATCAGGAAAGGTAACAAGTGGCCAGATCATCACAATTTCAAAAAATTTGTTTTTGTTATATAAAAACAGAGACATTTAGAGTTAATTCTGACAATAAGATAATAATAAGCCTCAAAATGAAAGCAGAAATTGTGCCTCCCGGGCGCCTGGGTGGCTCAGTTGGTTGGGCGACTGCCTTCGGCTCAGGTCATGATTCCGGGGTCCTGGGATCGAGTCCCGCATAGGGCTCCCTGCTCCTTAGGAGCCTGCTTCTCCCTCTGCTTCTCTTTCTCTCATGGATAAATAAATAAAATCTTTAAAAAAAAAAAAAAAGAAAAGAAATTGTGCCTCCCTACTAGCAAAACTAATTCCAACAGCACTTCCTGAAACCAATTATAAAATAAGAAACTTTCTAGAAGCAATTTAAAATATTCTGTTTAAACACACCAGTCTTAATGGTAACACAATGATTTCTTCTGCAATGATTAAGAACATTTTTTTTCCTCTTAAAAATGTATCTCTAGTAGCACATTTTAAAGAAACAGTCTACGAAATACCTAGCCTCTTAGGATCACTACTGCCAAATTTAATTTAAAAGAGAACTGCATGCTGCAGACATGTGAGTTTAAAAAAAATTTTTTTTTCAATGAGGCAAATAATGAATACCTACCACTCAATTCTGCCCCGGCTTGTGTTAATTACATAGTAAGGTTTTACTCATTCTATGGTTAATTTTTTTAATAATTTGTTTTTCTTTTGAAAGAAGATGGGAAAGACAAAAGCTTACACAACTGAAAGGTATTCTTTCGTATTGCAGTGATACTTACCACACTCTAGGTACCTTAGGCAGCTCAGGCCAAACAGAAGTCTCAGGAACACAACTGCTTTGTTGGTGCAGCCTTGGGCTGTAGTCAGCAAGGGTGGGGTTAGGGGTGGGGAAAGTCAGGAGGAGGGACTGGAGGAAGATAATCTAGTTGTCTCCACTGCGTTGGGGGTCAGGGTTTTTCTATTTAAGAAAGTGGACACTGCATTTTATCTCATTATATTTATTTTCTGTGACATTTGCCTGACACCATTGCTCCCTTAGACAGCGAGATTTATTTATGATTAGGCAGTGACATGTTTTATGAAGGCCCAAGGCTTGTTTATTTATTTAGGGTTTCTCTAATTTATTCACTCCCTAAGGCATTTAAGGGCATGAAATGTGTTTAAAAGTAAGCACTGGGCAGCTGGTCTGAGGTCTCAGAAATGCTAAAGAGATATGCAACCTTCCTTCTGGCCAGGTGGTTGGGACTTCAGTTCCGAGCTAAGGAGCTGGGTGGCATGGACAAGAGGGGCTATTGAAGGGTAGGGGGCAGAGTGGGGATGTGGTCAGTGGCATTTGGGGGCCACCTGTCTGGTACCAGTGTGGGGCCAGGTTCTCAAAGGCGAGACTGATGTCAAGGAGCCCACTCTGGGAGCAATTTCAGAGTGAGTGAAAGATGCAGAGGGTCTGAGCAGGGATGGAAAGCAAGAGGAGGGATTTAACAAAATCCCTGGCCTATGCCATGTGGGGTACTGCCTGGAGTGGGTTCTATGGTACTGCTCCCGGGGTTAGCTGTTCAGCAAATGTTTATCAAGATACTATGGCAGGGTGGTATTAACTGTGGCCTCTGGAGTTGGAATCACCAACGGCTCACTGGGCAGCCTTGGACTAGTCAGTCACTGTCTCCATGCTTCCGATTCCTCACGGGGTTGTTGTCAGGATTAAAAAGTGAACCTGGGGGCACCTGGGTGGCTCAGTCAGTTGGGCATCTGCCTTCGGCTCAGGTCATGATCCCAGGGTCCTGGGGTCAAGCCCCACATCCGGCTCTCTGCTCAGAGGGGAGTCTGCTCTCCCTCTCTCTCTGCCCGCCCCCCGCCCCCTGCTCATGCTCTCTCTCCCCTTCTCTCAAATAATCAAATAAATAAATAAAATCTTTAAAAAAAAAAAAAAAAGAAAGTGAACATGTCCTCGCAGTCTGTAAGTACGTAACGGATATTTGCAAATACTGATTTTCTTTCTTCAACCCTGAGTTAGGGAAGTGGAGAAAAGGCATCATAGTGAGAAGAAACTGAGGAAGGAGAATGTGCAGACGTGCCACATAGCATGTGGACAGTGGGAGAGAGGGGAAAATCGAAATGGCTCCCACGTTTCTAGCCTGGCACACTGCTTGATAGTTGTGTCATTTAAGGCTTTCTCACTCAGTCACAGAATATTAAACAAAAAGGGGACTTATTGCCTGATGGCTGAAAAATCTTGGACGCGACCAGGTTTGGGACCAACTTGTTCCAGGGCTCGAGCCTGTGCAGGGCCTGGGTCCGTCCTCCCCTTGGCTCTCCTCTTCTTCATGGGTACTCCATTCCCTCTCAGACTTCACATGCCCTGGGCTGCCAACAGCTCCGGGCTTCATCTCTCAGGTCCTGGGGCAAGAGAAAATGATAATAGTTAACACCCATATTTGCACGCTATATCATAAGTATTGTTCTAATTTTTTTTAGAGTAGGCTCCACACTCAATGTGAGGCTTGAACTCTCAACCCTGAGATCAAGAATCACATGCTCTACTGACTGAGTCAGCCCCCTGTTCTAATTTTTTTTGCATATATTGATTCTTGTGATTGTCACAAGAATGAGGTAGGTAGGAAAACTGAGGCAGATTAAGTAACTAGCCCAAAGGTTAAAAATAAGAGACAGAGCTAGGATTTGAGCCAGCTGTCTGGTTTCAAAATCTGTGCTCTAAAGAGCCTCTTCTGAACAAAACAGAGGATCATAGGGTAAGAGAGAGAAAAATCAAACAAGATGAAATCAGAGAGGGAAACAAATCATAAGAGACTCTTAACTCTAGGAAACAAACTGAGGGTTGCTGGAGGGGAGGGAGTGGGGGATGGGGTAACTGGGTGATGGGCATTAAGGAAGGCACGTGATGTAATGAGCACTGGGTGTTATATAAGACTGATGAATCACTGACCTCTACCTCTGAAACTGATAATAGATTATATGTTAATTAATTGAATTTAAATGGAAAAAACTATTATGGCTAAAAAAAAGAGTCTCTTCTGAAAAACAGCCACCATCTTTTGGACCCATTTGTACTATGGTAGTTGTGTTTGGGTCCCTAAGGCTAGAAGAAGGTGATGTCTACTTGGCCAGTGGCAGTCACATGCCCATCCTAAAGTGGGCATAAGGAAACACCATGCAGGGCTCCTGGGCTGGGCAAGGGGAGGGACCACCCAGCAGAAGGGGATCTGGATACCCTATTCAGAACAGACAAGCAAAACAAGAGCTTTCCGTCACGAGTGAGATGGAAAAGAAAGAGGAACGGGCTCTAGGGAGAAAAGGAGGAGCTCAGTGTTACAGAGCTAAAGTTTGAAGTGCTAGGAAAGCATTCATGCAGAGATACAGCCCATTGGACATATTGATTCATATTTGAAATAAGATGATGATAAAAGGGTGAGCAAAGAGACACTGGACAAATGAAGACAAATGAAAGCAGGAGTGGTAACATTCATGTCAGACAAGGTAGAACTTCAGGCTAAAAGCACTTAGAGTGTAAGGAACATCCGTATGTAGTGATAAAGGCACAAATAATAAAGAAGAGATAACAGTCAAGGAAGGCATCAAAGAGCGTAGCAACTAAATACATAAAGGCAGGAAGGAGACTTTATATGATTATAATGAGAGATTTTGAAATACCTTGCTCACAATTAGCCAGAACTAATAGTCAAAAAAATCATTCAACTCAACAAGTAACACAATGTTATACCATGGTTATACCAGTTTTGACCCAGGGTCCCCGTGGCAATTGCGAGCTGTCACTGCAAGTCCATATTGCTGTGATGACTTGATCCACACCTGTCTCTCCCCCCTTGGGGGCACCCTGTTGAAAACCACAATTTGACTGAGGACATTTGAAAATCGAATTGCCTTTATTAAGCAATCATGAATCAGGCAGCATCCCACCTACTAAGTAGAGAGATGCTCCAAGGAGTGGTAAAAAAGGGAAGGTTTTATTTTTATTTATTTATTTTTTTGTTTATTTATTTGACAGAGAGAGACACAGCGAGAGAGGGAACACAAGCAGGGGGAGTGGGAGAGGGAGAAGCAGGCTTCCTGCGGAGCAGGGAGCCCGATGGGGGGCTCGATCCCAGGACCCTGGGATCATGACCTGAGCCGAAGGCAGACACTCAACCGACTGAGCCACCCAGACGCCCCAAAAGGAAGGTTTTAATAACTTCTCAGGTCAAGGAAGTTATTAGGAAAAGGAAAGATAGAATTATTTCAGGCATGGTCCCTTTCAGCTATTCTGTTCGTGTTACTCTAAGGGGGTGGGGGGAAGAAGCAGGGATCTTATCATGTGGATTACCTCATCTTCCTCTGTGGGATCTAGAGGGCGCAAATGACAGATTGCCTCACTGGGACTTACCAGAAAATTCCTCACTGAGCAGTTAAAATTACATTTCTGGGGGACTTTGAAACTGCAGTTATGTTGAGTATTTAGCCTCAGGTTGGTGACTTGGCTTGGCATCAGTGACTCTATCTTGGGCCTGTGGTTTTCTTTTTAACAAGCCCAACGGAGCAGTCTGTACATCTGTTGCTTCCTACTGGGAGTATGGTGCTTGGCACACTGCAGTCCCTCCAGAAATATGGAGTGAATACAGGAGAAACAAGAGAGCAAAGACACCAGGAAGGATAGAGTCAGAGGAGGCAGAAGAAAAAGAGAAAACCATACCTGGAGACAACAAGTAGAAACTTTCCATTAAGGAAGCGAGGGCAATGATGCTGAATGCTTTAAGAGGCAAAAGTGAGTGAGGGATTACTCATCTTGTTTTCCACCACAAAGTTCTTTTATAACACGAATGCTCAAATGTTGACCACTTAACTGATTTTGGCTGATGTGCTTTGAGTATCCACAAAGTCCTTCCAAGCCCGTAATCACATTTGCTTCTTAGAAATGCCCCAGAGGAGGATAATATTATCATCCTTATCATGCGGATGCAGATGGAGAAATAAAAGCTCAAAAAGGCTAGGTGACTTTTCCAGAGTCACAAAGCTGGAAAAGGTAGAGTCAAGGATGAGACTCAGGGGTTCGGATTAAAGGCGGTGCTCTTTTAAATTTCCCCACAGGTGTTAATCACAGCTAGAAGGTTGTCAGTGGCTTGGTCGTGGAGACACGGATTTACTGAGCACTTCCTGCGCCAGGCATCCGGTGTAGTGTAGTGAATGTGATCCAAGAGAGCCAGTCCCTTCCCAAGACCAAAAATTACAAATCCCCGCAAATGCTAAACATCGCAAACAGGTGCTTTGGGAGAATAAAACACAGGAACCGTGCCTAGGCTGGGGTGGGGGTGGGGGAGTGGAAGGCGTCGCACACTTTGTTTTCCTCTGAAAACCAAGTTTCAGGACCCTGTCCTTGATTGCTGTTGGATGCAGCCAGACACATTCAAGCTTGTTTTGTTCGGCGGGAGGGTTCGATTACTGCACAGGTGGGTTCAATAGAATTGTGGGTAGACAGTCTGACCCCCACCCAGACCAGCTGAAACCGGTTTCAGTGTTTTCACAGGCTGGGAAATACATACTCTGTGAAGTATGTCTGTTTAAACACACTCTGTGTGAAACAAAAATTAGAATTAGCTCCTGGGTGGAGAAGTGACACCGGACCCATCACCGATTCTGTTAGTGTTACTTTAAGCAAGGGACAGCCATCTCTCGCATCTGTGTGAGGAAAGAAGTGCCGTTTGACTTGACTCAAATCTTGAAAAGCTGACTTCTATCTACCTTCCTCCCTTTCCCCAAATTGACACGTAGAAAACGCTGACAGGAAAGTACCAACAAGACACAATTGCAGAAGTTAACACGAACACCAGAAGAAGGAATCCATTTCTGTTAAAACAAAAAAAAATAAGGGAACAAGTTTGTCCTTTGGTTCAGAGTGTTTGCATATTACACGTACTTAATAGATGAATTGTGTGTCTGACAATGTAGAAATCAGAGTCACCACAATTTGCGACAGACATTTAATAAGGCCGGAGACCTTAGAGTGTCAGTGGAGAATCGCCATTCATTCTTTCGCTGACGTACCGAGTCAACAGTCATGGCGTGCCTACTCTCTGCCACACACTATTGTAGGTGCTAGGGAAGCAGGAGGGAATGAGGCCGGCAAAAATTCCTGTCCTTGTGAAGCTGATGGCCCAGAAAAATAACGTAGGGAGGGGCAATGGGAAGTATAGGAGGGGGCTCTTAGCAGTTTTTGATAGAACTGTCAGGACAGTGGCATTTGAGCAGACATGGGAAGGAGTTTTGTAGTGAGCCCTTTAGAAACCCAGGGAGAACCTTTTGGGCAGAGAGACTGCACGTCAAAGCATAAGGCAGGAATATGCTTGACACTTTCAAGGAAGAGCAAAGAGGTCAGGGTGGTTTGTGTAGTGACAGAAGCAGGAGATAACTGGGTTCAGCTCCCGTAAGAGTTTCATGAGCCATTGTAAAGATTATCACTCTGAGTCAGGGGGGAGAGTATAGGAGAATTGTGATTAGAGGATATTAATGCTGATAACAGTTAACCTTCATATAGCATTTCCTAGATGCTGGACACTGTTCTAAGTACTTTATGTATATTAACTCATGTATTTCTTATATCAACCCTATAGGTATCATTCTCATTTATACAGATGAGGAAACTATGACTCTAAAAGATTAAGGAACTTGTCCAAGGTCACACAACCAGTAAGTACTAGAACCATAATTCAAACCCAGGCAGTTTGGCTATGGCCCATTTCCTCTTTTCCAGACCACACAGTGAGACTGCATTTCCCAGCCTCCCCTGCAGCTAGCTTGTGGCCATGTGACTGAGTTGTGGCCAATGGAACATGAACAGAAGTGAAGAGCACTACCTCCAGCTTCCACATGCAGTCCTTCATCCTCTTAACCTCCTCTTCCGGCTGAATATAGGGAACTTCAAGGTCCTAGTGGAAGGTAGAGTCACAAGATGAAAAGGGGCCGAGGTTTTTAAATGACCAAGTGGAAGCCTTCCTGCAGATCAGTAATTGTCCTTTGAAATTCACGATAAACTTCTATTGTGTGAGCCACTGAGAATCAGGCATTGTTTTAAAAGTCCTGAATTTAGGGTTGCAGGTGGCATGGCCCTCACATGGAAAAGAACACGGTCTATTAAGGGAGACAGGCTTGTGAATGATGGCAATGCAGTCCTCTAACACAGGCATTAAGAGAGAAGTCTGCTGCTCAGGGGAAGGAGTTCTAAACACTACCTAGGGAAGTGGAGGGTTCCTCTACCTGGCGACATCTGAGCAGGGCGATGAAGGGTGCCTAGGAGTTTGGGGTGAGGAAGTGTGGGGAACAGTGGTGGGGCCAGTTGGGTGACAGCTTGTGCAAAGGGATGAGGAGTCTGGGAAGGATGAGATGTTCAGTCACCCAGTTTGTCTCATTTCGTGCTAACTCCTGCTTTCCAGCCTCCTCCCTCTGATTCTTCATGTCTTCAGCCCTCGGACCTGAGGAGGCTGAAGGTTAGTTATGGTGAAAATTTATTCTCAGACTTGTCAAAATGGCAAGGAGGACTTTATTCAGGACTATTGTCACAGGTGTCAGGAAAAGAGAAAAGAGGGGAAAGAAATGGAGCTTAACTCCAAATACAGCAAGGCAGCTGGGGATTGACAGCCAATGAGCAGACTGAAGAGTCAGTACATGGAAAAGTGCTAAGAGAAGACATTAAGGACAGGGGTGTTCTTGCCCAAGACTGGCCAGACTGATGCGATATCAAGGGTGGGGGATGAGGAATTTGATCAGATATCAAGGGGGAGGATTCTCTCAACTGACTTAGCAAGGTTCTTGTTATGATTAGACACCGCAAGGATAGGGTGGGGGCAAGGTTGAGGCCTAGTGGAGAAAGGGTTTCAGAGGAGTTTCAAGTTTGGTTAAGGAGAGAGTCTATATCAGGTTCTTGGGCTCTTGAACAGGAATGACTGGATCTGGATTCTCATTCTATATCATCTTGAGCTAGTTGCTCCGATCTCTTTGTGCCAGTTAAATAGGGATGATAATACCTATTTCATAGGGATACTGTGAGAAATGAATGAGTTAAATATACAGAGAACTTAGAACAGGGCCTGGTGCATGGTAAGTGCTCGATAAATGTTAGCCGCTGTTGCTGGTGCTGCTTCTTCTTATAATTATTATTCATCTCTTTGGCCATAGAACAAGCATTCAGAAAGCAGGGAAAGTGAAGTTTGGTCAAAAGACCTTATTTAAGTCTCAACAGGGCCATTAACTTAGGTCATCCACGGGCACTTGCTTGACCTATATTGAGTCTTTGGTTTTATCACTTTTAGGTGAGGTCATTGACTATTAAAACTCATGCCCCCTCCCTGCAAAGTTCCTGTGGGAGTCACTTCTGTAAAGTTGTAAAGCTCTATTCAAATGCAAGGGATTATAATACGTACCACACCTACCCTTGATTCACTTCCTGGCCCAACCTTTATTCCACAGGCCTCACAGCCACATTTCAACAGCAACCCCTTCCCTCAACCTCCAGAATTTGCTGGAATCTACCTTGATACTCATTCTATTAGGCCTCACTCTATGGCCCCACCTACATGGAGCTGCTGACCACATGCCTATCACTCACAATCCAATCTAGACATCAGGCTGCCCTGATCCCCATCTCTTATGTTAGAATTCTGAGCAACTCAGACTAAAGGTGTAGACAGAAAGAATTAGGGGTCCCCAGAAAAAGAAAGACAAGATATAGCTTTCTTGACATAAGAAAATTCATTTAGCCCCCTGGCCATCTTGTGAAAGAATGTAAGAACAAATAGGAAATAACCTAATCATACCAGGGACAAAAAAATCAGTGGTAAAATTCTCAGTATTGGTTCAAAGTAAAGATCAACTTGACCCACATACTTAAGTCATCTTTGTAGGATCTAAACCCATTTGAGTACTCAGATACTAGACCAACTGAAACCAGAGAATTGATAATGCTGACCCTTTCCAAGCCTTGTGACTTCAACCTGGACTCTGTCAGCTTAAGATGACTTCTGCCCCAATTCCATGCTATAGTCCCCATTGCTCAAGCACCTTCACGAATATGTATCCAGTCTTAGCTTAAAACTTCCCTCATTTTGTTGTTCAGGGAGACTCTGCTTTGGAAAATATCCCCGGTGTTCTCCTTTACTTGTTGCAAATAAAACCTTTATTTTCCTATTCTTTGACTTGGTTGTGTCTTCCAGCTCAGCATCCGCCAAGAGTTGGAGCCAGTTTTGGGTAATAAAGGTGCCCCCTGGTAGCATTGCCAGATAAGATACCAGAAGCCTAGTTAAATTTGAATTTCAGATAAATAATGAATACATTTTTAGCATAAGTATGTCCCAAATATGGCACGAGACATACTTATACTAAAAAATTTTTTATTGTTTATCTGAAATTCAGATTTAACTGGATATCCTGTATTTTTATTTGCTAAATCTGGCAAATCTACACCCAAAGGGCGGGGCAGATAAAAATACATAGGAGGAAATGGAATTGGGACGATGAATAGAATGAAGGAGTGAGAGAGTTGTGTGAAAGTTCCCATACCCCTTACTCTCCTCATCTTACAAAATCCAAAGCTGATGGCCCCCTGTGGTGCACATTTCTCTGAGCTACTCCAAGGAAAAGGATAGGGAAGACATAATCTTTCCACTACATTGTCCAGAGTGGTCTTTTGAGAATGAAAATCTGATTACTTCTCTGCTTTAATCACCTTTGATTTTTCAGGGGTCTGCAATCTATGGCCTCCAGGCAAGATTCATTTGACTTCTTATTTTTGTAAATTAAGTTTTATCAGAACACAGCCGTGCTCATCCATTTATGTTTGTCTGCATCTGCTCTTGTGCTACAGTGGAAGGGTCGAGGGGCTGCAACAGAGATGGTCTAGCCTGCAGAGCCTAAAAGATTTACTATCTGGCATTTATTTTTCAAAACTCCCAAAAATCCTCTTCCTCCTCTTTTTTTTCCCTAGTGAAATCCTTCCCTAAATGTGAAATTTCTCTCTACTTATATCCTAGGATCCCTGCTTCTCTGTGCTCCCATAGTATTTACACCACTTTAGCATTAAAAAAAAAAAATCTTTGTAATTAGAGGTTTGGTATCTGTCCTCTACCAGCAGTGGCTTCCTTGGATGCCAGGAGCCATTTCTTGTTTTCCTTTGTAGCTCCCTGAGCTCGTAGCACAGGGCAAGTACATAGTAGGTATTTGTTGAATGAATGGGAAAGGTAGCTGCATTGGGAAGAGTCTGGGTGTTAGATCCAGAAGCACCTATTTTGAGGTCCAATCTCTTCCTCTTACTGTCTACTTATTTAACAGTTACTGAGCAAGTTACTTAACTGAGCCTCAGTTCTCTCAACTATAAAATGGGGATAGTAATGCTGAGTGAGGTTTCAATGAGACAATTCATATTAAGTACATGGTATATTATTTCCTCTCTTTCTTCCCCCTTTGAATGAGGGAAAGGAGTAGAGAGAAGAAAGTGGAGTAGTGGTTTCCAAGGAAGGGGTAGGTAGAGGAAGTAATAAGGAGACCAAATGGACTATCTCTCTATCTGTGGCTAATTCTCTCTGAGCTTGGGGACAAGATTAGGTACAGAAACATCTGTGCTATGCTCAGGGGATAGTCACTGCACTACAAACCAAAGCTCTGTCTGGACAGAACCACAAATAGACACAAAGCCTCACATGGAGATAGTGATCAAGATGCTCAATAAGCATCATGGTTTCCACAGCTGGTTCTGATGACCCTTTTCCAAACTGGGCATTTCACAGCCTGTGTCTTCCGAGTCCATGCTGTGCAAGAGAAGAGCTATGCCCTGTTTGCACCTGGTCTTCAAATCATTTGGATATAAACGTCCCCCCAACCCCAAATTAGGAAGTTACCTCTTGAACCAATGGGTCAAAGAATAAATCACAAGGGATATTAGAAAATATTTGAGAGAAATGAAAACAAAAACAAAACATACCGAGGGGCACCTGGGTGGCTCAGTCGTTAAGCGTCTGCCTTCGGCTCAGGTCATGATCCCAGGATCCTGGGATCAAGTCCCACATCGGGCTCCCTGCTCCGCGGGAAGCCTGCTTCTCCCTCTACCATTCCCCCTGCTTGTGTTCCTGCTCTCGCTATGTCTCTCTCGGTCAAATAAATAAATAAAATCTTAAAAAAAAAAAACAAACAAACCACACACACAACATACCGAAACTTGCAGGATGTAGCAAAACGTAAGAGGTAAGTTTTACAATGAAAAATACCTATATTAAAAAAAAAATCTCAAATCGACAACCTAATTTTACACTTCAAGGAACTAGAAAAAGAACAAACTACACCAAAGTTACCAGAAGGAATAATAAAGATTAGAGCAGAAATAAACAAAATAGAGAATAGAAAAAAAATCAGCAAAATTAAAAGTTGTTTTTTTAAAGATCAATAAAATTGACAAACCCTTAACTAGACTAAGAAAAAAAAGAAGACTCAAATAACAAAACTCAGAACAAAAGAGGAGACATAACTGATACCACAGAAATAAAAAGGATCATAAGAGACTAAGACTATTATCAACAATTATATGCTAACAAATTTGATAACCTAAAAGAAATGGATAAATTTGTACCAACATACAACCTACCAAGACTGAGTCATGAAGAATTAAAAACAGATCTATAATTAGTAAGGGGATAGAATCAGTAATCAAAAACCTTCCAACAAAGAAAAACTCAGGACTAAATGGCTTCACAAGAGAATTCTACCAAATATTTAAGGAAGGAATTAACACCAGCCTTTTTCAAAATCTTCCCAAAAATTAAAGAAAAGGGAACATGTCTAAATTCATTTTATGAATCCAGTATTACTCTGAGATTAAAATCAGACAATACTAAAAGAAAAGTACAGACCAATATCCCTGATGAATATTGATGTAAAAATCTTCAACAAAATACTAGCAAACTGAATTCAATAGCACATTAAAAAGATTAAACACTATGACCAAGAGGAGTGGGATTTATCTCTGGAATGCAAGGATGGTTTAACTTACAAAAATCAGTCAAGGTAATATACCATATTAGCAGAATGAGGGGAAAACCCCACGTTTGCCTCAGTTGATGTAGAAAAATATTTGACAAAATTCATTACTCTTTCATTTACTCAACAAATTAAGATTAGAAGGAAATTACCTGAACATAATAAAGGCTATACGTGAAAAGCCCACAGCTAACATCATAGTCAATGGTGAAAAACTGAAAGCTTTCTTTTTAAGATCAAGAACAAGGCAAAGATGCCCATTCTCACCACTTCTATTCAACAAAGTACTAGATGTCAGAGTAATTAGGTAAAAAAAAGAAATAAAAGACATTCAAATTGGAAAGGAAGAAGTAAAATTATCACTATTCACGATGACATGATCTTATATGTAGAAAACCATAAAGACACCACTAAAAAACTGTTAGATCTGAGAAACCAATTCAGCAAAGTTGCAGGATACAAAGTTAACATGCAGAAATGAGTTGCATTTCTATACACTAACAATGAATATCCTGAAAAGGACATTAAGAAAATGATACCATTTACAGTAGCATCAAAAGTAATAAAATACTTAGAAATAAACTTAACCAAGGAGCCAAAGGACTTGTACGCTGAAAACTACAAAACACTACTGAAAGAAATGTAAAAAGACACAAATAAATGGAAAGACATCCACATTCATGGATCAGAAGACTTAATATTGTTAATTCTAAGTAGTATTGGGTAGTAATTGCTAATACTACCCAAAGCGATCCACAGATCCAGTGCAATCCCTTTAAAAATACCAATGGCACTTTTTTTTTTTTTGGCAGAAATAGGAAAATCTATCCTAAAATTCATATGGAATCTCAAAGCACCCTGAATAGCTAATATCTAATAGTTCCCATCTGGAAACTCTGTGTGGAGGGCGAGCTCTGGGTGACTGACTGAGACACTTCCTGCCACTCTTCGGGACCACTCGGTTGTTACCGTGCAGATAACTCGCTGTTGAACACCACCTATGCATGAGGTGCTGTGCTAGAATATGGGTGGGGAGCAGAGACTCCAGTTGTAATCTCAGGGGAGCCGGTCAAACAAAGTAGAGAACCCAGAAGCCCAAAGGGACCCTTTGTGACTTCTCACACTTCAACAGTCCCTTTCCTCTTCTGGGCAGCGCGGCCATGACACCCAGTTCACAGGGCGGTTTTGCAGACAAAATGAGATCAAAGATGTGAAAGTAGTTTTTTATTTATTTATTTTATTTTTGTAATCACTTATTTTACTTACAGGGTGAGTGCTGGAATCTGGGCTCCATAACACGCCAGGGCGGAAGTTCTCAATCCTGAGTACATATTTTACACTACTGGGGAATTTTTTTTTTTTTTTAAACATCCCTGTTGATCTCCTCCCCTCTGAGATTCTCATTCAGTCGGTCTGGGGAGGGGCCTGAGCGTGGGTATTTTTTAAAAAAGCTCTCAGTTTTTTCAACTGGCAGTCAAGATTGAGAACCGTCACGTTATGGAACACAGGAGAGAAGGATGTATTCAAACTGGTAGGATGAGACACGCTCATGCAGAAGGCTGTGTTTGCTCTAGACCTTCAAGGGACATGTAAAATTTGGGGAATCGTGTTTTGGACCAGGCAACATGTACACATAATATAAAATTCAAAAGTCCAAAAGTATCTGTCATGAAAGGGTGTACCTTTATCTCTCTCTCTCTCTCTCCCCCCACCCCTTCCTCTGCTCTCTCTGGAGCAAATGTGTCTTCCCAGTTCTTGTTTATACTACCAGAATATTCTTTCAGTTGCTCTTAAGAAACTTGTCAGTTTGGTAACGGGAAAGGAGAAAAAAGGAACAGTGTCATTTTCTCTTGCACCCCCTTCCACTTGGCACAGAACGGCAACTATATGGGAATAGCTTGATTGAGGAAGTTCGTCTAATAAAACACCAAAAAGTTGATTTTCAGAATGGGGCTTTTTTATTTTTTGGAGGAGTGAGTGGGGGTTGCTATTTCTTTCTTCCTGTTGTCGTACATTCTGAGTAGCTCGATGTTTAAAATGGCACTTTTTATTTTGAGAAAACCATAGATTCACATGCAGATGTAAGAAACAACAGAGAGAGAGCCCATGTACCCTTTGCTTGTGAGCCTTAATTCTAATTCTGGTGCTAATCAGGATCTTTCAAATCCAGTTCTCTGGTACACCAGGTTTTGAACAACTGTGCCCAGGAACTGGGAGTGAGCTTGCTGGGGAGGGGTGGGGAGTGGAGCGGAACACGGTGTTTCGGTTTCCCCACATGGTTGCTGGGAAATCAAAACTAACATGTGAACATGCTTACTTCTTCATGGTGACAGGTGCTGCCCCTCTTTGTTATCATGTTCCATCCGTGTGTGTGCTGTGAGTCATGGCCACGCCAGGCGAGGGACGCCAACTGGAACAGAGGCTTTCTCTAGTGGAGTCGAAACAGCAATTTCTACCTGTGTCCAGGCTCCAGGTCAGGAAGTGAGCCCTGCTCTTGCAAATACCATCTTTCTGATTTCCAGATGCACGGGAACAAACAGATGTAGGCAGCAAGCCATTCCCGACTCTCAGTTTTCCACGTTGTTTCTGATCTGTTAATGAATTCTTATATAATGCATCCTCTCTGTTAAAAGAATCATAAAAGAATCACAAAACGATAATAGGGTAGCCCCAGTCCCTTCCCTGCCTCCTCCTTTTTGAACTGGACTGGCTGGTAGGGACACTTAGTTGGAAAGCTTAAAAGGGGGTTGATCTTCCCTATTTACCTGTGTCCTGCATGGCTGGTGTTTTACTGATTGAAAATGCTAATTGCTGGGGTTGAGATTCTGTCAGCTGTATGCGGTTTCTTGAGTTATATGTCCCTGCCCTATGGATGATCTTGGCCCAGCGTCCGACTCTTGCACTGACCGTTAGTCCTTCCCGCTGCAATAATACTTAGTGTTTTATGTGGTGCTTTCTGGTGAGGGAGCAGGTACAGACACATTGGGCTTCATCATATATATTCCTCAAGATTTTTAAGGTACACAACAGGGGGAAAGAGTGGAACCCAACCATTAATAAACGTGATCCCTGGGCTTTTGTAACTACGTGAAATAGAAAAGCATGCAGGGGCGCCTGGGTGGCTCAGATGGTTAAACGTCTGCCTTCGGCTCAGGTCATGATCCCAGGGTCCTGGGATCGAGTCCCACATCAGGCTCCCTGCTCCTTGGGAGCCTGCATCTCCCTCTGCCTCTCTCTCTCTCTCTCTGTCTCTCATGAATAAATAAATAAATAAATAAATCTTAAAAAAAAAAAGAAAAGAAAAGCATGCATATGTGTGAAATTCAGGCACGTTCTTTTCTCTGTGGATAAAAGCTACCATTTACTCGGTGCTTAACACAATCTGGCAGAATCTTCATGTTTTATACGCATGATCTCATTTAATCCCTACAGCAGGTCTGGGAGACGGGCTATTATCATCTCCATTTTATTGTTGGAGGCCACCCATGCTCACAAAGGGGAAGTGATTGCTCAGGGTCCACACGGCTGGGAGGTGAGGCAGGGTTTGAATCCAGATCTGTCTGGCACTGGAACAGGGACTCTTAACCAATTCGTGCTATGTATAGCTAGAGAAGCCCTTGGACCTATTTGTAGAATAATGTGTTTAAATTCAAAAAATAAAATACAAAGAATTGCAAGGAAAAGCAATTGTATCGAAACATAGTTATCAATTGTGATATGCGGCCTTGGGGGTGACCCTCAGTGATCCTGCTTTTGGTATTTGTGCCCTTGACGAATTCCCTTCCCCTGGGCAAGTGCTCCTCATGTGCTCGTTCGGTGCGGACCTGGTACCTCTTTTGCGAAGCGGTAGCTGAGGAGACTCCAAGGACAATTTTATAACTTCTTTGTACGTAGCTGTTACATGTAGGGCAATCTGTCTTTAAGTAGGGATAAATTACTCTAAAAGAAATGAATCCTAGATAGTTTTCCCTTCAAGTCAAGCGTCTTGTTTAAATAAACTTCTTGTTTAAAAGGAAAAAAAAAAAAAAGTGGGGCAAACTGTGCTACCTGGGTCCTTGCAGAGGATCATACTGAGCTGGACCCAGTATGATCCCATTTCTAACGACAAAACATGACAGAAGTTATGGGATGTCACTTCCGAGAATTGGTTATAAAAAGACCGGCTTCTTGGGTGGTTTTTTCTTGCTCTCGCTCGGGTTACTTTGTACAGCAGGAAGCCAACTGCTCTGACCTGTGGTAGCTCCATGGAGAGGCCCATGTGGCAAGGGACTCAGACTTGCCCACGGCCACGTGCGTGAGCTTGGAAGCAGATTCTTCCCCGCTCAGCCTCAAGAAGACTGAGACCCTGGCTGACACCTTGATTCTGTCCCGGGAGAGAACCTGACCCAGAACCACCTGGCTAAGCTGCACCCAAATTCCTGACCACACATACTGTGAAATAATAAGTGCTTGTTCTTTTCGATCACTAGTTTTGGAGTAACTTGTTACGCCGCAATGAGTAGCTAATACGTCAACACATTAAAAGAAAGCAAATTTGGGATATATGTGTGGTGTTTAGTGATAAGAAAATATGTTCCCAATATAGGCATTTTAAAGTTAAAATTGTGTATTTTAGAAGACACATCAATATGGAAGCTGTTGCTCTTTAGCTTGAATAAGAACATTAAAAAGTGGGGCAAGTGCTCCTCGTGTGCTCGTTCGGTGCAGACCTGGTACCTCTTTTGCGAAGCGGCAGCTGAGGAGACTCGGCGCTCGCCATGGCCGACGAAAAGCCCAAGGAAGGAGTCAAGACTGAGAATAACGATCATATTAATTTGCAGGTGGCGGAGCAGGAAGGTTCTGTGGTGCAGTTTAAGATTAAGAGCCATACACCACTTAGTAAACTAATGAAAGCCTATTGTGAACGACAGTTGGAAATGGAGGATGAAGATACAATGGATGTGTTCCAGCAGCAGACGGGAGGTGTCTACTAAAAAGGGAGCCTGCTACTTTACTCCAGAACTCTGTTCCTCCAGACCAAGAAGACATTCTCAATTAGAAAGTCGCAATGTGGTTCCAGCACATCCTGACTACTACAGGATAGTTTTCTCTATTCTTTCCTTTTCCCCTTCCCCATTCCTTTATTGTACATAAAGTAACTGTGCATGTGCACAAGCGTATTGCATTTTTTTTAACTAAATGGCCCATGGTATGTTTTGATCGACATCAAATGGAGATGGGATGGGGGAAAATACTGCTTCTGTGAAAATACCCCCCTCTCTCCATTAGTGGCATGCTCAGTCAGCTCTTATCTTTATATTCCAGTAAGTTATTTTGCTCTCACTGTTTAACAAAAAAAGAACAACAGAAAAATCCTTGCATACCTTGTTTGATTGGAGAATTTTAATGTTTTTCATTTATCATTGTAAAACCAAGGACAATTTTATAACTTTTTTGTACGTAGCTGTTACATGTAGGGCAATCTGTCTTTAAGTAGGGATAAATTACTCTAAAAGAAATGAATCCTAGATAGTTTTCCCTTCAAGTCAAGCATCTTGTTGTTTAAATAAACTTCTTGTTTTAAAGGAAAAAAGAAAGTGGGGCAAACTTTGTAATAATCACATCTTCTAGTTTCTGTTATTTGAGTCTGTGCTACCTGGGTCCTTGCAGACCCTGGAGAAGCTGCCCCTCCCGGGCTTAGGAACTTCCCAGAGATGGTAAATGACATTTCACATGCAAACCAATCACTTCAGAGCCCATACGTACCCTCTCCCACTCCACTATCCACTATCCTCTGGCCCTAATCACCCCAGGCCAGGTACCAGACAACTAGGGAGAGCACCTACGTCCCAGAGACCACCGAACTGACTCAAACGAGCCAATCCTAACCCTGCCCACCCTGCCTCACCTGGTCCTTCCCCTTCCCACAAAAGGCTCTTGTCCATGTTTCCCTCTTACTTAATCTGCCTCCTGACAGACCCCAGTGCTTCCCTTGGGACCCTACCCCCCAACCCCACAGTATGATGTACCCCTTCTCTTGGGGGTCGTCAGTGTGTTATGGACTGAATGTGTGTGTCCCCCCCAAATTCAAATGTGGAAGCCCTAGTCCCCAGTGGGTCTGTATTTGGAGATGGAACCTCTAAGGAAGTAACGTTTAATGAGGTCATAATGCTGGGGCCCTGATCTGATAGGATTCGTATCCGACAGTATCCTTGTAAGAAGACACGGAAAACTCTCTCTCCCTCTCTCCCTCTCTCCCTCTCTTTCTTTTTGCTCCTTGTGCACATGCACCGAGGAAAGGCCCTGTGAGCACACAGGGAGAAGGGCACTGACTGTCTACACGCCAAGGGGAGAGCTTGCACCAGATACTAACTCTGCTGGCACCTTGATTGTGGACTTTTACCCTCCCGAACTGAGAGAAATGAATTTTATGTTGTTTAAGCCACCCAGACTGTAGCAGCCTGAGCAGATACATATAACAAAACAGCTATCTTGTCAATGGCAATGGTCTCCTGCTCTAGGGGCCTGCCATATCTGAATAACAATGAAACCCATATTTTAAAACAACAAGGCAATACGCATGTCATACTAGACTTTCAATGCATCTTAATTTTTTGTTTTGCTATTATGAGGGCTAAGAACACTGTTTCACAAACATATATTGCGAAGGAAATGAAACCTCCCATATCTCATTTTACAAAGCAAACACAGGCGGCTTCTTGCAAGGAACACCAGAATCATCCAAGACTTAAGTACAACTCTATTTGAAATAAGTATTTTGTCAAAGATCAATACATTAGCAATAGATCAATAGATTGACTTATATTAAAAAGAAAATGATTATAAATTCATGGTCAGCTTTGATGCCATTATGATAGAAATAAGTTTTGAAAGAGTTCTTTTTTTTTTTTTTTCAGGATTTTATTTGACAGAGAGAGAGAGACAGCGAGAGAGGGAACACAAGCAGGGGGAGTGGGAGAGGGAGAAGCAGGCTTCCTGCCAAGCAGGGAGCCCGATGCGGGGCTCAATCCCAAGACCCTAGGATCATGACCTGAGCCGAAGGCAGACGCTTAACGACTGAGCCACCCAGGCGCCCCTGGTTTTATATTTTATTTATTTATTTATTTATTTTTATTTTTTAAAGATTTTATTTATTTGACAGAGAGAGACACAGCGAGAGAGGGAACACAAGCAGGGGGAGTGGGAGAGGGAGAAGCAGGCTCCCTGCAGAGCAGGGAGCCCGATGCGGGACTCGATCCCAGGACCCTGGGATCATGACCTGAGCCGAAGGCAGACGCTTAACGACTGAGCCACCCAGGTGCCCCAGTTTTGAAAGAGTTCTAAGTGTTTGTAGATGTCCTCAGCTCAGTTCAGATATTCTCTCTTTTTAAAGAAATAGAGAATTTTATAGATATGAAGGAGCCAAGAAGCAATGTATATCTCTGGACAAGCGATGCAGAATGTGGGACATCTGGGCTCATACAGCTCAAAGCAGTGATACACCAGCGTACCGCACCACACGGGATCTGTTAGGGGTCTGAACACCTCCGTACACTTGAAGCAGTGATGAGTGAAGTGATATTTCAAGGTATCTCTAACAACTGAACTGGACATGAGAATATCTTGGTTTCTTCTGGTGAAAATGTCACGGGTTCTGTTAAAACGGCTGGAGCTTGCTGCCTACACTCATAATCGAAATGCTAAACTTCATTTTAAGGCTAGTGAGAATAAAGATGTATTTGTCCCCTCATCCTTGTTCTGGGACCCCAGCTGAGAGCCCTGCCTTCGAGCCGTGCCACTCATACTTCCTTTTCCATGGTTAGGAGCTAGGGGCAATGAACTACCCACGAGCTTAGTCCTCACAGTTAGAAGTACCCAAGCACGGTAACGTCAAGGGTAGTAGACCACAAGTGTATTTCCAACAGAGGATTACAGAGACGGGAACTGTAGCTATGCTCCCAAACGTGTGACTTTTCTTCTCTTTTTTTTAAAGATTTTATTTATTTATTTGACAAAGAGAGAGCGAGAGCAGGAACACAAGCAGGGGGAGTGGGAGAGGGAGAAACAGGCTTCCCGCTGAGCAGGGAGCCCGATGCGGGGCTCGATCCCAGGACCCTGGGATCATGACCTGAGCCGAAGGCAGACGCTTAACGACTGAGCCACCCAGGTGCCCTGTGTGACTTTTCTAATAGTAGGCAGAAGAGTGATCACACAGGGTTTAACCGGAGCTGGGCCAGCAAGGGAAGGGTCCTTGGTGTGTTATAGGGGCCTTTGTGGCCAGAGCCCTAGAAAGACCAGCAGAGACCTTGAGATGGAAGAGATGATTTCTCCCTTCTTCCTCTTTGATGTGATTAAAATTTAAAACTATGCCAAATCATAAAATAATTATTAGGCAGCCAAAATTTTGATTTTGGGGGGAAAATATTTAATTATTTTACCCAAAACATTGTTTGGATGCCTCTGCTTTAGTCGTCTGTTGGGTAATTCAGCTCTGGGTAGGGTAAGGCAAAGGAGGGAAGTCCATTTTCATCTTGGAGACCAATCAAGCTCCCTGCCCAAAGGAGCAGAGGGTCCCAGTGATGGCACCTGGTTGTAATGTGTCCTCTCCCTGGATCAGTGATCTGCTGGGTTGCCTGGACAGGGAGGGCTGATCCAGGAAGAGCACACATTAGCATGAGATGCCGTTCCTGGCATAAGAAAGACACCAGGACCTGTGTTTTCCAAAGGCACAAGCTTTGTAGAAATCAACAGATAAATGGCACTTAAGTTAAACACTGAAAAATTAAAAAAGACCAAGAGGGGCACTTGAGGGGCACTTGGGTGGCTCAGTTGGTTAAGCCTCTGACTCTGGATCTCAGCTTAGGTCTTGATCTCAGGGTCGTGAGTTCAAGCCCCATGTTGGGCTCCATGCTAGGTGTGGAGCCTACTTAAAAAAAAAAAAAGACCGGGCGCCTGGGTGGCTCAGTTGGTTAGGCGACTGCCTTCGGCTCAGGTCATGATCCCAGAGTCCCTGGATCGAGTCCCACATCGGACTCCCTGCTCGGCAGGGAGTCTGCTTCTCCCTCTGACCCTCCCCCCTCTCATGCTATCTCTCTCTCATTCTCTCTCTCAAATAAATAAATAAAATCTTTAAAAAAAAAAAAGACCAAGAAAATCTGCAAGTGGTAATAAGAACTATGAACCAAGGAGACCCATCCCAGTGCATTTGACATAAACCTCGAATAGTTTGACAAACACCCTTATCAAAATTGGGAGAAGGCAGACAGCAGAATTGGAATAACTCACACAGGAACAAGGGTGATTCCTTTAGACTCCCTAGAAGACTAGAAGAAAGGGTCTCACCAGTTCCCACCAGGGCAAAATACAGATGTGTACTCGAAAGCCAACACCTCTCAGACCTTTGAACTGACTCACCATTAAGGACAGAGAATTGGAAACCTCTGGGAGGTTGGAAGAAATAGGCCGAAGTAGCTTATTCTGAACTCCCTAAGTTCAAAATTTCTTTGAAAGTTCATGCTTGATTTTAAAAATATGTGTAGACACTGCATTTTGCTCCACAAATACCTCTACAGTTGTTTCAGGATAAAAATGTTTTCATATTGCGTACCACTACATAAAGTCATCCCTGTAAGATCTGACCCTTCCTGTGCATTTTCCCACCTTAGCCTTCCACTGCATATCCCTGGGAGTACAGGTCCCCTAATTTGAGAAGTAGGACCTTGAGTTATGTATAATTAAATGGAGATGTCTACATGAAAAAATTCTCAATAAATCCTTGTTATTTTCATAAAGAAAATAAAGAGCTCCTCCAGGAATTTATCTATCATCTATCTATCTATCTATCTATCTATCTATCTATCTATCTATCTATCATCTATCTATCATCTATCAATATATTCATTATGTATATATGTGTCTATATATGCCCATAGGTAATACAATATAAATAATAATATATCGTGTTATTATATTAATTTCCGGGCTAAGTGAACACTACTTGGCTAATGAAAAATTTACATTACTTACACACAAGGTAAATAGTTGTCCTGTGCAGAATGTTCCCTTACTGAGGCTTATGGAGGTTTTAAGATATGTCCACAAATTCTTTGATATGCTTCCTTTCAAAAGGTGGAGCCCAATTCACCTTCCTTTGAATGTGGGCCAGACTTAGTGACTTGCTTTTAATAAATGGAATGTTCTGGAAGGGATAGTATGTGACCCAGCTAAGTCATAAGAGCCATTGATGTTTCTATCCCAGCTCTCTGGATTAGGTGCTCAGGGGGAATTGAGTTGCCATGTTGTGGGGAAGCTCTAGCAGCCTGGGGATAAGCCCACGAGGAGATGCTCTTGTCAACAACCAGCACCAATGGGGGAGGTACGGGAGAAAGTCATCTTTAAAAGTGGCTCAACAGACCCCAGTCAAGTCTTCAGATGACTGCAGGCTCAGGCAACATGTTGATTGCAAGAGACTTTGTAGCTGTTTAAAGAGAATGAGAAAGATCTCTATGAAATAATATGGAATAATTTCCAGGGTATATTGTTACATGAAAAAAGCAAGTTCAGGTGGGTGCATCCACTACTCTACATCTTGTGAAGGATAAAGGAGAGATCATATAATGCATGCATACATACGTAACACACTGCTGTGTTAGTCTAAGCCTATCCAAAGTGGTGCTATCAGCTAGGAATACTTGGGCCCGTTATTACCTGTAGCGAGCCTTCATAGACATTTCCCTGACTATGGCCAATGTTGTCGCTGAACCAGTCCTTGTAGGTCTTATGATTGCAAGATGCACCTCAGCAACAACCATCAGAGAATTTTGAATAACAAGATTTATTACTCACAGGTCATGAAGGGCATGAGGCATGCCTGGGGCCACACAACCAATTTGCAGGTGAAGGGAAGGGGAGGAAGTGTGGACCTCGGGCTCTGCCTTTGTTAGGGCCCAAGGGTGTGTTCCCAGGCTTTCATGGGTTCACTCTTCACTGACGAATTTAAAACAGAAAGAAAAGAAATTAGGAAGTGGGAAGGGAGAAGCAGGGTCACTTGAGTGTCAGTTCTCTAGGTTACCATGGGCTTTCTCAAAAGGCAACTGCCTGGGTGGGAGCAGCCTGGTCGGTTAGCTAGTAGCTGCCATTCAGTTAGCAATGTGCTTATTCAAGATGGATGTCTTTGAAATGGATGCCTGGACAATCAAGAGCTTAACTCAGGCTCTTACACGACAAACACTTATTTACACACACACACACACACACACACAAAATTAGAGAGACCAGAAACTAATGAAAATGGCCACCCATAGGGGATGGAGAGGGGGTGTGGGGGGCAGGAAAGAGGAAGGGGATGCAGATGTTTCTACATAGACTTTTTATACAGTTGTGACTTTTGAACCATGTAAATGTTCTACATATCCAAAAACACAATTAAATAAAAGCAATAAAAATTGCTAAAATTGAGCACAAACAGGAGCATATAAACTCTAACTGTATATCCAATGGATCACATAATCCCACAAAGAAAAGTATTATTTTAAGCAAATTTTAATAGAGTATCCTGATTGTATATATTTAGTGGGATATGTTCTAAGGATATAAAGAACTGCAAAGAAATTTTAGACTTCTCCCAGTGGTTGCCTTGTTAGTAGTAATATTGGTATCATAATTTTGAAATTATTTTATGTATATTATAAAATAAAAAAATAAGTAAACACATTAACATTTTTAGGACCGTGATTTTCAGTGCAGGAGGAAGCAAATATAAATGTGAAATAAACTCAGTTAAGAAAAAATTCTTTAAATATAAATTTGAATTTTAAAATATCCATATGAGCTTATTAATTAAAAGAAATATTCCATATGTACACTGAAAGAGTCTAGAAATGATGAGACTCCAGTAGCAAGAAGTATGACTAGCACCCAGATCTTGGTTTCTGAGAAACATCCCTCTCAGGAAAAAGAAGCAGGACTTCAAGAAATGGCCAATTCCACGTCCGGGGTCAGGAAAGGACCATGTGAACCTAGAACATTTTGTTGTGTCAGAAAGTAAGGAAAGAATAATAAAATTAAAAAATCATTTTGTGCTCCAATGTAATAATAAATATAGGCAAAGACCACCAATGAATTAGGTGAAATTTTTTTAGGGAATGGAATATCCCCAGGGTGCCAAAGGATCACCCCACAGATCGTTTACTAACTGCAAAGGGGAGAAGTACTGTTCCCGCAGACAGACCTGGCACTCACCACCTTAGCCAAGTGACCACACTTAGCATCATTAATAACGCAGCATCTTCTGCTTCCTGATGAAATCGCTGATGGAATACAGGTTTCCCCCACTATCTGAAAGCAGAATGTTCCTCTTTGAAACCTTTTGTAAACTGAAATGGCATAAAGCAAGAAGTATCTCCTGCTTTCTGAAAGTTTGCTTCATGCTGCTTTGCCTTCTAAAAGACCTACAGGGTCTTTTAGCTGGGTAAGCGCATGAGGGGTGGAGGTGGGGGCAGGGGCAGAGGGAGAGGGGGAAGCAGGCTTCCCGCGGAGCAGGGAGCCCGATGCGGGGCTCGATCCCAGGACCCTGGGACCATGACCTCAGCCGAAGGCAGACGCTTAACCATCTGAGCCACCCAGGCGCCCCCCAGCATGGTTACAACTTTTTTCATAAAAGCAAAAATCCTCTTTGGATGTCTTTTGGTTAGCCAAAACAGGTGCTACTGTAGGTCTTTTGTGAAGTGGCATAACGTGAACTTTCGGAAAGTGGGGGATACTTGTATTTCACCCCAAAATGTTCAACCTAGATCAAATTAAATTAGGCCTTAAGACTAACTTCTAGTTTGATTATGATTCCACTTTAAAATGTCAAAGGGAGGGGCGCCCGGGGGGCTCAGTAGGTTAAGGGTCTGCTTCTGGCTCAGATCATGATCCCAGCGTCCTGGGATCGAATCCGCACTGGGCTCCCTGCTCAGCGGGAGCCCCTTTCTCCCGCCTGCTTGTGCTCTGTCTCTCTTTCTCTCTCTCTCTCACTCTCAAATAAATAAATAAAATATTTTAAAAATAAAATGTCAAAGGGAGTAATCATTTACACTTCTAAGTCAGATTCTTATTAAATCTCTTAATTTAAAAACCACCATATTTATGTTTGATTTATTAGATTTGTGTTCATTATTTAGATTCCCAGGAAAGTTTTAATATTAATCAAATAGTTCTATATTTATGAGGAAAATAAAATATTAGATTTATAAACGTACTTTGAAAGGTTTGGGGGAGTTTATTTAATAACATTTATAAATGGCATCATATAATATTTAAGGGCCTTCAAAGTGGTTTTTAAATTTTTTCTCTCTTTATAAAAGAACAATAAGAATTCTAAGTTGAACTTAAAATCTTAAGGTAAGCTAAGTTTTTAAATTGCAACACTAGTAATTAAATATTAATTTTTAAAACTAACCTCTGAATAATCTTTTTCTATGCACAAAAGCTAACCTCAAGGGCATCAAAAGACTCACACTGACAATTTATATTTGAACTCTGTGACTCCTGGATAATGTGCACAGCATGCCTCCTGGAATTGGAAGGACCAGGTATAATGGGTTAAACTGTACTCAAAGGTCGAAAAAATGCAGCATTCTCCTTTCCTGTAACTATCCTCTGGTTCTGAAAGTGCCATTTCCCCTGATGAGAAGATGGGATGGTGGAGTGACGGTAGATCACTGAGCATACACTTTCTGATTAAAGATGATATCAGAGACAACTTCTGGGTTAACCCAACCTCTTTGGCGTAAGTGCTCTCCCTCCCCCCAGCCAATATGGCATCTGGGAGGGGAAAAGTTCAGGCATCCACGTGGCACTGGGTGGAGGGATGACTGGCCCACAGCAGAATTTTGTTTTACCCAGTGGCCCTTACTGGGGGCTCTGGTTGCAGTGCCTTATCCCACGTAGGCCAGGCCATCGGTCTCTGCTTTGACTGAATCCTCCTGGTACCCAGCACCAATTTTGCATGACTCAGGTCTCTGCAGGTCCACCAGGCCTTTCTACTTTTGCCCACTCATCCAAGGCACACAGGAAGCACCCTACCAATGGACACCCCCCACTGTCTCGGGGAGCCTTTCCAGGCTCTTCTCTCTCTGTTCTGCTTGTCTCCTACTCCAGACCTTTCCCTTGGGATTAAGTTGTTGTCTCCTTGGACCATGTCCTTTATATCAGACTGAAAGCTGCCTTATGGGTGGCTGAGTCTTAAGTCTTCCTTTGCTCCTGCCCCAGAGTCCTGGGCCAGCCCTTCTCATTCCAAGCGGAGTCCCTGGCCTCGCTCTGCAGAAATAAGTATATCAAATCTATGGATGTCCTGGATTGCTTAAGAATTCACAAAACAAGCCTGCCTGGGTGGCTCAGTTGGTTAGGGGTCCAACTTTTTTTTTTTTAAGATTTTATTTATTTATTTATCAGTGAGATTGAGAGAGAGAGAGAGAGAGCACAGGCAAGGGGAGGGGGCAGAGGGGAGAAGCAGTCTCCCTGCTTTATTTATTTATTTGAGAGTGAGAGAGAGAGAGACAGAACACAAGCAGATGGGAGAAAAAGGCTCCCACTGAGCAGGGAGCCCGATGCAGGACTTGATCCCAGGACCCTGGGATCATGACCTGAGCCAGAGGCAGACGCTTAACAACTAAGCCACCCAGGCGTCCCAGGTGTCCCACTTTTGATTTTGGCTTAGGTCATGATCTCAGGGTTGTGGGATGGAGCCCCACATAATCGAGGAGCCTGCTTAAGATTCTCTCTCTCCTCTCCCTCTGCCCCTCCCCCCGCAACGTGTACTTGTGCTCTGCCTCTCTCTTAAAAAAAAAAAAAAAAAGAATTCAAAAAACAGCATTTGAAAAAGATGTAATAAAAATTGTTAGGATCCATGAAAGTTATAGGATATTAATTCTTTTAAAATAAAAATGCTAAATTTTTTTTCTGATAAAATTAAAAAAATAAACACTTAAATTTTAAATAATTTGGAAGAGAAGTTGAACTATAGATCAGAGCCATTATTAGCCAAATGGTGCCTTTATGAAAATTAGAGGGCGGCTGTCTCCTCTGAGGAGGGGTAGAGCCTCAAGCAGGGCTCACGGCTTGGCGAAGGAAGTGGAGCCCACACTAAATTCAGTTCCCACTCAGCCCTCGGCTGGTTGCCCCTGGGCAATAAACATCCGGCCCAACAGTACACAGTGGCCTGATGGAGATGATGTTTCAGTGCAGAGTTTTATTCACTGTCTGACTCTGGGCAAACACCTCAAACCCTTAAGGACCTTAGATGTCTCATATAACAAAGTGAAGCAGTGGTTACTGACCTCTGAAAGTTTTCTCAGAATGTAGAGGAAGTAAGTACTAAGTGCTAGCCACAAAAGGAACTGGTCAGAGAAGTAGAAGTGACATGAACTCATGGGAAAAAAGTAATCTGGTTATTCTAGGGTTCATGGTAGGGAGGATTGGACATGATCAGATAGATAACGTAGATTTTGTTGAGACAGACCTGAAATTTTTTTTTAAGATTTTATTTCTTTATTTATTTATTTTAGAGAGACGGGGGTGGGGAGGGGGGGAGGAGGAACAGAGGGAGAGGGACAAGCAGACTCCTTGCTGGGTGTGGAGCCCGATGCAGGGCTCCATCTCATGACCCTGAGATTATGACCTGAGCCGAAATCAAGAGTCGGACGGTCAACTGACTGAGCCACCCAGGTGCCCCCAGACCTGAAATTTTTTGATAAATGGGAGGAGTCCCTGGACAGACCCTTAAAGGGAAGATGATAAGTGTCTAGAAGAAGTGCTTTAAAATCAAATTCTAAATCTTGCAAACAAGGATGATCTTGGATAGGAAGAAAAGGGAGAATTATCTAAAGTGACACACTTAGCAGCCTAGTAAATTCTCTAGGAAACTCAGCTATCAAAGGACATGCACAAAAGATGGACGAGGGTTAGTTTCACTTGGCCCTGAACTGAAAGACAATTGTCAGGAAGCTCAATCCTTAGAGTGATGTGATGCTTGTGAAAAATTTCCAAGGCAATAAAAAGGACTTAAAAATCAAATTTATTGAGATATAATTTACATACAATAAAACACATACATTTAAATGGGCAGTCTGATGACTTTGACAAATGTATATCCCTGACAAAATACACAACATTTTCAACAACCTCAAAGTTCCCAGTGCCCCATTGCTGTCAGTCCTCCCCCAGGCCCCCAGGAGACCACTGATCTGGTTTCTGTCACTATAGATTAGCTTTGACTATTCTAGAACTTCCTATACATAGAATCGTACAGTCTGCATGCCTCCCTTTGTTTTCGTAGAAAAGACTAAGAGCAAAGAAAGGGTTTGCCCTTAGAGCTAAGGATTCTGAGTTAATAAAAAATGAGGAAGCGTGGAATTCCTTTATGCTGGGCTAGCATGCTCTGAGATGCAGGAGGACTTTTGAGACCATGTGTGTAAAGCCTGCAGACCTTAAAATTGAAGCCTCATAAAACTCATCAGCCCATGGTTCCTGCCCCACAAACTCCTACCATTTCCCCATTGATAAGGAGGAAGGAAGAGGCAGTGGAAGTTATTTAAAAACTGTGCAGGACCACCAAGCCTGGCTGTTGAAGGCTGGTTTCAGAGTTTTGACTGTAGAGATCATATAAGGAAGATGACTGCCTCCAATCTAGAAGAGGAGCTGACTTGTTTTATCTGTTCATGCTATTTGACCAAACCAATCACGACTGAATGTGATACTGCTGAGTGTCTCCTAAGAAATTGGAAAGAAGCCTTCCATTGTGTCCCCTGCGCTGAGTGCAAGGACACTTCGAGTTGATAAATCCTAGGTATCTCAAATGGGGATGATGACTCAGGTAGCAAAGGATCTAGGACCTCACTTAATGGATTTCAAGATTACCAATGTGAGATATGGCAAGAACCAACGCTAATGTCCTCTGTGAGCGGGGTCCCCATGTGAGACCTGGCTTTGATCCCAGGACCGCAAGCTTCACATAGGCTTTGCTGCTGAGGAAGCCAAAGAAATCTCCATATGATCCAATAATTCCACTGTGGGGTATCTACCCAAAGAAAATAAAAGCACTAATTCAAAGTGATACATGCATCCCAATGTTTACTGCAGCATTCTTTACTATAGCCAAGATACAGAAGCAGCCCAAGTGTCCACTGATAGATGAATGGATAAAAAAGATGTGGTATATAAAAACAATGGAATATTATTGAACCATAAAAAAGAATGAGATCGGGCGCCTGGGTGGCACAGTCGGTTAAGCGTCTGCCTTCTGCTCAGGTCATGATCCCGGGGTCCTGGGATCGAGTCCCACATCAGGTTCCCTGCTCCGTGGGGAGCCTGCTTCTCCCTCTGCCTCTCTCTCTCTCTCTTTCTCTGTGTCACATGAATAAATAAATAAAATCTTTAATAAAAAAAAGAGAATGAGATCCTGCCATTTGCAACAACAGGATGCAGCTCGAGGGCATAATGCTAAGTGAAATAAGTCAGAGAAACACAAATGCCATGATTTCACTCGTATGTGGAATTTAAAGAACAAAACAAATGAATGAAGAAGAAAAGAGATAAACAAAAAACCCCAGACTCTTAACTACTTGGAACAAACCAGTGGTTTCCAGAGGGGAGGTGGGTGGGTGGGAGGGGGAATTGTTGAAATAGGGGATGGGATTAAGAGTACACTTAACATGATGAGCACTGAAAAATGTAGACAATTGTTGAGTCACTCTACTGCCCACCTGAAACTAATATAACACTGTATGTTAATTATACTTCAATTTCAAAAACCTCAAAACCGTAAAAAAAAAAAAAAAAAAAGAACAACTGAATCCACTCTGCACTTTACACAATTCTAAAGGTTCTGATGTCAATTTCCCGTTCCTCTCCTCTAAGGAACTGGCCATAACAGCTAACCTCGGTGGCCAGAGGAAGATTTCCCGGATGGCCTGGATCCTCTTTTCGGCATTTTACACTGCTCTCATTGCACAGTTTAGGGATGTCGGCTTCCTAGTTCTGGGTCTTCACTGTACGTAAAAGTGGTTCTTGCTTTTTTGCTTCAGCTCTTGCTCAAAAGGGTCTGTGGCAACTGAGTCTTTCTCCACTCCTTTTCTTGCGAGTGTATTTGTGCCTGGGAAGGAGCAATGTGACTAACGTTTACAGCAAAGACCCTGGACTCTCTGGTCATGGGGACAGAATCCCAGCATCACCATTTACCACATGGACGACTGGTGCCATTACTCAGCCTCCCTCTTCCTCTGTATCCTACTGGTAAAATCAATCACTAAGTGTAAAGTGCTTCGTGCACTGAGTCCTGGCACACAATGGCACCCTAGGGGTGTAGCTCTTACCATCAGTTTCTCCTGACAGACACGTAGGGGAGAGACCTTAAGTCTTCTCCACTTTTTATTATATTTTAAGAAGAAAACCAGTAACAAGTACTTCTATACTTTATCATTCTTAGCATGTCACATGACCCACCTCTCCATTAGGTAACTACAGGTGCCGGGTCAGATGGCTGCTGGGGTTGTTTTGAAGTTTAATGTGCTTGAACCTGTGATTCCAGCATGGAAGAAAATTGCTTCTTTATTGTCTTTTATCTGTGGTCTGCCTTCTAAACATTTACCTGATTATTAGTCTTCCTATATGAAGAAATAAAAGCACTAAAAATAGAACTGAAATAATCTTTTACTTTATTTTATTTTTATTTTCTTATTTTTAAAAAGATTTTATTTATTTATTTGACAGAGAGAGAGCACAAGCAGGGAGAGAGGCAGGCAGAGGGAGAGGGAGAAGCAGGCTCCCCCTGAACAGGGAGCCCGACACGGGGCTCGATCCCAGGACCCCGGGATCATGACCTGAGCCGAAGGCCGATGCTTAATCGACTGAACCACCCAGGCGTCCCTGAAATAATCTTTTAAAGAAAAAAAAGGCTCAGTGGGCAGCTGTTGAAAGAAAGTCTGAAAGAGTTTCCACGTTGCCTGAGCATTATATTTATCTATATACTATTTGTTCCCCCTGAAAAGTTGTAGATTATTTACCGGTGTTAAGATATGTTGAACATTCTGGGGAAATTATTTTGAAGTCAGGTTTGCTTATGACGGACTTTATGGAATTTGGGGCCATGAGGCTGCGTCACGTGAACTATTCATCCGTTGAGTTTATGATAAATATTTTACCATCTGATTGGAATCAATACTAGTAGCTAAAATATATATAAAATTTAGAGTGGCCTTTATAAAAAAAAATTACACATAGATTGACATACTTAATTCGATCCTAAAGTAGAGCCCAAATCAGGTAAGATCTGAGCGATTCATTTTTCTGTTTTCCTATACTCGTAGGCAATGCAGCTGTGGGAATGGGGGCAAGCCAACAGGATTATAAGGGCTCTGGTTTGCCTGGGAGTTGCCTAGCTGTAGCACAGAAAGTCTCATATCCCAGGAAATAGTCCCAGGCAAAGCAGGACCTAGCTAAGGGGTAAGGAGGCCTTGCATGCCAGCCTAGAAAGGTCTGAGTTTATTGATACAGCAGCGCTGAGTTTATCGGTACAGTTATTAACCACAACAGGGAAACAACTAGGGTGGACACATAGGCATCAGATACTGTCCTCCCACTGTGAGTTCCCAGGAGCCTCTTCTCCCAAAGGAGGAAAGAGGAAAAGCGGTCATATTTATCTCTCCCCAAATTGCAGATTTACCACTGAGGATCTAGAATGCCATGTATCGTCCTCAACATTCACGTCATGGTGAGCTCCAGCTGGACGTAATTACGTGTCTTTCGGACCAGGGTTGAGGGTTTTAGCACCTTGTGCCCCACAGGGAGATAAAAGATAATAGTGGTTAAGATTAGGGGCTGGCACTCAAATCCCCGCTCTTCCCCTTACTGTGTGTGGGGGGGGGCGCGGGGGGGCGGCGGCCCAGAATTCCTCTCCCTGTGCGGCGCTGGTTAGGGTGGGCCACAAGACACCCACCCTCTTCATTCGAGGACCTCTGAGTCTGTAAATTCACTTAGCTCAAGAAACTGAGGAAATGGCAGTGAGCTCTCAGTAAAATAACTCAAGCCCGGTCTCTGGCTACCAGAGTTAGAGTTTTCCCTGTGGTCCGGATCAAGCCATATGGCAACCTGCCTAAGTAGTCTGATCACTTAGCTGCTTCCAGATCTTTGTGAGCCAAAGCATTCTGGTTACTGATATGTCCCTGCCGCCCTTTACAGTGCATATTCCCGCACAGCTTGTTTTTGGCTGTTGAATGCTGCCAGTTGGGGACGCCTGGGTGGCTCAGTCAGTTAAGTGTCGACCTTCGGCTCAGGTCATGTTCCCAGGGTCCTGGGATTGAGTCCTGCATCGGGAGTCCCTCGACAGGGAGCCTGCTTCTCCCTCTCCCTCTGCCTGCTGCTCCCCCTGCTTGTGCTTGCTCTCTTTCTCTCTGTCAAGTAAATAAATAAATAAATAAAATCTTTAAAGACAAATGCTGCCTGTTGGCCTCTGATACTCTGGGTTCCCATCATCCCATCCCACTGAAATCAGCTAGCCTATCGAAGAGAGCGGCCACAGAGCCTTCCAAGAACGCAGACGCCTTAGTGAAGAGAGACGTCTTCTGGACCTTTTCCTGGAACATAGCTGGGAGGGGGATGCGCAGGTTGCCCATGATAAATCCAGTCCAGTGTTCCTAACTCCTTAAGGCTTTGGACTGCCTCCTCCACATCGTGCCGGGAAGGCTCTTAGTAAGCACACTCCTAGCAGTGAATTTGGCTGGGCCCTGTGTTACATTTCCCACTTCTTGTTCTCCCACACATGTTCCCCAGGTTTCTGATGATATATTAGAGAAGTGTGGCATGTAAACTATTTCTTCCTGGGTCAGAGTGCGTACCCAGCCTCTGGGAACAGGCTGAGATTTCACCCTAGCTTATGCCTCTACTCTAAAAGGAGGTGGCTGGGCTGGGCCTTGAGGAGAATCAAAGATCCCTCCAAGAAATCTACCCCAGACGAGGTTTTCACAGGTATTTAAGCAAAGGAAGGCTAGTTTGCTTGGGCTTAGTTTGTGCACTGTTTCCACAGGAAAGACAGGCTCAGAAACTGTAAATTCAACCATTGTTACAATTCAGCAACCTAGATAATTACATTTTATGTTTCGTTTTCAGCAATATCAGTCCTCTGGGTAAAAAGAAAAGATTGTTTAAGGACTGTCATGGAAGCTTTCTGGCTTGAGAAAGCTGAGTGTTCAAAGAGTCGCATTTGTCATTTTATAAGTATTCAGGTGCCCTCTCCACACCCCATCTCACACCACACTCCTCATTGTCCTTATCAACTGCCTCAACAGTCAAATGCAGCGACCACTTGGGCTGCTAAGACCCTTGCTTCCGTTTCTACTTCATCACAATCAAACACGGGTGATGATGTGGCTGTGATGTCCCAGCATGCCAGGGATTCCTAGCTTCCCGTTTCTCATTGGCAAGGAGCTCAGCGCTCAGCTCTAACCAAAGAGCATGACCAAGCCAACCTCCAACCCCACCTTTGCAGGTCTCCCTCCTGGGGCTGCTCTCAGTGGCAAATCTGTATCCGTCAGAGTGTACCAGGAGAGTCCAAGCAACATTTGAACAAGGAAAGTTTAATATAAAGAATTATTAACTAGGGGTGCCTGGGTGGCTCAGTTGGTTAGGTGTTCTACTCTTGATTTCAGCTCAGGTCATAAGCTCAGGGTCGTGAGATCGAGTCCCGTGTCGGGCCCTGTGCTCAGCGCAGACTCTATGCAGAGTCTGCTTGAGATTGTCTCTCTCCCTCTCCCTCTACCCCTCCCCCTGCTCATGCTCTCTATAAATAAGTAAGTAAGTAAGTAAGTAAGTAAGTAAGTAAGTAAGTAAGTAAGTAAATAAATAAATAAATAAATAAATAAATAAAATCTTTAAAGAAAAGAATTATTAATGATAACAGGGTAATAACTATAAGGAATAAAAAGAATGCTAAAGAATATCCTAGTGTGGAGAAAAGTACCCAAGGAAAAAATAAACTTGGAAGGGGTCCCCTCTCCCAGAGCTGGGACTCAAACCTGGTTGGAGGAGTGGTTTCAGCCCACTAGATGGTGACCAAGTTGCTGGGTGGCCCTTGGCTGGAGCTGGTCTATAGACACTGGACAAGTAGGGAACACCCCCCTGGAGGGCAGGAGGGCTGAGCCTGGCCAGGAAATCATGGCCAGGACTGGCAAGCAGGAAACAACCTCTGGGGTATGTGTGGGCGAGGCTGGCAAGCCACTCTAAGGTGCAGGAAAATGAAGGCTGGAGGACGGGATTGTGCAGGGATTTAGGGCATCAGGAAACCCATTTTCCAGCTGAGAATCTTGAAGCCTAACGTCAGGGTGGTTGCAGCTAAGGGGTCGCTGGGCTGCAGTGGGGCTAAGGGCTTGCCCTAACGTGCATTAACGGTATATTAGTTTACTAGAGTTGCTGTAACAAAGCACCAAACTGGGTGGCTTAAACTGACAGGAATTTATTTCCTCATAGTTCTGAAGGCTAGAAGTCCAAGGAAAAGGTGTTGTCAGGGTTGATTTCTTCGGAGACATTTCTCCTTGGCTTGTAGATGGTTTCTTCTGATGTCTTCACATGGTCTTCCCTCTGTGTGAGCTCTTCTTCTTATAAGGACACTGGTTATATTGGGTTAGGGCCCATCCTAATGACTTCATTTAAACTTAATCATCCTTCGAAAGACCCTATTTCCAATACATTCACATTCTAAGGTACTGGGGGTTAGGACATCAACAGAAGAATTTGGGGGGTTCACAATTCAGTTCTTAACACTCAGGAAGGAGCATTATTGGATGTCCCCAGCACATGCTGCTGACGGCCACATGTAGAAGCAAGAAGCAAATAGAAACATGCCTGAACCAGGAAGAGGAGCCCTTCCTCCTGCAGGGTCCCTCCAGCGCCCTCTACTGACAAAGCTTCATATCATGCTCATTACCAAGGAGAAATGCTTACAGGGTCCACCTCCATTATTGCAGAGCCGGTAATGAAGACTGAATTTAGAGCTGAGAGGCAAAAATTAATAATTAGCACACTGGTTATTCATTTCTGGGAGCTTCCTGATATTCTCTTGATAAGTTATCTGCCTAGACTGACGAGTTTGCAAGTAGTCACACTGACACATTTGCTTTAGCTTCCCAATTTTCTTTTAACAGTAGTCGTGCGTATCTTCAAGTTATCGTTTTGAAAGTGAGAGACCAAATTTTTCCCAGTATTTTATAATTTTGATAAGTGTTAATTAAAATCATCTGAATTTATAATGTGGGCTGGTTATGGACTATGGAAAGAAGACCAGAAATCTGCCCTTCCGGTTGCTCCTTATATCTGATTCATCCCTGGTTCAAGGTTGATACTCTTGCTGTTCCTTCTCCTGGAACGTTGTTGCTCCAGTTACTTTTTTTTTTTTTAAGATTTTATTTATTTATTTGAGAAAGTGAATGAGAGAAAGAGCACAAGCAGGGGGAGGGAGAGGCAGACTCCTCACTGAGCAGAGAGCCCAACATGGGGCTCAATCCCAGGACCCTGAGATCATGACCCGAGCCGAAGGCAGACGCTTAACTGACTGAGCCACCCAGGTGCCCCTGTTGCTCCAGTTATTACACAGCTTCCCCCATCACATCATGGAAGCCTCTGTCCAACTGTGATTCAGAATGGTTTCCCCGGCATCTATCAAACATCCTCCCTTCCCCGTAACTCTTTCCCTTTATCAAGCTTTGTTTTTCTTCATAATAACCTACCACTATGTTAGATTATATTATTTTAAATAGTATATTTATTTATTTAGCTATGCACATTGATTTACCTACTCACTTCTTTATTTCTTATTAAAATGCCAGCTTTAGGAAGGTAGGTCTCAGAAAAAGGGTAGTTCTTCTGGAACGTAAATCCATACGCAGATTTACAGCAATAGAAGTTTAGCTCCTAACTGAATTAGCACAGCAACAATGTGTTTGCATTTTGGCTCCTCTCACCCCAACTTGATGAAAATGAGTTTCATTCACTTTGTGGGTGGTATAATTAACGTAACCTTAAAATTTACTTTTGTGTGTGTGTATGTGGGTGAGTGTACAGTTCTGAGTTTTAACAAATGCGTACAACTTTATAAAATCACCGAAATCAAGATATAGAACAGTTTCATGACATCCCAAATTCCCTCGTGCTCTTTTGTATTCAACTCTTCTCCTGACCTCCAGTTTCTGGCAACCACTGCTTGGTCTTCTGTCCCCATAGTTTTGCCTTTTCCAGGAATCCTCCAGTACATTGCTTTTGGAGCCTGGCTTCCTTCACTTAGCATTTGAGATCCATGCATGTGGCTGCATGTATCATTAGTTTGTTCCTTTTTATTGATGAGTAATATTCCATTTCATATTTATATATGTACACACCCACCCCACACACCAGTTTGCTAACCCTTCACCCTTGATTATGTATCAAGCTACTGTAAACATTCATGTGCAGGTTTTTGTGTGAACCAAGTTTTATCTTCTCTGTTATGTCGGTGTGAGATTGCTGGGTCATATGGTAATGCATTTTGTCTTTCCACCAGCGTTCTCACTACTGCTTTTTATAATGTAGCATGGCTATGGAAATATGATCAGAAATTTGACCTTTTTGTTCTGCTTGATCTGTCCCTATTGTAAGGCTTTACACTGTGGTTCCTTCTTTCTCGAACATATTTACATGTATTACTATAACTTTCATTGACATTGACTTCAGAGGAGGGCCCGTCTACACAGATGAGAAAGACCAGCCAGAAAGGAAAGGAAGAAAACCAGAAACATGAATGGGGAAAGATTACAAAGCCATATACCTCTTTCCTACATTCTTCTGCATATCCTGAGACCTCAACAATTTTCAATGAATAATTAATTAGTTTGTGCTAAAAACGTTATTTGTAACGTTTTCAAGTGAATTTAAGATATTTATGGAGTGTTTATCTTTAGTACTAAAATACTGATGATCACAGACATAAACTCACTCTTGATTCTAAAGTGTTAATGTTGGGGTGCCTGCGTGGCTCAGTCGTTAAGTGTCCACCTTTGGCTCAGGTCATGATCCCAGAGTCCTGGATTCAAGCCCGGGCATCGAGCCCCCATGTCGGGCTCCCTCCTCTGCGAGAAGCCTGCTTCTCCCTCCCCCCACCGCTTGTGTTCCCTCTCTCGCTGTGTCTCTCTCAAATAAATAAATAAAATCTTTAAAAAAAAAATGAAGTGTTAATGTTGTACTTATCTCTCTTGGAGGAAATAACATAAAGGGAAAGCAATTTGTGTTTATGAGGCATTCCCGAAACAGGACCTGACCTTGGATCCCAGTAATTCTCTTCACAGATAGTGTCATATTTCTACTGACCAAGTATAAAGGAAGTAAGGGTCATGATAATTTACTTTTGTTACAATGCTCAATGTTGCCTAAGGAAAAAAATTAATAAATTTAATTTTGGGGGCACCTGGGCAGCTCAGTGGGTTAAGCGTCTGCCTTCGGCTCAGGTCATGATCCCGGAGTCCTGGGATAGAGCCTGGTGTTTGGGCTCCCTGCTCAGTGGGGATCCTGCTTCTCCCTCTTACCCCCTTCCATTTGTGCTCTCTCTCTCAAATAAATAAATAAAATCTTAAAAAAATAGCACCTTAAAATCAGCTGTCTCTTAAGTGAGTAGCTCCTCCTAGATGGCTTTGAGAAAATGAGAGAGTTTGGAGAGGAAAACCGGTGCTGAAAATGCCTGCAAAGGAAGACAACATTTAATGAGCACATACCATACTGTTAAAAGCTCTCCATATATGATTCATTCAACAAGTATTTAGGGAGCGCTTACTCTGTGCTAGGCACTCTTCCAGACGTTGGAGATAAAGTATTGATCAAGGTAGAAAACATCTCTGCCCTCATGGAGCTTAGATTCTAGCTGATGAGGACAGACAATGAAGGAGTAAAACTTACTATGGAGGAAGAGAAAGCAGACAGAGAGAAAAAGGCATTTGTCTCTGGACAAATGTTAGAGAGGGAAGACAAGGCTGCGCTGGGGTGGTGCTCTTTGGGCAAAGATAGGAGGAGATGCGGGCAGCCCGGACGGACCCTGGGGGAGGCCTTCCAGGAACTACCGTGAGGCCGGTGAAGGCTGGAGCTGCGTGGCAAGGGAGAGGGTGGTGGGAGAGTCAGCAGGTGACAGGTGGCTGGGGCAGGTGGCGCCAGGGGGCCATGCATGGGACTTTGGCTTGACACTGACAGAACTGGAAGCCCCTGACAGGTTCTGGGCTGAGGCATGGCAGGTGCTGGCTTATGTCTTAACAGGGTCACCCTGGCTCTTGGGGTGAGAATGGAATGAGAGGGGAAGGGAAGAGCGGGGAGAGCAGTTAGGAAGCACTAATCCGGGGAGAGAGGGTGGTCCTTGGACCAGGGTGGTACAGTGGAGGTAGTAAGAAAAGGTGGGGATCTGGGGCGCCTGGGTGGCTCAGATGGTTAAGCGTCTGCCTTCAGCTCAGGTCATGATCCCGGGGTCCTGGGATTGAGCCCCACATCGGGCTCCTGGCTCAGCGGGGAATCCGCTTCTCCCTCTCCTTCTGCTTCACCCACTGCTCATGCTCTCTCTCTGTATATATCTCTGTGTCTCAAATGAATAAATAAAATCTTTAAAAAAAGAAAAGAAAAGGTGGGGTTCTGCATACATTTTGAGGGTAGAGCCAAGAAGCTCTTCTAATGTCTTGGATATGGAAATGTGAGAGAAAGGGGGGCATCGTGGACAAACCCAAGGTTCTGGGCAGTGCAACAGGAAGAGTAGATGCCATTAGTGAGATGGTGCGGAGGGTGGGAGGGGGTTTGAGGGGGATGGGCGGGAGCTCAGTTTCAAACACGTTAAGTTAGAGATGCCTGCTTAGCACTCCGAGAGAAATATCGAGTAGGCCGTTCAATATCCTGTTCTGCCCCGTTCAAGTTCACGGGGGAAGTTAGGCTGGAGGTACATATTTGGGAGTAATCAGTACACAGAGGACATTTAGTCATGAGACTGGAGATTATTTTATTTTCTCGTGAATCCTTACACTGCCACCATGAGGTAGATGTTATTTCAATCCTCATTTCAAACAAATTGAACCCAGAGAAGTTTAAATATTTTGTTCTAAGTCATATAGTTAGTAACTGTATGAATTTAAATGTTCATTCTTATCTCAAGTCTCATCTGACAATAACTTGTGATTATGAGTAAATTATTTCTCCAGGTCCTAGGTTTCCTCACAAACAAAATTAGGGGATAAACAGTTCTCACACTGGGTTGTGTGAGAATCCCAAGGCTCTCCAGAAGTCTAGCAGGGGCTCTCTTCAACAAGAAAGGGATGCTCAGAAGGGAGGATTCAGGCATCTTCATCTAGGTTAAAGGGACATGTCTCCGCTTTCATCTGTGTTTATATACTGGGGCCTTGTGTAAGATTTTATTTGAAAAATGTATTTCTGTTGCCAATTTAACAAAAGTTAGAGAAATTCACTGGTCTAGGTAGTCTCTGTGACCCCTGCCTGCTCCAACAGTTTCATTTATTCATCCAACAAGCAAGTAGTGTCTGCTCATGCTGTTCAGGTCACTGTGCTCTTTGCCACCCAGGCGCCCCAGAACCCCACCTTTTCTTACTACCTCCACTGTACCACCCTGGTCCAAGGACCACCCTCTCTCCCCGGATTAGTGCTTCCTAACTGCTCTCCCCGCTCTTCCCTTCCCCTCTCATTCCATTCTCACCCCAAGAGCCAGGGTGACCCTGTTAAGACATAAGCCAGCACCTGCCATGCCTCAGCCCAGAACCTGTCAGGGGCTTCCAGTTCTGTCAGTGTCAAGCCAAAGTCCCATGCATGGCCCCCTGGCGCCACCTGCCCCAGCCACCTGTCACCTGCTGACTCTCCCACCACCCTCTCCCTTGCCACGCAGCTCCAGCCTTCACCGGCCTCACGGTAGTTCCTGGAAGGCCTCCCCCAGGGTCCGTCCGGGCTGCCCGCATCTCCTCCTATCTTTGCCCAAAGAGCACCACCCCAGCGCAGCCTTGTCTTCCCTCTCTAACATTTGTCCAGAGACAAATGCCTTTTTCTCTCTGTCTGCTTTCTCTTCCTCCATAGTAAGTTTTACTCCTTCATTGTCTGTCCTCATCAGCTAGAATCTAAGCTCCATGAGGGCAGAGATGTTTTCTACCTTGATCAATACTTTATCTCCAACGTCTGGAAGAGTGCCTAGCACAGAGTAAGCGCTCCCTAAATACTTGTTGAATGAATCATATATGGAGAGCTTTTAACAGTATGGTATGTGCTCATTAAATGTTGTCTTCCTTTGCAGGCATTTTCAGCACCGGTTTTCCTCTCCAAACTCTCTCATTTTCTCAAAGCCATCTAGGAGGAGCTACTCACTTAAGAGACAGCTGATTTTAAGGTGCTATTTTTTTAAGATTTTATTTATTTATTTGAGAGAGAGAGCACAAATGGAAGGGGGTAAGAGGGAGAAGCAGGATCCCCACTGAGCAGGGAGCCCAAACACCAGGCTCTATCCCAGGACTCCGGGATCATGACCTGAGCCGAAGGCAGACGCTTAACCCACTGAGCTGCCCAGGTGCCCCCAAAATTAAATTTATTAATTTTTTTCCTTAGGCAACATTGAGCATTGTAACAAAAGTAAATTATCATGACCCTTACTTCCTTTATACTTGGTCAGTAGAAATATGACACTATCTGTGAAGAGAATTACTGGGATCCAAGGTCAGGTCCTGTTTCGGGAATGCCTCATAAACACAAATTGCTTTCCCTTTATGTTATTTCCTCCAAGAGAGATAAGTACAACATTAACACTTCATTTTTTTTTTAAAGATTTTATTTATTTATTTGAGAGAGACACAGCGAGAGAGGGAACACAAGCGGTGGGGGGAGGGAGAAGCAGGCTTCTCGCAGAGGAGGGAGCCCGACATGGGGGCTCGATGCCCGGGCTTGAATCCAGGACTCTGGGATCATGACCTGAGCCAAAGGTGGACACTTAACGACTGAGCCACGCAGGCACCCCAACATTAACACTTTAGAATCAAGAGTGAGTTTATGTCTGTGATCATCAGTATTTTAGTACTAAAGATAAACACTCCATAAATATCTTAAATTCACTTGAAAACGTTACAAATAACGTTTTTAGCACAAACTAATTAATTATTCATTGAAAATTGTTGAGGTCTCAGGATATGCAGAAGAATGTAGGAAAGAGGTATATGGCTTTGTAATCTTTCCCCATTCATGTTTCTGGTTTTCTTCCTTTCCTTTCTGGCTGGTCTTTCTCATCTGTGTAGACGGGCCCTCCTCTGAAGTCAATGTCAATGAAAGTTATAGTAATACATGTAAATATGTTCGAGAAAGAAGGAACCACAGTGTAAAGCCTTACAATAGGGACAGATCAAGCAGAACAAAAAGGTCAAATTTCTGATCATATTTCCATAGCCATGCTACATTATAAAAAGCAGTAGTGAGAACGCTGGTGGAAAGACAAAATGCATTACCATATGACCCAGCAATCTCACACCGACATAACAGAGAAGATAAAACTTGGTTCACACAAAAACCTGCACATGAATGTTTACAGTAGCTTGATACATAATCAAGGGTGAAGGGTTAGCAAACTGGTGTGTGGGGTGGGTGTGTACATATATAAATATGAAATGGAATATTACTCATCAATAAAAAGGAACAAACTAATGATACATGCAGCCACATGCATGGATCTCAAATGCTAAGTGAAGGAAGCCAGGCTCCAAAAGCAATGTACTGGAGGATTCCTGGAAAAGGCAAAACTATGGGGACAGAAGACCAAGCAGTGGTTGCCAGAAACTGGAGGTCAGGAGAAGAGTTGAATACAAAAGAGCACGAGGGAATTTGGGATGTCATGAAACTGTTCTATATCTTGATTTCGGTGATTTTATAAAGTTGTACGCATTTGTTAAAACTCAGAACTGTACACTCACCCACATACACACACACAAAAGTAAATTTTAAGGTTACGTTAATTATACCACCCACAAAGTGAATGAAACTCATTTTCATCAAGTTGGGGTGAGAGGAGCCAAAATGCAAACACATTGTTGCTGTGCTAATTCAGTTAGGAGCTAAACTTCTATTGCTGTAAATCTGCGTATGGATTTACGTTCCAGAAGAACTACCCTTTTTCTGAGACCTACCTTCCTAAAGCTGGCATTTTAATAAGAAATAAAGAAGTGAGTAGGTAAATCAATGTGCATAGCTAAATAAATAAATATACTATTTAAAATAATATAATCTAACATAGTGGTAGGTTATTATGAAGAAAAACAAAGCTTGATAAAGGGAAAGAGTTACGGGGAAGGGAGGATGTTTGATAGATGCCGGGGAAACCATTCTGAATCACAGTTGGACAGAGGCTTCCATGATGTGATGGGGGAAGCTGTGTAATAACTGGAGCAACAGGGGCACCTGGGTGGCTCAGTCAGTTAAGCGTCTGCCTTCGGCTCGGGTCATGATCTCAGGGTCCTGGGATTGAGCCCCATGTTGGGCTCTCTGCTCAGTGAGGAGTCTGCCTCTCCCTCCCCCTGCTTGTGCTCTTTCTCTCATTCACTTTCTCAAATAAATAAATAAAATCTTAAAAAAAAAAAAAGTAACTGGAGCAACAACGTTCCAGGAGAAGGAACAGCAAGAGTATCAACCTTGAACCAGGGATGAATCAGATATAAGGAGCAACCGGAAGGGCAGATTTCTGGTCTTCTTTCCATAGTCCATAACCAGCCCACATTATAAATTCAGATGATTTTAATTAACACTTATCAAAATTATAAAATACTGGGAAAAATTTGGTCTCTCACTTTCAAAACGATAACTTGAAGATACGCACGACTACTGTTAAAAGAAAATTGGGAAGCTAAAGCAAATGTGTCAGTGTGACTACTTGCAAACTCGTCAGTCTAGGCAGATAACTTATCAAGAGAATATCAGGAAGCTCCCAGAAATGAATAACCAGTGTGCTAATTATTAATTTTTGCCTCTCAGCTCTAAATTCAGTCTTCATTACCGGCTCTGCAATAATGGAGGTGGACCCTGTAAGCATTTCTCCTTGGTAATGAGCATGATATGAAGCTTTGTCAGTAGAGGGCGCTGGAGGGACCCTGCAGGAGGAAGGGCTCCTCTTCCTGGTTCAGGCATGTTTCTATTTGCTTCTTGCTTCTACATGTGGCCGTCAGCAGCATGTGCTGGGGACATCCAATAATGCTCCTTCCTGAGTGTTAAGAACTGAATTGTGAACCCCCCAAATTCTTCTGTTGATGTCCTAACCCCCAGTACCTTAGAATGTGAATGTATTGGAAATAGGGTCTTTCGAAGGATGATTAAGTTTAAATGAAGTCATTAGGATGGGCCCTAACCCAATATAACCAGTGTCCTTATAAGAAGAAGAGCTCACACAGAGGGAAGACCATGTGAAGACATCAGAAGAAACCATCTACAAGCCAAGGAGAAATGTCTCCGAAGAAATCAACCCTGACAACACCTTTTCCTTGGACTTCTAGCCTTCAGAACTATGAGGAAATAAATTCCTGTCAGTTTAAGCCACCCAGTTTGGTGCTTTGTTACAGCAACTCTAGTAAACTAATATACCGTTAATGCACGTTAGGGCAAGCCCTTAGCCCCACTGCAGCCCAGCGACCCCTTAGCTGCAACCACCCTGACGTTAGGCTTCAAGATTCTCAGCTGGAAAATGGGTTTCCTGATGCCCTAAATCCCTGCACAATCCCGTCCTCCAGCCTTCATTTTCCTGCACCTTAGAGTGGCTTGCCAGCCTCGCCCACAGATACCCCAGAGGTTGTTTCCTGCTAAATAAAATCTTAAAAAAAAAGAAAAAGAAAAAGAAAAACCAATGATGTATTGTATGGTGACTAACATAACACAATAAAATTAAAAATAAATAAATATAATTATAAATGCATAAAAAAAAAAAAAGAAGAGTGTCTTTTTCTGGACTAAGTTAGGTACTGGGGCTTTGTATTAAGTTCGCTAGGGCTGCCGTCACAAAATAGCACAGACTGAATGGCTTAAAAAGGAGAAACATTTTTCTCAGTTCTGGAAGCCGAAGTCTGAGATGGAGGTGTGGGCAAGGTTGGTTTCTTCTGAGGCCAGTCTCCTTGGCTTGTAAGTGGCCGTCTTCTCCCTGTGCCCTCACACAGTCATCCCTGGGGGCAAGTGTCCATGTGTCCAGACTTCCTCTTATAAGGACACCAGTCACAGTGGATTAGGGCCTACTCGAATGGCCTCATGTTAACTTAATAACCTCTTTATAGACCTTATCACCAAACATGATTGCAGTCTGAGTTACTGGGGGGTACAATTTCAATATACGGATTTGGGGGCAATATAATTCAGTCCATAACAGGCTTAAACGTATGCCAACTCTGTCTCATGCTCCCAAAAGCCCAGTTTGGACAGACGAAAATGCGGTGGCCGAGGGCAGAGGTCTCCAGCTGGCAAGTACGACAGGGAGGATTCACACCCGGGGCTGCCTGCTCCAAGGACCAAGGCCTCGCCATGTACCAGCCTCCTGGACAGTAGTAATGGCAGAGCTGGGCAGATGAGCATGGCCTGCGGCTAGGGAAGAGACCCGCCTAAGGGGGAGAGTGTATGTTGATTTGGGGGAAATAGCAGGGTGTGACCCGCGGAAGGCTTTACAATCTGGAAGAGCCATAGAGCGATCTAGGAAAGAAGTCCAGGAAGAGGAGAGGCCGGACTTGCGATGGGTTACTTTCTGACCCTGTAGCCAGATTTCCTGTAGCTTCCACCCCATGCCCACCCTCACCATAAACTTCTACTAGGTAACTGTGCAGTTTGCAAAGTTCTTTCACATGCTCTTGACAACCTCACAATGATTCTGCAGCGGAAACTTAGGGTCATCTCCCAAAACAAGATGTAATCTCACTATTTGAAGCTATGGTACTCCTCCTGGTTATGCGGAAGACCGACCCCCAGCACGAGATGACTGGATGGGTGACAGCTACACCTCTTTCCAACCCTGAATTGTTTTAAGTCCATGACTTTAGAAGCTAATAATCTACTTCATCTCTCTCCAACCCTTCAATCTGCCCCTTACGTATTTATATTACTTTTTCAGCTTTTCTACCTGGCAAAAGAAGAAATGAAATGAAAAGGAACTAAAATAATTCAGTTAAGTTTGAGCAGCTTTTTGAAGGCAAGACAATCTCTGAATTTTAATCTATATTCTTTCCTATTCCCATTTATCATAAATGGCTGCAGTTTTGCTGATTCTAGGATTTGTTCCATATTAACTTTCATCAACCAACTTAGGAAAATAAAACTGAAATACACCGTACTTACCCTCCTCCAACTGGAGTTGCGCTAATGGGTTAAAATTTTAAGCATTTTAAAATACAGGGTGATCTGCAAATTATGTAGCCAGTCTAGAATAGCTTATGTAGATTTTGGCCTATCATACAGCTAGTCCTCAACAGTTACTGCCCTTTTAGACACTGGAACATTTCCCTAAATGAAAAAGGGATTATGCTCTAAGGTGTCCTCTAGGGTACAATGTAGGGGATGCCACACCAGGCCTTGCTGTGCTAAGCACAGATCCCCATTGGCCATGTTCCTCCACCATTTAACCTGGCCAACATCCTTCTAGAGCCCACGCCTGGGAAAAGGCATTTAGAAATCAACTTTTGCTATGAGAAATGGTATCTTTTCAAGAGGCATAACCCTTTTCTAAGCTCAATTTTTTCCATTTCTCATTTCTTTCATTATTGAAGACATCCCTCCATATGTTTAAACACTATTTTTATTCTTATTACTGACTTAAATTGTGTATTTTCCTAATTTTTTCCAAAGGAAAAAAACATACATATTTGTAACAAAAAAACAAAACAAAAACAAAAAACAAAAACCAACCCAGAAATCAACAGATTTAAAGTTTATCTATCCTGATACAATGTCAGAATTAGATAGAGAAGCCAATCATATTTCCCTTAAAGTAGGATACATTTCTTTTTTTTTTTTTTTTTAAAGATTTTTATTTATTTATTCATGAGAGAGAGAGAGAGAGGCAGAGGGAGAAGCAGGCTCCCAAGGAGCAGAGAGCCTGATGCGGGACTCGATCCCAGGACCCTGGGATCATGACCTGAGCCGAAGGCAGACGCTTAACCATCTGAGCCACCCAGGCGCCCTAAAGTAGGATACATTTCTATTCTCCCCTTCAACTCATTGCTGCTTTAATAGAGTAGAATTACAGCTGCTACTACTGTTGTAATCTAAACATTCACTCTCGATGATTCAGTACTTGCTGAATAAACAGTTCACTACATTTTCCTGTGCTTATTTATCCGGGCCTGGCACACGTAAGTGCTCTGTCAGCTGCATAATCACCACCATTATCACCATTATGCAATTTAGTGTTTACTGCCACCCACAATCCACATACACAAAGTTGCTGCCTTCCCCACACCCCACTATCCACAAGAGCCACTTAAATCAAGTGAAATATATTTTAGGTTAATATCGCTAATTTCTGAAGAGAAAAAAAACAAAGGAAGTGTAGGTAGCACTTGCTATGTAATTTTATAAACAGTGGCCAGAAAAAGCCTCTGAGAAGGTAACATTTAGGAAAAGACCTGCTGTGGAGGACTGACATAATTCAAGGACAGCATCCCAGGCAAGGGGAAGTGTACATGCAAAGGCCCTGGGGCAGAAGTCCACCAGCCTGCTGAGCAGCAGTGAGGAAGCCAGTGGGGCTAGAGAGGAGTGTGGGAAAATAGCTGCAGATGAAGCCACATCACGAAGGGCCTGGCAGGTTGACAGGACTTTTAGTCTGTACTGGGCAACCTGGGAGATCCTGGAGGGTTCTGAGTAGAGGAATGACAGAACCTCACACAGATTTTTAAGGAAATCACTCTGGCTGCTGTGTTGAGAACATTCTGAAGGGGGCAAGGGAAGAAACTGTTAGGACACTTGAACCAACATGCCATTATCCTATATATCACAATCTGAGAAGATAAAAAAAAAAGGTATCAACAAAAATTAAAATAGTCCCTGGGACTCTGTTGATCGGTTTGCTTTCAGAGCAATTCAACTCAACCCACAACCTCTGGTCACCATGCCTGTACACAGAGACTGGAGGTGCGAAGTAAATGTCCAGGACTGGTAACAACAGAAGTACGTATGGATACAATAGATAAAAATTTTTATTTACTTATTTAAATTCTCCTAAGACACAAAAAACAGACTGGTTTCCTCAAGTACAGCTTTTGGTAGTGAGTAAAGGTGACAACAAAGAACAATAAACCCCAACTTTCTACAGCAGCTTTTATTTTTCCCTAAAAATAAAGTCCGTTTTCCTACCATCATTCATTTAGATGAGATACAAATCAGGTGTCTTTTAAAGTGCCCAAACTCATACCATTCCCATAACTGCAGATGGGCATCATCCTGAGCAGAAGACTCAAGGTCGCTCAAATCCTAAAGAGTTCCTGGTTTCTAAGACTAGGGAAGGATTTTGCTAGTAAATACTTGAACTAAATCCAGGCAAATATGGTCTACGTCTTCATCTTCTGGTTCTTAATTCATTAACATATTGCAAGACTGCTTCTTCAAATCTAATTATGTGGTAAAAAGACCTGAGAGTGTTTTGCCAAAGTTTGTTTTATTTATTTTTTGTTTTTAAGATTTTATTGCCAAAGTTTGTTTTAAAGATTCCTAGATCAACATCATTTGCTAATTTTCTATTCTACTACCTATACTTTTCTTTGCTTCATCTGTTTTCTTTTCCTTCCACAAATTCCCAAGGACAATCCCTAACAAAACTATTAGTCCTAGTGTTCGGTTGGAGGTAAATTTATCCCAACAATCCTCAGGTCTGTGGATGTCTAGAGTGTAGATCTGTAAGAGAAGATCATAATGCTGCGTTAGAACTTAGTATAAACTTTTCGGCATCATAAATAAACACATCAGTACAGAGAAGACAACAGCACTTTGTTACAGGATTTTAAGAATGGGAAGCCCTTAATGTACCCCAAACTGTTTCCCAGGGAAGAAAAATCTACCATATCTCTCATTGGGTATCATCCAAGCCATGTCCTAAAGCCTTCCACTTGAGGGGTGCATGAATGCTCTGAGAGGCAACCCATGCTATTTTTCCTTCTATTTAGAAAGCTCCAAACCAGTTATTATTGACTGTTCTAAAATCTGCCTCCTACAACTCCTACCCTCCAGTTCTAGCTTTATTCCTTGGAGGAGTGTTTCTCAACAGGGGGACAAGTCACCTTTGGGAAGGACAACTCCCTACTGTGCAGGGCTGTCTAGTGCATTGAAAGTTATTTACCATACCTGGCCCCACTCACTAAATGGCTACGGTGACCCCTCCCCAGTTTATTTATGATAACCAAATACACCCCCATGCATGTGTAATTCTTCCCATCCCCACACAGGGAAGGGGATCTGGCAACCTAGATCTACTGTTAGTGATCTAGAACAAACATATTCCTTTTTCTCCGTAGTAGTCCTGCAAACGTATCAAGAAAGTCCCATGTCCCTGTCTTAGTCATTCCTAGGCTTATTAAGCATTAGCATCCCTCATTTTCCCAAGTATTCTTTATTATATGGCCTGCGGACTTAAAATCATCATGATTTCCGGAGCGCCTGGGTGGCTCAGTCATTTAAGCCGCTGCCTTTGGCTCAGGTCATGATCCCAGGGTCCTGGGATCGAGCCCCACATCAGGCTCTCTGCTCCGCAGGAAGCCTGTTCCTCCCTCTCCCACTCCCCCTGCTTGTGTTCCCTCTCTCGCTGTGTCTCTCTCTGTCAAATAAATAAAAATAAAATCTTAAAAAAAAAATCATGATTTCCTTTTTTCCCAAACCTTAGAAGGCTATTCCATCTTAAAATATTGTGACAAGCACTAGAGAGAAGACCACAAATGCCATTTAGAATTATAAGGTGGCCTCCAAATATTTCTTACGGTATTTATAATTTTCCTCGTAATTTCTGCCTCCTCCACTAATATCCAAGTGCTTTATGGATACACATCCATTATCCTGATCAGACAATCAATGGATGGTGACAACCCCCACAGAGCTGAGTTATGAGTAAGAGAGGATGCTACGAAATTCTGAGGAGGAAAATGGTGAAATCTAGAGAATCCTGGAGAATCACCAATTCCTGTCTTTTAGCTTTCCTCGTGAGGAAAACAATGAAGGTGATACGGCATGGGGTTTACCTTATGGACATTGGATTTTAGTTTCCTTCATACTGCTATGCAAGTCTTGCTTACACTGATAAGTAATTTGCAATAGTCTGTATACAAAAGATCACCTACATACAGGCTAACATCTTTCTGGATCTGTTTGAAGAAAATAAAAGTAACGCTGATACAAAACTAGAGTCCATGTATAAGCTAGCTATTTCATTAAGATTACATTTAGTTCATTCATTTTACAAAAGTCACTAATGTAGATTCACAATATAAGCTTGTGGGTGCTGGCTGGATATCTTAAAATGACAGTTTCCCTCTATCTAGGCAGAACTCTGACAAGTTAGCACTTCTTGTCTTATCTGGCCTTGGTTGCTAATGCCAGGGGACTGGGACTCTGTTGATCGGTTTGCTTTCAGAGCAATTCAACTCAACCCACAACCTCCAAACTTATAAATGATTAGTTTGCTAACTACCATATCCATCACTGAAGCCCGCATAGTGGGCGCCTGGGTGGCTCAGTTGGTTAAGCGACTGCCTTCGGCTCAGGTCATGATCCTGGGGTCCCTGGATCGAGTCCCGCATCGGGCTCCCTGCTCGGCAGGGAGGCTGCTTCTCCCTCTGACCCTCCCCCCTCTCATGTGCTCTCTCTCTCTCATTCTCTCTATCTCAAATAAATAAATAAAATCTTTAAAAAAAAAAAAAAATGAAGCCCGCATAGTAAAAATATGGTTATGTTGATCAGTTTGTTTTCAGAGCAATTCAACTCAACCCACAACCTTCAGACACTGCTGAAATTTTCCAGACATGAATCAGAAGAAATTCCAGAAACATCAGAGGGAAAAAAAATAAATCTAGGTTTAGTTTTAGACTGTTTCTCTAAAATAGTACAGCTAGCTTTTTTAGATGACATGTTGGGAGAGGGGAGGGGATGGTTCAAGGTAGAATAAGCCAAGTAATTGTTTTAAGAAGTACCCTGCTTGGTAAACACAGAGGTTGTTTTGTTTAAATAATTTTTACAAATTTATACCAAGGAAAAAGGAGGGGAAAAAGAAAGAAAAAGGTCCAACCTGGTGTGCCAGATGGGCTCCTACAGCAGCCAGAGCAGTGTAGTAGGGGGCGGTCTGACCGCTGTTCACACCCACCAGGCTCAGAGCCCCCAGCATCGCCACACTGAAGCCACTGAGCCACCGCTTGGTGTTGTCACGGAAACGCAGCGCCGTGGACTTAAGACCAATCAGAGCATCATCTCTTTTGTCCTAACACCAGAAAGCAGTAAGAAACTGTCCAGTTTTTATTGACATGCTATAAAATTCACCATTTGGATTGTACAACCATCACCACTACGTAATCCCAGAAGAAAGTGTCTCTCAAAGGACATAAGCTGTGGAAGCTGACAGTAACTCAGAGACACAGGCTGACTGGCAATGAATGCGCAGGACGAATCGAAGTTAAGTGTCACTGCTAAGATTATCTTCCAGCTCCATTTCCACATGTCGTTGTATTTCTTATAACCCTATTAATGACTCTTAACAATACACTGACTACATTTGAAGTAAAACTCAAGTCTAATTAGAGTTCTCAAATCTCAACAATTTCCCATACATTTTAGTTTCAATGTTGCTAAAATTACAGATGTAGAAAAATGCTCAACTGCCACCTAACCACATCCATTCACGTTTCATTTCTAGTTCAATTTATTCCATGCCTCTCCCATCAAATCCTTTCTGTATAAAGCAGAGCTAGTTTTTGGTGGTACACTCACATCTAGCTGACTGATCTCCTCCAGCAATTTAATTTCTAAGCATTTCCACATACTGTTGTAAATATGGTCATGTGTTATCAGAGGCTACATGCTGAACTCTGCACCTACCAGCAGGCAGATAGCTATCTGATAGGCTATTTCTGGGCACCAAATCCAAATAATGAATGTGGGGTTAGCGTATGTTTTTCCTCTCATACTGTAAGCTCAGAGGGGAGTCTGCTTCTCTCCCTCTCCCTTTGCCTCCCCACCCTGTACTCTTTCTCTCAAATAATCTTTAAAAGACAAAACAACAACAGTAACAAAAGTATTGATATGCCTGGCATATAAATACTGCTTAAGTGCTTGGAAGTAAGAATTGATCTCTTTAGTAAACATATATACACATGAAACAAAAATATTTTGTTGGTGCCAAGGAAGCATGAATGATTTTCTTTTCAGAAAAAAATACTTTCCCTTTAATGTGGTTCATAAAGTTCTTAAATGGCAACAATAACTAAACCAAAGTTAAGAAAAGAAGATATTTTTTTTTACCTGGTGGGCATAGATAGTATCATATATTAGAGTCCACATAATTCCAGAAAAATAAAGAGGCAGGCAAACAGATGGATCACAGGAGCCCTTGACAGCAGACCATCCAAGTAATGCTCCCCAATTAAAAGTCAGCCCTACAAATGGTAAGACAGAGAGGACAAGTCTAAATGCACTTTAGACTCCCAAAAAGAGGAGGGGGCATCAGCACGTAATAAGTGCTTCTATGCATTAGGCCCTGTGCACTGTTTTCTACTATGTCTCTTCCTGAAATTCTCTCAGCTCTCCATGGTGGTGACTACCTACATTGCACAAAAAAGGAGATAGGCTCAGAGAGATGAATGGGAAATTAAAATAACACATGTAACAGAATCATATCACCCTGATAAACAGGAGGTTTCGTGAGAACAACATTTACCCTACCTAGTATGGTGCCTGGCGCAGTCATTGAGTAGTAGAAGCTGGGGTTTCAACTTAGACCTACCTGAGTCAAAACCCTGTGTTCTTTCCTTTATGACTTGACTTCCCCCATAAGCTACAGAAACAAGAGTATAGGCTGGTACACTTATTTATTCTGTAAGCCCATCTTCTCTGCAGACTATGAACAAACATCTACATGTGAACAGCTCCTAAATCTGCTTGTGCAACCAGATCACTTCCCTACACTTGAGACTAGACACTGGACTGTCTGCTGGACATCTCTACCTGCAAGTCCCTCAGGTACCTCATACTCAGTGGGTCCCACATGTCTCTTCTCAGAAACCCCTTTTCTTCTTTTATTCACTAAAAAAAAATAGCTCAAACAACTAGAATAGTTCTAGGAATATTCTAGCTTATTCTAGGAGTAGGTATTTTTGCAATAGATTCTGATTTCCCTACCTCTCTACCTTTGGCTCTCTCTGCCAAAAAATATTTATGGAATACCCATGATATACCAAGTGCTATGCTAGACACTGGGCCACCCACATGCAAAGAGAGCTTTATCTGTTAGGCATTTACAATTTACAACTGCTGGGACAGACACAGCCCTCAGCATCTTCTCTTTTAGTTACTGCCGATGAAATGAGTAAGCACCACATCAGAGCACTGTGGGAGCCGGAGGCAAGACTGGCTCACTTTCTCCTCACAGAGATGGGCCATTTAAGCTTTCACATACTAACCCTGGTTCTGTTGCCTGACTGTGCTCTCTACCCCACTCCCCCAAGTCCTCAGGGCATCCAGGTTGGTGACCTAAAGAGAAGGGCAGGGTCCAATCAGTTAATTTTTTCTTCATGACATACCTTGTTTTTTTTTTTTTTTTTAAGATTTTATTTATTTTTTGACAGAGAGAGAGACAGCGAGAGAGGGAACACAAGTAGGGGGAGTGGGAGAGGGAGAAGCAGGCTCCCGCCGAGCAAGGAGCCCGATGCGGGGCTCGATCCCAGGACCCTGGGATCATGACCCGAGCCGAAGGCAGACGCTTAACGACTGAGCCACCCAGGTGCCCCAACATACCTTGATTTTTAAAAGAGCATTTCAGAAAATAATAATGATGAGAATCTTAGTAAGTATGCAAAATTTCTTAGCCAATAAAAATGGCTACTTGCCCTCCCTTAAAATATGAAAATCTATTCTTGGTTTAGAAAATTTCATGACTGACTTGACATTTTCTCTCTGCCACATCATACACATACACACATACACACAAAAGTACAAGTCTGAGGGTACTGAAGGAAATACCTGTAGTTATTTCAAGCTCACCTAGGGCTAGTTGAGGCCAGTATGTAATTCTTTTCATTAGCGGGTAGGTGATGACAAGAAGCAGGGATGCTGCTCCCAGAGCTATACTGAAATCAAGAAAAGCCATTGAAGATTAGTATCACCATCTCTTAGAAATCACTAAAGACAACAATAGTAGTAATACTAACTGGAAAATGACTTATCTTCAGTTATCTTTTTTGTTATATAAAATTATTTTCCCAGACTTTAATTAGGGTAAAAGATGATAAGAAAATATTTTAAGTGTTACAAAACAACCGAACAAAACAATAATACATATACTGCTTCCGTGTATTAGGTGCTGTTCTGCTTTACATAGGTTAACTCATTATAACCTTCACCTCAAACCTAAGAGGTAGACAGTTTTATTCCATTTGCATTTTGCAGATGGGAGGAAACTAAAGCACAAAGAGATGAAGTAATTTGTTGACTGTCATCCAGCCAGTCAGTAGCAGGGCCAGGATTCAAACCTAAGGCAGGATGGCTCTAGAGTCCCACTTAATACCCACCATATGCCACTGCCTCTCTGTTTTTTCCAACATTAAGACAGCTAGTAAATGGAGATGTCCCAACAGGATTAGAGTCAGGATCCACCCCCCCGCCCCGATATGCACATGGGTGTTACTTCCCTAGGAGAGGATAAAGCATCTATAAAAGGATGACAGTGTAAGGTGTTCTTAGGTATCTCACAGCTCACCTAACACCGTCCTTCCAGGAAAAACCTTCTAAATGCATTTTCATGTGATGCTATCAGGCCAAAGTTTGTAATTAAGTCTAGTCTATATAAAATGACACTTTCTTGTCTTTTTTTCCTCATTTATGTATTTTATAAGTAGCCATCTGATGCACAGAAGTTTAACTTTGTCTCTATTGAGATCTAGGAATGAATCCTTCCACTTTTGCCCTCTGTCATCGATTATGAGCGTGACTCTGGGGAAGACCTGGTTAATCTTTTTGCAAAATGAGTATAATCATGTCTATCTAATTTAGAGACACTGTCAGGATAAATAAAATTATACATTAAGGGTATACACACACATCCATGTATGCATCTGGAAAAGCTATCAAAGTGCCATGTGTTTCTTAGGAAACACGTAATGGAAGTATAACGGTGGTTCAGAATAAATTAAATGCTGATCTTCTCATTCCTTTGGCTGAAAGCATTCTTGATTTTACGACATGTGGTGATTTCTTTATACTAGCTAACTTACAGATGCTCCATAAGGAGTCAATAAACAATTTTGTGATAAATTATTTCAATTTTATCTATTCCTACTTTCTCCATTTCAAAAGACAGATTTTATACGTGATTCTGAAAAACACATTTACTATACCTGTAGTAATTCAGACACAGAAGAACACCCAGTGCCAAGGTCAGTTGTCCTCCGAGGAAAATAAAGGATCGAAAAATTGAAATGTCTCCAGCTGCTATTGGGCGATTCACTGTTCTTATAACCTTAATACATAAAAACACATACCTTAGCCTCATGTAATGGTTCAATCATGGATGTAAACATGTAATCAAGAGAATGGCCCAAGGCAGGCACTAAGGCAAAAATATGAATAAAAAGTGAAATCAACATTGGAAACACTGTCAAAAATCAAAACTTCATATTTAAAACAGAGCTTTGAAAGCACTAAAAATTCCCACCACTCATTCCCCTTTCTTTCCATCTCCCATCTCCATCTCCGAACACACAAAATGAAGCAACTTCCTTATCTGGCTAGTTAGCTACCCAGCTTATTAGCAAGTATATGTTTAATTTCTACAGAGAAAAGAGAGACAATAATAATGGTAATTCTCAGGAAAGAGGAAATTGCAGTGAATGTTTTGATTACAGGAAGCACTGCAATCAGCAATCAAATGTAAAGAAAGAAAGAAGACAGATTACCTGGGTTTGAAAACAGGAGTGCTTTTGCCAGGCTATTTAAGGATGGATCTATAATCTAATATTAATTGTACCCAAATATAAAGGGCAGACTCAATGTAAGAATATAAACAGACAGAGCTATTATGTGGACAAATAAGATAAATTAGTTGTTATTTTCCTGTCTAAAGATCATGAAATGTGATTATTCTAAACTGAAGCATAAAAAAGCATAACCAAAATTTTCAACATTGTTAGAAGAACTCAGGATCTGGGATCCAAGAGCCCAGCACGTGAATACAGTTCCATCACCTAGCAGCTGTGTGAATTTTGGCAAATTACTTAACCTCTCTTGGACTTATGTTACTTACCTGTTAAAAGAAAAACAGAAAAAGAGAGGGAGAAGAAGAGAAAGAGGCAACAAGAACACTACCTCATAGAGTAAATGCAGTGTATAAAGCATACAGGTATGCAACATATGTTAAAACTATTAATATAACATATTTCCATTTTGATTTTGATTTATATCAAGGGTTAGCAAACTATGGCCTATGGGCCAAATCTAGCCTACTGCCTATTTTTATATGGCCTGTGAGCTAATAAGAATAGTTTTTACTTTTTTAGGCAATTGAAAATCAGTTTAAAAAAAGGGTATTGTATTATGACACATGAAAATAATATGAAATTCAAGTTTCAGTGTCCATAAATAAAATTCTATTGAAACAGAGATATACCCATTTGTTAATATATTGTATATGGCTGCCCTCATGCTCCAACAGAATCAAATAGTTGCAACAAAGATGGTATGGCCCACAAAGACTAAAATATTTACTACCTGTTCCTATTATAGAAAAAATTTGCTGACCCATTTTATAGCATGCTTCACTGTGCAATAAAACAGTTTGTCAAAAACTGTAATGACTCACCTTGGTTAGAGTGCCAGACTTGATCTTTTATTTTTGATTTGGTCCCTATAGTTTTAGTTGGAAATATATTTATGTCCTATATTTGTTTTAGAACATTATGATTATTCCAGCTAGTATGCGAGTGCTTACAATGTGCTACTATTCTAAGAGCTATGTGTGCATCACACCATTGAATCCTCATAACAACCCTGACTTTTAGCCACTCACAAATTCTTGCCATCTGTTTTAGGAGGCTTGGTAACTTTCCAAGGTCATGGACAGTGGGCAGCACAATCTATCTAGTACCCCTGACCACACTACTAATCACAGATTACACCATCCCTTCGGTAGTGATAATTACCTGGCTAAATTCAAAAGCTGAAAATAAACAAGTACTCCATCAAAAGACTAAAAATGGATGATCAAAACATATTCTATGTGGTTTTTAATGAAACCATTTGCTCATAGCTTATAAAACTAAATCACTGGGGCGCCTGGGTGGCTGTCAGTTAAGCATCTGACTCTGGCTCAGGTCATGATCTCAGGGTCCTGGGATGGAGCCCTGCATCAGGCTCCCTGCTCAGTGGGGAGTCTGCTTGTCCCTCTTCCTCTGCCCCTCCCCCGCTCGTTCTCGCTCTCTCTCTCTCTCTGAAATGTTCTCTCTCTCTCTGAAATAAGTATTTTTTAAAAATAAAATAAAACTAAATCATTAATACCTGTATGCTGAGATTATTTCAATGGTTATGGACCTAATGCTTATCACATGGTTGGTAGATTATACACAACATCAACAGAACACACTTAACTCATATCCGAATAACAATTTACTTATCATTTAATATATTAGCAATTTACTTATTATCTAACATACTAAGCAAAACCCTGAGCCACAAACATATCCTTAGTGATATACAGTCTTTAAGAAACTGTGAGATATGCGTTACAACTTGGCCAAGCTTTTTAACTCATCCTTTAAAATACAAAAACCTGTTCTGTTTCTTTACACTAATAATGAACTATCTGAAAGAGAAATTAAGAAAACAATCTCGGGGCGCCTGGGTGGCTCAGTCGTTAAGCATCTGCCTTCGGCTCAGGTCATGATCCCAGGGTCCTGGGATTGAGCCCCGCATCAGGCCCTTGCTCAGCTGAGAGCCTGCTTTTCCCTCTCCCACTCCCCCTGCTTGTGTTCCTTCTCTAGCTATCTCTCTCTGTGTGTCAAATAAAGAAAATCTTTAAAAAAAAAAAAATCTCATTTACAACTGCAGTAAAGAATAAAATACCTAGAGACAAATTTAACCAAGGGAGTGAAAGACCTGTATATTGAAAACTACAAGACATTAATGAAAGAAATTAAAGACACAAATATATGGAAAGATATTTCATGCTCATGCATTGGAAGAATTCATATTGCTAAAATGTCCATACCTCTCAAAGCAATATATAGATTCAATGCAATCCCATCAAAACTCCAATGGCATTTTTCACAGAAATAGATGTCCCTAAAATTTGTATGGAACCACAGAAGACTGCAAGTAGCCAAAGCAATCTTGAGAAAGAACAAAGCTGGAGGCATCACACTTCCTGATTTCAAACTATACCACAAAGCTACAGTAATTAAAACAGAATGATTTTGGCATAAAAACAGACATATAGATTAATGAAACATAACAGAGAGCCCAGAAATAAACCCACACATTTACGGTCGACTGATTTATGACAAAGGAGCCAAAACTATAGAACAGTCTCTTCAATAAATGGTGCTGGGAAAACTGGACAGCTATATGAAAAAAGAATAAATCTGGATTCCTATCTTACAGTATACACAAAATTAACTCAAAATGGTTTAAAGACGGGGCGCCTGGGTGGCTCAGTCGTTAAGCGTCTGCCTTCGGCTCAGGTCATGATCCCAGGGTCCTGGGATCGAGTCCCACATCGGGCTCCCTGCTCGGCAGGAAGCCTGCTTCTCCCTCTCCCACTCCCCCTGCTTGTGTTCCCTCTCTCACTGTGTCTCTCTCTGTCAAATAAATAAATAAAATTTAAAAAAAAAATGGTTTAAAGACTTGCACATAAGACCTAAAGCCATAAAACTCTTAGAAGAAAACATAGCAATAAGCCCCTTAACACAGGTCTTGGCAATGATTTTTTTGGATCTGACACCAAAAGTAAAAGCGACAAAAGCAAAAATAAAGTGGGACTGCATCAATCTAAAAAGCTTCTGCACAGCAATGGGAACCATCAACAAAATGAAAATCAACCTACTGAATGGGGGAAAATATTTGCAAATCATATATCTAATAAGGGGTTAATATCCAAATATATAAAGAACTCATATAACTAAAAAACAAACAGAAAACAAAACCCAAAAATCCGAATAAAAAATGGGCAGAAGACATGAATAGACATTTTTCCAAGAAGACATATAGATGGCCAACAGATGCAAGAAAAGATGCTCAAGATCACTAATCATCAGAGAAATACAAACAAAACCACAATGAGGTATCATCTCACACCTATTAGAATGGCTATTATCAAAAAGACAAGAAGTACGTTTTGGTGAGGATGTGGAGAAAAGGGAACTCCTGTGCATTATTAGTGGAACATAAATTGTTGCAACCACTGTGGAAAACAGTACAGTGGTTCCTCAAAAAATTAAAGATAGAACTACCGTATGATCCAGAATTCCACATCTGGGTATCTATCCAAGGAAAATGAATATATTAATTCGAAAAGATGTATGTGCCCCCATGTTCAGCATTATTTACAATAGCCAAGATATGGAAACAATCTAAGTGTCCATTGATGGATGAATGGATAAAAAAAACCAAAAAACAAAACTGTGGTACACACACACATATACACAAAATGGAATAATACTATTCAGCCATTAAAAAAATCTTCCCGTTTTGCAACAACATGGATCAATCTCAAGGGCATTATGCTCAGTGAAATAAGTCAGATAGAAAGACAAATACTGTATGATCTCTCTTACATATGGAATCTAAAACAAACAAAACAAAACAAAAACTCAAGCTTATAAAAAAAAGAGAACAGGCTGGTGGTTGCCAGAGGCAGGGGCTGGGGAGGAGCTGCGTGGGAGAAATGGGTGAACTGATTTTTTTTTTTCTTCCATTTAAATAAATGGAACAAAAACTAAAAAGAAATTAGATTTTAAAAAGAGAGAGGCACATAACATTTTAAGTCATGTTAGCAAAACCTCCTCAATAGCTATAAAACACTCATTTAAGAGCTTTGTTATATGTGTATATAGAATCTGGACTCTTCTAATCAGAAAAATGTCATAGGGGAGATAAAAGGTATCTAATCAATAACCTTTTACCTAAGGAGAAAAAGAATCACTTAAGGGAAAACTAAAATGGTCAGATTTTGTTAATTAAAAGTTGGTTGGTTTGAATACATTATTATTATTATTATTTTTTTTTTTTAATATTTATTAGACAGAGAGAGAGACAGCGAGAGAAGGAACACAAGCGGGGGGAGTGGGAGAGGGAGAAGCAGGCCTCCCACGGAACAGGGAGCCCGATGTGGGGCTCGATCCCAGGACCCTGGGATCATGACCTGAGCCGAAGGCAGACGCTTAACAACTGAGCCACCCAGGCGCCCCTATTTTTTTAATTAACCTTTTTCTTTTGAGATAATTGTAGATTCACATGCAGTTTTTAAAAAACATCTTTGCATTTTAAAAAATATAAAGATCCCACGTACCCTTTATCCAGTTCCCCCCAAGAGTAACATCTGCAAAACTTTACAGTTCAATAAAATATTACAACCAGGATTTTGACATCAGCTGCTCTAAACATGTTCAAGAATTATTTTGAAGTGATATATACCAGAAGCCTCAATCATATGATTATGCAGAATTATGAACCCCAAATCAAGAAAGTATGCATCTCCCGGCATGAATCGACTTATCCCAACTGGGTCAGTGGGGTAGAGAGATGTGTTCAGCATCAGTTCCTGCCACCTGCCACAATCCTATCCTACAGCGACACGCAAACCACAGCCCTGCGGTTGTTAAGCTTTATACTTTATCTCCCAGCCACGCCTCGTTATCTGCTGTTCCCTCTGCCCAGAGCCACCTTCACTCTCCAGCCCATGCTTTTCTTGCCATCTTATTCTGACACAGTTCATGGGTCACCCCCCTGGAAAGTTCTCTCTGCTCCCTTAGGCTGAGATAGGGGATCTTCAGTAAGTTGCCCTGTGGACACCACTCTCCTAACAGTACTGCTGGAGTGTAACTATAAAACTGTGACGTCAGGAATACTGTCTTTCATCCATGAAATCTCTGAAAGCCTATCACTATGTCTCACACACAGCAAGTATTCAATAAATATTTTTTTTAATTAAAAAAGGCATTATGATGCTGTTCTTATAAACTAAAAATCATTACAGGTGTGTCTTGCTAAAGGAAAATTTAGATCAGTATGAAAGGCAAACAAGGATGATTATTATTCACTTTATATACATGTATATAAGATTATTTATTTTATATAATTCACCATGGGTTTCTTTTAAATTGAAAGTTTACTTGATTATTTACTCAAGCATTTAATGAATGATCTCATACTTTTTTATGGGAGAGTCGCTAGGATAAAAGGCAAACAAGATGGATGCTTCCCTTGAGAAAAATAACTGTCTGTTGAGGAAGAAGTAATTATACACATGCATTAGAATACGCATAGAAAAGGGGCGCCTGGGTGGCTCAGATGGTTAAGCATCTGCCTTCGGCTCGGGTCATGATCCCAGCATCCTGGGATCAAGCCCCACGTCCGGCTCCTGGCTCAGCGGGGAGCCTGATTCTTTCTCTGCCTCTCCCCCTGCTCGTGCTCTCTCTCTCTCTCTGTATCCCTGTGTCTTGAGTGAATAAATAAAATCTTAAAAAAAAAAAAAAAAAGAATACGCATAGAAAATAATCCAGAGAAACATAATGCATCAAACTGTTAAGTGAAGCTTCTCTGGGGGTTTGGAAGAGGAGATAAGAAAGACTTGCACCTTCCATACTTTCTATTTCTGTACTGTCTGAATTTTTCAGATTAAACAAGTACTATTTTTCTAAGGAGAAAAAAAAAAGAACAAAAATTACATTTTTTTTTTTTAAAATATTTATTTGACAGATAGCGAGAGCAGGAACACAAGAAAAATTACATTTTTTAAAGAAACAATTATAGCAAATGCTAATAGGGGCTTCCTTGGCTTATTTTAATTAAGATTTGATTTATAGAAGAATAGTTACAACTCCAGTATATATCTCAAAGGAAAGAACGACCGTTCTTTTGGATGCGCAAAGGTTCAGGATGAGCTTCTCATTTTGCTCCTAACATCCTTCCCTTGGCCTTCTAAGTTCTAATTCATTCTGTAAGAATGAAGTACACGCCCCACCTGCAGGGTGGGGAAAGGAAAGGAGGAGCGCTGCACAGTGCAATACCAGCTACTCAACTGAAAAACGGCACTTCTCATGCTGGATCTCAGTGAGTCCACTAAATGATCCTTTGCCACCTGTGGACTTCAAAAGTGATGCCACCATGTCACTCTGCTGAATTGAGAGGAGCCTCCCTATTCCTTTTCAGGAAGAAACTACCTTTTTATCATAGTCCCGGTCCCACATGTCATTAATAGTACAGCCTGCTCCGCGCATCAGAACAGCTCCAGTGCCAAAGAGGGATAACATGTACCAATCTGGAAAACAACCTGGTTCAGCTGCTAGCCCAATGCTCCAAGTACACGGCAGATACAGCAGCCAGGTGCCTAAGCAAAAATACAAAGACAAAAAAGGTACACATTCGAGTTAGTTAACTGTCTTCCTTTGTTCAAACACTACATCCCAAAGAAGTAAAGAACACAAAATCAAAAACACATGACAAAACTGGGAAAATAAATGAACAACTCATATCTTTGGCCTAATACGTAGGGTTCCCAGAAACTGAGATCAATAGTCCAACGGAAAAACAGACCAAAAAGATTACAGAAGTTCACACAAAAAGAAATACAAATGACTCTTATTTATATGAAAGATCAACTTTCAGAATAACACATCAAAATTACATTGAGGCAACATTTTTCACATGTCAGACTGAGTCTGACAACATACCCTGGGGAGTCAGATACTCACACACTTCTCATGAGGTTACAAAGCAGTCCACCCCTATGGAGGGCAACCAAACTATTTTTACCATGCATATGCACCCCCAAACACCAAATACATACACTTGAATATCAGTATATTCATAGGCCATGTCAGGGAGGATACAGTAGAAACTGATACTTGCCGCTGGGGACGGGAACTGGGTGGCTGGGAGACAGGGGAGAAAGACTTAGTTTTCACTCTACACCTTTGCACTTTCTGAATTTTGTATCATATGCATATATTACCTGCTAAAAAAAAGTTAGCAAAACTTTCTTCTATTGTTAGTACAATAAAAGAAAAATGGTCTTGCAGGAAGGAGGTCATTAACCTACTGGTTTTTAAATATTTTGCAGCTCCATGCTCAGGTGGCATTAGTTCTTGGTACTTAGCCCCTAAACTAGATGAAATTAAGCTCAAACCAAATAGATTGTAAAGAAAAGAGATTTCACATGTAAACTTTGATATTCTACTTTCAAAAGAAAGTCAACAAGTGTTTGGATATGGTGCCTATTACGATAAATTCTGATCTTTACTTCCCAATTTAGATACATCAGAGAAAAAGGAGATGTGGCTAAATAAAGATGAGATCTTATACAAAAATGGCCAATTGACAAAGTGCGTATAATCATATTTAAACTTTGTAAGTTTAAGCTTTATTCATTTACAGGTATTTTTAAAGCACATACAGGAACTGAGAATACAACAGTGACTAAGGGAGAGAGGCTTATAAATAAAAAGGAAGAAACACGGTTAAACAATAATAAAATAGATCAATTCAAAAACAGGGCAAATACAGGGTCCTACAAAGGCATAAAACAGTGCCACCCAAGTCACTGGGGGAGGGACCACGGAGGACAGAGCAGAAAAGACAAGGAGAGGCTGAAAACAAGAAAGGGCCAGTTCAGGCTTGAATTCAGATTCAGGTTGTCCTGAACAGACTCCTATTTGATGTGTCCCATAGAAAACTAAAGCAACAACAGCTAACATTTACTGAAATGTTAGCTACTATTCTAAATGCTTTACACACACAGACTCATTTAATCCTCCACCATACCCTTACAGAGTGGGCACCAGTATTGTTCCTATTTTACAGATGAGGAAGCAAATGCCCAGAGAGGTTAAGTGTTTAACTACTTCCTTTTTCCTGGGTCTACCAGTATAGCTCAGAGGGACAGAGTGACCCTGCCCTGACAGGAACAAAAGAACACCACTTCAAAGGCATGATTTTCCTGGTGCAATTAGAACTGAAGGGTCTATTTAAAAAAAGAATTCTAGACAGAAAAGATGTGTAGTCACCTACAGCATTTTTGCGTTAGCAACAAAATTTCCTTCGCCATCAGTCTACATTACAGGTACTATATTCACTTACCTATAGGAATCTGTACGGCACTCCTATAGATGAGGGGGGCTTCCTATAATGAAGGGGAAAGTCAGACATTCGGTTTGATGTCTGCCACTAAGAAATGGAGTGATGCTAGACACTAAAGTATATTAAACTTTAAGGTTCAGTCTTCTTCACATATAAATGAGGGGAAAGACTATCTACCTCAGAACTGCTATTAGCAAAGGATACTGGTGATGATGCAAAAACAGTAAGAGCAAACATGTACCTGTTACTATGTCCCAGGTGCTGTCACTGAACACTTTTGATTCTCATTACAAATCTACGAGATGGGTAGTTTTTATGATACCCACTTAACAAATACAAAAACTGAAGCACAGAGGAAGTAATTTGCCCAAGATCACAAAGGCAAAAAGTGGCAGAGTTCAAAGTTAAACTCACGTAGCCTGGCTCTCATCTGTCTAAGGCCAATACTATCACTCAGTATACCTAAATTTCTACATACACTTAAGTTCTTATGGCTCCTTTGCGCTCCTGGTTTGCAGCCACAGTTCTTGCCTCTCTTCCCTTTGGTACTTTCATTATTCTCTCTTCCGTGAAGAAGGATGCAGAGGTAACGAGGATGCAAACAGGTTTCAGAAAGAAATGTCTATTGTAGAAAAAGGAAAAATGCTCTGAGAGATGAAATAAATTGAACAAGTTCTGAGAGGAGGTGGTGGGCAGACCAAAAAACCTGTGAAAATGGAACCTAAGATTCTTTTAATTACATATTATCTTCAAGACAACATAATCACCCATAAATGCAGTAAAACAAAAATTACACCACCAATTTAGTGTAAAGAGTGCCACCTGCTGAAACTTTCTGAAATACCGTAGTCTGTGACACATCTGAAAGAAGTTGTAATCCATTCTGAAAAACAATGAATTCCACTTTGGCTTACAAAAACAAGATCCAACTTCAACAAAGTAAAACAATGAACGTAAAATTGCCCCATGAAAGAGTAATTTAAATAAAGAAATATCAAACCTGCAATTCTACTGTCAATTTATTGTCCCTGGCATATAGTAGGGGCTCAAAAAATGTTTGTTGAATGAATTGTAACATAGTACTATCAGTAAATTGTCTAATAAACCCCGCAATCATCATCTTATTTAGAACTAAAGCAGGCAGGCTGGTATCCTCTTAACATACGTAACTACTAACCCAGTTTTCTTCAATTCCCACTTCTCGAGTACTAATGCCTAACATTTCTTGAGCACTTATTATGGCAGGCACTGTTCTAAGGACTTCACACACATATGTATAAATGAGTTCTCCTGACAACCTTATAAAGTCAGTACTATTAGCATCTTCATTGTATGGATGCGAAATGAAGAGGTCTGGTTCCAGAGCTTTATTCATACCTCTTGGTAGCTAGCCTCTCATTATGTGGTGGGGTGGTTTAGCCACTAATGTAAAAGCCAGAGGTTTGTGGAAATGGGAATAATGGCAGCTGCTCATCTGCCCTGGATGTTTGTAGGCCTATGCTGTTGCTGCGTGACACAGACACCAAACCAGGATTATAGTTACGCTTCAGAAAAGAACTGGGCTTGGAAATGTATGCCTATCAACTTTTATCTGGCCCCAAAATGCAAGGGGTCGTGAAGCCAGGACTGCGCTTTTAATTTGCTTTTATACTTTAATAGCTAATTGTTTCAACACTAGTGCTCTGATCCCAAGTAAGTGGTGCATAAACCTAGAATACCATAAGCAAGACCCAATTTGGGGTCTTGGCTGGGCAGAGGTGGAGTGACTGTATCTAGGCATCCAAATGGATTTCCAGGCATTGCCACGGCAAATGCCATCATCTAGGTTCCTGGAGTTCAGGCTCCGCCCCTCCCTTCCCACTGTCCATCCTTCTTCGGTCTTACCGAGCCTTGCCTCTCAGTGTTTTCTACACCCACCGGCCATTCCAGATCAGCTCACATCCTTGGCGTTTCACCTCTCCACCCTTGAGTCTTTGCAAAAACATCTCTCCCACCCCTCAAGATTTCTTCTCTCTTCTACAAAATCTACCTGTTCTTTGAGATCCAATTTGTTCTTGACACTTTCTAGCAATGGAGATCCAAGGTAACTACTCTTTTAACTGTAGCACTTGCCATCTGTACCACTAACATTCGATCTACTTTCCTAGCTCACCCAATAATTTGTCTTTTTCAACCAGACTAGGAGTTCCTTGGAAGCAGGGAGTTTCCAGAGATCTTTCTGTCCCTGAGACTAGGCGATGTGGTAGGAATTCGTCCGATACTACTGCCAGGCTCTACAGTAGGCACTAGATAGAAATGTCCCCTATATGGTTCACCCGGTCTGGCTCTGCTTTCCTCAACGGCATTACAGTTTTAGTTCTTTGCTTTGGGAGCCTTACAGAATTACGGGAAGGATCTAACAATGAATGTGGACGTGCTTCGATACTGTCAATAAAGGGACACGAGAACGGAATTTCCGCTCGAGGCACTGTTTAAACGAGGACTGTGGAATGAGCCAACTTTTTGCTCGCCGGGAGCACTCCGGATTCAGGGGGATGGAAAGCCGGACGGCCGCTTCGGAGTCCGGGTGTCCGGGTGTCGGAGAGTACCGGGCGCCTTCGTTTCCATTACGCCCGCAGCCTCCCCGACCTGCGGCGCCGCGCGCTCCGGCCCGTCCGCCCGCCCGCACTCACCAATGGGCTTGTCCAACCGCATGAGGCGCAAGTAGGGCTGCAGAGGGCGCGGCGCCGAATTCACCACCGCCGCGGCCGACAGGCTGAGCCGACTCCGGCGCGGCCCCGGCCCCGCAGAAGGCTGCCAGTGCCCCGCGCGGGGCGCGCCACACGCACGCGCCAGGGCCAGGGCGCGGGAGTCCCGCCGCCATGAGTGCGTCAGGACCTGCAGGCCCCGCGCGACGGCCGCGCCGCGAGCGCCCAGCATGGCGCTTGGGAGGGCGTGGCCCCGCACCGGCCTGAGGTCATTCCCTGGCGTCAGGTCGCGGCAGGCTTGCGCAGTGACGTCAGTGAGTGACGGTCCACGTCCACCGGCTCTGAGTGGGGATGCGGTCCGAGCGTTTCTAGTAACGGCGAGGGAGCGTTATCGTGGTCCCTTTAACCTTGGGGGCGGCGTTCCCCGAGATACTTAGCGTTAAGAGGAATTCCTATTATCAGCTTTCCCAATAAATGAACAAGGATAGTGTTTACTCACTTGGAACAGTTATACCAGGAAAAAAAGGAAACCTCGTAAAACCTACCAAAATACTGATTTGCGGGCGGGTGTTTCCTTTTTAAAGCGGAAAGGGCACCAAGCGCCAAATACAAGAATGTAAATTAAAACCGTGCTCAGAGTTAAGGGACATTCATTCATTACACAAGTGAAAACCTTAAATTTGACAGTTCAGGGGAGTTTGTGTAATCAAGAGGCAGTGAGCTTGTGGGATGGTAAGAGCCTGCAGCTAGAACATCTGGTCGTGCTCTTAATTATAGACAATTCTTGGATAGCGCCGTCCGCCAGGCGCTGTTAACAGGCGCTAAGCATGTATTATCCCATTTAACCACTTAGTAACCGTAGGTAAGTCACTCATCTGCATTGTAGTATTCTAGAGAATTGAGTTAGTCTTTAAGCTCTTTTCCTTAAAACCAGTGATTCTGTGCTATCTTGACTCTCCAGTGGTGGCGAGGAGGGGGCAGTCCTTAATAATTCTACAAAACTAGCTCACCGCTTGTTCGCTGATTGTAGACGGAGGGATCAAGGCATTGGGAAATTTTGCTATATAATTGCCTTGGCCTTTGGAAAGATGGGTTTCTGTATATCAAAGCATATCAAGGATCTAGATTGTGCCCAAAGTGGAATATATCTATATCATGTGATCCTTAGTTATATTTCTTGGAAGCCTTTCAGTGTATATTTATGTAGAGTTGAGGGGAAAATCCCACCTTTTCCTTTCCTTTTTATTTTTTTTTTTAATTTTTTTTTAAAGATTTTATTTATTTATTTGAGACAGAGAGAATGAGAGAGACAGAGAGCACATGAGAGGGGGGAGGGTCAGAGGGAGAAGCAGGCTCCCCGCCGAGCAGGGAGCCCGATGCGGGACTCGATCCCGGGACTCCAGGATCATGACCTGAGCCGAAGGCAGTCGCTTAACCAACTGAGCCACCCAGGCACCCCTCCTTTTTATTTTTAAAGATTTTATTTATTTATTTCAGAGAAAGAGAGGAAGGGAGAGTGAGCAAGGGGGGGTGGGGAGGGCCGGGAGAGGGAGAAGCAGACGCCCTACTGAGCAGAGAGCCCTGGGATCATGACCTGAGCTGAAGGCAGACACTTAACTGACTGAGCCACCCAGGTGCCCCTTCCTTTCCTTTTCATCATTTTTAGAAGATTTAAATTTGGAGTGAGAATGCTGTGCATTGTCCTGTCTCTGATGAAAGGAAGTCCGGGGAGGTACAGAGAAAACTGAATCTTTCAGAGCGGACAGCCCTTCCTCTGCAGCTTGGTGCAAAAGTGCTCTTCCCAGACATGATCTGCAATTGTCACCTTCAATGAGAGTGTGCCCTTGTCTGGAGCTAGGCTTCTAGCTTCCTTGGTGGGCTCATTACTTTAGAGCAATCATTAGACCTGTCATCAGAGCAGTTTTTGTGTTTGTTGGAGAAAGAGCCCTAGAGCTGGATTGGGGTGAGGAGTGGGGGGAATTGGGGTGGGGGGGAAGGGATGAAGGTGAAAGTTGAGTTTCTGAGTTAAGTATTTTCTTTGATTACACTCTACCACTGAACGTTACATGAGAGAGCAGTAACTTTCCATTACTACTGCCGTGGCATTTGGAGCTGTAGACCTAGTCCTTCAACTATATACAATTTTTCTCTCCTTAAACACTAGTAGAACTTTGCTTTTTTCTGTTTTACAGAATTTAAGTAATTTTCCTTTGTATTATACTAATTTTATGTTCTCATTTTGATTGTAAACTCCTTAGAGTTAGATATTTAACAAAATTTAACAAAATATGTATTGAATTCTTGTTTCATGAAAGCACTGTACTTAGCATAGGGCATGTCAAGGGGGGAAAGTCCTATTGTCAAGGAGCACACAGACTAGAGGGGAAAACAGTGTTCGATACTAGGTGACAGTGCTGTGTTCTCTAGACCCAGGGCACTGTGGGAGCACTCTGGGGGAACATCTTGCTGAGCTTGGCGTGGTGAGGCCAAGAAAGTCTTCCAGAAGAAGTGATGTGTGGTCTGAGATCTGAAGCTCAGGTCCAAGGTAACTAAGCCAAGATAGGATAGGAAGAGGAGAGGGATGGAGGCAGGATGTGCTAGTCTAAAAGCACATACAGAGTTCTGCAGAGTAGGGAAATAGATCTTCCCGAATTTCTCGGTGCTCCTATAAAAAGCACTAACCTCCTGGCATAGAGATGTATATAGTATAACGATAGAGAATGTTTGCCTTCACTTCCCCTAGAAGTATTTTATCTTTTATATACCAAGAAGATCAGATATATCCATTTGTTTAGTGAATTGCTCTGATCCAGAAGGATAATAAAATTTTTTATCTCCCTGAAAGGGACACGTGGTTATAGCCCAAACTAGGCTCCTAGGTTAAGTTCTGTGTTGTTTCCCCAACAATTTCCAGTTCTCCTATTCTCTGAAACCACCTATGTGTCCTACAATTCAATTCAATTCTGTAACTCACTGGACGGAGTTAGTGCAGACCCCATAAGTTAAGTCCCCCAAGACTTAAGCTCAGTCCCCCAAGACTACCTCTACCTCAGATGCCAAGTAACAAATGGAGTCTCCAGTCTAACTGCACTTCTGCCGTATGGATTACAGATTTAGGCATTCCTGTGATCCTCCCTCAGATTTGATAATGATCTAGAATGAGTCCCAGAACTCAAGGAAGCACTACATTTATGATTGCAGTTTATCGTAAAAGATACAAGTTAACAGCCAGATGAAGAGGTACATAGGGCGAGGTTCAGAAGGGTCCAAAACACAGACAGGTCCCTGTGGAGTCAGAGTAAACCATCGCCCTGCCACATCAACATGTTCAACAACCAGGAAGCACTCTGAATCTTGTTGTTCAAGAGTTTTTATCAAGGCTTCATTGTATAGGCACTATTGATTAAATCATTGGCCATTGGTTATTGAACTTCATCTCCAGCCTCCCTGAGTCTCCTGGGGCTCTTTCCTAGGTCTCTAGCTTGCTGGTCTACTCTGCAGATGTTGGACTTGTCAGCCTCCCTACCTATGTGAGCCAATGTCTTAAAATAAATCATATCTATATATTTATATTTATATATAAATTCTCCTATAGAATCTCCTGGTTTTATTTCTCTAGAGAATCCTGCCTGATACAGGAGCATAGTACCTAGTAGATGGTGAATAAATGCATTCACTCCACAAATATTTGTTCAAATGATGAGTCAACCAGAACATTTCAGTTGTGGTAATCCTTCCGCCCCACCCCACCCCACCCCAACCCCGCCTCCATGCTTTCACTTTCCATGGTTTCACTTACCCGAGGTCAGTCATCATCCAGAAGCAGATGATCTTCCTTCTGATATATCAACAGAGGTCAATAGGAACCTAATGCTACATCACAATGCCTACATAATTTACTTCACTTCATCTCATCATGCAGGCATTTTATCATCTCATAAGAAGAAGGGTGAGTACAGTACAATAAGATACTTTGAGAGAGAGAGGGAGACCACATTCACATAATTTTTATTATAGTATATTGTTATAATTGTTCTATTTTATTATTAGTTATTATTCTTAACTCTTTATCAGTTATAAACTAAACTTTATCATAGTATGTGTGCATGGAAAAAACATAGCATATTTAGGGCTTGGTACTACCTGTGGTTTTAGGCATCCACTGGGGGTCTCGGCAACTACCTCCTGTGGATAAGAGAAGGCTAATGTAAGTGTATCCTTCAATAGATTTACATATTTTAAGTACTTCTGTACTCATCAAAATATTTGATCCTTAGAACAATTTTTACTTCTCTGCTGTTTCCTCTGATTTGGGGGGTGAGTCCTAAAGAAGGTATTTTAGATTAAAAAAAATCATTTGGGGCACCAAGGTGGCTCAGTCAGTTAAGAATCTGCCTTCGGCTCAGATCATGATCCCAGGGTCCTGGGATAGAGTCCCAGGTTGGGCTTGCTGCTCAGCGGGGAGTTGGCTTCTCCCTCTCCCTCTGCACTTCCCCTCTCTCCTGCTCAAATAAATAAAGTCTTAAAAAAAATTAAAAAATAATTTGACTCCCCACATGGGATGTTAAAGTTGCAAAAGTGGGGCAACCCTGTTGGGACCCCTCTCGCTCTTGAGAGCTTTTTCTGTATCTTCACTTAATAAACTTCTATCTCTTTTACTCACTCTCCGTTGTCCGCAAGATTCATTCTTCAACTTCATGAGACAAGAACCTAGCTCTCCTGCTTCAAAATGAATGAATACTGCTGTGTTTTAATAAAGTATTATGGCCCATAGGCAATAGTCCGCTGACCTCTGAATAAAGTATATATATTTAAGAATAAGATCATTAGTAGTCTATTTCAATTTGGCAACCAAGTATACTATTCAAGGTAAGACTCAAAAATTTCTCTCTGAAGGGCGCCTGGGTGGCTCAGATGGTTAAGCATCTGCCTTCAGCTCAGGTCATGATCCCAGGGTCCTGGGATCGAGCCCTGCATCTGCATCGGGCTCCCTGCTGATCTCCCTCTCCCGCTCCCCCTGCTTGTGCTCTCTCTCTCTGTCAAATAAATAAAATCTAAAAAAAAAATTTATCTCTGAAGATGATGATGGATAGTTGAAAGAAAGCCAGGCAAGGACAAGGGGGCCCCCACCCTAAGAGGAAACCACCCTTAAAAGCATTTTACACCACCTTGAAAGGAGCCCTCCACCCTTTCCCATGTGATAGGTAGATGACAAAAACCCAGTTGGGTGACAGGCTCAAGGAGGGTTAATCAGATTAAAACAGCCCACCAACAAGCCGGTGAAAACACCTAGACTTAGAAACTCCAATGGAGGGGCGCCTGGGTGGCTCAGTCGTGAAGCGTCTGCCTTTGGCTCAAGTCATGATTCCAGGGTTCTGGGATCGAGTCCCGCATTGGGCTCCCTGCTCCTTGGGAGCCTGCTTCTCCCTCTCCCACTCCCCCTGCTTGTGTTCCCCTCTCTCGCTGTGTCTTTCTCTGTCAAATAAATAAAATCTTTAAAAAAAAAAAAAAAGAAACTCCAATGGAAACCATCTCAGGTCCCCTCCCTCTTTGGGGGAGCTTTGTACTATAAGCTTCACTATCACTCCATAAACCTCGCTTTGTTGCCCACCATTCTTCCTTAGGTCTACCTCTTCATTCTACCAAGCAGCGTGATCAAGAACCACAGGCACTAAAGAAGAAATCCTGTAACAAAGATACTAATTATCCAAGGGAGAATTACTTATAACTGCTGCTTGTGAGATCCCAAACCATTCTGTCCCCACCTGATCAATCTAAAGTGAAGTTCTACCATGAAAATGTGCATGTAGAGCCTCTGGAGGACTGTCTTGTGTGAAACCAGATTTTCTTCATACACCTGAACCAAACAAAATGTCACAACAAAGTGAATACAAAAGCAGGGCAGAAACATGTTAAGTTCATATAAATGGGGAGCACCTGCTGTGGAAAACATCTCTTTTGACTTCAAAGGAGCATTAAAGCCTCTGTTACTTCACAGTGAAATGATGATTAAAAAAAAGAGAGCGAGCACAACCAGGAGGAGCGGCAGGCAGGGGGAGATGCAGGCTCCCCGCTGAGCAGGGAGCCCAATGCGGGACTCGATCCCAGGACCCTGGGATCATGACCTGGGCCGGGGGGAGATGCTTAACTGACTGAGCCACCCAGGTGAATTCTTTTCACTGCCTGCACCATGCTGCCAAGCTACCAAGCTGCCAAGCTGCCACGGGATCACCGCCCCCATCTGATGGGGAGAGACACCACATTTAGACACCACAGTGGAGAGGGACAGAAAGAAATCTCGTAGTTGTGAGTTTTCAGCAAGCCTTCCATCATGAATCTTTTTTTTTTTTTTTTTGGTCCTTACTGTGATATGTCACTGTTAGACAAAACTGTCACCAGCTAGACCTGCCCAACTGCTTCTACTCATGGACCTTTGTCCCACATTTTTCCTTAAGAGATAAGCTGGAAAGTAGAGCTTAACTCAGGCAAATGGAAAGCGAAATCGCCCCTGGAGGGATCTGACTGCTCAGGCAAGACCTCCACCCCGCCCAGACCAGTTTGAGCTTAACTTCTGACTTGAATCTCTACAGACAGACAAAGAAGTGACCTCTAGAATGACTGATGACCACCTAAGGAGACTCAGCCTCATTTACATAACATACAGTGTATGTGCAAGTATAGTAAGCATGTTTACTTAAGGCGCATGTGCAACCTTATCCCCGCCTCTACAGCCCATGACAAGGCTTCCCTATCTAACCCTAAATAAAAGGAACCCATTCACCCTTGAAAAAAAAACTAAAAGTGTGAAAGTGTCTTTCAAGCTTAAATAGTAGAATCATTAACTATAATTGCTTCAGGCATTAAAACAATTTAATTTGAAGTTGATGTTCTTTATAGAAATTGTAATTGACAATTAAGTAACTATAAAATGATAGCTGCTGAGAAATCTGAGAATAATAAAAGAAAAATTCTGGGGCGCCTGGGTGGCTCAGTTGGTTAAGCAGCTGCCTTCAGCTCGGGTCATGATCCCAGGGTCCTGGGATGGAGCCCCGCATCGTGCTCCCTGCTCAGCAGGGAGCCTGCTTCTCCCTCTGCCTCTGCTGTTCCCCCTGCTTGTGTGCTCTCTCTCTCTCTGACAAATAAAATTTTTAAAAAGTAATAAAAATAATGAATAAATAAATAAGAGAAAAATCCCATATGCTTCCCAGTCGTACCAGTGGAACTGTGCACTCATTGCATACTGCAGTAAACTCAGCAACAAACCTTAATTTTCTCTCTTCCACTCCACTCTCCTTGATCTCTCACCCCTGCTTCCTGAAATCTCCTTCTGAAAACTACCTGTCCCCAAGTCCCTGTTGCAGGCTTTCTTTGGACAATCCCAGCATCTGACACCTAACCATGAGAAGAGATTGAATCCAACACAGTAGTGGTTCTGTATCCTGTTTCTAGACTTTCTAAAAACCTGATTATTGCCTTACTTGGTACAGTGGATCTGAATAGGTAATTCTGTTAACTGTGGCCAGCAGAGTAAATTTGTAACTTTGGCATAGAGAAATGATATTTTTGTATGAGATGTAGTTATATAGATTTTATTATCATTTTGGGTTTTTTTGAGATGTTTATTTTTTTAAGATTCTTTAAAGATTTTTTTTAGATTTTAGATATTTTTTTAAGATTTTATTCACTTATCTGAAAGAGAGAGTGAAAGAAAGAGAGCATGAGCAGGGTAAGGAGCAGAGGGAGTAGCAGACTCCCTGCTGAGCTGGAAGCCCCACTGGGGGGGGCTCGATCCTGGACTCCGGGATCATGTCCTGAGCTGAAGGGAGCCACTTAACCAACCGATCGCTCCTTAAGATGTTTAAATGTTTAGGGAACTTAAAAAAAAAAATATTTAGGGAACTTGCTTTACTAAGTTTGTGTGTGATTATTAGATGTATAAGAGTTTTTAAGTTGTGTTTAGAAATAAATGCTAAATATGCAAATTGCTTTATTAAGTCTGGAGTGCCAAAAAAAGAACAGGACAAACTAGCCTTGTTGTCCTTTGAAAGGTCTGTGGGAATCTAAATAAGTAAGTTGGATTTAACAAAGTAACCTATTCCCGAAAAAAAAAAATAACCTAAAAACCAGTTCAAAAACTGGTGGGCTGTCATCAAAAGTGTGAAAACAAAGAACAAATTTGATTTAAATCAAAGGTGTCATAAAAATCTATAGCATTTAATAGGCATTTAATCTTGTAATAATAATAATGACAATAATAGAAAAGGTTTTTTAAAAACGCTGTTAAATTTTTAAGTATCTAAATTTCTCCAGGGTTTTCCAACCCATGTAGGTAAAATTGAGAATGGAGTAAAATTGGAAAAGGACAAGACCGAGTATCTTATCCTTGACAAAAACCCCAAATCTCTGACCCAGACATGGAGCAGGTATGGGAATTATTATTATTGCTATTATGTTTTTCTAAGGCATACACTGCATGAGCTGGTCTACACATCATCAGTAACGTTTTCTAAAAGATCACTAAAGATATTTACAGTTGAAACTAGTTATTCATTCTGTTATTTATTTTTAAACACTCCTGCTTTGATTTTGTATTGTGCTGTCAGATAAGACAGATGGGTATTTACATTAATTTCATTGGCAATTAAAATTCTGGTTAGAAGGATAATTAAAAGATTTACCAATCGTGAGGTGATTCAACAGCCTGATGAGACACATCAGAGTTAAAAAAAAAAAAAAAAAAAGGAAAGCAAAATGAGTGCCATTACTAACAGACAAGCCCTGAATACACAAGCTTCACAACAGGACCCGGAATTTCCCGATACCAGGGAGATGAAATGACCCACAGGGCCAAAATAAAAGACAAAATAAATTGGAACCAATATGGTAAGTTGTAGGAAATAAATGTATTTGATGAATTAAATACCAGTGGAAGGGTGTGGGCAAGAGCTTTCTCTAAGGAAATTTAAAACCTTAATATTAACTCAGTTAATATTCATTAATATAGGGGTGCCTGGGTGGCCCAGTCGGTTAAGTGGCCGGCCCTTGATTTCGGCTCAGGTTGTGATCTCAGGGTCCTGGGATGGAGCCCTGCGTGGGGCTCCATGCTCAGTGGGGAGTTGGCTTCAGGATTCTCTCCTTCTGCCCCTCCAAAATGAATAAATAAATCTTTTAAAAAATATTCATTAATGTATAACTAAGAGCATTCCTTTCTTCATACAACCACGCCCCCAGTTTTTCACATAACCATCTGCCATTAGTAAGAGCTCATTAGTTGATAATTTTTAAAAGACTCTTCAAAGGTAATAGACAATACCTTCTCAGGTTGAAATATCATTAACTTTTTCTGTATATTAAAAATCAAAATACCTAAGCTAGTTTCAAATGTGTTCTTTGCTGTCATTAAGGAAACATCTGAGTGCTGCTGTGTGACAGACTATTATATGTGAAGCACGGGGAATACAAAGATGATTTAAGATATTGTACCTCTTTCTTATGAGCCTGGAGTCAAGTTGGAAAGATATATGGAGGGGCGCCTGGGTGGCTCAGTCGGTTAAGCGTCTGCCTTCGGCTCAGGTCATGATCCTGGGGTCCTGGAATCGAGCCCCGCATCGGGCTCCTTGCTCTGCGGGAAGCCTGCTTCTCCCTCTCCCTCTGCTGTTCCCCCTGCTTGTGTTCCCTCTCTCTCTCTGTCAAATAAATAAATAAAATCTTTTAAAAAAAGGTATATGGATACAATTAAAATGCACCATAAGTGCCATAGTAAATGTACAACTGCTAAAGGAACAGAGTAATGGGACTAAAGCTACTTAAAGGATAGGGGAATTGTGGGAACTGGTGCTTGGGAAGGTCTTAATAAATGTGGAAGTTTGCCACCAAGAGAGGAGACTTTTTTTTTTTAAAGATTTTATTTATTTATTTATTTGAGAGAGAGAAACAGCATGAGAGGAGAGAGGGTCAGAGGGAGAAGCAGGCTCCCTGCTGAGCTTGGAGCCCGACGTGGGACTCGATCCCGGGACTCCGGGACCATGACCTGAGCTGAAGGCAGTCGCTTAACCAACTGAGCCACCCAGGCGCCCAGGAGACTTAACATCAGTCTGTGTGGAGAACAGGAGCATCACCAAAGGTACAGGGGGCTGTAGGTTCAGACCCCCAACCAGTGTGTGGGTGGCAGAACAGAATACTTTTTTTTTAAAGAATTTATTTATTTGACAGAGAGAGAGAGAGCATGAGCTGGGGGGAGGAGCAAGGGTAGAGGGTCCCCGCTGAGCAGGGAGCCTGATGCGGGACTTGATACCAGGACCCTGGGATCATGACCTGAGCCAAAGGCAGACGCTTAACGACTGAGCCACCCAGGTGCCCAGGAGAACAGAATTCTTCGCAAGAGTAAGAGTTGAAGCTGAAGAAAGAGGCAGGTGCCAGGTTATGGAGCACCTTATTGTGACTGTAAGAGATGGAGAGCCATTTAAGAATTTTAAGCAAAGTCAGGGAGAACAGTTAAGAGATTATTATAATAATACAATGAGAAATTAGGCTTTAAATTTATTAAGTGGCAGAGGGGACAGGGAAAAGAAAAACAGACAGGACAGGACTTTGATCATGATTAAACCTACATGATGAAGGAGGAAATTGTGTTTGTACCTGATGATCTCTTTTCTTCAAGGTCAACTCTTCTCCAGTGGGGGAGGTGGCAAGGACAGATAAAGGTAGCAGGTGTTAGTGCTGAAGGAAAATAAGGCTTCTAAATGTAGGGATCTGCAGGCTTAAGGTTTTGTGTTTTTTTTTTCAGGCTTAAGTTTTATTAAAAGAATAATCATGCAATATTGAGGTTATAAAAATTACTTTATTTTAAATGTGAAAATATAAAAACTACTTATATATAAAATTTAGGGGTATTGAAGCATCCAAACTCTAGGTTCTGTCTTTAGCTCCTTATAAATGTACCTAAGTTTAATTGAGACAATATTCATAGCAGGCATAAATATAAAGAGAATTATATTTCTAAAAATTAAGATACAGGAGAAAATAATACCTTCTGTCACTGGTAAAAACACAAAACTATAGTGGTCAGTGCCATAGACTTGCCAGCACCCTCTCCATTCCAAAAGATTAGGAGGAGACAATTATACGGATCTCATTGGTGTTGGTAGTGACTGGGGAGAGTGGCCATGTGACCCATTCCTGACCAGTAAGACATGAGGAGACTTGAGGAGAGGTTTGCTGAGAGAACCTCTGAGAAAGGGTTCTTCAAGTCTATGAAGGAGAGGCAGAAAAAGTTGCTCATCTTTCTCTAGCTGCTGCCGGGTCTGCATGAATCCATGGAATAACTCCAGACATCATGCCACCAGCTTAGAATGAAGCCAACACTAAATGTGACAGAGCAGGGAGATGCAAAGGACCTGATTCCTTGGTGACATCCTGAGCCCTCCCTACTTGAACTTCTTGTTATGTAGGATTATAAATGTGCTAATGGTTTAAGCCATTTGAATCACAGTTTTCTGCTACTTGCAGCCAAAAGTTTCTCAACGAAAACAAGAACTAAAGGTAGATTAAAAGTAAACATTAACAGGTGGTTATAATGTATTGAATTACATTTTCTCCTCTTGGCAAATCAATTTCATTTACAGTCACTGTAAAATTTCATTTGACGTTTACATAATCCAGTCCCTCTGAATTGTCGTTAATTCTTTTTTTGTACGATCACTTCTAACCGTCTGTTGTCTCTCACAGTATTGTTGACAAAGACAGAACAGAGAGAAGAGAAGGAGCAGTTGAATTTAGCTCTGTTTAGGTGAAAAGGTGAAATGTCTCTCTCATTTATAGACAATTTGAAGATTGTGGCAGTAAACTGCATAGAGACAGCGTATAGAATAAGGAATCCTGCAATCTTTTAATAACTGTTTTTTAAGATAAAAACAACTAAGCACTTAAAATTAATCATATAGCCTTCACTTACTTGCCTTCTGGCTGTATGGGGAGCACCCACATACCTTTTTAATAACCTTAAATAAAAATAGAACATGCAAAGCACTAAGCATAGTGTTTGGCACAAGGTATTATTAGCAGTGGTCTACTTAGAACAAAGGACCGTGCTAAATCTTGCACGGAGAGTGTCCCAGGGTCCCTGAAGCTCCCACTAGTTGATTTGTAATGTATCTGCTTGCCTTCCTATAGCTTGGGTTTTGCTTTCCTCTTATCAATAAATGTACTTGAAAAATTCAATCTCAGGGCTAGTGTATGCCTTTCATTTTCAGAGGCAAGCAGTAACTTTAGCATTTTTTATCACAAAAAATCCATATGAGAACGCTGGCAAGCCCAGAGAACTTCCTGGGCGGAGAGCTTTTTCTGTCAAAGCCGGGAGGGTGTGATCATCCACCATCTTCAGAGTTTGACCATTGAGCTGGACGGATCTGCAAAGGGGGAAGATACATCCAAGTTAGCCCAGTCATGTGTGCCCAACTTCTCTACAAAAGTTGTGATTTTTTTTTTTTTTAAGATTTTATTTATTTATTTGACAGAGAGAGACAGTGAGAGAGGGAACACAAGCAGGGGGAGTGGGAGAGGGAGAAGCAGGCTTCCCGACGAGCAGGGAGCCCAATGCAGGGCTCGATCCCAGGACCCCGGGATCATGACCGGAGCCGAAGGCAGATGCTTAACGACTGAGCCACCCAGGCGCCCCGTGATGTCTTTTTAAGACCAAAAAAATTTGTGACAGCCTATATTATATAACTTGTATTTCACTACTATATCGGGTAAATATTTGACCCAGATGATCTCTAAGCAACACTGGGAGAGCTGAGTCATTGTGACAGAGACCATATGGCCTGCAAAAGCCTGAAATACTTACTAACTGGCCCATTACAGAAAATGGAACACACATAATCTATACTAGGCACTATGATGGAGGTATAAAAAAGATAAACATGACATAACTTCTGGATTTGTGGCAATTGTATCTGTTGGTAAATCATTGGAAAAATTTTTATAAAAGGCAAATAGATATATAGAATGGAATGTAAATTTCACAAATTTAACATTAAAAATGGCAATGAAATTTCCTGCTTATAACTGTGCCCATAAACCCTCTAACTCCCCATTCCTCAGGGTGATGTACATTCATTTGCATATCTTATGTTGTTAAGATATTTTGGAAGAATATATATTGCCAGAGTGAAACAAAAATAATTCTGTTTCATTAAACCACAGATTCCAAAAAAAATGTATGTTTTCTTTGTATTCCACTGTTGGAATTCAAATTCAAAACCGAGTCAAAAAAATTCAAAAAATATTTTAAGGACAAGTGTTATTTTTGTGCATATTTATTATTATTTAAATCAAATTAATACATGCTCACAGCAATAAATCCAATATAAACAAGGGCTTATAAAGAAAACTTTTAGTCTGCTTTTAGTTCCACTGATAGTTAATTCCATAATTCTAAACGATGCTTATATCTCTATGATCTTTTTCTCAAGTGCTTTTTACATTATGAAGTTTTTACAACATGAAAAACAGTTTTATTGTTGAAAATTGGTTAATGTCAGAGTTATATGTATGTCATATACATAATACATGTATTTATGTAGATCACTTACAGGAGTGCCTTGCATATAGTAAGCACGGCAAAAGTAATATCTGTCGTCATCATTATTCTGATAAATAAATATAACAAAATAATCTGCTAATTCATCCTAACCATTTTTAATATTTTGATGTATATTCCTTCATCTCTTTTCATCTCTTTTATGTATACATGTGCATATTTTCATTTAAACAAGAACGAGCATACCGTACATGGTCTCTTAAAACTTGATTCTTTTAGGGGCGCCTGAGTGGCTCAGTCCTTAAGCGTCTGCCTTCGGCTCAGGTCATGATCCCAGGGTCCTGGGATCGAGCCCCACATCAGGCTCCCTGCTCGGCGGGAAGCCTGCTTCTCCCTCTCCCACTTCCCCTGCTTGTGTTCCCTCTCTCGCTGTGTCTCTCTGTTCTATAAATAAATAAATAAAATCTTTAAAAAAAAAAAACTTGATTCTTTTTCCCTTAACATATCTTAACATTTGCTTACACACATCTGCATCATTTTAACAGCTGTACAGTATTCCATTGTGTGAGCATATTAGCTTAGTAATTGTCTAGTGTTAGACATTTGGTTGTTTCCAGTTTGGGATTATTTTAATTTTCATCTTTAAAGATCTCTCAAACTCTATCCTCACTAAGTGTCCGTCAGCAGAAAAACTGGTTTCCATTTAACCTTGGTTAGCTGCCCAGCTCTGGGCTCTGTACCTACAGACTGAAAAAGATAACCATGATTGTGCTAGGGGCTATCAAGCCCGTCCTGCATTTGCACTCGGTCCACACGCGCATGAGTTTTGTTTTAACGCCTATATCACATCCATTTTTAGATGGGATGGGGAAGGCAAGGCCATGACCGTCATCAGGAAACCACCAACAAAAATAGGCCTTGAAAATACCTCCAAATGCCAGTAGTAAGAGCTGTTCTGCATGAATTTGAGACCCATTTTTTCAAGGGTACATAAAGAAGTTTCAGAAATGCTTTTAGGAGAGGCCACAGAGCTTAAAGGGAAATCTCCTCATTGTAAATAAATAGTGCTCTGGGTTCAGATGATGAAATATGGGCAAGATAATACCCAAGACCATCTGGCTACACTGTTCAATCAACTGTAAAAATAGCTAAATGATGCTGTCAGTACACTGAGAATAAGCTTAAAACGTGGATTATTTCTGCATTGGGCTGGGTAAATCAGGGTAAGGTTTTATTCGAGGGTAGTATCTTGTTTCATATTTTGATGTCAGTAACATGATGACAAGAAATAGAAGATAATGCTTATGAAGTTTCAGATGAAACAGAGCTGAAAGGAATTAGCAAGCAAGAGGAATCCGAATTATGGATGCTGGGCAAAATTTATCTAAGATAAGTATAAAATACTGCTTTTAAGTTAAAAATATATTCCCTCAAATATTTCCTAAACGCTTACTACACCGGACCTTCTGTAGACACTATACAAGTTGTTCAATTAAAAAGTGATTTTTTTTTTTTTTAAAGATGATCATTGTTTAACCCTCTGAGGTCATTAGAATGAATAAGTGTGCAGACTGAACACTCATCAAACTTCTCTGGGATACTTTTGCAACGTTTTATTTTATTTTTTGCAACATTTTAAAAGAGAGAAAAGCGTAAGTGATGTATACTCATCAAAGAGAACTTAGGGTAATAAAACATTATCCACAATTTCACCAGTTTTCCATTATTAAGCACAAAATGTGTGATCAGAATGCAATGGGGTCTGATAAATACAGGAAAGAGAAGAATCATTGAAGAAATTGGGCATAGTAAGTCTGGAGAGAACAATCTAATTGTCCTGCAGACATTGGAGTTATTCTGGAGAAAATTAGGTATTTGGCATTGTTCCACATTAAGGGTAGCAAACTCAAGTGGCCACAAGAGCCTGTGCAGTAGGACAAGGTCACAGAGATAAGAGGGTCACAGAAGGACTAAGGAGAACCTGTCTAAAGTAAACAACCCCAATTCAACTCCATCTACTTGGGAAAACAAGCCCAGAGTTCCTAGAATATCTATTTACAAAAATTTTTTTAAAAGATTTATTTATTTATTTTAGAAAGAGAGGTGGTGGGAGAGGGATAGAGGGAGAGGGAAAGAGAGAATCCCAAGCAGACTCCCCGCTGAGCGTGGAGCCCGACGCAGGGCTCCATCTCAGGACCCTGACGCAGGGCTCCATCTCAGGACCCTGGGATCACAACCTGAGCCAAAACCAGGAGTCAGATGCTTAACTGACTGAGCTACCCAGATGCCCCTAGAATGTCTGCTTTTAAAGAAAAGCTAGAAATCCAGATATTTTCATAATTGTCAATTTTTAAAATTTAAAAAATTTAAATGTTGACAACTTAGTAAAAATAAAAATTAGCATGGAGTACATGACCATCTCCCCTACCAGAAAAAAGAGGGAAAAAAAGCCCTCTAAACCCACTTGAGTACAGGCATGAGGCATAGTTTCTGACTTCTGCTGTCGAGGACAGAACTAAAAACAGCAGATGAAAGGCAGAGAGAGACGTTCCCCTTGCCAGAGAGGACGGCTGCTGGGAGAGCGGCCACATCCAACCAAGGAGGAATCAGGCAGAGCTGAGTGGCCTAAACTCCCCATCTAAGGATGGACTAAAATATCTCCTAACACTCCTCCAACTCTACAACTATTATTCCGTGACTTCAGAAAAGCTTTTCCCTTGTCAGCATCAGACACAAATATCAGCATCAGACACAAAAATACCCATTTCAAAGTCAGAACCCAAGTAGAAAAAAAGTATCTGTTAACCAAATATGCATTATTTACATTAGGGGAGGAAAAAAGGTTTAAACAGCAGGAAAATGGGTAAGTAAATCATGGTATTTTATAAAACATGCAGCCCATTAAAAATGTCTACACAGGCTGTGTATGGAAGAACATTTGTGGGTGTCCCCTCTTTCCCATTAGAGGCTGTATGGTCACAGATGTAGTAAAATAAAGCATAGGGAAAAAATAAGGAATGGTATCCAATGTTACTGATGTTTGTCTACGGGATATAGGTCTTTGGGGAAAGCAAGCTTACTGTCCCTTCTCAGGTTCTGATGCTAATTATCACTGAAAACATCACTCATATAGCATTTGCAAAGATGGGAGGAGATGGTGAGAATTTTGTAAACTCTTAATTTTTTATGCTCCAATGTGAGAAAATCATGATGAAAAGAGCTCCTTCCAACACACATTGGACAGAATCTTACAATGTTTGTGTGCCTGACTCTTCCAGGCTCATGGTCATTTTGGGTGTTCTGCTGAATACGGTCTTTTATAAGACATATCCAATGACTGGCTTTTAAAACTAAAATGTGTTACAACCAGCTTCAAATAACCCACCTAAAAGCTACACTTCTGGACGTATTTTTTTTTTCTTACTCTAACCAAATGAAAACACTACTTTAACACTGTGGGAGAATCACACTCAGCTCACAGGGTGTAATATGTACAACAACCCCCATGCCCTTAATACCAATTATACATAGGTATGTTTGCTTCAGTGACTATGTTACCAAGAATTATAAGTTTCTGTAGAGCAAATAATCTACATGCCTTGAGGGCATCTTGACATATCAAATTGTTTTGAAATGCAAACTATTCCCTACAATAACTGCTGACTTGTGTTCATGTCCTTCTGCTTTCGACTCTGGGTGAGTTTTACCTGTATTGATAAATATTCATATATAAACTTCCTGAATATTAGGAATTGTTAGAACTTGTAATAGTTGACTTTTTTTTTTTTTGCTCTCTAGCAACACTCTCTTTTCTGATAAATACCAATCAATTTGGTGAAAGTTTGAAATGAAAAAGGAAAATTACTCACTTGGAAAGTAATCCATCAGGCCCTAAAGGTTTTATGAGGTATTTGTCCACTTGTTTGTTAAATAGATGATAGGGCAACCGCAGGCGTTTGGTGACGTTATGGAGGTTTAAGGCGTACAAAGTTAGATCTCCTTCTTTATACCTTGGGCTAAAAGCAAATAGATTAACTCCATAAAAATATTTATCTAAAGTAAGCAATTAAAAACTCAATTACAAACATAATCATGGATACTAAGTATTAGTATGTGTAATGATGCTGGGCCTTCTTTTATCCTCCTTTCGTGATTACAGTAGATAGCTGATGTGGTCCTATTTGAAAAAACTATTGCTCCTCACACTACCATTTTCTGGGTGAGGGCATTCTGAGATTTTTGCTGCTTTGCCAGGCTGAGCTGCTAGGAAGCTGGTCAGCCCAACCCTGTTCAAACATAGGAAGGTTAAATAATAAAAAGCGAATTTTGTGGGTTCCTAGGAATTCAAATTATAAACCATGTAAACAGAAGCTTTTCCTAGCCTTATGAAAAAACTAAAACAAATAAGAAAATTAGATCTATGGACACTTTTCAGAATTTCCATCCAAACCATTCTCCTACTTCCTAGTGGGTGCTCAGTATTTCAAGAGTTCCCACTCACCAGAAATCATGGTTGTCTTTATTTTGACTAGAATTATTATTTTATTTTTTTTTTAAGATTTTATTTATTTATTTATTAGAGAGTGAGCGAGAGAGAAACAGCATGAGAGGGGAGAAGGTCAGAGGGAGAAGCAGGCTCCCCGCTGAGCCGGGAGCCTGATGTGGGGCTTGATCCCAGGACCCTGGGATCATGACCTGAGCCGAAGGCAGTCGCTTAACCAACTGAGCCACCCAGGCGCCCGAATGACTAGAATTATTATTTTAGTATCATCCTATCAGGAAGAGCATATTACTGATTAAACTTGTTGCCTGGGAAAGGGCGTCTCACACACTTACTGGTTGACGTTCGTACAATGAAGGTACACTCGGAGTTTACTTCCGTCTGGACCTTTCACACTTGCCATAAACACACGGGTGCCCACCAATTTCTTGAACAGAAGAGATAGCCAGTAATCCTAGTTGTGGTGGTTGGGGAGAGAAGGAACAAAAATAGATCTTTTTTTTTTAAGATTTTACTTATTTATTTGTCAGAGAGAGGGGTGGAAAGCACAAGCAGGGGGAGCGGCAGGCAGAGGGAGAAGCAGACTCCCCACCGAGCAGGGAGCCCGATGCGGGACTCGATCTCAGGACCCTGGGATCATGACCTGAGCCGAAGGCAGACGCTTAACGACTGAGCCACCCAGGCATCCCCAAAAATAGATCTTCACTTATTTCTTTAACAAAAACAGCAAGAGCAAATAGTCAATCCTACAAAGGCAGTGACTGTTATTCTAGAATATTTAAATGGCCTACATCTTTTGATCCATGTTCCCACCGTGAATCTGAGAGCAATTTCTTGTTTGCTGCTTTTTATTATTGGAGGACTATATTTGCAAAATTCAGAGGGCCATGACCACTAGGAGATATATCTCAAGAATGTAATTCATTGCTGAGAGAGTTTAAATATCCTTTATTGTCTATCATCCAAGAATTCGAAGCAAAGCTCAAAGCAGAACTTTTAGATATGCACATGTACACACTCACACACACACAAAAGCAAGTCTTACAATAAAACTTCTACCAGTTTAAGAGATTAAAATAATTTCTTTTTTTAAAGATTTTTAAAAGTTTTTAAGTAATCTTTACACTTAACAGGGGGCTCGAACCCACAACCACGAGATCGAGAGTCGCCCACTCCACCAACTGAGTCAGCCAGGTGCCCCTAAAATAATTTATTTTAGAACCTTATAACCCCCCTTCCTGAATAAAGTAGTGGATTAGGCAATGGTCATTACTAGCTATCAAGGTAAAAAAAAAAGAGAGAGAGAGACAACCAGACATTATATGCCTCTTGTTGGAAGCATGTGACATCTCCTATAAATAATTATTGCAAAACAAAACACAAAACAAAAATCTAAATAAGCTTAAGCTTCTAGGTCTAACTGCCAGTTTACAAGAAACAGAGGAACATGCTAAAGGATAGCACAGGAATGAATTTAGCAAAATCCAGAACATGGGAAACACTATAGAACAAATTACCTGCTTTCTTTAATTAATAAATTCCACGGGACAAAAAGGGGGTGGGAGGGGAAACTTCAAGATTAATAGATTTAAGAGATATTTCACCCAAATGCAATATATGGATCTTGCTTGTATTCTGATGTGAACAAGCAAACTATTAAAAACATGTGAGACAATAAGGAAAATGTGGAACACCCACTGACGCAACATCTGATGATATGGAGGAATTACTGTCAGTATTTTACAGTATAATAATATTTAGTGTTTGTATAAAGGAGATACATCCTGACTTACTTACTTAGGTGATACGGTGCTACAGCTGAGATCTGCTTCAAAGGAATCCAGTGGGTGGGAGGTGAGGAGTGGGGAGGACTAGAGAGTAAACAGAAGTGGGGATTTATATGCTTTTCTCTCTACTTTGAAATTTTCCATAATAAAAAGTGTTTTTTTTTTTCAAAGAGCCCTACTCAGTGTATACCCCAACTCTTCCCTCCTCAGCTGAGGAAATGTAGACCCAACAGGGCAAACACGTTTTGTTTCTCTGTTTACATTCAAATTTTTCACTGGAGAGAAGAGTAGAATCAATTAAGCATTTATAAAGGAGATCTAACTTCAGTGTGGTTTGGTGACTGAGTGGAAAGCATTCAGGCCTCGGAGCCGGGATCTGTATGGGATTCTAGAATAACATGGAACAGCTGTGTGACTTCCCTTACCCAACCTTGTTTCTGTTTGAACGTCCTCATCTGAAAAATGGATCAAAGACACTGCCTTGCCAGCTTCCAGGATGGTTATGCAAATCCAGTAAGAAAAGACCTGTAGGGGTGCTTGGGTGACTCATTCAGTTGGGCTTCTGACTCTTGATTTCAGCTCAGGTCATGATCTGAGGGTCGTGAGATCAAGCCCTGCCTCGGCTCCTCGCTCAGCATGGAGCCTGCCTAAGATTCTCTCTCCCCCTCTCTCTCTGCTCTTCCCTCCCCCACCCCCACGTTCGTTCCCTCTCAAATAAATAAATAAAATCTTTAAGAAAATTAAATTAAATTAAATGTAAAAACCCCATACTACGTTCCAAGTGGCCCACATTGAAAACATTATTCTGCTTCTCAATTTCTTCTCTTGGGACACAAAAATATTAAAATGAATGGTCTCTAAGGTTTCTTCCAATTCATCATTCCACGGATTGGCTGCCTACTGAGAGTACTGAATTTCCTGAGAGGATTGACTCTTCATAGGAGCTTGGTACAAGGGGCACTCAGTATACTCCCGTCTCCTCACAGCAATGGGAAAATAACGATCACTTACAGGTAGAGGTTTGAAGTTTTCATCCACTAAGTGGTAGTTTCCGGCTCCGAAGAGCACTTGCCTCATCACCACTTCTATGCCCATTCTGGCCGACAGGCCCAATTTATCCAGCCACCTGGAATACAGTGAGGCCCAGCTCTCTTCAGGTTTGGAAAACAAAAAAAACTCAATTCTAATTACACACTATTCTGAATGATTCATCTATGTGGGAGGAATTGACAGGAAACCAGAAAAGTGGTATTAATTATAAATAAGCCAATCAAATGAAATGGGGACTATCCTTCCCTTCACATGTTCCCACACTTGAGCATGATAATAAATCATAGAATACTATTAATATGCCATAGGAGTTCCTTTCAGGGTAAGAAAACTTCTACAAAGCAGAGTAGACAAATTTGCACCCTACAGGCACTCACTCTCCATCTTGCTGGATACCTTCCCCACCTCCCCACCCCCAGGCCCATGTGAGGAAGAAAAGGGTGAAGAAGAAAAGGCAGCTTGTAGTCACCAGTAGTAAAATGTGAAGTAAGTAGAATCACACCTCAACTTTCATGGCTATCTCCCTGCACCCCGTCCATCTTTGGCTAATGGCAAGACAAACATCTTTATTCTTAACTCTCCTCCTCATGCCCCCATGAGCAAAAAGGATTTGTTCTTTATTCTGGATTTACAAGAATGAGGGTAGGAGGGGAAAGAGAATTAAGTCCCAGTGTGAGGATACAGAACTATAGATTAAGAGTGTTAACGGAGTTACGGAATATAAGTAAACCAGTTGCTTAAAGCAATCAAGTTTGTGGTGGCTGGATGATGAGGGTGATTTAGTAAGTCTTTAAACTCATTGGTAGCTCCTCTGATGTGACCTCACGCTCTAAACTCCTTGGGAATCTATGAATAGAGCTTTATGTACACTAAGGATCCTTCTCAGACTCAAACCTCTAGATGCACTCATTTACGATCTCTCTCAGAAGAAGGAATCCTTGGCATATTTATGGGCCAAAACTAAGGAAAAGCACTTCTAAAGCAATTATTCATACAGTGATTAATTTGGAACACTCATTAAAGATGTCCAACAAACTTTAGTAAAACATGTTCTTGCAAAATCTGGCATGCATTTTGGGTCTCAGCCATAGAAACCATCTTTGATCAGCTTTTGGGCTGATGAACTGTCTCAATAGAAGCCGTTTAATAAAAGGACAGGAGAATGTTGCAGCCTGATCCCCAAGGCAATGCTGCTTCACTCACATAAAGCCAGCCGCAAAGGTGTTGGACAGCAAGGGTGCTCCACCCCCATACGCAGAGCTCGTTTCTCCTAACCAAACCTTCTTGTGGGGTCTGGTCTCCTCGACAACCTATGCAACAGGAGAGTCCCTGTTAATTTGCAAACAAGCTGACCAGCTATGATATTGAAGATTAATGACATTCAAAACCTTGTATTCCCAGACCGATTTGTCCAATATAGTTACAAAATATGTCTGTGGTCATTTAGGTCTTGGGCAATTAACTTTTATTGGAATTCTAAGTGTGGAAGGAACTTAAGTCATCCCCTTCCTATGGCCTTGGAAAGTTAATGCTACCAAAAGGCTATTGGAAGTATTTTGAATTTTTAATCGATACACATGAATAAGACCTGATGCTGAGGGGGACTGAAGTGAGTAAGTGCCTGTTATCTAAAGAAAAACACATAAATGTATAGACATATAGAATTTAGAATTAGCTAGACTGCAAAAATAAAAACTCTGGATTTACAAAAGTCCCTCCTTATCCATGGTTTTGCCTTCTGCAGTACCAGTTACCTGCGGTTAACTGTGGTCTGGAAGCAGATGATTCTCCTTCTGACCTATCTTCATTAGGTCACTAGTAGCCTAATGCCACGTCACAACACATATGTCATTCCCCCCACTTCATCTGGTCACATATGCATTATACCATCTCACATCATCACAAGAAGAGTGAGTGCAGTCCAGTAAGGTATTTTGAGAGAGAGACCACATTCACCTAACTATTATTATAGTACACTGTTATAATTGTTCTATTTTATACTATCGTTGTTAATCTCTTTCTGTGCCTAATTTATAAATTAAACTTTATCACAGGAATGTATGTATAGGAAAAAGTATATATATAGGGTTTGATATTATCTGTGGTTCCAAGCATCCACTGAGGGTCTTGGACCATATCCCCTAGAAAGAAAGGGGACCTCTCTCCATTAGGAAAAAAAAAAAGACTATTACCTGAAAAATTTTTTGCACAGATGAAGTAAAAGTGTCCAACACATCAGGGTTTAGGAAATCTTCTTTGGTAGCAATTCGTCCATTCAAGTAGTAGCTAAATTATTCAGAAAATATTCAGAAAAAAATAGCGAACTGTGCTTTCTGCTTTTAAGTTAATTGGCCACCTTGCTCTCCTTTCTACCTCTTCCCACCCCTCTGTTATATTAAAAAAAAAAAAAAGGCAGAAGTTCTAGCAAGAAGAGACAAAGATGGAAGAGGATCAGTTATTCTGTCTTCTTTTTTAAAGATTTTATTTATTTATTTGACAGAGAGAGAGAGCCCAAGCAGGGGGAGCGGCAGGCAGAGGCAGAAGCAGGCTCCCTGCTGAGCAGAGAGCCGGCCATGGGACTCACAAGGCCGTGGGACTCAATCCCAGGACCCCGGGATCATGACCTGAGCCGAAGGCAGACGCTTAACTGACTGAGCCTCCCAGGCATCCCTCAGTTACTGTGTCTTGAAAAGACATAGTCAGAAGTGCAGGTACTGGGGCGCCTGGGTGGCTCAGTCGTTAAGTGTCTGCCTTCGGCTCAGGTCATGATCCCAGGGTCCTGGGATCAAGCCCCACATCGAGCCCCACATCGGGCTCCCTGCTCAGCGGGAAGCCTGCTTCTCCCTCTCCCACTCCCCCTGCTTGTGTTCCCTCTCTCGCTGTCTCTCTCTGTCAAAAAATAAATAAAATCTTTAAAAAAAAAAAAAAGTGCAGGTACTTAGAGGTTACCTGGTCTTTGGCAAGCATATTGATTTTAGCTACTTATCTACTCCACGATTTAAATGATAGCGTGCCTTGATCTTATAGAAACTACCACATCATTTAAAATAAAGTTTAAGTGTTTGTTTTATTAATATTAAAAGTCCAGTACACTGCTGCTTGAGATACTATTTGTTTCTTATTTGAACTATGTCAATTAGTAGTTGAATGGAAATGATTTTTTGAAAGCTAAGCAGTAAGGAAAACTAGCACTAGTTTCTTAGTACAAAGAGCAGGAGACATACTTACTGGTGCCATGTAAGTGAATCAATCACTTCACCCCCAGCCTTCAGGAAACTAGAAAAAAAAATCTGTTATGATCTTTACTTAATCCTCATACGCACAATATATGCACGGGAGTTCTATTGCCTAGAAATGGGCTGCTTACTGCCTTAGCATCAGGCAAACACAAACTTCCTAATTCTGATACAAATTATATTGTAGGTTCCATTGGCCCCAGATCCTTGGTATTCTGAACCAGTCAGCATTTGCTCTTTTGGTAAAACATATGCTTAGGTAGCAAATGGTTTAATAACAGGTGGACCATTGAGAATTCTCCACCAGAGAGAAGTATTCTTTTTAAGAAAAGTGGTTCTGCTTTTTCTAGTTCCTACCTTCTCAGTATCTTGAGAGTCTTTCCTCGAGGCTGGCCAACATCAGGACCATAGAGATTCGCAGTTTTGAAAGTGGTTTTTCCTAGAAGTTTATGCAACTTGACAAAATCTTCTCCTAACTGCAATCCATTGATGAAAATACCAGCCTTCTTACGGAAACTGTTAGGTTCTGAAAGACAGCAGTTCTGAAGGTAGTCACGCACCTAGAAATTTTGTATTTGAAAGCAAACTTAAAAGCAGCATATAAAAGCAAGAAAATATTTCCCAGTTACAAAAACTTAGAATTCAGAGGCAAGAAAAGGAAAAGCCCTCACTATGAAGAAGTTATTTCAGTTAAACAGAAATGTAAATGGCGTAACTAAAGTGTAGGGGGTATTACAATGATTTGAAGTTAATAATGGGGATATTAAACTAATGGATATTTGAGGAATAGTCTATATCCAGTATTTAATAAACTGATTTACTTAAAAAGGACAAAAAGTTTGGGTGGGAGGGGAAGACACTGAAAAACCGATTTCTACGATGCCATTAAAAGCCTTATTGAGACTGTTTATTCACAAATTATCTGTGCAGGTGAGCCTGGAAGTAGCCATGCCGAAGACATGGGAGGGAGGCACAGAAGTGTTCAATCTACTTCCCCAAACACCTTGCCCAGGCTCTCCCTTGCTCCCTTCTCCTTCTTTCTGGAAAGCAGACCTCTCCTTTGCAAAAGGGGGCCCGAGGAGGAGGGAAACAGGATGGCATGGCTCTGTTATCTTTCTCCGAAGAGCAGAAGGAGCTGGGGATGGGTACAGCAGAAAAGTAGGGAGGGAGGGATATATAGAGATGGGTAAGAACGGGTTCAGATGATCCATTCTTCATGTGGTTGCCATTAAAGTTGTTCAGCATCGAGCCAAGGTATGGTTCCCTCTGCCCCCATACTGCGCTCTGTGCTTCAATTGCCAGTCACCCTTAGCAACCTCATCCCCAGATCTGCCTCTAGACATTACTGCAATACATGGCACCATATACATGTATCTTATTTCTTCGCTTGCTTTCTTGTCGGTCTGGCTCCCTTCCTCTAGAATGGAACTCCCAAGAAAGCAGGGACCTTGCTCTGGAGTCAGACTACCTGGGTTCAAATCCCAAGTCCTCCACTTGGTAGCCCAGCATCACACAGCTATTTAACTAACTTCTTTGTGCCTCTTTTGTCTTCCTTAGAAGGAAGGTCATAATTGTATCCGCCCCAGTGTGGTTATAAAGAGAAAATAATACTTATGGAATGCTCAGAACAGTGCCTGGAATGTAGTATGTGCCCATCATATTACTACACCTCATTGCCCATTTTAGTTTCGGTTCTATTGGCTCATGTGTGGAAAAAGCTCTATAAATATGCTTAAATGAATGTGGCTAATCATTAGTACTTTAGTTAGAATTTACAAGTTCTTTGCCAAAAAGTGAAGAAGGAAATCATGAGGAGCTGGCCCTGGGTAGTATTCTACACTAAGAACTTCTTGCTTAAGCGTATCGTGATGGTTGGGGGATGGAGTTGCTGAAATTAACCGACAAGTTGAGAAACAGAGAAAGACATGAAAGGGCAAAAGCAAAAGTGCCTGCTTCCCAGTGTTGCTGAGTCCAGCCCGCCAACCGTAATAGGTTTAAGCAATCCTGAAAATGTCAAGTGAGCCCAGGAGCTGTGGAAGTGTCTGGGTCCAACCAGTTGTCTTCAGCTCAAGTGTAACATAAACTAGGATTCACAATAGGTCCTAGGATATACAAAGGAGTGTTCTGACATAAGCAATTCCAAAAGTTGCACTGTTGAGCACTGGTACAAGTATGCTGAGCCAAAAGTATATTTGCTAATATTAAAAAGAATGTCATAAACAGTTACAACTAATGCCAAAGGGGAATCTCCTTACTAATGAAATGTCTCAGGGGCACTTACCATTGCCTAGTTCCCAAGAAATGTTATAATTCTTGGAAGAGCAATAGTCCAGGAGCAACTGAGCGTTAGAACTGTTCCACTGCAAATCTGCTGATCGTAGTAAGGCATTTAGCCCAAAGATCAAGTCCAGTCCTGAGCAATTTGCAAAAGTATACAGCATATCCACAGAGCTTTCTAAAAGAAAAATGTTGCAATTTAATGGCTAGGTCAGCACCACATAATGAAGGCCTCCAGATTTGTTCTCCAACGGATTACTATTTTCGTTGTTAAACTGAAGGAATTACAGTCCTAATGAGTGACTATAATTAGACAGGCAAATTAAAACATTAAAACATTAAAAATTAATAGGACTTCATTTACTTCAGCTGTTGATTCAGCTTTCCACGCTGAACCACGTAAAGAACGAGAAGCTTTGGTCTGGCACTCTGGTTTCGTTCAAATGGCCTCAGGGGAATTCACGCCCAGGTCACACTGTCATTAGTCAACAGAAGCCACACTCTTCATAATTGAAACATCTCTGCTCACAAACTCAGTCACAGAATATTTTTGGTAAATTTCATTCTATTTAAAACAATTTTTGGGAAAATTCACGTATAGGGTTTGTTAATTTTAAATAAGTAAAATTTGACATTAAAAAATTGGCCTAAGGCTATAGATCTGTGGTTTCCAAACTAGGTGCCAAGACATCCTGGCAAGCCTCAAGAAATTCGCCACCTTGTTGTGAGATTTAGCAAAGGAAAATATAGACAACTAGTTAAGTTTGGACTTCAGATAAATGAGGAATAATTTTTTATTGCATGTCTATGCAATATTTGAGAAATACTTACAGTAAAAAAAAATTAGTTTATCTGAAATTCAAACTCAGCCAAGCAACCCTATTCACACAGGCACTACAGGATCCTTTAGATTTGCAAGGGAAATATCAACTCTGTTGGACGTGACAAGAACTATTACTAGTAAGTTTTTGGACTTAACTTAATAATTGAAACTCTTAGGTATTTACTTGGGGCTAGGTAAGATAAATTTAAAATTAAAACAATTGGGGCGCGTGGGTGGCTCAGTCGTTAAGCGTCAGCCTTCGGCTCAGGTCATGGTCCCAGGGTCCTGGGATCGAGCCCCGCATCGGGCTCCCTGCTCGGCGGGAAGCCTGCTTCTCCCTCTCCCGCTCCCCCTGCTTGTGTTCCCTCTCTCGCTGTGTCTCTCTCTGTGTCAAATAAATAAACAAAATCTTCAAAAAAAAAAAATTAAAACAATTTAAACAATTACTGAGTCACTTAAGTGCCATAAAGGTTTGGGAACTTTTGAACTCAGCTTCTCTAACCATCAGCTAGTCCAAAATCACTTCTTGAGAGTAGCGACAATGTCAGTGTGAATATCATCTTCAAGTCAGGTATCGAATGCATAATGTCTGTAATTTTCATATATATTTAGAGTGGTTGAATAGAAATTCACTCTTGAACTTAACTAGTTTAAAAAATTCTAAGTGAGGGCGCCTGGGTGGCTCATTTGGTTAAGTGACTGCCTTCGGCTCAGGTCATGATCCTGGAGTCCCTGGATGGAGTCCCGCATCGGGCTCCCTGCTCGGCAGGGAGTCTGCTTCTCCCTCTGACCCTCCCCCCTCTCATGTGCTCTCTCTCATTCTCTCTCTCTCAAATAAATAAATAAAATCTTTAAAAAAAAAAAATGGGGGCACCTGGGTGGCTCAGTTGGTTAAGCGACTGCCTTCAGCTCAGGTCATGATCCTGGAGTCCCGGGATCGAGTCCCGCGTCGGGCTCCCTGCTCGGCGGGGAGTCTGCTTCTCCCTCTGACCTTCCCGCCTCTCATGTGCTCTCTCTCTCAAATAAATAAATAAAATCTTTAAAAAAAAATTCTAAGTGAATTACTGGGTGAGCATAGCAGAGAAACCCTCAATTTAATATTGTCGGTAAAGGCTGAGGGGCAGGAACGTCTCTCGGGAGTTGTTTGAGGTGTTTTGGGCATTGGCTGTGTCATGCACGGCTGCAGAGCTGCCATCTATCATCAGGGAGTTATGGGCAGCAGGGGTGGAAAAGCTCTCTGGAAAAGCCCAGCATTCCACTGGATCCTGAGCCACAGTTTGGGATGGCATAGAGCCTTGGGGATTGTTGAGTTCTCCCCAAACCTCCACCCTCATGTTTCCATGAGGAAGCTGACACCCAAGGAAATGAAGTGCTTTGGCCAGTACGGCATAGCTACTTGGTGACAGTGCCATTACTAGGGCCTGTTGTTAAAGGGGTGACTCCAATGTCTTAGTCACAGCTCCATGTTAGACATACATATTGGAAAACCACGCTGTAGAAAGTTTCCTGGATCAGAAATCCTAAGACCTGAGCTCCAGGACCCAGTCTCCCACTTATAGACTGTGAGTGAGGTGACCGCTTTACCTGGCATGAGCCTCAGCTATGGATCCACGATCCTAGAATTTGCACCATCATGTGCCTACTCACAAAACCGAGGTTGAAATGACATACGTGAAAACCCTTTGTAAACCATAAAAAGCCTTTATAGGTATCAGGCACTGCCACCACCTCGTCCCTCAATGGCATTTTCAAAAAAACCTAGAACGCTTGCATTTCAGAGTATTTATTCAACTCATACTTGATTCTTTGTCTGTTTCATTTTTCCAAATGCACTTGGAATTTATATAGCTTAACATTCTATGTTTCCTACAACATAATAGTAACATCTCCTAGAATAAGGGCTGTATATTACTGAGTTAGAATCTACTCTTAAAAAAAAAAAAAACAAAAAAAAACCCAGTCAGCCTACTCTGTCCTCAAAATAAGAACAATAAGAAAACTCACAGCTAAGGGGTGCCTGGGTGGCTCAGTCGGTTAAGCGTCTGCTTTCGGTTCAGGTCATGATCTCAGGGTCCTGAGATCGAGTCCCGCATCAGGCCCTTGCTCAGTGGGGACCCTACTTCTCCCTCTGCCTGTCACTCCCCCTGCTTGTGCTTGCTCTCTCCCTCTCTCTGACAAATAAATAAAATTAAAAAGAAAACAAAAGAAAGGGGCGCCTGGGGGTCTCAGTCGTTAAGCGTCTGCCTTTGGCTCAGGTCATGATCCCAGGGTCCTGGGATCGAGCCCTGCATCCGGCTCCCTGCTTGGCGGGAAGCCTGCTTCTCCCTCTCCCACTCCCCCTGCTTGTGTTCCCTCTCTCGCTGTGTCTCTCTCTGTCAAATAAATAAATAAAATCTTTAAAAAAAAAAAAAAAGAAAACTCACAGCTAAGTATCCAATTCCCAATCAATACCCTTATTCTACGAGAGGGTGGAAAGATCCCCGGGGCCAGATAATCTAAATGACACACTAGAATCAGCACTGATTCTTTCTCTGGCCTTATGCCATGTCTGTTTACATAAGGGTGTCCATTTCCAGTGTGGGACTGGGTGATGGAGGGGGAGGACTCAGGTGATGAGGAAGAGAGGTGGAGAAGGACGGAGAGCAAAGAATTAGCTCATTAAGTAGAACTATTTGCATAAGGAAGTTCTTTTTGCAGTCACACCCGGAATTATATCTGTAACACTGCTTCCTCTACCTGCCTAAACAGGCTTACAGTTTGTAGTCTCATGACAAATGTTTTTGTCATCTTCTACTTAAGCGAAACCCACCATCCAATGGGTCCTGTAATTGGAAAACTTGCCTGTATCTTCTAGGACACCTGTGTTAAGGGTGTGGGCCACTGACTAAGCAATCAGTCGGTGCCATGATAGACACATTAAAGGACTGTCCTTGCCACCATAGACTTTTGCTATCTCTTCCCTTGGCCAATGCCAGCCCAAGTTCCTCAGGCATCACCAACCTCAGCCATCAGTGCAGAACAATGTGTGGAAACACCTATAGGCTTCTGAGATACTTCCTACTATAATGAGTTGGTGCCCAGACTAAACGCAGTGCATTCCTATCTATATGTTTCTAAGACATGCCTGTTAAAACAAAGAATTTCAAACCAGGAGTCAAATGTTTCCAGATGCAAATAAACTATCCGTATTTGTTAAATATTTTAGCCAATAGGGTGGCTGCAGTTACAATGACCTAGTTACATAGTTAGTGAAGGAACTTTCTTCTGGTGGAGGAACTATGAAGGTCCTAGTCCCAGAGGCAGGGAAAGATGGTGGAAACCTACCATCTTGATTCCAGAAAGATTGTGTGAGGTAGGAAACTGGTATAAACTGGTATAATGTTTAATATGAGGCAAAATAAAGTAGAAATCAATAGATCACCTAATACCATGGAGTCTTCTCTTAGCAGACCTATATCATATTGATTTATTATAGGTGAGACCTACTGCTATGGGTCTCTTGTACTCTTGTCATTCCCTTCCTGGGATTGAGATGGCCCTGTGTTATGTCAAATTCCATTCAACCATAGATCATGTTATTAAAGTGTCAGAGTTGTTCCCCTACCCCCTTTAAAATGCAGTAAATAATTTAGAGGACTGCATTATCTATTAACATGTAAACTATTTTCTGATTTCTTATGTGTCACATCTTTTCTGTACCTTAGAAATAAAAAATATAAAAATAAAAATCCATTGGATACATTGACATCCAGATAATATCCAGTAAAATCTTTCAAAGATAAGTGATCTACTTCTAGTAATGTTCTCTTAGAAATGCCGAGTGACCCAAATTAACTACAAGATAATTTATTTTTCAAAAATCAAAAGACAGTTGTAGAGTATCTGAGCAGGTTATTCCCTTAACTGAGATCTGGGGCAACATCATCCCTTAGTTGGGTCTAAAACATCAACTTTCTTTTTTTTTTTTAGATTTTATTTATTTATTTGACACAGAGAGAGAGAGCACAAGTAGGCAGAGCAGCAGGCAGAGGGAGAGGGAGAAGCAGGCTCTCCGCTGAGCAGGGAGCCCGATGTGGGGCTCGATCCCAGGACCCTGGGATCACGACCCGAGCTGAAGGCAGCCGCTTAACCGACTGAGCCACCCAGGCGCTCCTAAAACATCAACTTTCAGATAAAAATATTTTTCATAGTTAAATGAGGACGGCTTGTTTCAGTTGTTTTAAAGCCCTGCATGACAACATCTTCCCATTTTGAAGACTGGATAACTGTTTCAGTGAATGGAAATAAATTCCTGGTTCGTCGAGCTAGTTCTATGTCTGCAAAGCCACAGAGGAAAGAAAAAGAGAGAGCTGCTTGATGGCCAACACTGTCTGGCATGACTCAGGCTTCCACTGCCTAATGGTACACCAACTCATAATTTAGGGGTTGCTTCTGGGAGGAGAGATGGAATGGATGACGAGGTGTGAATGGTTTTCACATCTTGCTCTTTTTTTTCCCCTAAAGATTTATTTTTAAGTAATCTGTACACCTAGCATGGGGCTTGAACCCTCAACCCCGAGATCAAGAGTCGTAGGCTCTACTGACTGAACTAGTCAAGCGCCCCCATTGTTTACTCTTCATACTTTTGTACTTCACTTTTACACAAGGACTGTATCTGTGTCTTCCTTGACTTCCTAGTTCTTCAGAGCAGTAAAGGTCATTATTAGCTCGTGAATGATTTCTAGATTTCACTTCATGGCTAGTAGGCAAAGTCAGGTGAAGAAATGAGAAAAAAAAAAAAAAAAAAAAAAAACAGAAGTTTTAGGTTCCATTAACTCTTAACACAACTGCTATAGGGCTTACATGGTTCAAGCCCAAGTTCAAGCTATCCATATATTTTGGGGGCTGGGACACCAGCAGGTGCCTTTCATCTCTTACTTGAGTAAGTGCTGTTCTTGAACTTTTTCTGATACTGTTCTCTGAGCAGCAATTGTTCCTGGAAGGGCCATTCCAACTGTAACCTCTTCTCTACATCAGAAGGGATGGATCCAGATTTGCACATATCTGCAAATGGAAGAAATAATTTAGAGGATCTATTTTCACAGTGGTAAGGTTGAAATCCCATACATTTATTTCATTACCTATTTATGTGCCTAAAGCAGTATAATTACATTTCTGGTATGAGATCAGAGAAAGATATATTCTGTTACACACGTCAAATTTGTTGGCTAACCAATCACCACACAAAAAACCACCAAAGGGCAGGTTTCCTAAGAAATACTGGACATACCCTGGACACAGATACATTGGACATGACTTCAGTTTATTTAACAATTCAGAAGGCTCCTCAGAAACTTCAAATTGCTAGAGAACCCCACCGAAGAAAACATAGTTCAATTCTCTTAAGATTCACTTTCAAAATACACAGGAGTTTGTTTCGCTGGACTCTATCTGCTTTGGGTTGATTTCCTCTTGCCATAATGATGGGACAGGAAATGTTGACTTTTTTTTTTTCCTTCAAATACGATATCCTCAAAGCTTCTGAGACCACCACATGGGCAATTGGAAAAGTCAACCACTATGCTGTCAGGCAGACCAGACTTCTTTATCACAAGGGCAGCAGAGTTGTTGGGCGCTGGCTGCCAGGGCGTGCTGACCCGCCAACAACTTCCTTTCTGGGAAGCTGCACATTCTGGCTTTCTGGCAGCCGGTGCCTCATCCATCCCTGTGCTCAAAAAGGATGTTTGAGAGGCACTTGACACCTCCTATCTCCCACCACATATACACACAGGATGAGGAAAACTGATGAGCAAAGGAGAGTTTCTGGTCTGAACTTAAGAGACCTTTCAAACACACATGACCGATGGGAATGGTCAAGTCTAAGCATAAATGATTCCAATATGTCACTTTAAGAGAATTCTCCTGCTTTTTTCCATTTTTTTCTAATTACTCTTCTATCAATTTTGGCCCAATTACTGATTAACTGTTCTGGACACTTCCTACCTGAAGAAAATAGAAGGAAAATATGTAATATATGAAATAATGAAATATTATTCACTAATATATGCATGATGCATACATTATTATAATTCAACTATATATACACCGTATTTTTCATAATTGTTAGAATAATGATTTAACTTCCATTTGATGTCTGTAAAGTACTTATGAAAGACATAGGGCAAATCCTCGTCACTCCCTAAGGCAGGTTTCTCAGGGGGAGCCAACAGACTTCCAAATATCAGAATCACCTGAGGAGCTTGCTAAGCTCGTAATCTAAGGTTGGAACACAGAATCCAAATATTCAAACTCACCCCAGGTGACTACGGGTAGTCAATAAAGTTTGACAGTCACTGCCCAATAAATCAAATCTTAAAATCCAGTCTAAGAAGCAGAGCATATCTCCACACCCTCTTGGTGTACCTTCTATTCACATTCTATTTTCAGAATAAATGGGTTGCAATCCATTGCTTGTGTCTTCGGCTGGAAATACTCTTTTCAGTTTGACACATTTCTGCCCACACGCTCCCACTAAGCAGCTGTGTCCTTCAGCTACAATCATTGTTCTATTTACAGCACAATTAACTCTCAGTTACGCCCAGCACAATTTTTTGTGTGAGGTCTCACATTCCTGAAAACATTGGGAGGAGGACACCTGCCCCCTACTTCCTCCTTTTGTGAGAGTGCCTCCATCGGGCAGCCGGGAGCCCTCGGTTTCTTACTGTTAGATGGCAGCCAGAACACTTCTCTGAGAATGCTCAAGACTGACTGAAGTGAATTAAAACATATTGTGAATCTTTAAAAAGTGCACCCTGGGGCGCCTGGGTGGCTCAGTTGGTTGAGCGACTGCCTTCGGCTCAGGTCATGATCCTGGAGTCCCGGGATCGAGTCCCGCATCGGGCTCCCTGCTCGGCAGGGAGTCTGCTTCTCCCTCTGACCCTCCCCCCTCTCATGCTCTCTTTCTCTCTCTCTCATTCTCTCTCTCACACACACACAAAAAAAATTAATTTGACAATCCTAGTGATGATTAAAAGAAAGGAACCCAGGGGCGCCTGGGTGGCTCAGTTGCTTAAGCGACTGCCTTCGGCTCAGGTCATGATCCTGGAGTCCCGGGATCGAGTCCCACGTCGGGCTCCCTGCTCGGCGGGGGGTCTGCTTCTCCCTCTGACCCTCCCCCCTCTCATGTACTCTCTCTCTCTCATTCTCTCTCTCAAATAAATTAAAAAAAAAATAATAATAATCTTTAAAAAGTTCACCCTGGTTGCCTTGAGACTGCCAGTAACTCCTCTCTTCAAAGGTCGGTTCTTTTTGGGGATCGAAAATGAGAAAGTCCGTCTTGGTGCCACCAAATCGTAGGTGTGCCGGAGACAAACCTCTAGCCAAAGTGCGAAGCTTTGGAGAACTGTTAGAAGACAAGCAAGAAATTAAAAGTATGTTTTCCAGGACACTCCAGTCTAACATGTTTACTCTTGAGGTGGACCTATTTCTTAATATGTAGCGGTACGGGGCTTGGAGGGAGAAGTCCTATTGCTATAACGGGGAAGTCTTCTCAGTCGGAATCTTTCTAAGTGCGAGATTGCACATCTAGGCGCCTGCAGGCAACTTGGAGCTCTGACTCTGGCAAGAACTTATATTTTAATTTGACAAGTAGGACAGTGTTCAGTACTTTCAAAAGACTCATAACCTTTTATGATTGATGGAGGAAAAGAGGTTAAGAGAGTGGGCACTATAGGAAAGATGACTCTGTTTCTTTGAAAAATAGATTGTCTTCAAAAATGTATGTTCTCGGGGCCCCTGGGTGGCTCAGTAGGTTAAGCATCGGACTCTTGATTTTGACTTGGTCATGATCTCGGGGTCTTGGCATGGCCCCACGTCAGGCTCCACACTCATCAGGGAGTCTGCTGCTTGGGATTCTCTCCCTCTGCTCCCCACACTTGTGCTCATGCTCTCTCTAAAATAAATAAATCTTGGGGCACCTGGGTGGCTCAGTCAGTTAAATGTCTGCCTTTGGCTCAGGTCATGATCCCAGGGTCCTAGGATGGAGCCCTGCATCGTCAGGCTCCTTGCTCAGCAGGGAGTCTGCTTCTCCCTCTCCTCCCTGCTCATGTTCTCTCTCTCTCAAATAAATAAATAATCTAAAAAAATTATAAAATAAATCTTTTTAAAAATGTAAAAAAAAAGTTTATGTTCTCAGATAAGTTTATAAATGAGTTAGGATTCTTCCTCTTCTCCCTAACTCTGGCTTTCAAGGAAAACCATCCTTCTAAATTTAAGCCAAATGAATTAGAATTAGATAAGATTCTAATTCCTATCATCAACAACTCTAATTTGAGCAATTCTAAATGCATATCTCATCAAGTCAAAAATGCTGCTGGTAGGTGCCTATTATTGCTCAGAATGGCACCAAATGCTCTAGAATGGAATCAGAATGCTTTACAATCCCTTCCTTAAAAAGATGAAGATGTCATGAATATTTTAATGAACAAAATGAAGATATCAGAAGACACAGGTAATGGGGACACCTGCCATACATTTCTGAAGTCTCATACATGTGATCCTGGCCACACTATTCTCTGAATTCTCTTAAAACACGTAAAACCAATGCCGTATAGTTCTTTGGAATGGTCCAATTAATTAGCTTCCATGTGGGTTCTTTCACATTGGAAAATCATTCCAGGAGGACTAACTGGCAATATGTCTTAACATCTGAGGAATTAGAGACCTGACCTAAAATTTAAAATTTTTAAATTTTTAAATCTAAAATTTTAGGATACTGCTGAACTATATATACTGCTATGTAAAATGTTCTAAAGATGACTTTATTTATACTTACGAAAGAGAACTTAAAAGATGGAAATAGACCAAAGGATAAGTCTTCTGCCTTAAAAAACTCCAGCAATTCCTCCTCACCATTCTTTTGTTTGTTTGTAACTTACTGTACTACCTAGGCATTTTTGCCTTCATGATCCTCTTCTTCCATTAAAAAAATATATATATATATTTAAATTTATATGTCATGATGATATTTCTATAAAGACAAACATGTGAATATTATATATTAAAACATTTTCTTTGACCTAAAAGTTCATTTTCTTTGGATCTTACAAGAAGTTAGAAGATTTTAGAAGTTAGAAGATTTTCATGGGCCCCTAAGTGCGGAAACACAGCACAAAGTGAGGCTTCAGAAACATTATCGGCCTGGGATTCAGCGTTAACTGAAGCACCGGGCAACACCAAAGAACGCCAGGAAGGACGGTCTGTGCTGCGAAATCCTCACAACCACTTGAAAATAAAGGGAGATGCTAACGGGAACTAAGTAAGGATTCAGAAGAAAGCCATTTCCACTTTGCTACAAACCCAAACAAAAATAAGCGGTAGGGAGGGCAAGAGAGCGCTGTTGTTTGATGGGCACAGAGTTTCCTTTTGGGAAGATGAGAAAGTTCCAAGATGGGTGGTGGTGATGGTTGCAGTGTGAGTATACTTAATGCCACCGAACTACACTACACACTTGAAACAGTTAAATGGTAAGTTTTATGTTTGGTGTCTTTTACCACAATTAAAAGAAGCTGCAGACAGGAGCGCCTGGGTGGCTCAGTCGGTTAAGCTGCTGCCTTCGGCTCAGGTCATGATCCCGGGGGTCCTGGGATCGAGCCCCGCATCGGGCTCCCTGCTCGGCGGGAAGCCTGATTCTCCCTCTCCCTCTGCCTGCCTCTCTGCCTACTTGTTCTCTCTCTCTCTCTGTCAAATAAATGAATAAAATCTTTAAAAAAAAAAAAAAAAGAAGCTGCAGACAAGTGTGATTTCAACAATGAAAATAATATATATACAAGGTGATAACAGGGGTCATTCTATGTACTGAGATGGATGGTAGACTCTCTTCTGTATTTTATAAGTGTTCCATAATGAGCATATGACATTTTAATTTATACAAGGTGGTTTTATTTTTTAAGGATAAGCAAAGAAACCAAAATTTAGGAAGGGAGACATAGCCATCCGTTAATCAATAAATATTCACGGCAGGCCCACTCTGCCAGGCATTATGCTAGTTGCAGGGGATACAATAGGAAACAAGACAGAGAGAGCTGCTGTTCTCATATAATTTACAATCTTGCATATATATATATTTATACATACATATTTAAGGATTTATTATTTATTTATTTGAGGGAGAGAGAGAGACAGACAGCTTGCACAAGCGGGGAAGGGGCAGAAGGAGAGAGAAGCCCAAGCAGACTCCCTGCTCAGCACGGGGCCTGGATTGGGGAGGGAGGAGTGTTCGATCCCATGACCCTGAGATCATGACCTGAGCTGAAATCAAGAGTTGGACACTCAACTGACAGAGCCACCCAGGTGCCCCAAGTGCATACACATGTATTTAAACAGGTATATAGGCAATTCCAAAACAGTGCTATGAGAACACACAATGGGGATCCTAACCCAAACTCTGGGCTGGGGGTAGGGTGTGGTTAGAGGGTTTTGGGGGAAGTAGCTTCACCGTTTGACATTCAAAAGGAATAAATCTTATCCAGGTCAAAGATACTGAGGTGGGATTGAAGGAAGCGTTCTAGGTGTAGGGAAATGTCCGCAAAGGCAGAGGTAGGAGAGAATATGGCACCAATGAAGAGCTAACAGATGTGGTTAGAGCCTACAGACTGGGGGCAGGGAGAGGGTGGACTATAGAGGCTAATGGCCGCACCATGGAGGGACTGGGAGCCACCATGTCCTGGAATCCAACTTTGTATGAGGGCAGTTTAGAGCTATGGAAGGATTTAGGAGTGAGAAGGCCTCACCAGACTTCTATTTTAGAAGAGAATCTCAGGCTGCAGTGTAAATAACTGAATACAAGGACCAAGACTGTGGTCACATTAACATAAACAAGAAGTGATAGGCTGAGATAGGGTAACAGCCCTAGGAATGGAGAGAGGTGGGTAAATTCAAGACACCTGTGGAGGTAGAAATCCTGGATTTTGTGTTTAATTGGATATTACAGAAGAGTCAAGGATTACCCCCAGGGAAGCATCTTGGAAGATGGTAATATTTGCTGAGATGAAGAATAGGTGATAGACTGGAGATGGGGATGAGGGCAGGGGGAGAGGCTCAGTTTTGTAGAGTTGGAAATGTTAAAGCAACACCAAAAAACATATTTACATTTGGCCCTTGGCCATGTGTAATGGACAAGCTGAGGGACACATCCAGGTGAGATGCAGAATGGAGAGTCCTCGGTTTAAACGTCAGTGACTGGTAACCCCCAGGCCACGGGTGCAGATACACGGTCCCACAACTAATACAAGGAGCTTCCTCAGAGTCACTTCAGGCTGGCTCTGTCCCCCTGCCTTCAGTCAGGCATTGATTCCAGCCCTTGGCATTTTGACTGTGTTTGATGATAGAGGAAGCTCCTTTAGATTTTTTGTGTAGCTGGTACCAGAGACTGGTGCTCTCTGAGAAACAGAAGGAAAACTAGCACCATGTAGAAGGAGCTCAAGATACCTCAAGATACATATCTGCGCACAGCCTGGGTCAGATGCCTGAGTCCCGAGCCTACCTCCCAGAGATAGTGACTATACTACCTCAGGTCACTCTCAGTCACATTACCCTGCTTTGACTTTCTTCAAATCCTTCACCATTCTCTGAAATTAGCTTCCGTCTTGGTTTACTGTCTATCTCCCTTCCATGCCATGTAAGCTCTCACCTGTCTGGCTCATCAGAATCTCCTCAGCACCTAGACAAGCGCCGGGCACACAGCTGGTGCTCAATAAATATTGGTTAAGTGAATGAACAAGTGAGTCCACCCTGACGAAAGGGCAGGTGGGGCCAGAGAAAGATTGTTTTCTGAACGCAATTAAAATCCAATGCTATGGCTCTTGCCAAGTAAAGGAAATCCCGTGTTTCAAAAGTATCCGTAGCAAAGATCGTTTTATTTGTCTCCTTTGCCAGGGAACACTTTCTTATTTTGAGAATACAATATTGATGCCCTCTGACAAAAATCAGATTTTAAACAGCTGCAAAACACGTCATAAAAATAAAACTGATCAAAGGTATACTATTTTTATCATATACGGGGGAGGGGAAAAAAAAGGTGGTGGTTGGGGGGATCTACCACCACCACAGTGATATGGAAATAAACCAAAAAGCCCCACGTCAAAGCAGCTGCAGATATTTCACTTCCGGAGCAGTTTGTGAGGGGAAAGCAAAGTCTGCAGGTATTTTTATTTTACCTTCCGTGTAAAAATAAGCTGCTTATCTCTGCCACCAAATCGGAGGTGTACGGGAGCCAGCTTGTACTGGCTCCTATCAGCTGTGAGAGCCAGTTGTTATATTTTGAGAACAAGTTGTTAAACCGTTGGCAGTTTGAAATCAGCCGCGGTGGGAATATTTATACCACAGAAATCAGAAAAGAAAAAAAAAAGAAAAAAAACCCACAAAAAACCAACAGCCCATAAATCACATAGGGCATGAATTCAAGCCATGGAAGCCAGTGAGACCACTCAGGAGATTATGTGAAAAGAAGGCCCAAGTCAGAAGTCTGAGGAACATCAAACATTAAGACAAGCTAAAGAAAGAGGAGAAGTGTTAAAGAGGTGGGGGAACCCGCAGAAACGGAAGCAACATAGACCTGAAAGGATGAGAAGGTTTCATTGTCAACCTCGCCAAATGCTTCCAAGAGACTCCAGAATCAAAGTACCACAGACCAGTGCCTTAAACATGGAAATTTACTCTCTTCTGGGTGTGGAGGCTAGAAATCTGAAATCAAGGGGTCCGGCAAGGCCGTGCTCCCTCTGCAGTGACCGGGGAAGGATCCGTTCCAGGTTCCCTCCCAGCTTCTGGTGGTTCCCTGCAGCCCAGGAACCACCGCTGCAACTCCAGTCTCCACACAGCCTTCTCCCTGTGTGCATATCCGTCTCCACATTTCCTCTTTCTGTAAGGACATCAGTCAGAATGGATTAGGCCCCCTCCATTCCACTACAACTAGTTCTTTTTTTTTTTAAGACTTTATGTATTTATTTGACAGAGAGAGACACCGCGAGAGAGAGAACACAAGTAGAGGGAGTGGGAGAGGGAGAGGCAGGCTTCCCGCGGAGCAGGGAGCCCAATGTGGGACTCGATCCCAAGGATCCTGGGACCTTGACCTGAGCCGAAGGCAGACGCTTAACGACTGAGCCACCCAGGTGCCCCTCACTCCAACTAGTCGTTAACTAATTGTATCTGCAATGGCACTATTTCCAAATAAGCTCACACGCTGAGGTATAGGGGTTACAACTTCAGTGTATGAATTGTGGGGGCAATACCCAGGAATTCAACCCATGATGGACACCAAATAAGATACAAACACAAAGGTGTTCATTGGATTTTGTAATAAAAGGTCACTGGTGATGTTGGAGAGATGGATTTTATGACACAACGATAGGGACATCGTGAGGGTGGATCAAGGAAGAAGTGGGCAGTAAGGAAGGCCGCCAAGGGGAGGAGAGAGAGAGGGCAGAGCACGTTTGAGACGGGAAAGACCTGAGGACGTTTCCACACTGTGAGGAAGGACCCAGTCAAAAGGGAGGTTAAAGACAAGGGAGAGAAGAGATGACTGACAGAGCAAAGTCCTTGGGGAGGCAGCAGGAGACAGAGAGGAGAGAGGCACTATGGCCTGAGGAGAGAGAAAGGAAGAAAGCTAGACGTGGCCATGGTATGTGTGCAGGTTTGGTGGCTAGAAGAAAAGGAAGTTGTCCAGTGACTTCATTTTCTTTGGGAAAAGAACCGTGGTCATAGCCTCAGAGTGGTGAGGTGGAGGTAGGATCGGAGCTTTAAGGAAGTGGAAGATGAGAGAGGCAGGGAGCTGAAGAGGTAAGGGGTGGAACTAGGGCCCAGTAAGTCTGGAGGCCAAGAATGGATAGCGCAACCCATGTGCTGGGCCCTTCCCCTGAGCCCCAAGTGCTCACAGCCCGCTCTTCAGGGCAACCACTGAGACGGGAGGTAGAGGCAGATACATGAAAGTGGCTTATTAATACACACTACAATTCATAATTAGGTAATAGTTCTCGTTCCCAGACTTTATGGCCACCTTACAGATTCCGAAGAGGGAAACTACAGCTGGACTGAGCTAGGTTTGGGTTTAGCAGGAAGAACAGCAGGGCAGGAGTTTGGGGGATGTGATCACAAGAATGACTTGTGTGGTAAACCAAGAAGCCTAAGTGAGCCGTGGAAGAAGCAGAGACAGGAAAAGGCTGTTCAGTGGAGGGACCTAACAGATGGCTGTGGCAGATCCACAGAGTGAAAGTTTAAGGGGGTAAGGAGTGTCGTCCAAGAACGGGAGACTTTCACTTAAGATTTCAGATGTTAAAAGGTTCTTAGTGATAGAAAGAGTCAAGGCATGGCCATGGTATTAGGTGGCTGGAATGGGGTGAAGCCGTGTGTGCTAGTAACTGGCTCCCTAAAAACAAGTGCCCTGTTTTTTCACATTTGCCAATGTCCCTGGTGCAAACACCCACGGGGGCTGAGTTCAAGATGGCGGTATTGATGTCAGTGAATGCGGGGCTGGGAAGAGATGCACACAGTTCATAAGATGGTACAACCCAGTTCCAATTGAACACCAAGAGAAGAGGATTGTACAGTGTGGATGTGAAGAAATTGAGAGACAGTTTATTCAAGAGGACCTGAAGTCATCTAGGATGATGGTGGGACATGGGAATGGAGAGAAAACTGTGAGATCAACACCAATCTTTATTTTTTTATTTTTTAAGATTTTATTTATTTGTCAGAGAGAGAGAGGGAGAGAGGGAGAGCACAAGCAGGGGGCGCAGCAGGCAGAGGGAGAAACAGGCTCCTGGCTGAGCAAGGAGCCCAATGCAAGACTAGATCCCAGGACCCACAGACCATGACCTGAGCCGAAGGCAGATGCTTAACCGACTGAGCCATCCAGGTATCCCTAACACCAATCTTTAATCAATAAGGAGAAGTGAGTAAGAGCAAAGCACAGTGCAGGGATGGGGAGCATAGGATGAGGGGCCAGACATGGAGACAGTGAACCTCATACTGGAGTCATGACAGTCATCTCTAGCATGTGTTGGGTTCGTGCAAACTCAAGTGTTTTAGACACTTTGCATACATTATTTCACTCAATCCCAAAACAACCCAGTGAGGTAGGTTATTATCCTCTTTTTACAGACAAGGAACCTGAACAAAAGGAGGCTATTGCCCAAGGTAACAAGCCAGCAGGGATTTGAACTACATTCAGAGTGGTGGGAGATCACTTAGAGGCTGTGTTGGCAATGGGAAAAGGGCTGCAGTATTGTAGAAAGCACAGCTTCTACTCCAAAGGGCTCCCTCAGGGAGGCAGCCATGTCCACTTCTGCACTTGGGTGTTCAGAGAAGAGCCAAGTTTTAGGGAGGGTGGGCCATGCAAAGGGCTCCAGGGAGCACTGTGAAAGATTTGGGAGGGAAGGGAACGAGGAGCACTTAATCAGGGAGACAGTGCTTCTCAGGGGTCAAAGCATGTGAGTCTATGGCTCGTAATTGTTCTCAGTTCTCTGTTTCTCTGGCTGTGGTTATTCTCTCAGCAATAGGCACGTAGAGGGCCTGAGGTTATTTCCAATATTGGTTTTCAAAACGTGCACTTGACATTGATTAGAAGTGATTTTCTGAATATGAAAAGCAATTTCGTCCATGACGATGCAGGGATCTGATTATGGAAAGTCATTATTAATAACTATTTATCAAATTGGCAAAAAGGAATGAACGTTGTTGAAAAAAAATAAGCAAACCCTTAAGAAAAGTAAGCATGGGTTACCCCGGGTGGCTCAGTCGGTTAAACATCTGCCTTCGGCTCAGGTCATGATCCCGGGGTCCTGGGATGGAGCCCCACATCGGGCTCCTTGCTCAGCGGGGAGCCTGCTTCTCCCTCTGCCTCTGCAGCTCCCCCTGCTTGTGCGCTCTCTCTCTCAAATAAATAAATAAAATCCAAAAGAAAAGAAAAGAAAGCACAACTGCAGAATTACTGCTGTTGCTGTTTAGTACCGGCTTGTCTGCTCTGGAGTACTTAGGGTCTCCAGCACTGACTTTGCACTCTACTTTTTTTACCTTGTATTAGAGAATCCTGCTTGTGTGTGTGTCTTTTTTTTTTTTTTAAGATTTTATTTATTTATTTGAGAGAGAGCACGGGTGCACAAGAGCACGACGAGCGGGGGATACAGGGGTGGGGAGAGGCAGAGGGAGAAGCAGACTCCCCGCTGAGCAGGGAGCCTGACGTGGGGCTCCATCCCAGGACCCTGGGATCATGACCTGAGCCGCAGGCAGACGCTTAGCCAACTGAGCCACCCAGGCGCCCCTTTGCGTGTGTGTCTTGTTTGAAGTGTGGACCTCACTGCAGAGAAGGTAACCACTAGCCACATGTGGCTAGGACTGGAAATGTGGCTAGACTGAATTGAGATGTGCTATGAGTATAAAATATACACCAGATTTTGAAGACCTGGTTTGAAAAAAATGTAAAATATCTCATTAATATTTTTATATTGATTACATGTTGAAATGATAATACTTCGGATATTTTGTGTTAAATGAAATATATTATTAAAATCAACTTCACTTGTTTCTTTTACTTTCTTTTTTTTTTTTTTTAAGAGAGAGCATGAGCAGGGGGTGGGGGCAAGAGGGAGAGGGAAAGAGAGAATCTTAAGTAGGCTCCATGCCCAGTGCGGAGCCAGAGGCAGCTCCATGGCATGACCATGAGATGATGACCGGAGCCAAAATCAAGAGTCACATGCTCATGGGATGCCTGGGTGGCTCAGTCGTTAAGCGTCTGCCTTCGACTCAGGTCATGATCACAGGGTCCTGGGATCGAGCCCCGCATCGGGCTCTCTGCTCTGCGGGGAGCCTGCTTCTCCCTCTCCCACTCCCCCTGCTTGTGTTCCCTCTCTCACTGTGTCTCTCTCTGTCAAATAAATAAATAAAACCTTAAAAAAAAAAAAAGAAGAGTCAGGATGCTTAACTGATTGAACCACACAGCCGCACCTCTTTTACCATTTTTTAACATGGCTACTAGGAAATTTTAAATTGCATATGTAGCTGGCACATGACCCATCTTTGAGGGTCAGTGCCTCTTCGGAGCTCTGCACATAGTCAGGCATAGGAAATTTTTTTTTTTTAAGATTTTATTTATTTATTTGAGAGAGAGATAATGAGAGAGAGCACATGAGAGGGGGGAGGGTCAGAGGGAGAAGCAGACTCCCCGCCGAGCAGGGAGCCCGACACAGGACTCGATCCCGGGACTCCAGGATCATGACCTGAGCCGAAGGCAGTCGCTTAACCAACTGAGCCACCCAGGCGCCCAGGCATAGGAAATTTTTGATTGGGTTGTTGATTAGTTACCTCTGGGAAGAAGACACGCTGAAAAGATGCTTCTTTCCAATTCTAGAATGTTCTATCACTGGCATTTAAGTTCTGTGTACTCTATGTTCTCTAATTACAAATGTGAAAAAAAGAAAAACCACATCTGTTTGCCATCGTGGGAAACCAGAACAATGCCACCTGATTAAATGTGCTCAGGCCTCTGTTGAAGCTCTGAGGTCTGGGCCCTGATTCTCCCACTCTCAGGTCAGTCCTTCTTTTCATTACATCAGTCTTCTCAATTTGTTTCTGGGCATTCTTTTTCCTCTATACCCTACCCTACTGCCTTTAAAAGATATAAACTGCTTTTAAGAAACAAAACAGATGAACATAGGGGAAGGGAAGGAAAAATAAAATAAGATGAAAATAGGGAAGCACATCATAAAAGACACTGAACTCTAGGAAACAAACTGAGGGTTGCTGGAGGGGAGGTGCATGGGGGGATGGGGTAACTGGGTGATGGGCAGCATGGTGTAATGAGCACTGGGTGTTGTATGCAACTGATGAATCACTGAATTCTACCCCTGAAACTAATAATACACTGTATGTTAACTAAATTGAATTTAAATAAAGAATCTATATCTATATACTGCTTACTTTATTTTTGTGCACTCTTGTACCTGCAATTAGTATCTGGGCTCAGACTCTGCAACTTCATGAACAGCTGGTTGACTAGGGGTCATTTACTGAGTCTCCCTAAACCTCACTCTTCATTTTTTAAATTAAAATTTTTTATATTTTTTTAAAGATTTTATTTATTTGTCAGAGAGAGAGAGAAAGCACAAGCAGGGGAGTGGCAGACAGAGGGAGAGGCAGGATCCCCGCTGAGCCAGGATCCCGATGCGGGACTCAATCCCAGGATCCCAGGATCATGACCTGAGCCGAAGGCAGACGCTTAACCTACTGAGCCACCCAGGCATCCCTCTTCATTTTTTTTTTTAAATGGAGATAATAATAGTCCTGCCCTCATAGTCTTGTAGTAAGGACTAAATGGATCAAAACCTAGGAGATGCTAGGAAGAGGACATGACATGCCGAAGGCTCAGATAGCACCAGCTATTTCTGTTACCCTCTCCCTGCTCCTTTAGCTTTCATCTGCTCAGCTCTTGCCATCTTTGCCTTAGCATCTTCACTTTTGAGGAAATGGAAGAGAACAACACCCATCTCACAGGTATTAAGCTTAGTGTTGCTATCTGAGATGGGCAGATCCCTTGGGGCACTGTGCTAACCGTCCTGGGGAGGTGGACTCTCAAAGACCCTAAATCAGAAGCCAGGTCTTAGCAGACAGTGAGAGGAAGCTCCTGCCTATTCGAGCGTCAGTCTTGTAAGTTGCAGCTGGGAATAGCTGGAAGTGCTGCAGAAGCCCCTGGGGAGCAGGCATTGAAGACAGCCAAGGGAGTGGACTGGAGTGGTCAGGAGCCAGCCCAGGAGAGAAAACCATATGAAGAGGGATACACTGAGTTCTGTAAACCAAAGAAATACTTTTATCTATTGCACACTATACTCTTTTGGTTTCATTATCCTCCCGCCTTTAACCAAAAGGTGGGGGCCAGGGGGAAGAAAGAGATACGGGAAATGAAGAGACAAAGTATCACCCCTGCTGAATTGCAGACCCGAAGTTCTGTGTGTGTTGGGGGTGGGGAGGATGAGGGTGGTGCTAGTCAACTGGTTAGCTCCACCGCAGGGTGTTCAGGCCTGGATCCCCAAAGTTGTGCTGTAGGTTTTTTCTTTTGGTTCTGTTTCTCCAGGAAGAATCCCCAGATGCCTTCCTTGGGGAAGGGCGGGGCACATGGTAGCCTCAGCATCAGAAAAGGCCTGGCGTTCTCACATTTCAGTAAGTGGTTCAGTTAGTGCCTCTGTTTTCAGCAGGGCACCTCACACTGTCTCTTCCCCTCCCATGCCCCCACCCCACCTCCCAAGCTAGGCCCGGGGTCCTCAGATACTGAGCCCACAGTTCAGAGTTTCTCCAGAGTCATCTTTCCGTCTCTCCCAACCACCTGCTGTGTGATATCAGCTTCCTAGCCCCAAGAGGAAGGGCAAAAAGTGGGGCTGGGCTTCCTCTGCACCAGGCAATTCTCCCTCCCCTGCCAAAGAGAAAGATGGAGGCTAGCTATGATCAAAAGAGACACCCAGAGAACTGGTGAACGGTTAGTAAATACTCATCATTTTCCAGGAAGAAGCAATGAGCTTAAATTTTGAACACTCTGTGTCAAACCCTTGCTCCCTACTTATTTATTATCTCATGAAATCCTCATAACAGTCCTACAAACTGTTTAGAAGTTCTATGCTACAGGTGAAGGAATGGAGGCTTGGAGTTGCCAAGCCTCCTATAACAACCAAGCCAGCCATCTTTGGCGGAGCTGGGAATCAAGCCAGGGTGGTCTGACTGCCAGTCTCTTCACCATTAGGCTACCTGCTTTTCTTTACAGAATACATGACCAAAATTAGCAATGGCAGCTGACAGCATGGGCGTAGGCAGGAGAACATGTAGGTGTCTGGGAATGAGGAGATTCCCAGCTGTTTGGACTGGTTGAGGTGTGGCCATTTCTGGAGGCTCTCATGACCTAGATAAGTGGCCTAGATGACCCGGGACTGTCCCTGCAGCTCCCTGTCCTGGGATCAGCCTGCACTCATGGGGCAACGGCCAGTGAACAAGCACCAGTTTGTTTCTCTCAGGCGAGAAAAAAAATTACGGCTGATTTTGCAGCCTCGTGTTGGAAAAATATCTTTTTATTCAGGCTCTGTAAGTCACTGCAATGGTCTCCTAAGTCTCATTTATTTAATATTTAGATTTTTTAAAAAACAGTCTAATACTGGAAATCTCTACCTTGTGCTTAACTTTGCTGTGAACCTAAAACTGCTCTTTAAAAGTTTATTTTAAAATATATAAAATTATATTTTATACACACACACACTTATTTTCCTTTGAGGTCTTTTCTAACTTTTTTTTTTTTAACCTTCCTAACAGAGTTTAAGAGCGGTAAGCCTGGTCCACGATCTTACCGTTCTATACTGTGCTGCGAATTCAAGGGCTCATAGCCCTCCAGGCGCACTTGCCTGGGTCCCCTCCTCCAGGCATGTTTCTGGGGTCGGTGGGAAATTTCTTTTCCAAATTTCCCCGTAATACCTGGCCCTTAGTTGGCGCTCAGGCCACACTTGCTGAATGAATGAAGGCGGGAAAGAGCGGTTTGGGGGCGGCTGCCTCGGGAGAGGGAAGGAGGGCAAGAGACAGAGACCGGGAGACGGAGGGAGATAAAGGTCCCCCCCGGGCGTGGATGTCAGGAAGGCAGGACACAGGGACAGGCCGGCCGGCGCTTACCCCAGGAAGGTGAGGAACCGCGGGTCGGTGGCCAGGTTGGCGTCGATGGTGAAGGACAGGAACGCGGGACTCACCAGGTGCACCGGCCGCTCGGTGGAGAAGCGCAGCTCCACGGCGTCCTCGGCCTGCGCGGGTCCCGCCCGGGCGCCCGGGGAGAAGGGACCGAGCGGCCCCAGGAGCAGCAGCAGCGGCAGCCCCGGCTTCCAGCGCAGCGGCATCTCGGGCTCACCTGGCCGGCCCACCCGCCAGCCGCCTCGCAGCCGGAGCTGAGAACTCGCGCACTTCCTCCCGCCCCGTCACAGCGCCCTTTTCTCCCTCGCGCCTCCCCCTCCCACTGCGCCCTGCAGCCCTCCCACTCCTGCCCTGCAGCCCTCCCACTGCTCCCTCTTCCCGCCGCCCCGCCTCCCCCGCTCGCTCCCACTTCCTTGCACGCTTTCCCCCCCCCCGGGGCCGGTCACGCCCCCTTACGGAATCACCCACACCCACCCGGAGGGTGCGGACCTGGCCAGGAGCCAAGTGCCCAGGAGCCCTGGAGAGGGAGCGCCCGCGGACCGGCCCTGGGCATCCCGACCCCAGAGCACAAGGTCCTTGAGCACGGTTCCCACCCGAGGCCTCATGTGGGTGGCGCCGGGTCTTCTGACGCTCAACTAGAACCTCCAGCTGGGCATTCATCGCTCCCCGCCTCATCTGGCTTATAAGCGCTTGCTTGTCTCTTGATTAACCGTGTGTCCTCTGACCAGGACACACGGTCAGAGGTGTCCTTTTACCTGAGAAGTCGGACCTGGGCGTTGGCTCACCCACAGCTAGAAAGAGATCAACCTTCAAAAATTCCTACCAGCTTATCATGAAAACAACACTTGGCAGAGCCTTAAAGTATCAGGTGCTTCAGCACCTGAAATTCAGGACGCCAAGCCTGAGTTTGGGGTGGTGACTATCTCTCCAATTTGGAGTCTTTGCCAAATTTCTCCTCTGTAAATTTATCTTTAGCTGTTGGGCAATCTCCTTCAGTTTTCCCTTGATGCCTTACATTGATAGATAATTGTGAAAAGCACCATGCACTTACGGCTCACTCTATATGCCTGATGCCCTAGGAGATGCTTTCCTTGTATTCTCTCGTATTTCCACCTCCCTGCCAAGTGTGTATTATGCTCAGTTTACACAGGAGGACTCAGGCTCTAAGACATTAACATGTCCAAGTGTCACAGTTGGGATGTGAAGACAGTTACACAACCTCGGGCAGATGGTAGCCTGTCTCAGCTGAAATATAACTTCCTCAAAGAAGCTGTGCTTGGAACGCCAGGCAGCTGAGAGTCTCCATGACGTGTTCTCACTGCATCCTGACCTGGCTAGAACTTGGCACATCTGCTAGTATTGTGATTATTGCTCCCACGTTGGCCTCACCTGCTAGACTACAAACTCCATGAATGCAGAGATGGCCTTTGTCTCGTGTAGTGCACTCATTAAAGTTCATGGCATCCTGCTTGGCACTTAGTGGCCATCCAATAAGTATTTGTTGACTAAACAAATGACACCAAGACCCTTAGGATTTTCTACTGAGATTGCACCACCTATAAAACAATACATAAAAATGGACGAGGGATGGGGCACCTGGGTGGCTCAGTTGGTTAAGCGACTGCCTTCGGCTCAGGTCATGATCCTGGAGTCCCGGGATCGAGTCCCACATCGGGCTCCCTGCTCAGCGGGGGGTCTGCTTCTCCCTCTGACCCTCTTCCCTCTCGTGCTGTCTCTCATTCTGTCTCTCAAATAAATAAATAAATAAATAAATAAATAAATAAATGGACTGGGGACACGTGGTTGGCTCAGTCCGTAGAGCATGGGACTCAATCTCAAGGTCATGAGTTCAAGCCCCACATTGGGTGTAAAGCTTACTTAAAAAAATAGGTAAATAAGATGAACCATGAGAGACTATGGACTCTGAGAAACAAACTGAGGGTTCTAGAGGGGAGGGGGTGGGGGATGGGTTAGCCTGGTGATGGGTATTAAAGAGGGCACTATTGAATGAAGCACTGGGTGTTATATGCAAACAATGAATCATGGGACACTACATCAAAAACTAATGATGTACTGTATGGTGATTAACATAACAATAAAAAATAGGTAAATAAGAATAGATTGTTGGGGTTCCTGGGTGGCTCAGTCAGTTAAGTGTCTGCCTTCAGCTCAGGTCATGATCTCAGGGTCCTGGGATTGAGCCCCGCATCGGGCTCCCTGCTCAGAGGGAAGCCTGCTTCTCCCTTTCCCACTCCCCTTGCTTGTGTTCCCTCTCTCGCTGTCTCTTTCTGTCAAAAAAAAAAAGAATGGATTGTTTTGAAATGTATATCTAATTTGCATAGATCTGTCTATTCTCAGGCAACTTAAAAGTTAACTATATAGCTAGCTGAAGAAGGTGACAGTTTGGAGTTTGTGTGTGTGTATCAGTTACTATTTTGCAACCTGAATCAAGTTGATATCCGGAAACAATACATAAGAAAAAAAATCATACATAAACACCAAGTCACCAGGAGACTATATGGTGGTAGACACGGAGGTGGAAAAGCAGACGCCTAGGCTCTTTCTTTGCCTTTGCCATGACATTGACCCAAATGCAACCTCAAAGAGCAAAACTCACAACAATTTCTTTGGAATATTTGGGTGATTTGAAAAGTGGATCTTTGCAAGTTTTCTAAACAGTGAGTCCTCGTGACATCCTGAGATGTGGGCAGTGCAGTCCACATATAAGTTACTGATATGGAAACTGGGAAAACATAAATGAGGAAGCGAAGAAAAGCAACTTGCACACGTGATGGTCTGTGGTTGAGATTAGATGAGTTTCTGGCTCCTGGATCTAAGTTGGTTTGATCCATTCTGCCAGAGAAGCGATATTGATAGAAATGATCCTTTCTTTCAGAGACACTTTGCAGTTAGACACCCTACATTCTTATGGCAAGTTCCAGCTTACATACATCCTAGCGAGAGCCCTTTACATGCATCCTAGCACCGCATCTTGAAAGGTTGTGGAAAGTTGGCCACTTTTTCCACCTCCCAGAGCCCCCATTTCCTCGTCTGTAATGTGGCAATAATGCTGCATATTTCACAATGGTTTTTTTGAGAACTTACTTAATATATGTAACACATATAGCTCCATATACAATATGAAGTAGGTGTTCAATAGATGTTTTTATTAGTAGTAGTACTTCATTTAATCTTCACAATAACCTTGTCAAGCAGATTTAGACCTGGCCTTCTGATTCCAAGTCCAGAGTTTTCCCACTGTGTCACACAGATTTGGCGACTCACAAATTATGTGATGATAATGAATTAGAAATAAAAATTTTCAGGGGTGCTCGGGTGGTGCAGTTGGTTAAGCATCTGACTCTTGGTTTCGGCTCAGATCATGATCTCACGGTAGTGATCTCACAGTTGTGAGATTGAGCCCATGTCCTGCTCCACACTCGGCACAGAGTCTGAGATTCTCTCTCCCTCTCCCTTTGCCCCTCCCACTTGTGCTCTCTCTCTAAAATAAATAAATAAATAAATCTTTTTTTAAAAAAAGATTCTCCCTCTCCCTCTGCCCCTCCCCCATCAAATAAATAAATAAATAGATGAATAAATAAATAAAATCTTTAAAAAATAGATAATAATCTTCAAATTAGGACAGTTCATGGGGACCATTTAATAATTATAAAGTGGTATCATTTCCATGTGGTCTTTGGGTTGATTTTCTCTAATGGCACTGGGCTTTTAGGGACTCACACGAGGTCAACAACTGGTCAACAACTAGAAACACTCATAAGACAACAGGCTGATTTCAGGGCATCTTCAGAAAATAATAATCTTTTTACTCAACTGTATAGAAAATTAAGATTTTCTTAACATAGAAATCCCTTAGTGGGGGTAATTTCTTAAGCATTTTTTGTTCCCTTTAGGCTGTGTAAATAGTTCACATAAACTATATTGTTTTGAGATATTGGGTTAGACTTACTAAATTTAAATTTTAGTTTAAATTTTTTGGTTCTCAAGCTATAGTCTAAAACAAGGAAAAACTAAAAGCAAATATGTGCTAGAGTCTGGAAAGAAGGGCTTTAACCTGTATTGTACATGCTGTTCTTCAAGATGCTTTCACATATTTGTCTATTTGTCTAGTCATTCAAATATTTATTGGGTGCCTACCATGGGCCAAGCATTCGGCTAAGCAGCAGTAAGCTTACATTCTCTTCTATTAAGTTTATGTCTAGGGGTGCTTGCGTGGCTCAGTAGGTTAAGCACCTGACTCTTGGTTTCAACTCAGGTTATGATCTCAGGGTTGTGGGATCGAGCCCCACATCGGGCTCTGGGCTCAGTGCCAGAGTCTGCTTCTCTTCCTCTCTTTCTGCCTCTCCACCCACTCACTCTCTCTAAAATAAATAAATCTTGAGAAAAAAAAGTTTATGGGGTGCCTGGGTGGCTCAGTCAGTTAAATGTCTGCCTTCAGCTCCTGTAGTGATCTCAGGGTCCTGGGATCGAGTCCCAGGTCGAGCTTCCCTGCCCAGTGGGGAGCCTGCTTTTCCCTCTCCCTCTGCCCCTCCACCCTGCTCGTGCTCTCTCTCTCTCAAATAAATATAAAATCTTAAAAAAAAGTTTATTTTTATATATACCCTATAAATATGTATTTCTCTGAGTTTGTAGGAAAGTGGCTACTTGGAGCCAGTAAGTGAGCCAGAGGGTGTCAGAGAAAGCAGGAAATGTCCTTAGAATAAGGACTCATAAGTTCCAGCAGTCACACACACACACACACACACACACACACACACACACACACTAACCAGGTGGGTTATTAGGGTGTAGGATGAAGGATTATCCAGAAGTCCTCAGGGGAGAGCTGACTGCCCTATTTTGGTCACCTGTCTCTGGAATGATGAAAGCCCTGGAGACCCTATTAATTATACTCATGACAAAAAGGCACAATAAAGTGAATTCAGTGGGACATTATTTATTGTTACCCCCAGGCTCTGTAAACAGTGTAAACAATATAAACATGGGACAGAAAAGGAAGAGTTCCAGGAAATGCATTGGAAATAGGGAAGTGGTTGGGGTGGGGAAACAGGTAGGAGGAATCCTATCTTAATGTTATGTGTTACATAATACACTTATTATGTATTACATTATTACACATATTACATAATACATATGTAGGCAAGACTCTTTACTCTGTTCTTGACTTCTGACCAGGCATCAGGTAGTTTTGGGCTCTCTCAAGAAATAAGTGCTATGCTACTGGGTATTTATCCAAAGAATACGAAAACACTAATTCAGAAGGATATGTGCACCCCAATAAACAAAAAATATGTTTATTGCTGCATTATTTAAAATAGCCATATTATGAAAGCGCCCAAGGGTCCATTGATAAATGAATGGATAAAGAAGAAGTGGTATACACACACACACACACAAACACACACACAATGGAATATTACTCAGCCATAAAAAAGAATGAAATCTTGCCATTTGCAACAACATGGACGGAGCTAGAGAGTATAATGTTAAGTGAAATAAGTCAGTCAGAGAAAGACAAATACTACATAATTTCACTCAGATGTAGAATTTAAGAAACAAAACAAACAAATAAAGGAAAAGAAGAGAGAGAGACAAACCAAGAAACAGACTCTTAACTTAGTAGAGAACAAACACATGGTACCAGAGGGGAGGTGGGTTGGGGGATGGGTGAAATACATGAAGGGGATTAAGAGTACACTAATCTTGATGAGCATCGAGTAATGTATAGGATTGTTGAATCACTATATTGTGCACCTGAAACTAATATGATACTGTCTGTTATCTATACTGGAATTAAAATTAAAAACATAAAAAAGAAAAAGAAAGAAGAGCTATGAAGTGGGATGAAAGTATTTCCTGCTTTTTTGGCTCCAGATAAGGAGTTAATAAGGAAGGTGGGGTATGTAGGAAATAGTCCGTGCAGTGGAAGTGATTTAGTGGGAGGGACTGAGGCCTTATAATGGCTGCTGTTTGCATCGAGACCACAGCTGAAGTGCCTGTTGACTGGTCAATGAGTTGGGAAGGCAATAGCTTCTACAACTTTTATTGAATAGTTGGTTCAGGCATGATTGTGCGATTATTGAATATTGCATTAGACTTTGTCATAATAGGAATAGGAATAGAAAACAGAAAATACTATGGGTGAGAAACATGGGTCTCATTAAGTCCCTTCATTTGTGAGCAGGTGGGAAATTGTTAGGTGTGCTAATAGAGACAAATCTTTATCTTTGATCTGATGTTCTTCAGATGTAAGCAGCCCAAATGTGTATTTATTTCTGAAGGAAAAACTCATATTAAAGAATCTATTCAAAAATGTTAGAAATAACCTTATTATAATTCCACTCGGACAAATAAACTTTATTTAAAAATTATGAAGGAATTGGGGAAATATGGATATCCCCTGGATAGTTAATGGTATCAAACCAGTTACTGTTAACTTTCTTAAGGCAGGATAATGGCATTGTGGCTATTTTTCAAGATTCCTTATCTTTTAGAGCTACAGGCTGAAGTGTTCGTGGGTGCACTGATATGGTGTTTGGGATTTGCTTCAACATAAACTCAGTACAGGTATGGGCGAAGTAAGACTGTCCATGAGTAAAGATTTTTGCAGCAGAGCAATAGGTAAGTGATGCTCATGGCATCTCTGTTACCTGTGTGTCATGAGGAAGCATGTGTTGTCTTTTCCCAAAATGGAAATGGCTTTGTCTTATTTCTGCTTGTAAAATGAATTCGTGTACTTTGTTAAAAGTTAGTGTATCTAGAAGCAACTCAAATGTCCATCGATGGGTGAACATAAAATGAACATATGTAGTATATACTTACAATGGAATATTGTTGAGTCTTAAAAAGGAAGGAAATCCCATCACATGTGAACCTTGCAAGACAAGTGAAATAAGCTGTATGATCCCACTTACGTGAGGTTCCTACATGAGTCAAATTTATAGAGATAGGAAGTAGAATGGTCGTTGCCAGGGGCTGGGGCAAATGGAGGATGGGGAGTGGTTTAATGGGTCAGCTCCAGACTTGCAAGATGGAAAAGTTCCAGGGGCGCCTGGGTGGCTCAGTCGTTAAGCGTCTGCCTTTGGCTCGGGTTGTGGTTCCTGGGGTCCTGGGATCGAGCCCCGCCTTGAGCCCCGCCTTGGGCTCCCTGCTCCGCGGGAAGCCTGCTTCTCCCTCTCTCACTCCCCCTGCTTGTGTTCCTTCTCTTGCTGTGTCTCTCTCTGTCAAATAAATAAATAAAATCTTTAAAAAAAAAAAAAGAAGGTGGAAAAGGTCTGGAAATCGAGTTCACAACAATGTGAATATCCTTAGCACCACTGGACTGTACACTTGAAGACAGTTGAAATGGTGAATTTTACGTGATCTTTTTTACCACACTAAAAAAATTTTAGCTACTACATATAGAAAAGGAATAGAGAAGAAAAGAAATATCTCCACAATCTTACCACCTAGAAACAGTTAGCATTAACTGATATGCATCCTTCCATACAGTTTACTTATGGGTACACACACACACACACACACACAATTTTAATTAAATATGGGATCATACCCATTTAGTAAATATGTTTTCATGCACCATTTCAATGGCTGCAGAGTTTTTCACCGTAATAGATGTATGGCAAAATAAAACTTTGGCGGTCGTTCTCAAAGTTTTTGGTCTCAGGACCCCTTTATGCAATTTTTGACAGAGACAGCGAGAGAGGGACCACAAGCCGGGGGAGTGGGAGAGGGAGAAGCAGGCCTCCCGCTGAGCAGGGAGCCCGATGTGGGGCTTGATCCCAGGACCCCGGGACCATGACCCCAGCCAAAGACAAACACTTAACGACTGAGCCACCCAGGCACCCCCCTTTATGCAATTAAAAATTACCGAGATTACCAAAGAACTTTTTGTGCATTATATCTGTGATACTTAATGTACTAGATATTAAAACTGATAAATTAGGGCAGCTGGGTGGTTCAGTAGGTTAAGTGTCTGTCTTTGGCTCAGGTCATGATCTCAGGGTCGTGAGATGGAGCCCCACATCGGGCTCTGCTCAGCCTGCTGCTCCCTCTGCCCACCCCCCTGCTCATGTGCTCTCTCTCTCAAATAAATAAAATCGTTAAAAAACCTGATAAATTATTTATTATTTATTTATATTTATTTATTAATCCATTTAAAAATAACTATAATGAACTCATTTCATATTAATATAAATACAATTTTTATGAAAAATAGCTACATTTTCTTTCCTTTTTTTTTTTTTAGAAAGAGAGAATGAGCACGGAGGAGAGAGGGAGAGGGAGAATCCCAAGCAGGCTCCACACCCAGGGCAGAGCCTGATGTGGGGCTCGCTCTCACGACCCTGAGATCATGACCTGAGCAGAAACCAAGAATTGGATGCCCAACTGACTGAACTAGAAAACTAATATGAAGTGTGGCATTGTTTTATATTTCTGTAAATCTCTTTTATATCTAACTTAATAGAAAACAGCTAGATTCTCATATCAACTTCTGTAATCAATCCGTTATGATATTACATATGTAGCTTCTAGAAAACTGCTCTGTACTCTAATGAGAGAATGAAAATGGAAATTATTATGTATTATTATGGACAGAATTTTGACCTTGCAAGGATGTCTGGACTTTTCATGGACTGTGGACCACATTTTAAGAACCATTGTTTTATAGATATTGCTCTATGTCCTTAAAAACTTGTTTTTAATTTCAGCATGATTGAGGTATAGTGATAAATAAAATTGTAAGATGTTTAAGGTGTACAATGTGATTTTTTGATATATGTATACATTGTGAAAAAATTTCCCCATCTAGTTAATTAACACATCCATCACCTCACATATTTATCTTTGTGTGCATGTGTGTGAACATTTAAAGTCTACTTTCTAAGCAAATTCCAATTTTACAACACAGCATTATTGACTATAGTCACCATGTTTCACATCTTATAGCTGCAAAGTTGCATCCTTTTACCAACCTCTCTATGTTCTTTTTTTCTTTCTAGTCTTCCCTTTTTTTTTTTTTAAAGATTTTCTTTATTTGACAGAGAGAGAGATAGCGAGAGCAGGAACACAAGCAGGCGAGTGGGAGAGGGAGAAGCAGGCTTCCTGCCGAGCAGGGAGCCCGATGTGGGACTCGATCCCGGGACCCCGGGATCATGACCTGAGCCAAAAGCAGACGCTTAACGACCGAGCCACCCAGGCGCCCTAGTCTTCCCTTTTGAACAAGTAGTCAGCCAGGCTCATTGCCAGGGATGCGGGTGGGGGTGAAAAGTCAGGGGAAAGAAAAAAAAGCTTTCATTTCCAAAAGCCTAAAAGCTAAATCCATGAAGGAGATTGTATGAGGTGCATGAGGGGTAACATTCATCCTAGTGCAGTTTCCCAACCTTCTGCGCATCTTGACATACATAAACAACTACAGCATTTGCAGGGCACTCTGGGGGAAGCTAGTGCTTTGGAAGAAATCTATATACAGCCTTGGTGAAAAATGCTTTCCATTTTATATGTTATATAATTATGATAAGAAAAATAAATACAGAGCATATGTTTGCTAAATAACTTCCAAATATTGTCTCTTCCATTTTTTTAACAAAAGACTGGAGTCTGATTTCATGAACAAAACTTTTTAATATCCACGGTTGTGTTTCAAATGGCTGATCACCGTCTTGATCAAAAATTTTAGATGATAATCTCTTCAAACTCTTTTTTTTAAATTGAAATATAGTTGACACTCAATGTTCCATTAGTTTCAGATGTACAACATGGTGATTCGACAACACTGTATGTTATGCTGGGCTCACCGCAAGTGTAGCTACCCATCTGTCACCACACAACTCTATTACAGATATTCCCTCTGCTGAACTTTTTATCCCTGTGACTTATTCATTCCCTACCTGGAAGCCTGTACCTCCCACTCCCCTTTACCCATTTTGCCCATCCCTCTATCCCCAAATTCTTGATCAGATTTTGCTCACACAAGTAGATCATAAGCAATTTTCAATTTTTTTAAAGATTTATTTATTTATTTTGGTGGGGGAGGGGCAGAGGGAGAGAGAATCTTCAAGCAGATTCTCAGCTGAGCGTGGAGTCCATCGAGGAGCTTGATTCCAGGACCCTGAGATCATGACCTAAGCTGGAATCAAGAGTCGTCTGCCTAACTGACTGAGCCTCCCAGGTGCTCCAGCAATTTTCTATTTTTTTAAACAGTTGTAATTGTATTCAAAGAATCTCACAGGATGTGAGGGCGATCTGGCTGCGACATCTGTCACCCCACTGATCGCCGGGGTTGATTCGGCTGATCTGGCTGGCTAGGCGGGTGTCCCCTTCCTCCCTCACCGCTCCATGTGCGTCCCTCCCGAAGCTGTGCGCTCGGTCGAAGAGGACGACCTTCCCCGATAGAGGAGGACCGTTCTTCGGTCAAGGGTATACGAGTAGCTGCGCTCCCCTGCTAGAACCTCCAAACAAGCTCTCTCAAAGAATCTCACAGCAATTCTTTTTCTCTAGTGGCAAAGATAATGCTGGAATTTCCTGATAAAGTGAAGGGACTTTTAGATATAATAAACTTTTTCACAATAAGTATTTCAAAATAATGAAGCTACTATTGGCAGAAAGAGCTTGCAGATAGCCAACGGGCAGATGGACCAATAGATGTTCCAGCTGATATCAGGGTGGGCAGATGCCTGGAGGACCAGTCCTGCCCATCCCCTGCCTGCTCCCTACATGCCCCCCAGAACTCAGATCTAACCATATAGATGAGGGAAAAGTCTTAATTGACTGAGATTGCATCTATCCCTTCTATGGAATGGGCTCAAAATAAAAATTGTTGTAGAAAATGTGAAGTTTTACATGTAGTACACACCTTAATTTGTGCTTTGAGATTCATTTCTGTCACAGTGTCTATTTAGTTCGTTTACAAATGTTTCGTTATGATAAACAACACTTTGGGAAACTTCTTCCCATACACATTGTTTTTTCAGCTAAGATATGATTATTGCCTTAAATTAAGTTGCTGAAGCAGACTTGCTGGGTCAAAGGTTTATGGCATCTATCATCTATCTCTCACCTATCATCTGTTTGTATTTTGCTTTTTATTTTTTTAAGAAAAGGTCTTTGTTACATATTGGTAGAATAATCTTAAAAGTTGTTAACTATTCATAATTTTTCTATCATTTAATTATAAAATTTATAGATACATAGAAAAGTTGAAAGAATTATACAGTGAATACCCATATAACCACCATCTAAATGTTGCAATGAACATTTTGCTATGTTTGTTCTACATATGTCTATCCATCTAACCATCCCTCCATCAATCCATCTTATTTTTTAATTGGGATATAATTCTCATAAGTTCCCCCTTTTAAAGTGCACAATTCAGTAGTTTTTTGTATATTCACAAGATTGTTCAACCATCACCACTAATTCCAGAACATTTTCATTACCCCATTCACCAGTCACTCTAAATCACCATCTACCTTCTGTCTCCATGGATTTGGCTATTTTGGACATTTCATACAAAAGAAATCATACAATATGTGTCTGGCTTCTTTCACTTAACACACTATTTCCAAGGTTCTTCCATGTTGTGGCTTTACTCCTTTTACTCCCTTACTCCTTTACTCCTTACTCACTTTACTCCTTTTCATGGCCGAATAATATTCCATTGTATGGACATACCACATGTATTATCCCTTTGTCAGTTGATAGACATTTGTGTTGTTTCCATTCTTGGTTATTGTGTCTAATGCTCCTGTGAACACTAATGCAAATTTTTGTGTGGATATATGTTTTTCAATTCTCGAGAGTAGGAGTGGAATTGATGAGTCGTATAACAACTCTATGTTTAATATTTTGAAGAATTGCCAAACTGTTTTCCACAGTGACTATAATATATTACATTCCCACCAACAATGTCTGAGGGTTCCAATGTTTCCACACCCTTTTGAACACTTGTTATTTTCTGTCTTTTTTATTATAGTCTTGTAGATGTGAAGTGGTATTTTCTTGTGGTTTTGATTTGCATTTCCCTAATGATAAATGATGCTAAGCATCTCTTCCTGTTCTTTTTTGGCCATTTGTATATTTTCTTTGGAGAACGTCTATTTAAATTCTTCACCCATAATCTTTTTTTTTTAAAGATATATTTATTTATTTGAGAGAGAGAGAGAGAGATAGAACACAGGGGGAGGGGACAGAGGGAGAGGGACAGAGTGCTGAGTGCTGAGCCTGACCCGGGGTTTGATCTCAGGACCCTGAGATCACAACCTGAGCCCAAACCAAGAGTCAGCCACTTAACCCACTGTGCCACCCAGGGGCCCCTGCCCATAATCTTTTTTTTCTTTTGATAGTGCAATGTAAATTGCAGACTGTATACTTTACTCTTAAAGACTTCAACATGCATCATTATTTTTTTTTAATATTTATTTATTTATTTATTTGACACAGAGAGAGAGAAAGAGCACAAGCTGGGGGAGCGGCAGGCAGAGAGAAAAGCAGGCTCCTCAGCAGGGAGCCTGATGTGGGGCTCATTCCCAGGACCCTGGGATCATGACCTGAGCCAAAGGCAGATGCTTAACCGACTGAGCCACCCAGGTGCCCCAACATGCATCATTATTACTGAGAGTTCAATATTTGTTTATGGTTCTCTTTGTTTTTAGGTAAAATTTACATATGGTGTGTTAAAAACAAGACAGTAGGCCCCAAATGGGGTTGCTTATGCTAAGTCCCCTGTCACCAAAACTAAACTTAATTACAGTTTCAGCTCTCCCAGAGTTGGAATCTTAAACCAGTTAGTTAGGAATCACATGATCAGCACTAGTTAGGTAATCTGCCTGAGAGACCCCTGCCATGCCCCTACAGAAAGACCTTGCAGTAACTAACCCACTTTTTCTCTTTTTACCTAGTGTAACTTCCTTGTTCCTGCTCCCTTCTGTCTATAAGAGTCTTTCATTATGTATAGCTCCTCGGGGCTCCTTTCAATCTGTTAGATTGGATGTCGCCTGATTCATGAATCATTGAATAAAGCCAATAAGATCTTTAAAATAGACTCAGTTGAATTTTGTTTTCTAACAAATGCACAAACCTTAAGTGTAACATTGCATGAGTTTTGACAAATTTATGAACCTGAACCTCTATCACTTCAGAAAGTTTCTTCAAAGCCTTTCCCGGCAAACCCCTGCTCTCAGCCCAAGGCGATCACTCTTCTGATTTTATTCAATGTGTATTAGTTTAGCCTGATCTAGAATCACATATTACATAGCCTTGTGTAAAGCTCCTTTCACTCAGAATACTGTTTTTGAAATTAGTCAGGCTGTCGCATGTCTCAAGGTTCATTTCTTCTTTTCCTAAGCAGTTTCCATTGTATGAATATAGCACAGCTTGTTTATCAATTTTCCTATGGATGGGCATTTGGGGTTGTTGCCAATTTGGGGCTAATATGAATAAAGCTGCTAAGAACACCCTTATCTCAGTTTTTTTGTGGACATATATTTTCATTTCTCTAGGATAAATAGGAGTGAAATTACTGGGTCATCGGGTCGTTATGAAATTGCCAAAAGTTCTTCCCAAGTGATTGTACCATTTCATACTCCCATGGACAATGTATGAGAGTTCTGGTCGTTCTACATCCCCACCAAAAATAAACATTGTCAGTTTTAAAAAACTGTAGCTTTGTATACCAGGATAGGACAGGGCATATAACCCTATCTCATTGTGGCTTTAATTTTCATTTCTCTGATGACTAATGATTTTTTTATGTGCTTATTTGCCATTTGAATAGCTTCCTCTATGAAATGACTGTCCAAAATTTAGTTAATTGTACAGCTTTTTAACATATGTAAGGGTTGTATGCCCTTCCAGATAGCAAAAAAAAAAAAGAAAAAAGAATACATAGTGCTGTGAATTCAGATATTTAAATATTTAAATTAAATAAAGAGCCAAAGAAATGCAAAAGGCATTGGCATGATGGGCCAGTCTAGGTGGGGTCAGTCAGAGTTCTGTAAATTCATTTAAGAATTAGGGCCTGATAAAACTCACACCCAAGGATGTGTACCGTGACCAGGGTCACATTATGACTTTCAGAGGCTCTGGGGCCCTTTTGCCTTTGTGAGAAAAAATATTAGGAATTGTATTTTACTACTGCATTGGTATAAAGATGAATATAATCCAACCTTGATTTGGCATTATATATTCACTTTTGTTACATTAATATTTTTCTTCTGATTTTAAAAGAAATTCAGGGACGCCCAGCTGGCTCAGTCAGTAGAGCATACAGCTCTTGATGTTGGGGTCGTGAGTTCAAACCCCACGTTGGGCGTGGAACCTACTCGAAATTTAAAAAAAATAAAAAGAATAAATAAATAAAATAAATTAAAATTAAAGTATATTTGTGGGCACCTAAAAGTATGATAGGTCCTAGACAGCGTGCCACTCTCAAAAATGAAGGTCATTCCTGTTACTGACCACCTCCTCCTTAAATTATGGCATATAAAACTATAGTGATTATAAAAGGGAACTCACCCTAGGTCTGGGTTGTGAGAAAAGCAGGCCTTGAGGTCTGTAATCCAGACTGAATCTTCTGGTTGTTCTGCAACCTTCCATGCATCTGAGAGGGTAATTCCCCAAAGTGTGGGACAACGTAATCTTTTCCCTGGTGGAGAAGCATCTATACATAGTGCTATAGGAATGTTCAGGAAAATCACACCTATAAATGAATATTTTGGGGGGGAAGAAACTGTACAAATTTGATATTTAAGGGTTTAAGAGATTTGGGCCTGTTAGAATAATATTTCAGCTTTGAGAGTCCCAACTAAATGTACAATTGAGCAACTGATTCAGCCCCTGGTTTTAAGTTCAGGTGTTGTAAGTTTAATCTGTTAGATTCTAACTTACCTGAGAACATAGAAAGGTTTGTTTGTTTAAGCAGTACTTGAAAGAAAATCAAATATGTTAAATGTATAAATATAGTTGGAAATACGTAAGGGAATCTACTCACTTTAAAAATCCTTTAAGGTGGGCGCCTGGGTGGCTCAGTTGGTTGAGTGACTGCCTTCGGCTCAGGTCATGATCCTGGAGTCCCTGGATCGAGTCCCGCATCGGGCTCCCTGCTCGGCAGGGAGTCTGCTTCTCCCTCTGACCCTCCCCCCTCTCATGCTCTCTCTATCTCATTCTCTCTCAAATGAATAAATAAAATCTTTAAAAAAAATAAAAATAAAAAAAATAAAAATCCTTTAAGGTGAGTGCTAAAGTTGTCTAGATTTATCAAGAGAGTTATAAATTTTTTAAAACTGTGACTTCTTAAAAGCTTAAGAAATAGATTTTGAATTATTTGAATATTAATTTTTAAAATGAAAATAACTCTGTGCACAAAAAACCATCCATGAGGACATTAAAAAATTGGTGTGGTCTTTGTATATTGCGACAATGAAGGAAACTTGCTTTGGATAAGTGACGAGGACAGGCTGCATAAAGCAGGGATCCCGGGAGCCAAGCGCGAAGAGGAGCCCGCTCCTCTTACCCAAGCCTCATATTCGCCATGTTTGGATTTGGTCCCAAGCTCAAACATGTGTCTATGAAGTCATGTGGCGTATGTCCTAGATGCTGACACCCCAATGTCAAAGCCCTGGGTCAATTTGCTACAATCATCTTCCTACAAAATACACTTTAAATCTTTCCATCAGTACCTGGTCTCTGGAATATGACTTCCTCCTTGGCCCAGACTCTCTGCTTTTGCATTGTTTATCTGGCTATTTATTCCACCCAGATTCTTCTTTTTACTCCCTAGGTGCAAATGAGAGCTTTTGGAAGCAGCCTCAAATTTTTCAGTCCCTAGGGTCCTATTTACCCTCATTTAAAGAATAATAATTCCTTAAATGCTGCCCTGGTGGCCTGAATAAATAGATGCCCCCTTTCAAATTGCCTAATTTGCATCCTGAGCATGATTTAGCCACCCGACAACATCTAGAATTCTATTTTTATTTATCTCATTAGTTAACTTTCTAGTTAACTCTGAGAACTATTCTCAGAGTAGCCATATCATCTTGCTTGGATAAGGGGAATATTAAAGCCACTGAGCTAATGTGGGTTATTTTAAGTTGCTATCTGAGGTGAAACGTATACGTATAATATGTACAGATTCATATGCAAAAAGTATCATTTTTTAAATGTGAAGGTGATGATATTCTGATATACAGGCAGTTTAAGTTATATTAATTTCACCTTAAAATATTTGTTCCCTGGGATATTGTCATGCACACATTACTCTTCACACCTCTGAGAACTGTTCCTCCCACTCGTCCACAGAGTTGATTCTGGGCAGAAAATTTGTACTACGTGATGGCCACTGTTTACTGCCGTCGTTGATTGACCAAGGACAGAAATGCAGTCTCAACTTGGTCATTCTTTTTTGGGAAATTTAGATAGAAATCTGGGAGAGTGTCTGCTGATATGCACGTGGGAGGTCCCGTGAACAGGGTTCAGAATGTACTGCTCTGGGGTAGCCAGGCTGTCCCCCATCTGTAGAGCCCAAGGAGCCCATCTACAGAGAGAGAACCAGATGTTCAGAGCAAAGTAAAGGTAGATAAGGCCAAGGTAGCAAGGGAGAGAGATGGAGCAGCTGATTTCTGATGGCTTTGTGATTCCTGGTTCCAATCCCTTGCGAGCCTGAGGGCACATCCTCTCCTTGGAATCTGTGAAGTGACCCTGCATTTTATAATAAATCCTTCTGTTCATTGTGGGTTACTTGGCTTGGGTTTCTCTTACTTGTAACCCAAAGAACTTTGACTACGAAATAAAGGCCACTTACTAAATAGTAGGTATAGAATCTGAATCTTTTTTTAAAAAATTAACTTATTTAGGAGAAGAGTATTGCAATCTTTTTCTCGTTTTTGTTTTGTTTTTTATTTTAATTCCAGTATAGTTAAAATACAGAGTTATATTAGTTTCAGGTGTACAATGTAGTGATTCAACAATTCTTTTTTTTTTTTTTTTAAATATTTTATTTATTTATTTGAGAGAGAGAGAGTGAGAGAGAGCACATGAGAGGGGGGAGGATCAGAGGGAGAAGCAGACTCCCTGCCGAGCAGGGAGCCCGATGCAGGACTCGATCCCGGGACTCCAGGATCATGACCTGAGCCGAAGGCAGTCGCTTAACCAACTGAGCCACCCAGGTGCCCCGTGATTCAACAATTCTATACATACCCAGTGCTCATCACAACAAGTGCCTTCCTTAAACCCCAGCACCTACTTCACCCATCCCCACCCCCACCCCACCCCCGCCTCTGGTAACCATCAGTTTGTTCTCTGTGGTTAAGAGTCTGTTTAAGAGTAATCCAATATTAAATAAAGATCATGATCCAAACTGTTTTATTAGGTTCTACTGTTGTTAGGATTTTCCTTCCTATCTTAGAGTAAATAAACTGCACAAAAAGTTCAACCTAAATTACCAGAGGGAACATTGCATAAAAATAAGCACATTGTCATTTTCATTTGATTTCCTCAGAAACTTTTCCTTTCCAGTGGAGATTTGTGAATTCTGTAATAGACCGCATTCAACAACTCAGTTCAGATCTTTTAGCAGACATTTAATAGGCATATAATAGATTATGCCAATATTGGGAATACAAGATGAGTAGGATTGGTTCTTGCCTCTAGAGGAGTGCCAAACGCATAAAGAGGGAATGTCAATACATGTAAATTCCCTTCCTCCCCTATCTCTGCTGTTGGGGTTCTATGGGAAGATCGGGTGTGGCCACCAGGGTCAGCTAGCTGGTCTGAATGAGCCACCTTCCTTGGAGTCTGAGCTAGCAGAAAAGTACTGAATTGGGGCACCCGGGTGGCTCAGTTGGTTAAGTTTCTGCCTTCAGCTCAGGTCATGATCCCAGGGTCCTGGGATGGAGCCCTGCATCGGGCTCCCTGCTCCGCGGGGAGTCTGCTTCTCCCTCTCCTTGCCGCTCCCCCTGCTTGTGCTTTCTCTCTCTCTGACAAATAAATAAATAATCTTTTTTTTTAAGCACTGAATTAAAAACCTGCTTAAAAAGCTGGGCTTTGCCAGTACCAACCCAGATCTGTGAAGCCTTTTCCTAAGCCAGTTTCCTTGTTTATTTTCACAGCTGTAACTGGGGCAAAGGGAAATTGAGAAGGGCTCACGTGGGTAGATCACTCAGGATTCAGTTGTCAGAAACGGATGCCACTCCATGTATATTTTGTGGAAAGGGATTTTTTCAAAAGGCAAGAAGTGCCTACAAAATTGCCGCTGGGACTGTAAGAGAGGGCTCTAGGCTGGGCGTCTGGGATGATTCTCAAGAACATACTGTAGAATTGGCTCACCAGAGGGAATCAGAGGCTGAAGCGGCACTTGTTGATTTCAAAGACACACTTCTATAGCCTTGGTCCAGGACCAGCTGCCTCTGGACACCCACGAAGCTACTGATGGCCATCAGAACCCTGCTACAGGGTGCCTGGGTGGCTCAGTTGGTTAAGCGACTGCCTTCGGCTCGGGTCATGATCCTGGAGTCCCGGGATCGAGTCCCGCATCGGGCTCCCTGCTCAGCAGGGAGTCTGCCTCTCTCTGACCCTCCCCCCTCTCATGCTCTCTATCTCATTCTCTCTCTCAAATAAATAAATAAAAAAATAAATAAAAAAATAAATAAAAAATCTAAAAAAAAAAGAACCCTGCTACAGAAAACCCCAGGACAGCTACACATCAGGAAGACGGCCTCTACCTCACTTCTGCCTTCAAAATAACAACAATGATTATTCAGTGTTAGTAGAACTAACACTTACTGGCATTAGGTACCAGTCTAAGCAATTCATATGAGTTACTCACTTAGTCCCCATGACAACTCTGAGGTAAAGGCTGTTGTTACCCCACTTTCCAGACGAGGAACCTGAGGAAAGGAGAGAGTAGGCCTATTCAGGTCACAGAGGTAGTAAGCAGCAGCAGAGATGTGCATGCATCTCATTGGTGTAATTGATTTCCTGTTCAGACCCTAGCTGCAAGGAAGTCTGGGAAGTAAAGCATGACTTGCTTCTCCCACCCCTGCAGCTTTCGCGGGCACACTAGAAGGGAGCCAGGAAGGCAGCAACAGGGCTGTCTACCACATCTGTCCCCACAACGCAGCTGCAGACCCCGGCTCACAGCCACAAAAATGCCACAGCAACAGTGATTCAGCACAAATAGATTCAACACACTGAATCCGTCATCTGGTCCCCAAAGATTAGCTCACCACAAAACCCTATCAAAGCGATATGGACAGCTTCTAGATGGTATCTGACACAGCTCCTGTTTGAACAAAGCTTCATTTAGTTTGTTGTCTGTGCTTATTTCGTTTATACAGAGTTACTAACTAAAATTTAGTGTTTCAGATTCACTCATTTTTGGCAAAATACGAAGTGTTTTTCTTTAAAAACAAGCAAACCGACTCTACAAAATATCACAAGCTCATTGGCTGTCAACGATTCCCCTTCATTTCTCAGAACCAAACTTAAAAGTCATCTCTTTTGTGAGGATTTCCCTCTGGCATTGAGTACTTTTGTGTATTAATTCTTTTCTATGGAAGATCTGTACATGCCTGCAGGAGTTTGCTAGGATGGACGTAACAATTACCATAGACAGCGTTAAAAACAGAAATCTGTTTTCTGACTGCTCTGGAGGCTGGAAGTCTGAGATCAAGGTGTTGACAGTGTTGGTTTCTTTCGAGGCCTCTGTGTCTTCAGGTGGCCTTCCCTCTGTGTTTCTCTGTCCTAATCTCCTCTTCTAGAACCAGCCATAGTGGGTTAGGGCCCACCCTAATGACCCCATTTTAACTTAATTACCTCTTGAAATTCCCTATCTCCTGATACACTCATATTCTGAGGTCCTGGGGGTTCGGGCTTCAACATATGAATATAGGGGGACACAGTCCAGCCCATAACAATGTCCTTTGCCAATTAAACTATTGTACTCTGAGCATTTTTCATACCAAATACATTTTTCCAAATCTAATTTTATTTTTAGATACAGGAGTTAAAATGTTTTATGTAGTCAAACAATGGCATCTTTCGTTCAATTCTTCAATTATAGTTTTTATATTTTTTGTTCTTTAAAAAAAATATTTATTTATTTACTTATTTATTTGAGAGAGAGCATGAACAGGGGGTAGGGAGGAGCAGAGGGAGAGGGACAAGCAGACTCCTCGCTGATCCCAGAGCCCAGTGCAGAGCTCCATGAGGGGCTGCATCCCACGACCCTGAGATCATGACCTGAGATCACGATCTGAACTGAAATCAAGAGTCTGATGCTTTAACCGACTGAGCCATACAGATGCCCCTGAATTTTTTGTTCTATTTATTTATATAACTAAAGTCTCTCAAGCTTATTTTGGTATTATTCAAGTGAGAACCTAAATAGTTTTTATTTCTTAAAATTTTTAACTAATTTTTCCAACATCACCTTTAAAAAAAAAGATTATTTTTTTATCTGTTTGAGAGAGAGAGTGAGAGTGTGAGCAGAGGGAGGAGCAGAGGAAGAGGGACAAGCAGACTCCCCGCTGAGCACAGAGCCCGATGCCGGGCTGGATCCCAGAACCCTGAGATCATGACCTGAGCCCAAATCAATAGTCGGGCGCTTAACTGACTGAGCCACGCAGATGCCCCTCCAACATCAGCTTTTCAGTATGCCTTCCTTTTTTCATTTGATAAGTGATGATGTCTTTTTTATAATGCTGTAAATGTCTTTTTATGTAACTCTGTTGCTTTGCACCCACGACCTACATATGGGTTCAGACCAGTACCAGAAAGAATGGGAAAGTGTTCTTTCATGTTTCGGTTGGGGCATCCCTCTGCCTGTGAGGAGGCGGCTTAGGAGGGTCACTTGCAAACCTACTTCCCTCCTTGCCCTGGTCTCCTCTGTCTGTAGAGGTGTGTGCAGAAACTGAGTCCCCACGTGAAGTCTCACAGCGCCTCCCCTCTTCTTGGGCTGGGTGGTACGTGCCAGGCTCCCTCAATCTGAATCTGGGACAAACAGTTGTTCGTGGCAACTGCAGTGATGTTCTGTGGAGATGGCAGCAGTGTTTGGTGTCAGTGTCCCTCCCAACTGTCGTGGCTAAAAGAGGACTTTACATCCTTCCTTTTTCTGTTCCCTGGAGCGTCCTTCCTGCCAGCGAGTTTTCCCAGTGTGGCCCTCAGGCCCCAGGCGAATATTGTAAACCTGCACTGTCCTTCTATTAGAATCCACTTCCTGTCACCTGCAACCAAGAATTCTGACTGTTGCTTGGGGGGAGGGAGGGGCTTTGGAACCAAGCACAGGTTTTACTCTTGTCCCCGGTACTAGCTTTGTGGCCTTGGACAAGATGCTTAAGCATTCTAAGCCCTATTTTTTCTCATTTTGTGAAATAAGAATAAGAATATATGGCTTGGGGCGCCTGGTGGCTCAGTTGGTTAAGTGACTGCCTTTGGCTCAGGTCATGATCCTAGGGTCCTGGGATCAAGCCCCGCATTGGGCTCCCTGCTCAGTGGAGAGCCTGCTTATCCTTCTCCCCCCTGCTCATGCTCTCTCTTTCTCAAATAAATAAAATCTTTTTTTTTTTTTTTAAGATTTTACTTATTTATTTGACAGAGAGAGAGACAGCGAGAGAGGGAACACAAGCAGGGGGAGTGTGAGAGGGGAAGCAGGCTTCCCGCTGAGCAGGGAGCCCGATTCGGGGCTCGATCCCAGGACCCTGGGACCATGACCTGAGCCGAAGGCAGATGCTCAACGACTGAGCCACCCAGGTGCCCCTAAATAAAATCTTAAAAAAAAAAAAAATAATATCTTTAAAAAAGAAAAGGAAATAAGGAAGTGTGTAATACCAGTGAGCAGTTTTGTTTTTGTTTCTGCAAGGTTGAATATAAATGAGTTCTGTGCCTGACAGGTTCACTCAGCTCTAACAGCCTAAATTAAGGCTGAGCACATGATTTGAAACTGACTTTGGAGGTCGGTCACCACAGAGAACAGAATGGGAAAAGACCTTACCTGGTGCTTCGCACACTGTCCTCTGTAACTTCTGGGGATAATAATGACAAAGTGTTCTCCTTATGACAATGAAAAAGATATTATTTGGAAAATAGACTGTTACTCTATTTTCTTCTGTTAATTTCTTAGAAATTTATTTTCAAATATGTTTTAATAGAAAATATAAATATAATTTTTAAATGTTTGTATGAAAATGTATTACTACCCTGTTTGCATTATGAAAACTCATAAGGACAAAAGAGAGGCCCTGGCTACTTGTGATGACCTGAAGGCAGACTCCAGTCATGTCCCCAACAGCGTGACCTTTGAGACGAAATTCAACCACCAGAACTTCATCGTGTTTCTCCATAAAGTTTGAGCAGCCGTAACTGCTCGGACAATGCATGGCAGAATCTGGATGTTTGTCTTTGACCCCTACTTTCTCCAGCACCCCCCAAAGGAGCTGGCCTTCAGGGCTGTGCCCCAGTGGGTTTTCTCCTACCGTTTATCATGCCACGCTGGTCGTATCAGCGGCTCAGAGCTTCCTGGCAGTGGGGAGACTGAACCCTGGCCTAGCCTGCCAGCATTGCAGGCTTGAGTGCAAGAGTGAGGCCGCACAGGCTCTTTTGCTCATTTTGTGGAGTGAATGTTCTAAACACGCAAAAAGAATGGAGAGAAAGAAGAAAAGCAAAGGGAGATGTGATCTCAGTGGCTGTACCAGTTATCAGTTTATTGCTACTCGGCTCAGAATCTATCTTTTATTATCTGCTCTGCTGTAATGGGCTAGACCCTTTAAGCACTTCTTGTTTGCAGCGAGCATTTTGTTAGACTTTGTCAATAGAAGGTGCTAGAAGGACACTGCAGGAGGCAAGGGCTTCTCCTTCTGGTCTGGTTCTTAATTTTCCCCAGATTAGACACACTTGCCCACCCAGGCAGAAGAGCACGGGGCCACAGCAGGCTCCCCCGTGCTGGAGGTGGTTGGTGTGAGGGGGCCCAGAACTCTTTTGCCAGCCGGTGCACCCACCCCCCTACTGTGGCTGTGAGGGGGGCCTGGTAACATCCGCCGTTGCTGCCTTAGCTAGAGAACTGCCCTCAGCCACATAGGTGCTGCCTTGGCCTGCCCAGGCGACTCGGCTTGCTGCTCGCCCATCCCTGAGTTGTCCAATGACTGACTGATAAAGAAGGATACAAGCAGCCTCCGAGGCGACTGGCTCGGTATTGCAGTTTGTGCTCCAGAGCATCTCCAGGTTATGAGACTGAGTTAGGCTTCCGTGGAGACCACAGGCTTGCCTCACTTTATTCCCCTGTTCTGCCCTGCTTCCCCCACTCTGCTCCTCCTGCCATGCTTTCCCCCTAGAGCACTTGAACGTGAATTCGCATCTCAGGTTCTGCTTCTGGGGAACTCACCCAAAGACCCACCCCCAAAGGGAGGCCCGCCCCAATAACATTCATAACATGGAAGATCTGGAAAGAATAGAGGCTCTGTTAGGGCAGGATCATTCCTAAGAGGAAAGTGAGAGAAGGCTTGTAGACACATTGCTCCGATCTCTGCCTCTGTCAGGGCATTCTTTCCTGTGTCTTCACATCATCTTCTCATAAGGACATCGGTCATATCAGACTTCGGGCCCACCCTCTCCACAATGACCTTGTCTCACTCTTTCTACGATGACCTATTTCCAAATAAGATTACCTTCTGAGGTCCTGGGGTTAGGACTTCGACATATCTTTTTGGAGGGCACAATTCAACCCATAATGACTATATGGGTCAACTAAGACACCTGGGAGGGCCTGATTCAGCCAGAGGGCTGTCAGCCGGCTGATTGTGGTGTTCCTCCTCTGTGTTTCTATAGCGCCTGCTTCTACCTGTGTGCAGAGGACCCGTCTCTATCACAGCACCTGGCCTGTTACGTTCTACAGTAATCACCACTCTGCTTTGATTTTCCCTTAGACTGCAATGCCTTGAGGGCAGGAGCAATTTGTTATTTGGCATCCTCAGTGCCTGCTATTAAACCTGCCACACGGGATTCACTCGCCGAATGCTTGTTGAATAAAAGTAGAATGGTTCTAGACTCTCAAATACAATTTGGCTTAGATTATTGGGTCCATTACTTAGCTCCTTTGAGCCTCTAGTGTGCTATTTGTAAAATAGAAATAGTCAAATAGAACTGTGTAAATAAAGGACCCAGTCCAGTGCCATGGTTCAGAAAGTGTTAGCTTCCAACCCTTTTGTTGCTTTTCCATCTTTGAAGGTGTGGGGACTCACTTGGAACCTCCAGAGTTGGTATGAAGATTATTTTAAGATGAAGATATTTGAGATTCAACCGATGTAGAGAAAAGCCTTCTTAGAGCTTCCCTTATCTAAAAGCAGAAATTCCTAAGAAATGAGGCTGCCCTAAATTCTCTTTGGGGTGGTTTCTACTCCCAGGAGAGGGACCAAGAATAAACCTACCATATATCCCCTCTCCAGGGGTGTTTCAAGGCCATGAAGAAGATAGAAAGACCACCTGGCACCTGTATAAACAAACATTCTCATAATTTTTTCCCACTTGTTCTCCTAAAAATCCGTTTGTTTTTGCTAAAGGAATCTATTTCTTCTTCCTATTAATAGAAGCTGTTAGATATACAAACCTTTTTAGCTTTAACCATTTAAACCAGCTACTTCTTTTACTGACTCCTGTGTGCATAGTGACAAACCTTCTCCTGTTAATCTGTCTTTTGTCAGTTTAATTCACAGGCCCCGGGCACTAAACCTAAGAGAATAGGGGAAAACGTCTTTCCTCTCCTACAAAGGCTTTGGAAAAGATCTATCTTTTTCATTTCTGGCTGTGTGGCTCCACTATGTACAAATACATACATCCTGGAACATTATCTTAACAAGGATGGATGATTCTGCCAAAAGACGGTGTGATCATTATTGCTCTCGCCAGCTTCTAGCAACTGCTGAACCGTGTCTGAACCACAGATGTCCACAGCGACCCTTCTCTTCCTTACAAAGAAGGAACAGGCAGTACGTTTAATTACATTGTTAAAATGTGTATGTTTGCAAGGGAAGAAGGAAAGAATACATACCAAAGTGTCAGCATGAGTTATTTCTGGATGAAGACATTTTAAAATGTCCTTTGGGGGGGGGGGCTTCATTTTCTAAATTTTCAGCAGCGAATATTAGTTTTGTAATAAAAAAGCTCTTTCCTCCTCAATAAATATTTAAAAAACAAAAGTAATTAGAAATACAAGATAGGCAGTATCTCCTAGATCACTCTTGTTTGCTGGTTTTTTTATTGTTGTTGTTGTTGTTGTTTTTTACCTTCAATCCAGATTTGACATGGCTTTTTAAACGTTGACTGCATATTCAGCATTCCTTGCTCACTGGTTACATAGAAGGTAGGGAGTCATTTCTTCTGGGATTTTCCCAGACTTCCAGTCGATTCAAGTGTTAAAAAAAGAGACAACAGGCCCCGAATGGAGTCACTTGTGCAAGCCCACATCACCAAACCAAAATTTAATACCTAACTTAATGTAACCATAATTGTAACTCAACTCACGTGAGTTCGTTCCTGGACGAGTTACAGGTGGAGGCTACACCAGGTGGGGTTGTCACAGAAAGGAAATTTTATTTGCAGCAAATAAGGAGATCACAAGGAATAACTTCCAAAGCTGTAACCCCGGGAGCAGGGTTGAGTGGGTTTCTTTAGAGTTAGGCTATATCTTCAGAAAGGGGAATTTTGTCATCTTACGTAGGGGTAGGCATAAGTTTGCACACGCATCTTTTTTTTTTTTTTTTTTTAAGATTTTATTTATTTGACAGAGAGAGAGATAGCGAGAGCAGGAGCACAAGCGGGGGAGTGGGAGAGGGAGAAGCAGGCTTCCCGACGAGCAGGGAGCCCCATGCGGGGCTCGATCCCAGGACCCCGGGACCAGGACCTGAGCCGAAGGCAGACGCTTAACGACTGAGCCACCCAGGCGCCCTTGTGCACGCATCTTAAGGAAACGTCACTGTAGGTACACTGTGATACGTTCTGTTAGGGAGGTTTGTGCTCCTCCTTGGGCGGAGCTTTTAACAATATAACGGGGCAGAGGAAACCGTCGGACAAGGGGGAGGGGCTACGGGCAAGCTCCAAGAGCAGGAATGAACGGGACGGGGTCTTGGACTCCTTATCTTGGGTAAGGCGTGCAGGGCCTTGCTTGCTTTTGAGGCAGCACGGATGTATTTGTCTGTAATCTGGTGTGGCAATTTCCAGGCCTGGTGGAGTGTTAGTTTTTGCCTTCCCTTGACAACCTTAACGACTGAGGTTTTTGCATTTCTTTGTAATTCCACACCTCCTGGGAAGTTCTGCAAGCAGAGTGCTTGGCGAGCAAGGGGGCCTAAAATGACTTCCCTTGTTTCACAAAAGCTCTGTCTCCTCTTTTTTTTCCTGGCTCACAACCCTCTTGGGAGCTTTCCCAGTGAAATTTGAAACCCGCCCCAGTACTCACCGGGCAGGGAGAGACCAAAGGAAGAGGCCGGCCACTCCAGGTTGGCAGGTGGCAATTATAATAATAGCAAAAGGAACTTACATAGGAAGCTTGTCCTGCGAGGCTGCGAGATGAATGGACCCCCGCACCCGTCCTCCAAATCTTAGGGTTTATACAGAGGCCCTAACTGGGCTCAGTCAAGCATACTGTGCAGGTGTTTTCAACATCACATCACCATCTCAAGGTTATGTCCTTGGAGCAGGCTCTAGGAGCGGGAAAGGCAAGTGGGACCCACATTCCAAGGACAGGGGAGGGGGTAAGGAGTCTTCAAGTGTCCCGGTCCAGCTCATGCGTCTGTTGGTGGTATTGTCTTTTTGATGACGTTACCCATCATCTAGGGACCCCTCACTCTTTCTGCTTGCATAATGTCTCAACCTCTCCCTGGAATGGAGTCTGGAATCAGTCAGTCTGGAACCAGCTGATTAGCACTGGAGAGGTAATCTGCCTGACAGACCCTTGCTCTTCCCCCAAAAGGAAGGTGATCTTGCCACAAAAAATCTACTCTTTGCTAGTAACTTCCTTGTCCTGCTGCCTTCTGCCTATAAAGTTCTTTCATTTTGTACGGCTCTTTGGAGCTCCTTTCTCTCTGCTAGATGGGATTCTGATCCATGAATCGTTGAATAAAGCCAACAAGATCTTTGAAATTTACTCAGTTGAATTTTGTGTTTTTTTAACTCAGGGATTCAACATTTGCCTCCCAAACCCGAAACCAGAGCTCCTTTTTAAAAGATTTTTTATTTATTTATTTGACAGAGAGAGACAGTGAGAGAGGGAACACAAGCAGGCGGAGTGGCAGAGGGAGAAGCAGGCTTCCCGCTGATCAGGGAGCCTGATGCGGGGCTTGATCCCAGGACCCTGGGATCATGACCTGAGCCGAAGGCAGACACTTAACGACTGAGCCACCCAGGTGCCCCACCAGAGCTCCTTTTATTTTATTTGCCAAAAATACCTAGGCTGGTCACTACTTCTTACTAGAGCCCAGCTCTGGGAGCTATTTTTTTTTTTTTTTAAGATTTTATTTACTTATTTGACAGAGAGAGAGAGCACAGGCAGGGAGAGCAGCAGAGGGAGAGGGAGAAGCAGACTCCCTGCGGAGCAAGGAGCCCAATATGGGGCTCGATCCCAGGAGCCTGGGATCATGACCTGAGCCGAAGGCAGACACTTAACCAACTGAGCCACCCAGGCGCCCTCTGGGAGCTATTTTTATCAAGCAAAGCTCCTATTAACAAAGGAAAGGAAAAATTAAAAAAAAGAATGGATAGAATGATTTCTTGTAAAGGAATATGAAATAGTGAAACGTGCTTTGAAACAAAGGTGATTTTAAGATCACATACAACTTCTTTGAGAACTTAATCTTGAACTGAATCGAAATAAAAAGAAAATAAGAATTAATTGGTGTCAAATGGCCTTATTAGGAAAAGACAAGAAATGCGTGTCCACATCTCCGACAGATTTTGCTTTTTAACTATTCTAATAAACTGGCATTTGTTGAGGAGCTATAAATTTTTTTTTAAAGATTTTATTTATTTATTTGACACAGAGAGAGACAGCGAGAGAGGGAACACAAGCAGGGGGAGTGGGAAAGGGAGAAGCAGGCTACCTGCCGAGCAGGGAGCCCGATGCGGGGCTCGATCCCAGGACCCTGAGATTATGATCTGAGCCGAAGGCAGTCGCTTAACCAACTGAGCCACCCAGGTGCCCCGGAACTATAAATTAAAAATGAAATGTGTTCATAACTCAGAAAACCTCTCTACAAAGAAGAGAAAGAAAAACATCTTTTTATTGAATAAGCATTAAGCCAGAATGTGATACACATCTCGGGCCATCTGCTAAAGCTGGCAAAGACAGAAGGAAATCTTGCTCTCTTGCAGCTGAATGGATGCCCCTGTGACATTCGGTGGGTTTTGCAATTCGAAGTCAGATGATAGTTGAAGTTAGGCCCACCCTCTCCTAGCCACCTGGGAGATAGGGCATGATCTTCCCTGATGATCACATTTCAGAGAGATGGCTACTCAGCCTAGGGCCCCCAGGGAAACATTTCTGAGTTATGAGACTGGCAACAGGCTTATTTAGCCATTAAAAAGATTTACATCTTTTGTTTGAAAAAAACAGAGAAAGAAATTCTGAAAGAAAAGGGAAAGGAAGGTCTCTTCCCCTGTTTCCAAAAGGCAGAATGAAGCCCCTTATCCACCCTTACACACACTGTGGGGTGACTTCTCAATTCACTTACTGTGTGTGTGTCAGAGAACCAAGGGGAAAAGCAATTCAGCGAATGTTAAATATGCAGTTTTTCCTTTTGGCAAAAAAGGAAATTTTATTTACAGCAAATAAGGAGATCACAAGGAATAATTTCCAAAGCTGTAACTCTGGGAGGAGGGGTGAGTGGGTTTCTTTTCTTTAGAGTTAGGATGAATCTTCAGAAAGGGGAGTTTTGTCATCTTATGTAGGGGTAGGCATAAATTCGCGCATGCATCTTAAGGAAACATCACTGTTTTTCTCTTTTTCTGATTGCCTAGACTAATGATTTTTTAGCCATGGCACTATTAACATTTTGGGGCCAGATGATTCTGTGTGGTTGGGACAGTCCTGTGCATTGTAGGATGTTTAGCAGCATTCCTGGCCTTTCTACCCACTAGATGCCAGTAGGATAACTCCCTCTCCAACCTGTTGAGTGAGGAAAGGCTTAAGGTATAGGCAGGGAGAGACTGGAGGCTAGGTGAGGCTCCCGCAGGGGCTACATGACCAGGCTCACAGAAATCCCAGCTGTGGAGAAATGCTGAGGCGTACAAAACCAGAGATAAGGGAACATGATGAGACTAAGAAGACTACCTCGTTTGTCTTAAACGTCAGAGATGAGGTATCTCTATGGCACTTACAGCTGGACCACTGAAAGTTATCAAACGTCAAAGAAAAACTAAACATGGTACTATTAGTGGTAGAAGCGTCCAGAAGATTTAAGTTCCCTGGTCAGTTCTCGATAAAAGACTGCCACTAACAGCCCTCGGTGGCAATCCATTCGGGACCCGTCTCCCTCCAGAGAGCTTTTTTCTTTCCTTTCTGTTCGCACCATCACTTGGTGAAATTTCACTTCAGCCTTTTGTGTCTGCGAGATTCATTCTTTGACTGTTTAACATTCTTTGACTCCGTAAGACAAGAGTGCAGTAACCCTGTGACACTTTGGCAACTAAAAATGTCTTCAGTCATAATCAGATGTCCCCAGCGGAGGGAGGGTCGGAATTGCCTTCAGTTGAAAAGCACTGGCTTCGACAAATGATCTAAACACACAGCCTCTGGGACGCCTGGGTGGCTCAGGCGGTTAAGAGTCCCACTCGTGGTTTCAGCTCAGGTCATGATCTCAGGGTCGTGAGATAGAGCTCTGTGTGGGCTCCTCAGCACTCAGCGAGGAGTCTGCTTAAGGTTCTCTCTCTCCCTTTCTCTCTGTCCGTCTCTCCCACCTCCCACCCGCCCCCACCACACACTGCCCCAACAGGTAGTTGAGCCTAGCCTGGGCTGGGATTCCAACAAGGCTTCTGCTCTCATTACCTGAGCCACACCCATCGGAGGCACGCTGCATAGTGTTTGGTGGTGCACGGCCTGAGCACTGCTATTCCGGAGGAACTGACGGCCAGTCCTCTTAGTGGAGGACATCCCTGTTTGTACCACCAGCAGCCAGTCTCCTTCCCCTCCCCACGCTCCACCCCAACAGTATCTTTAGTCATCTTTCTCAGTCCTTGTGATGCAGGAAGGGGGGTTATGACCCGAATCAGTGTAGCTCCAGGGTTTGTCTTGTGTCCAGGTCCTTGGCAATCACTACAATCTCTCCTTTTGGCTATCCCAAAAAAGAGGAAAGAGGAATTCTTTTTTGGATGGTTTTGCCTGGCTGTGAGGAGATGATCCTGTAGGCAGCTATCTGGCCACCATCATGGGGGAAACCTGGCTGAGAATGGAAGCAATTCAGGGGGAAGCAGAATTAGGATAACAGGAGACAGTATGCTGGGGACAAATGTTGAGCCCTGGCTCTAGCTGAGTCTGAAACCACTGCTTCTGAATCGTTTGTTACTGAGTCATCCAAAGGGAGATGGGGGAGATGTGGTGGGCAATTGGCGCTCAGCACTCACTCGCAGACTCTTAGCTCTCTCCTTTCTTCCCAAATGGACGGGGATGGGGAGAGGGATGAGAGTCGAGATCTTGATCCTCTATCTCTCTTTTTTTTTCAGTTGCAAAAATTTTGCCTCAAAATACTTATTAATTTCTGTGGTAGTTTTAACATATTTCCACAAATACTTTGATACTTTGCCTTTAAGCAAGTGGAGCTAAATTTGTCTCCCCTTAATTATGTACTAAGTAGACTTGGTGACTCACTTCTAGCGAGTAGAGGATGGACATGGAAAAGTACTAACCACAATATCAAGATCTACATACACCACTTGAACTAAGGTGGTCAAAGGAAACATCCCCAACAATAACCAATGATGGTATCATGTACTCCCTGATATGATGCAATGAGAAGCTATTCTACCACGTGATATTTCTTCCAGAAATGGACTACTCCAGTGTAATCATGAGAATATATGAGACAAACTAACATGTGGGGACATTTTACAAAATAACTGAGCAGTCTTCTTCAGGTCAAGGTCATGAAAACAAGATAAGACCGATAAACTGTTAGAAACCAAAATTAACTAAGCAGGCATGATGACTAAATGTAATATGGAATCTCATTTAGTTCCTGGAACAGGAAAAAAAAATTATTAGAAATACATTATTGGAGGGCACCTGGGTGGCTCAGTTGGTTAAGCGACTGCTTTTGGCTCGGGTCATGATCCTGGAGTCCCGGGATCGAGTCCCGCATCGGGCTCCCTGCTCGGCAGGGAGTCTGCTTCTCCCTCTGACCCTCCCCCCTCTCATGTGCTCTCTCTCTCTCATTCTCTCTGTCTCAAATAAATAAATAAAATCTTAAAAAAAAATACATTATTGGAACATTTGGTGACATTTAATTAAGTTTTTAGTTTCATTAATAGTATTGTATCAATATGAATTTTTTTAATTTTCAAAATGCACCCTGATTATTACCCTGATTATTAACATCCTCTTTTTTTTTTTTTTTAAGATTTTATTTGTTTATTTGACAGAGAAACAGCACAAGCAGGGGGAGCCCGAAGTGGGACTCAGTCTCAGGACTCTGGGATCATGACCTGAGCCAAAGGCAGTCGCTTAACCAACTGAGCCACCCAGGCGCCCCCAGATTCATCTTTATATCCTCTGCAGCATACACCAGACCCTCGAAAATATGGGTTACATGAAGCAACTTGAACAGGTACCAAACTCAGTGATCTACGTGTGTCTTAAATTGATGTCCTGGTTTCCGCAGTAAGATTAGAGGGAGATTTTTAGCAGTGTTAAGATTCTGGGAGCAGGGACCGTTTGTTTCCCCTTAACTATCTGGACTCCATCTTTCCTTTCTCTGTATTATTCCTTGCTCATAGCTAGGGACACATGCCATGGCTAAACAGCTTGATTGTCCCTTTCTTTGCCAGCCAGTCAATGTTTCCCGAGTTCCTGCCGTCTTCAAAACACCAACAGATTCCCTGTTCCTGTAGAGAGTTTAAGGATGGCGGGCAATCGAGGGGCCCTGATGGTGCTGAGGAGGATCAAACAGTGACTATCTGTTTATTAGAGAGGGTGCAGTTTGAAAACAGAGCCCATCCTAGATAATTCAGTTGAGGGAATATGATGTAGGCAACTGTTTACAAAGTGCTGAAAGAGTTGAAAAGTCAAGGAAAGGATGGGGGGAGGAAGGAGGGAGGAGCAAGCCATATATTAGGAAGAATAGAAAGCTGCTATGAGGGAGAAGGTGGTATCAGGAGGCCAAGAACCAGAGCTACCAGCACCCATGGGAATTGTAGGGGCCTAGGGCAGGCCACCCCAAGGTGGGCCACTTTAGCATAAAGATTATTTTTAGTTAAAAGCAATCAAGACCCAGCTGATTCAGGAAAAGCTCTTTACCTCCCCCCACAACTGCCTAAAGAGAATTTAGATAGAGGACCTGCTCCAGGTAGAGAGCTATCCCCATAGACAACTACACATGGTAGACAGGGAGGAACCTAGCAAGGCCTGTTTGATAGAAGTCCTCTAGGTCCCGTTGTTTCTGAGTGGCCCAGCAAACATTTGTTTACCAAACATTGACTTTTTTTCATTCTTCCAGAAGGCATTCCTTCCCTTTGAAGACCCAGACTCCTACCCCCTTCTGCTTAGTTCAGAATGACATATATACTTCCTGTTGCCTGACTGTCTTTGGAATTTCCATGCCTATGTGGATTCTCCATAAATACACTATTAAATTTGATTTTTCTCCTGTTAATCTGTTTCATGACAATTTGATTCTTAGTTTGGCTAGAACTGTGAACGGGATAGGAGTTCTTGCTCTCTGACAGAACTACCCACACTGGAAGCTCCCAGAGGAGCTGAGACCAAAGAGGGGCTGCCTAACAGAAGCTGGAACCTCGGGGAAGCCGTGGCCAGAAATGCGGCCCAATCTCCTACCACTGCCTCTCTTGGGAGAAACTGGAGAAGAAAAACTTTTCCTCTACCCTCTCAGGTTCCATAACTGGGGTCCTGAGAATTTAACGGACAAAAGGCAGATTAACAAGAGAAAAGGCAGAGTTAGTTTGTGTGTTCCATCAGTTCACACACCAGAATGCTGTGATGAGTAACTCAAAGGGGAGGTTAGAATTTGGGAGTTTATATGCCTAAGTAAGTAAGGGAAAGAGAGGCTGGAGAAAAGTCTTCTATTGGAAGAACAAATAGGTTTCTCTAAGAAGGACAAATGGTGTTTAGGAGAACAAACAGGAGATAAAAAAATGTGTGGTGATGTCTGTTTATACAGGTGCAAGTGGTCTTTCCACCATGATATTTCCCTAGAGAGGGAAAATATGGTAGGTTTACCCTTGGTCGCTCTCCTGGGAACAGACCCACCCCCAGAAGGAAGTTATGGAAATTAAATTTCTCAGAAGTTTCTCCTTTGAGTCAGGTAAGGGAGGGCTTCTTGTTGTATCTGTTGAATCAGATATCTTCAAGTTAAGATAATCTTCATACCAACTCTGGGGTTCCAGGTGGATCCTGAGGGGGTTCAGGACACGCTACCCCCAAATATGGCACTGTAGCGTATTGAATATTTTAAGCTGGAGGAGTTTGAGAAAACAAGTGGGAAGGTCACAATGACCTTCCTTCTGCCCTTCTTCCAAAATAAGTGATAAAACCCCCATGTGAGAAGTGTCTTCCCTGTACCCCAGGAAAGGAATACCCTTATCTCCAAAGACAAAGGGACATGGAGAAGCATCTGAACAAACAGGTCTTACTAAGTTTCCTCTACTAGGCTTACCCTATACTCTCTTAACTGTTACATTTCTACACAACTGCCCACTCTTCATTAAACCTAACATAAAAATACTCAGGTTTAACTGTTTCTTTGGGCATAATGTGAAACCTATATTAAAGAAATTTGTCTACTTTTCTCCTGTTTTTCTGTCCCTGTGGGCTTAATTTTCAGACCGAGCCAGGGACGTTGGAGGGTTGAGGAAAACTTTTTCCTTCCCTGCAGTCCCCACAGGTTTAACCTAATTGAGGGCCAGTTGGGCAAGAGAGCCTGGGAAATGGCAGTGTCCAGACTCCAGGCCCTGAAATTCAGAGAAAAAAGAAGCAGGGAATGGTTCTAAGAGCAAACAGGCAAGTGACTGGCCCATCTCTTTTTCTGCAGTCACCTGTGATACAGCTTTACCATTTGCCTCTTCTCGAGTCCTCCACTGTGAAGGAAACAATGCCCACCCGTCAGACAGCAAGCCCAGTGATTCACTTCTGGGTCTACTTAAATTGCTAACTTAGTGGTACTGCCTAAATAGCCAGCAGAGCTTTGTATCTGAGAGACTTCCACCATACCTCCAGCAGTCACATACATGAAAACTACCAATTTGTGTCCAAATAAAACACCCAAATAACACTTGGAAGCTTCTTAATTCACAACGTAGATGTGACAAGTGTCACAGAGATACGGAATGAAGCCATTGTACCTACTGAACAATTGCCCTGCAATTCTAGCAGAGACCAGCAGGGGCACCTGTTTCAAGGGTGGGATTCAACCTCTCTCTCCAGATATCAGTGAAGTTCACGATGGAAGAGCAGAAATCTGGAATGGGATTCTTTGGTCTTAGTCTGCTTAGTGGCTTGTATCAGACATAGGAATCCAATCAACCACTATTTATGAATGGAATCACCAGCTGCTATGAATCAGAAACATCCAAATTATGCATTTGGAATAAATAATGGGAAAGATTCTTTCTCTTTGCCGAATTGACAAGAAAGAAGTTTCTTGACAAGAAAGAAGTTTTGGCAGCTTCGCTGGAATCTGCTCATTTGGCAGGAAAATATAACAAAGTATGCACTACCCTCAGTGACAGAAGGACCAATGCAGCAACACCAAGCTCGTTTTTCTTGTTCTTCTCCTACTTAGGGAGGCATCACAACATTCTTACCTTTTCTCTGTGTGGATGTGGACTCATGTCCTCCTCTGTGCTTCTCTCAAGGACTTTCAGCTTCTCCTACAAGAACACATGTTCCTCCAGCCCAACATCTTGGCATAGGCGAGTCTTTCTGGCAGCAGGGCCATTAATGATAGTGGGAGCTGGTGTAAATCTAGGAAGCTGGGGCAGAGGGGAAGGCAATGACCCAGTTACTGACAGCTGTTAGAGCCTCGTTTCTCTGCATTTTAGTTTCCCCAGCAGAGTGACACAGACACCACCATCCTTAACATTTAATTTTGATTTAGTATGTCTACACTGGCTGGAACGACTCAAGTGCAGCCTGTTGCCTATAAAAGTTCAAGCCCCTTTGAGGTCATTCTGAACTGCACCTGGTCAGGCCCAAGCGAGGGGTAGAGGAAGCTGTTCAAAGTCATTCCAGCTTCTTCCTGCTACAGGAGTCTTGAAAGATGAACTTAAAAGCTATGCGAAGAGCTGGGATTACTTATGCAAAACCCTCTTCCTACTCTCCTGTGATCATGCTGAGGAAAAGAACCAAGGACTAAGGTTGTGTAATATAGATTGAAGGAAACCAAATATCGATCTTGGTGATGGAATTTTTTAAAGTGAGCTAAGTGATGCATTTTGAAATAACTAAAGAGTGATGAAGATCCTTTCCTTGACCACACTTTTTTTTTGACCACACTTTAAACAGGCTCTTCTGGGCCCTCTTTTTGACCAGGACTCAACGTTGAACTATAAAACCTGCAGACTCTCAGCACAAATGATTTCATCCATTCTGCAGCCCCTAGAAGCCCCCGCTAAAAGACCTGAGCAAACACTAACATAGTTTCCAATTGCTCAAGGCTGCACCCCTAGGATGACCCCAAATCCCTTTAAAGTATCTGCCTGAGAAAATTGCCCAGAGAATTACTGTTTATGCCAGCCAAAACCTGGTCATAATGAGGCCCCAGGAATACCCCCTACCCAAAACCTTCCACAGTTACTTTAGAAAGCTTGCAGTTGTCAATCCTTTCTCCCCAGTTTTTTTTTTTTTTAATTCAATCTAGTTTACATATACGGTATTATTAGTTTCAGGGGTAGAATTTAGTGATTCATCAGTTGCATATAACACCCAGTGCTCATTACATCAAGTGCCCTCCTTACTGCCCATCACCCAATTATCCCTTCAGCAATCCCTCCCCTCCCCTCCAGCAATCCTCAGTTTGTTTCCTAGAGTTAAGAGTCTTTTATGGTTTGCCTCCCTCTCTGTTTATTTTTCCTTCCTTTCCTCTATGTTCATTTGTTTTATTTCTTAAATTCTACATAAGAGTGAAATCATATGGTATTTGTTTTTCTCTGACTGACTTGTTTCGCTTAGCATAATACCCCCTCAAAATCAATAAAAATAGGTCAACACCTCAACATATAATAGTGAACTTGCAAATTTCAAAGATAAAGAGAAAATCCTGAAAGAAGCTCAGGACAAGAGATCCTTAACCTACAAGGGTAGACACATAAGGCTGGCAGCAGACCCGTCCACAGAGACCTGGCAGGCCAGAAAGGAATGGCATGATATATTCAACATGTTAATGGGAAAAATATGCAGCCAAGAATACTTTATCCAGCAAGGCTGTCATTCAGAATAAAAGGAGAGATAAAGAGCTTCCAGGACAAACAAAAACTAAGGGAATTTGTGAGGACTAAACCAGCCCTGCAAGAAATATTAAAGAGGATCCTTTGAGCAGAAAGAGAGACCAAAAGTAACAAAGACCAGAAAGGAACAGAGGCAATCTACAGGAACAGTGATTTTACAGGTAATAAAATGGCACTAAATTCAGATCTTTCAAAAATTACTCTGATGTAAATGGACTAAATGCTCCAGTCAAAAGACATAGGGTATCAGAATGGATAAAAAAATAAGACCCATTGATATGCTGCTTATAAGAGACTCATTTTCTACCCAAAGACACCCCCAGATTGAAAGTGAGGGGATGGAGCACCATTTATCATGCTAATAAACATCAAAAGAAAGCTGGAGTAGCCACCCTTATATCAGAAAAACTAGATTTTAAACCAAAGACTGTAATAAAAGATGAAGAAGGATACTATATCATAATAAAAGGGTCTATCCAATAAGAATATCTAACAATTGTAAATATTTATGCCCCCAACTTGGGAGCAGTCAAATATACAAACTAATTAATAACAAAATTAAAGAAACTCATTGATAATAATACAATAATAATAGGGAACTTTAAGAGTCCACTCACAGCAATGGACAGATCATCTAAACAGAAGATCAACAAGGAAACAAGGGCTTTGAATGACACACTGGACCAGATGGACTTCACAGATATGTGCAGGGCATTCCATCCTAAAGCAACAGACTACACATTCTTCTCAAGTGCACATGGAACATTCTCCAAGATAGACCACATCCTGCGTCACAAATCAGGTCTCAACCGGTACAAATATTGAAATCATACCATGCATATTTTCAGACCACAATGCTATTAAACTGGAAGTCAACCACAAGAAAAAATTTGGAGGGACCACAAATACATGGAGGTTAAAGAACATCTCCCCACCTTTGAGATGCAGACCTTCTACCACCCAGCACTGCCTTCTCAAGAACCTGGAGCTGCCTGTTGAAATGCAGATGTGCAGGGCACCTCCAGATCTCCCACCCAGGCAATGGGCAGCTTGCTCTAACTTGTACCACTACCTCCTGTCACAAAGATACTAGACGTCTGCTTCTCCTCCAGATAAGCACCAATGAATAAATCCAGTCTGCTGGGACTCCCACTTGTTCCCCTCCTTACTCCTTCATTCTGGCTTTAAAACACCCAGCCCTTCTTCATGGATAGAAGTTGAGCTCTGGTCACACTGGACCCTCTTCCCCATTGCAGTGGTTATTACTGAATAAAGTCTATTCTTGCCACTCTAACTGGTGTCCAGCTTATCTTTGACAAAGGCCAAATCCACATTTTGTATCTGCCCTAGGGAGCAAAAGTTACTTTACACAGATCACAGTGTTAACAAGGCTGAGGTTATGAACTTGATCTCCACATGGCTCTGTCCACATGGTGGCCACATGTGTGCACCTCGGTCAGGTGTCATCAGTGCCTCTCATTGATCACGAGGGACACCAGATTAGAAAGTAGAGAGTACTAACCATTTGCTGCAGCTTTGTTTGTTTGTTTGTTGTTGTTGTTTTGGCTTCTCATTACTGTTTTAAGAGCTCAGATATCCAGATGGTATGGGATCTAGCCTTCACTTTGTTTACCTCGGCTAGAAGACTACCTTCATGTCTGCCCTCCCGCAGATGTCCTTCTCCCTTTCTATCTCAGACATTCCCAGTTACCCTGCCCTGTTAGCATCTAGTTCACGGCCGACCTCTTCCACCAGGTCTTTCTCAAAAACTCCACCTCCCACTTCTCTCTCTGTAGTGTCTATGAGCACTGGTCTTTCGTACCCTGTTCCATCTGTTACACCAGTGGTTCATGGTTCATGTAACCATGCAGGAAACAAGAACCAAATATCCCACCTTTTGTTTTCCATCAGTATCAAGCATCAGGCTAAGTATATCCAAAACCTTCAGTAAAATGCATTTAGATATTTTCATGGAGCTTTCAAACAGCTTTGGCAAATTTCAACAAAATGATGTTGAATTCCTTCATCATTTCTAGGATGAGCAATAGGCTGTTATCCTAATGCTCAAAGTGCTTACAAATTTATTCAGAATCCAAGTGGTGTTACTACACTTTATACAGAGTGAGGAGTCAGGCTACTGCCTGTGGATTTCCTCCAATTTTGTTTGTGATCAGACAATATTATATTTTACCACAAGGAAAAAATTGTTTAGCATACAGCATTGTAACAACGAGTTCTTTACACTTCCCTTGCTGTTGGCCCATATTTTCATAGTTTTACACAGATCTCTTTATTATTTTAACACACTTTATGCTCATTTAAGAGAAGGAAAAAAAAGGTGTGGGGAAATTTCATAGACTAGATGGCTTGTAAAACTCCTCAGTTAGGGATTGAAACTTCCAGTGTCCATGGTAATTGTATGGTTTTTGTTGTTGTTTTTTAATCAACCAGGGGTAGGACTTTTACATTTTACTTAAGCTGTTGTTAACAGGATAAGTAAAAAAAAAAAATCTTTTCACTGGAGAAAAGTGCAATTAATAAAAATGGTAGGCAGGGCACGTGGGTGGTGTAGTTGGTTGAGCGTCCAACTCTTGGTTTCGGTTCTGGTCATGCTCTCGGGGTTGTGGGATAGAGCTCCGTGCCGGGGTCTGTGCTCAGCATGGAGTTTGCTTGGGACTCTCTCTCCCTCTCCCTCTGGACCTCCCCACCACTCTCTCTCTCTCTCTCTCTCAAATAAATAAATAAATCTTTAAAGAAATGGTAGGCATTTGTCACAGTGAATTTCTACAATTTTCAGGAATATAAAATCATCCTTTCAACAGGCATAACACATTTAACTTAGATTGTTCATATGCTGTGATCCACAAGGGGTCCTCTAGGATGATGGTTTTCCAATTGTGTTCCATGCTATTTTCAGATTTATTAGCTTCCTGTTGTTGAACAAATCACCAACAAACCACTGGCTTAAAATAACACAATTCTATTATTTTACAGTTCTGAAGGTCAGAAGTCTCAAGAGGGTCTCAGTAGGCAAACAGGTGTCAGCAGAGCTGAGTTCGTTTCTGAGGCTCTAAGAGAAAAATCTGTTCGTTTGCTTTTTGCAGCTTCTTTTTTTTTTTTTTTTAAAGATTTTATTTATTTATTTGACAGAGAGAGACACAGTGAGAGAGGGAACACAAGCAGGGGGAGTGGGAGAGGGAGAAGCAGGCTTCCCCAGAGCAGGGAGCCCGATGCGGGACTCGATCCCAGGACCCTGGGATCATGACCCGAGCTGAAGGCAGTCGCTTAACCAACTGAGCCACCCAGGCGCCCTGCTTTTTGCAGCTTCTAGAGGCTGCCTGCATTCCTTGGCTTGAGACCCCCTTCCACCCAGAGAGCCGGCAATGGCTGGTTGAGTCTCTTAAATTATTATCCTCTGACTGACTCTGATTCTCCTGACTCCCTCTTTCCTTTATAAGGACCTTTGTAATTACAATGGAACCACCTAGATAATTCAGGATAATCTCTCCATCTCCGGATCAGCTGATTGCCAACCTTGACTCCATCTACAGTGCTAATTCCCCCTTGCCATGTAGCATGACATATTTATACTTTCCAAAGATTAGGAGGTAGGGATCTTTTGGGTAGGGTAGTGGGGTGTTAATTCTGTCCACCATACCAGATATCATACACATTTGAGTTAAAAATTTTTTCCCAGCTGTATTGAGGTATTATTGATATATAACATATGAAATGTAAGGTGTACAACCTGAAGACTTATATATATATATATATTGCAAAATGACTACCACAATAAAGTTAGTATCTCCAACCTCTCACATAATTATTTTTTGTGTGTAGTCACAGCATTTAAGATGCACTCTGTTATCAACTTTCAAGTATATAATACTGTACTGTTAACTATAGGCACCATACTGTACACAGATCCCCAGAACTTATTAATCTTATAACTGGAAGTTTGTGCCCTTTGACCAAAATCTCCCCATTCCCCCTACTCCCCCATTCCAGCCTCTGGCAAAACACCAAGCTACTCTGTTTCTATGAGTTTGGCTTATTTAGATTCCACATATAAGTTAAAACATACAGTATTTGAGTCAAAATTCTTAAAACAAAAAAATTTATTTTTATTTAAAATACTCAGAAGAAACAGGGGCGCCTTGTGGCTCAGTCGTTAAGCATCTGCCTTCGGCTCAGGTCATGATCCCAGGGTCCTGGGATGGAGCCCCGCATCCGGCTCCCTGCTCCGCAGGAGGCCTGCTTCTCCCTCTTCCACTCCCCCTGCTTGTGTTCCCTCTCTCATTGTGTCTCTCTCTGTCAAATAAATACATAAAATCTTTAAAAAAAACAAAAAACAAAAAAACGAAAGCTGGACTATGAACCACGGTGAACACACCTCAGTGGCTGGGCCCGAGCGGCCAGCAGGCTAGACAGCTGCTCTTTCACAACCTTTTTAGCTGCAACAAGTAGAATACGTGCGGTGAAACCCAAGGTTTTACTAAGACATTGGATGCCATACTTTGGCTCACATTAAGGGCAGAGTGTCAATGAACGAGATGTGATGCTAGGGATAAGATCAAGGCCAGGGGAAAGGGACACTTAAGAGGGGATAAAATGGGCGGATTCTACTAAGACAATACTGTATGAATGTTAAGTGCACACACTTTGGATGGGAGAGCCTGGGTCCTGAATTCCTGCTCTGCAACTAACTTGTACATGACTTTGAGAAAGTTATTTTAATTTCTCTGTGTCTCAGTTTACTCATCTGTAAAATGGAAATAATAGTATGGGCCTTACAGTGTTGTTGTAAGGATTAAATTAGTCACATGAAAGACTTACAACAGTACTTGGCACATAGAAATTACCAGGTAAATGACGGTTATAATAGTGTAGTCTAAAATGTTAAGGCACGAAGAACTTAGACTGTGGATCTTTTTGCAATGTTTCCAATGGATATCTCAGACAGGTGAGTAAAACTTTAAGTCAGTCCAGCATTCAAAAACATTGCTAGTTATTACCGTTTTACCTATAGATAACTAGCCGTGTATATTTGAGCTATAAATTTAAAAAGGATGGGGGAGAGGCAATGTTTAAGTTGTGTTTAAAAAGAATCTTTGAATTGTTAATTTGGGTTGTATTCATTCTTTGCACAGGTCCCTACTTTGTGTGATGGACTGGGCTAAGTGCCATGTGGCATATGAAGATGATAAAAAAGGTCTTGGCCCTCCATGAGATTTCAAATTACCAGTATGAAAAAAGACATGGGCATAATGAAGGGCTCAGAATACTTACAGGAGGGGAAGAACCCATGTATGGGGTGGGGATGAGGATGTACTTGGACAATTTCATAGGGGAGACAGTATTTGAGAATTTGAAGCATACAGTACATTGTTTAAAAAGATTTTTTATCTATTTACTTGAGAGAGAGAGAGAGAGAGAGTGTGTGTGTGTGTGTGTGTGCATGCACGAGTGAGTGGGGGAAAGGACAGAGGGAGAGAGGAGATTATCTCAAGCCGACTCCATGCTGAACATGGAGCCTGACGCAGGGCTCAATCTCACGACCCTAAGATTATGACCTGAGCCAAAACCAAGGGTTGGACGATCAAGCAACTAGGCTACCCAAGTGCACCCATATAGTACATTTTAAAGATAATTTTTCATGCACTGGGGGTAGCAAAAAACAATTAGGAAATGAAGGGTTTGGAAATCCCAGGGAAAATTCTGGGATTTCAAATAGTCTAGTTTGATGAAAAAATGTATAAGGGAATAATAAAAGGTCTGGCTGCAAAGGTAGGCTGGAGATATGTTGAGGGAGTTGGATCGCATTTTGTGGTGGACACTAGATTTTTGAGCAGAGAAATAATGTGCAAGTATTGAAGAAGATGGATTATTAGTGGGAAGGGTGAGAGGTATATTTAAAACATCATCCACAGTTCTTCATGTATAATTAAAATGTATTTTTTTCATTTATAAATTATAGGGAATATTTAATTGAAAAATAGGTACAATAAATCATTCCTGTTTGAAAATGCTTGTCAGACAGCTTCACGCCTTTTCAGCGGCAGAGACCTCAATACCGGGGAAATCAGGAGGCAACCTCAGCAACTCTTCCACTTCCTCTTGTAAAGCCTCTGCTTTTTCATGCAACAGCATCTACAATAAAGACATCAAGACATGAGGCCAAAATATGCATTGTCAGGAACTGCTACCATTTTTACCACCGCCTACTAGATCCTTGAACCCTTACACACCAGCGATGTAGGCATTAAAACTAATAATGAGACTGAAAAATAGCCACTTCAGTACAAGTGATTATAGTCAAAGAAACTACAGCATTTAGCTAAAGCCATTTTAGCTGATCACTGCTTTTGGAATCCCAAAAATAAAGGAGCTTTATCACTCTCAAAGATCTGTTTTATTGAAGACTCAGCCACTTAAAAATTAACTTTTGATCTATAAAATTTAAGGCAATTTTGCAAAAATTTAATTAGCTCTTGAAAATGTTATCCTTTATATGCGCTTTTTATTATTCCTCAAAGTTTAGTATGCTATCTTTTAAAAACCTATCAGTGTTTCAAAGGAAAGTTTTATTCAAGCTCCTAAAATTAACATGGCTAATTTCCAAAGAAACATAAGAGTCAAGAAAGTATTTCTGAATATGGCACATAGTAGATGTCAAGGAATATTTGCTGAGTAACGATTTTCCCTCTTTCTTGTAAAAACCAGAAATAGGGGTGCCTGGCTGGCTCAGTTGGTAGAGTCTCTCGGGCTCAGGGTTGTGAGTTCAATCCCCACAGTGGGTGTAGGGATCACTAAAAAAATAAACTTTAAAATCAAAAAACAAAAAACCAGAAATACAGTTTTGGTGTTTGCTGCAGCTGGGTGTTGTGTATATTGGGGTGCAGTATGTACATTACTTCTGTTACATAAGTTTTATAACAAAAAGTTCAGCAAAATCACATAGAGAAAAAAAATCATAGGACACAAAATGAAAGTGAAAAACCCACTCTATCCATGTGACATAAAGCACAGCATTACATAGCATTATAAATAGAAGAGATTAAAATGCAACGAGGCAAGCTTTCCAGTAGCTGAGGTAATGGCGACCAAGTAAAACTAATCTCCCAATGCATCCTCCAAAAACTATACAGATCAATGAGAACAGCCAGTACACTGCACAAAACCCATGGGGCCAGCATTACTAGAATACAGAGAACACCATCACCTTCATATCATAGTAAAAATACCTGCCAATTTCCAGCAGAACCATTTCTCAGGCTCCCACTCCAAGGGATTGCAGAGATCAAGGTGAGATTGAGAAAAAAATACATGGGAAGGAGAAGAGGGAAACAGGTCTTAGATTAAATACAATCACCTTCAGAGAGAGAAAGGCTACCCCAAGTATAAAAATACTGAGAAAAGACTCTTGATAGATGGAAGCATTGTCTATAAGAAGGGATTTAAAGTGCATGAAACTCTAGAAAGCAGTCTTGGAAAGGTAATGCCTCTGGGGGAGAAGACAAGTAAAAAGGGAGAAGAGCCCCTTAGGCTGAGCAGGGAGTGAAAAAAGAAATAAGAGGGTAAAATTTCGGATCCTGTAAGACAAAAGGAAATTCAAAAAAATCAAAGAACACACTTTTATTTGCACTCCTCTCCCACCCCAAACTATCCTTTGCAACACTGACAGAAGAGAGACTCTTGAACTAGAATTCTCATCAGCCACTCCAGATGGCCATCTCTGTCTGAGAAATGCAGGGGCATAAGCAGTTCTTATTATACTACATTACTATATAAAAGGAAACAAAATGAGAATCAAAGTTCTCCAGCTCATAAAAATTTATTCTTCTGAAAGCAAACTACGAAGCAGAAAAGTTGTGATGCAACATTCCAAACTGAATTAAATATTCTCAAACAAACATCTGGAGATATGGGGGAAAAACACACCCTCAATAAGTCCCAAACTAAGAACAGAAATGGACCCAGAACAGGAAGAAATGAAACAAAAGTTGAGTAAGCTCAGGCAAGAATTAGAAGAAACAGGCAAAATCATATTAGAAATAAAAACTAACAAAGTGATCAAAGAAGAATAGATTATAATAAAACTTAATTAGGGTAATGGGAGCAGGAACAGGGGTGGGGCAAGAAAACAAGATAATGAAAATGAGATAAAGAAAGAAGTAAAAGGGCGGCTGGATGGCAGAGTTGGTTAAGCATCTGGCTCAGGTTGTGATCTCAGGAACCTGAGATCAAGCTCTGCATTGGGCTCTGTGCTGAGTGCAGAGTCTGCTTAGAGTTTTGCTCCCTCTCCCTCTGCCCCCCTACCTGTACTCTCTCAAAGAAAGAAAGAAAGAAAGAAAGAAAGAAAGAAAGAAAGAAAGAAAGAAAGAAAGAAAGAAAGAGAGAAAGAAGTAAAAAGGGCCAGAGAGATTGAAATGGGAGATGGGCAAAGAAGATTCAACATACATATAATTGGAGTTGCTAAGAAAGAAAAATTAAACAGTGAATCATATTGAACTAATATGTAAACCTACAATCTGGGGCGCCTGGGTGGCTTGGTCAGTTGAGCAACTGACTCTTGGCTTCAGCTCAGATTGTGATCTCATGGGTCATGGGTTCAAGCTCCGGTTGGGTTCCATGCTCAGCGGGGAGTCTGCTTGAGATTCTCTCCCTCTGCACCCCCAACTCACATGTGCATATCTGTGTGTGCTTTCTCTCTCTCTCAAATACATAAACATATTAAAAAACAAAACAAAACTACAATCCAAGGAAAATTCCAGAAATAAAAGAAAATAAAGATATCCTAGTAAACTATTTCAATTTAAAATAAAGAAAATATGTTCATGTTTTATATACTAAAAAAAACTCGTAAGGATGGGGGGAACTAAAATGGAACACAAACAGACTCTAACTGCTCTTCAAACGAATTACATAACCACAGTGAAGCAGATTTTTTAGAAAAGTAACATTTGAGCATATTATTTCAATTATATATTCTCAGACTAAAGACAAAAAGAGCTGTAAATAATACTAACTCCTTAGTTTTTTTGCAATAGTATGCTTTAACAATTCAGAAATTATTTTCAGTGCATTCTAGGATTGAGCAAAACAGATGACTATGTTGATGAAGACAGGAGCCAGGAGCTGGGTTTCTCACTGTTGGAGAAAGGAACTAAAAATATGAGAAGAGCTAAGACTACAGTGAGCCCTGTAGTGTGGGATCAGTATGCATTAAAGGTGACTGGAAACTCTTTGATGTTTACATTGATGGATGGGATCTAATTCTTCTCTTGAACCTGTGATTCAGGTAACTAACAGAATGTAGTGGAAATGATGTTGCATGATTTTCAGGGGTCTGTCAAAAGAAACTACAGTTTTTGCATTGGTTTCTTGGAATGAGACCATTCCAAGATCTCTTGAATGCTCCCTCGCATATCCCAGCACCATGCTATAAGAAACCCAAGCTAGGGACGGCTGGCTGGCTCAGTTGGTAGAGCCTGCAACTCTTGATCTTGGGGTCATGAGTTTGAGCCCCATGCTGAGCACAGAGCTTACTTAAAAAAAAAAAAAAAAAAAAAGAAACTTAAGCTATAGATAAATGAGAAACACATAATATTTTATTTTATTTTATTTTATTTTTTTTTAAATATTTTATTTATTTATTCATGAGAGACAGAGAGAGAGGCAGAGGGAGAAGCAGGCTCCCAAGGAGCAGGGAGCCCGATGCGGGACTCGATCCCAGGACCCTGGGATCATGGCCTGAGCCGAAAGCAGATGCTTAACCATCTGAGCTACCCGGGCGCCCCGAGAAACACATAATATTTTAAAAGAAATTATACCAGATTGAATAAGAGGGGACAGAGATGGTACAAAATAAAAAGAACTTTTGAATGCTTGAACTTCTCTGGACAGGGAAGACTGAGAAAGCTACCCAGCTGCAAACAAGGGCCACTACTTATGGGAAATAAAGAATGATTCAGATGAGGGAATTCAAAGCCAGGAAGAATCATTCCCAGGGAGAATTAAGTCCTAATCAAGGAACTGGCCACATATGCCTGGCTGGATATCAGAATTGCTTCTATGTAACACACATATTCCCTCTTCTTGAATGGGATTTTACTGTGGTTATCCTGTCTCTGTTCACCATTGTATCTGTATCTCTTTAGTTCACAGATCTTCAGAGTGAGAGGAATATATTTGTGAAATTGTGCTCAAGGAGCATCACCTCCACCTAGGCTTGATTTAGGAGAAATACTGGACCTTGAGCCTGAGTCTGAAGCCATAAAGGGATAAATCTTTTAGGGATGAGTAATTTTGCATGTGGGAGGAATGTAAATAATCTGTGACCAGAGAGCAGACATTACAGATGACTGCAAATTATTTGGCAGTCCCCTCATGTAGAGGTGGGGTCTAATTCCTCTTCCTTTAGATCTGGGCTGATCTTAATGGCCTTCTAGTAACCAATAGGATACCGCAGAAGTGGCACTACTTAACTTCTGAGGTTAGTTCAGAATATTTCCTGCCTTTTCTGCCTCGATCTCTCAAAATGTCCACTCTTTGGACATTTCCTCTTGAAACCGAGCTGCCATGCCATAAGAAACCCAAGCCCCATGGAAAGGCCATATGTAGTTGCTCCAGTTGAAAGCCCTAAGTAGCAGCCAATTTTCATGTGAGTGAACCATCTTGGGTATCCAATTCAGTCAAGCCTTCAGATGACTATAGCCCCAGTAAAAATCTGACTGTAATTGCATGAGACTCCAAGTAAGAATCACACAGCTAAACTTTTCCAGAATTCCTAATCCACAAAAACATAAGCAAAATAAAAGAGCTGTTTTAAACCACTAAATTTTGATGTAAAACTTTGTTATGCAGCAGTATGTACCTGGGAAAATTAGAATTGGAGTTATCAGTATGAGTTCATGGCCTTTAAGAATTTATATGTAAGTAGGGCGCCTGGGTGGCTCAGTTGTTAAGCAACTGCCTTCGGCTCAGGTCATGGTCCCAGGGTCCTGGGATCGAGTCCCATATCGGGCTCTCTCCTCTGCGGGAAGCCTGCTTCTCCCTCTCCCACTCCCCTGCTTGTGTTCCCTCTCTCACTGTGTCTCTCTCTGTCAAATAAATAAATAAAATCTTTAAAAAAAAAAAAAAAAAAAAGAATTTATATGTAAGTATAGAAAAATATACAGGCTTATACAGGCTCTCTCTGCTAAGAGAACCTAGAAACAATGATATCTCTCTCATTGTGAGCATACTTAGCCCCTCAAACTTGGGTTTCCTCACCAAAAAGAATTAGGACTCTTTGGAAAAACGGCTGATTCCATGACTAAGGCAAGCTGAACATGGAATATCTTGTGCAAGAGTACTAGTTATTTAAACAAAGAGAGAACTAGTTATTAATTTTATTGTTTCTCAGCTCCAAATCCATCCCTCATGGTCCTGCTGGCGACAGGTAACTCTAGAGCTGGATCCTGTAAACACTTCTCCTTTGCCAGCGGGTACAATATTCAGCTTGGTCAGTAGAGGGCACTGGAGGCACTGCAGGAGAAGGGGCTTCTCCTCCCGGTTTTGGTGTGTCTTTTTCTTAGGGCTCCTGCCGTGCTAGTCTGGTATGCTGATCTGGTGGCCCTCATTACAGTGAGTTTCAACAGCATCCCTGCAGACAGCTTTCCAGCAAGTTCCATGGGTACTCAAGCTAGCTTCCAAGCAAGTTCCATAGCACACTCCGGGGAGCTTCCTGGCAGTTCTGTCAGCATCCTGGTGGGCAGCTTCCTGCTTCAAGCCTTGGCTGGGACACAAGGAACTCATCTGCTCTCTGGTGAGCCACAGCCACACCCTCTCCGATGAAGCCTCTCTGATGAAGTATGAAGCCCATCCAAAGGGGGTGGTGTGGGGTGAGGGTGGATGTTCTTCGCATTATTCCTTCCCATGGTTGCTGCAGTTCTGTTTACCCCTTAGAAGCCGACGAATAACCTTTGTTACTAGTTACTAATTCTTTATATTAAACTTTCCTCTTCACATTATTGTGTGCTTTCTGTTCCTAAAATTAGAACCTGACAGATGTACCCCAAAAGTAAGAAAATCCAGTAATGATGGGGACAGGTCAAAAAGACAAATTGGCCCACATCTAGAAAAGGATAACTAGGATAGTAAATTGCCTAAAACTAGATTATTTAATATGGATGAAAGAAGCAGAAAAGAGAAATGCCTGGAAACAAAGAGAGCTGTTTTCAAATATGTGAAAAACTACCATAGGAACAAAGAAAATAGACTAGTTCTAGACGGTAGTACTTACAATCTAATGGTGGACATTGTAAGAAGGCAACAGTTTATTGGGGTGCTTTTTGGAACACTAAGAGTGTCCAAAAATAGAACTACCTAATTTTTGAGGTTGTAAGCTTCATGTCAATGAAGGCACGCAAAGGTGGGAAGACCAGATGTCAGGGATGCTGAGGAAAGGCCTTCTGTGAAGAGGGTGAGGAGGCAGAATTCCGTGAGTTCCAGAGTTCCCTGTACTTCAGGGGACTCTTAAGATTGTCTAATTTTTAGGAGGTGCTTTTTCTCTTTCTAGCAAGCCTTGTATCATAACAGATGCACTATTTTATCCACGTATTGTGAGTATACACTTTTGTGTCTATAGTTCGATGTTTTTGCTTTTATGTCCAAAGTATAAGGAGATAACACTACAAAATATCATGAAGGGTAAAAAATGGTTTGTTGGCTTACCTTTGCTGATGAAACAATTTGCTTGGCCTGGCGTCTTGATAAATGATCAATTGTCCTTATTAACACTTCAGGATTTGCATTAGCTAAGTGCATCAGACTTTTATAGCCTGCGTTGTATAATTGTTTTGCTCGACCCTGAAAGGTATTACACAAATCAGCAGGGTCAGAATTTGGGATTAGGAAAAAATAATCAAGTGTCTTACTGAAGGGAAAAATTTCACATGCAAGAGACAGAAACAGACTAAGGTAATAATAAACATGAAGAGATAACACATCCGAATCCTGAGAAATTTTAAAAGATGAATTTGGGTGGTTCCCATCTGACTGCAAGACAGCTTTCTGTGCAGCTTAAGTTAACCGATGTGTGTTGCAATCAGGAATGAGAAATCCATTAAGGCACTCAGGTGAGGGGCATAAATTATTTTAGACACCCAATCAAGATGTTCCAGTCCAATATCCTTAATGTTCTCACCATATACTCAGGGAACTGCTGGGGTGTGTGTGTGTTCTCAGGCAGAAGAATGCTTCCAACTGAAGGACTGAATAACAGAATAAGCTGAAATCAACAGTTGGCTAAAAACAGAAAGCTGAGAAACCAGGTGAGGATACTTTCTTCTCACTCTCTTAGGAAATAGAAATAAGCCTCGTTGCCCCCGAATCACCACTTCCTGAAACAAGCACTGAGTTTAACCTGACAGAAGGTAATTCTTCATTGGAGTGGAGGAAGGAACAGATGCTAAGGACGAATGGTAGAACACATATACTTGGGGAGTCTCACTTTTATCCCTACTGTTATTTTTTTTCACAAGTGTGATTTTTTTTCATCAAGACTTATCCAGATTTATAGGGGACTTCTGGGAGGCCATGATAACTATTTAAAGAGGAAAACAACAACAAAAAAACACCCTCTCTTGACCAATAAGGTATAAGGCTGTTGTTACTTACCTTGTGATAGGACATCACAAAATAGTAAAACCTGATTTTTCTGTTAGTTGAAATCACCTCAGTTGGGAAACTGGTAAGCTACTAACCTCTAAAACTCCAGTCACTTCCATGAGAGGAATTAGCTCTGCCTTTACACAGTAAGTCAACTTCTTGGTGAGTTCTCCCAAAAGGGCTCTATAAACCCAAAACTCCTCAAGTTCCTGCAGAACACAAAGAAATACACAGAATTTAAATCTCGTTAAGTTATTTCAAAGTTTGGTTGGCTTGGTAGGGGGCTCAGAGAGGGTGTTCCCTGATGTAAGTTCTGAAACTTGGTTAAGCCAGAGATGAACAATAATTCCACACAAAATTATTATAAGGAAACAAGGGCAGAGACTGAGGAATTTGACAAACTGGTTTTGGGATGAGGAAGAAGACTGAAAATTGAAAGATAAGCCAGTGAGAAGAGTTCTATTCATTTTTTCACCAAAACACCAGCAAGTGAATGCATAGTTTTTCTTTCCCAAATAACTGAAAACAGTTCCCACCTCTGGGAATTTATCCTGAAGACAAAATATTACACGTGGAAGGATTCCAATGCAAGATGCAGCAATATTTAAAACAACAAAAATATCAGAAGCAATATTTAAGACAATAAAAATATTGGAAGCCATGGGTCAATAACTGTTAAAGGTGGGTGGGTAAATGGGCATTTATTATATTATTTTCTTATTTTATGTTTGAAATTTTCTGTAGTAGTAGTTTGTTTGTTTTTTTTTTTAAGTCGCTTTCTAACCTTTGGGTGTCACTGTGAGCATTTGTGATATATGGAACAGCGTTAGGCAGCTATTTTGTGACCACTAGGAAAGCAGCCAATGCACCAAAGATGGCTGAGTAAAGAGAAGAAAACCTTGACCAGAACGATGAATCCATCAACCCTGAACAGACTTAGCTCTAGCTTTCCTGTTCCACATGATCATCTTTGTTCCTTATTGTTTAAACTTCTATGGGTTTTTCTGTTACTTGTAGTTAAAGGCATCTTAGCTAACACTATTGATGTACTATTTCATATAACTTACATAGCTTTTTAAGAAGAAAAAAACACTTTAAAATACTGAAAATACATTCATGAGAGCACAAGTTGTCAGGTAGATTGTTTCTAGGAACGACCATCAAATTATAGTTGTTTTTCAAATTCAATATAGTTTCTTTTACTTGAACAAGTCTAGAAGGCTGAAATCCTTATAGTCCTAAGTAAAACAAAGGGATAGAACTTTAGGGGAAGTATCTTTAAATATGAAGAAAAACAAACACAGAAAACTTAAGAAAATACATTTTAAAGGCTAGCTTCTTATTACCTATAAATTTTGTCTTCTGCTTAGCTAGCACATGATTAGGGAATGTAAGCTAATATTTAAAACTTAGCGTAAGTACGAGATATGAAGAAATGTGAATTTGCTAAAATAATTATCATTCAACCCAAAGTCAAGTATTTTGGATTACTTACTTATTAGTACATATGATAGAATTAACTGCCATATACATACATAGAATATGGAAATTTAAGATAGGGAAAATGAAGATTCAAATTTAAAAATAGAATTCATGCGAGAAAAATGTTTTTTAAAAAATTGAGTATAGAAACAAATATGGAAAGGATTATTACATTACTCAATTAGGAGAAATTTAAATGCAGCCAAAAAAGGCTTATATTATAAATTCATCCCCAAAACTGTCCGAGTAGAAAAGTCTGGTAAGCTTTATTATGTTATTTAAGGAAACTCTGAAAGCTTCTTTTTGTAAAGACATTAGTAAAGTCTTACACAAATCCATTCCAAATGCACATGGCCAAAATAAAGTTTTCTTCTTGAGTTATTTTATAAACTAAACATTTGACATAGAAACCTAAAGCAGTTGCCAGACACTGGAAGAAAAAATGGCAAAATACTGTGGCTGGCGATCATGAGAGCATGGGCCCAAGTAGTGACAAGGTAGCTGCTGGGTATTGGTGATGCACTAATCAAACACTTTCCATGGTTATCACCATAAGAAAGATACTCTCACACAATCTACATCGATGGAGAATTGTTGTTTTAAGAGTTGATTCCAAATACTTGTAACTATTAATGGTGGTTCTAAGAGTAGGGATAACTAGGTGCTTTCTACCTGTTTGCTATATATTTTAGGTGAGTCTGTCATTTTTGTATCTTTACCATAAGTTAGTACATAGGACTTTTATAAGCAGATAAAAACAAATATATTTTAAATAAGGTTTGAGTGCTTTGTATTAATAGAACAAGTCAACAATGAGGAAATAATGACTAACTGGTTTACAAGTTTAGTAGAAGTTAAAACAAAAAGATGCACAAGGCATGTGTAGTTAATGGAATTACCTCACAGAAATGTAGCACACAAGAGGAGAACGAGGCAGCTCCAGTGAGAAGGCTTTGTATATAGCCTCGAGACATATTAAATTTTTCAGACACACTCCAAATGTTGGTCTCTTTGAGCAGGGCATAAAGAACAAAAGACAGGTATAGTCTGTTGACAACGTCCTTGTCCACCTTCTAGAAAGACACAAGCAAATGAATTTATGTACTGGACCTGCTAAAAATGTACATTATATTGAAATTGGACAAAAGGTAATATGAATGAAGTTATACTACAGGAAAGCCAGAATAGAATGATTCCACAGAAATAAAACTAAGTTCTACCATATGTACTTTAGATTAATTCAGATTATCATTATTCCAAGTATAAAAAAAAGGAAAATATGCCAAATTATTTCCAATTTAAACTTCCTTCTACAGGGGAAGCTGTAGTGGGTTGAATCATGTCTGCCCCCACAAAAAGATATGTTTCATTCCTAACCTGTGGTACCTGTGAATGTGACATTATTGGAAATAGGACTTTTGCAGATGTAATTAGTTAAAGATCTTGAGATGAAATCATCTTGCGTGTAGAGTAGACCCTTTAGGCCTCTTTATTCAGTGACTGGTGTCTTTGTAAGAGGAGAGGACACAGAGTGACACACGTAAGAAGCAGTGTGGAGATGGCAATGTTTCCAATGGAGACACTGGAGGAATGCATTTATAAGCCAAGGAACACCAGAGACTGCCAGCAAGCACCAAAAGCTAAGAGAGAGGCAAGATGTTTTCCTCCTCAGAGCCTCCAGAAGGAGCCATCTTGATTTCAGACTTTTGGCCTCCTGAACGGCAAGAGAATAAATTTCTGTTGTTTTAAGACACTCAGTTTGTGCTAATTTGTTGTGGTAGCCCTAGGAAAAGAATATAGGAAGGGAAGGAGTTGGGAAGACTACATTTTTTTTTTTTTTTTAAGATTTTATTTATTTGTGAGAGAGAGAATGAGAGACAGAGAGCATGAGAGGGAGGAGGGTCAGAGGGAGAAGCAGACTCCCTGCTGAACAGGGAGCCTGATGTGGGACTCGATCCTGGGACTCCAGGATCATGACCTGAGCTGAAGGCAGTCGCTTAACCAACTGAGCCACCCAGGCGCCCGGGAAGACTACATTTACTGTGGTATTTATAGGTTGGATTTATTTGTGAATGTAATTAGACAAATGCATTTATGTAGATAGGTATGTTAATAAGCTTGTCCATATTGTAAACTAAGAGTAAATATTAGATTCTATGATTTCTACATGGTCATGATAAATAATTAATGTTTCCAAAGTTAAAACACTGAAAGAGAAAAATGCTACCTGTAGTTGACAATTTCTGTGTACCTGTTTTTGCCTGCACTATCTAGTGACCAGTTCTTTTATTTTTTATTTTTTAAAGATTTTATTTATTTATTTGACAGAGAGAGAGAGAGCACAAGTAGGCAGAGTGGCAGGCAGAGGGAGAGGGAGAAGCAGGCTCCCCGCTGAGCAGGGAGTTGGACGCGGGGCTCGATCCCAGGACCCCAGGATCATGACCTGAGCCGAAGGCAGCCGCTTAACCGACTGAGCCACCCAGGCACCCCTCTTTTATTTATTTTTTTTATTTTAAAAATTTGCATTTATTTCCAGTTTGAGTCTTTTTGCAATATAATATATATGAATATGACAACTGATACCTTTCTATCTCTACCTTGCCATAATGATTTTGCTTAAAAAAAAACAAACATGAAACTGGCATGCTAGAAGGATTTGTATTGATGATGAGAAATTTTCACTGCTTCATGCCAGAAATTAAGAGAAACTAATAATCATGTTTCAAAATGCACCTGAAGAAAAGTAATTGAAACAGATCAGATCTTTGTGCCGTTCTTCAGATTATTTTACTTGAATTATTTTGTAAATTGAATCCAGCTTGTGGAATCACTTAGTCATGAGTTTTAGCAAACTAACTAATTAGATTAAATTTGCTCACTTAAAAAATAGCTGGCTTTTTATGAAAATTTTGTTAAAATATATAGGAAAGGCCTTTATTGTAACTAAAAGTGCCAAGTATAATAGGTACCATGTTATAACAGTAAATATTTACAATATATTTTAGGGAAAAAATGACAACACTTAGATTAAATACAGAAAAGAAAACATCACGTTTTTAACACTTGATATTTCCATTGATTCTTCATGTTCTGCAATTGTAAGATAATCTCACGTATTTAGTTTTCTATCTATTCCAGGAGATTTGTGTTGAAATTTTTTTTCACCATTAGAAACTGTGATTCTCTATGGGACCTTTTCAGCTTTGCACGCCGATTTTGGAACCAGATCTGGATTCTGTCTTCCTCTAGATTCAATTTTCGAGCTAAGTCTTCTCTGATATCAATGCCCGGCTAACAGTTAACTCTAAAGACGTTTTCCAACACTTCAATCTGGTTTTGAGTAAAAGCAGTTCTGGGTCTCCGGCCTCTATACCAACTCAGCTCTCTTTTCAAAGACAGTCTTTCTGAGGCTGAAAAGTAATTTTCGTATTTCAAAAATCTTTCTTCTGGTACTGGGTGATCCACAGTACAAGGGAATGAGACCCCATTAGGAAGGCTCGGGATATGCACACATAGGTTATCATCTTTCCCTGAGGAGCTGCAGGTGTCTGCCCACAGTCTGTGGTGTTTCACTGAAGGAACACAGTCTTTCTTCTGGTCCAATCCTAAAATGCTCTCAATTGAAAAGGAGCAAGGCGAGGGTTTGCTTTCCCCAAGCCAAGCACTTTCCGGAAGACTGGGAGCCATCCTTGAGCGGGCTGCCCAGAACGACAGCTCTGGCCCCTCCTGCCTCCTGGCTGGCTCTACCCCATGTGTACTAGTGACCAGTTCTTGTGTAAAGTATTTCACAGCCAATATCAAGCTAACTTAGGAACTGAGTAACTCATGCTTAAAATCAGAGGAAAGAAAAGATGAACTGGAAGGAGAAAAAGTGGGTATAAAATATAAAATTATATCCCCTATGATGGTAAAAGAATGGGATGAGAACTTACAGTAGCATATCGAAGATTGTATGAATTACAGATTCTACATGTTGATACTTTTAAAAAGCATTAAGCTGAAAAATCATGATAGTTGAATTGCCAGTAGAGAGAGATTGCTTTTTAATTTCCCAATTTTAGTGCACCTTCATTATTAACTATAATTTGAGTCAATGTAGATTTTGCTTAGAATGTATTTTCTAAGCCAAGAAAAATGATAATTATATTACATGGCAGGAGAAGATGCTTTATGCCAATTTCAAGATCTTTTATAAGAAATATTTAAAGAAAAATGGGAGTGTCTTTTTCAATGTAGAGAAATAAACTTGATTTTAAGTAAATATCATGTTCTCTAGAATTTAAAACAACTGAACATTTATTGACTATATTTCATTAACAAAAATAAATTCTGATTCAAGTTTAAAAAGATGCATTATTCTAAAAAGATTTTGAAATGATTATTATTTGGTAATGAGTTCCAAATTAACATGATTTTGTTTTTATGTTCTTTTTTTCTTTTTTCAAGATTTTATTTATTTATTTGACAGAGAGAGAGAGAGAGAAAGGGAGAATACAAGCAGGGGGAGTGGCAGGCAGAGGGAGAAGCAGGCTCCCCGCTAAGCAAGGAGCCTGATGTGGGACTTGATCCCAGAACCCTGAGATCATGACCTAAGCTGAAGGCAGACGCTTAACCATCTGAGCCACCCAGGCGCCCTTGTTTTTATTTTCTATTTTAAAGTTGTATATAAAAGGTTTGTTTTAAGAAATATTTTTATTTAACATTTTGAATGTCTAAACAACATAGGTATTTCTGAGGTAAAAGACCCAATCAAAATATTGTGATAACATGAACACTGAACTACTAAAGAGACATTTATAATTTTATGATATAGCAGTACATAGGACAGGGCATCGTTCAATTCAAATGTGAGTAAACACCATCTTTCACTTTTCAAAATGAAATTAGTAATATTTATGTAAATTTAAAGATATGGGGGAAATGGCAGGTAAGATAATTAGGTTTCAATAAAGATTGGATTACCAACAAAATGAAAAATGAAAAAAAGTGTATTATAAGGTAGAAAATGGTATTAACTTAAGGAATTTGAAGGAATGTTTACCAAAAAATTATTTCCATTTTTCTTTTTCTTAAAGGTTTTATTTATTTGAGAGAGAGAGAGACAGAGAGAGCACAAGTGGGGGGGGGTGCAGAGGATGAGGGAGAAGCAGGCTCCCCGCTGAGCAGGGATCCTGACATGGAGCTCAGTCTCAGGACCCAGGGATCATGACCTGAGCCGAAGGCAGACACTTAACCAACTGAGCCACTCAGGCTCCCCTATTTCCATTCCTCTTAAAGTTAGTGTATTAGACACTTGCTTCGTATTTGTTGACTAAACTTCAAAACACCGTAAGAATATTACACAAAAAAGTATTAATTTATCAACTTCAACCTTCTACAGCTTTATGTAGTTCAAGTACTAACTAGACTGGGGGTTCTTTAAGAACAACAAACAACAATGAAAACCTCAAACCCACCCTATCTTAGAATCTCTGACACCAAGTAGAATGCCTAATAAAAAGTTTCTAGGTATGGGGGGTGGCCCACCTGGCTGGCTCAGTCAGAGGAGCATGTGACTCTTGATCTTGGAGTCATGAGTTCGAGCCCCATATGAGGTGTAGAGATTACTTAAAAAAAAAAAGGTTCTAGAAAATACATTTTTCTCCCTTGAACTAAACTTATTTCAGGATTATATACTATCATAAAAACATTTTATAAAATTTTACAATTTTTATTTTACTTTATTTAATTAATTTATTTATTTTAAGATTTTATTTATTTATTCATGAAAGACAGAGAGAGAGAGAAGCAGAGGGAGAAGCAGGCTCCCAAGGAGCAGGGAGCCCTATGCGGAACTCGATCCCAGGACCCTGGGATCATGACCTGAGCCGAAGGCAGACGCTTAACCATCTGAGCCACCCAGGCGTCCAAAATTTTATAATTTTTATAATGTAAGCCATAAGTAGCCTAAGAAAAATTGATTAATAAAGTTTACCTTCTCCTATGATTAAGAAGCTTATATGTGCATGACAGAGTGTTTCATAAATGCAAAGTTACACATACAAAAAAAGGCCATCACACCAACCAAAAAATGTTTTAAAAAAAATGCCCAAATTTCTGGTCCTCACATGTTTTAAATGGTAAAATGGGAATTATATTAACTTAAAGAAAAAAATACAAAACAAAAAGATCAAATCAACAAAAGAGATGATACAACAGCATGAATTTTGCTAAATCAACTTATTTAGGAAGAGAAAAAGACTACGGTACCTTTTTTATAGCTTGACCTGATGCTTTCTTCCCAATAAAGTTTTCAGAGACTCCAAGAAGAGCAGCTACATTTTGTTCTGCTGGACTGAGCTGGCTAAACTACATTTAAAAAGAGTAAACATAGAGAAAAATCAAATTGTAACTTAAAAAAAATATTTATTCATTTATTTGAGAGAGAGTGAGCATGTGGGGGGGCAGAGGGAGAGGGAGAGAAAATCTCAAGTAGACTCCCTGCTGAGTGTGGAGCCCAACACAGGGCTCAATCTCACGACCCTGACTGAGATCATGACCTGAGCTGAAATCAAGAGTAAGACGCTTAACTGACTGAGCCACCCAGATGCCCCTCAAATTGTAACTTTTAAAAATTTGCCATTTGAACCAAATCCAGTATTTCCTGTGATATCACATTTTCATGGCTTAAAAATGTATTATTAAAATACAACATATTTTAGTAGAATACTTAAAGGTACGGTCACAAGCACTGTGACTATGGACTATGGTTTCCATGGACTTTGTGGTTATGTTTAATATTGACACGTGCGGTGGGTAGGAAGAAGAGGGAAAGCTTTTGACAGTAACTGCATTATATAGTACCACTTAAAAACTTAAGTTACAATTTTAAAATATGACATTAAAAAGAAAGTTAACTTCCTGCAATTAAGAGCTGCATACTGCTTCTGCCTAACATGTGTTCATGTATCTGCCCTGCTCATAGTAAAATCATAATAGACTATACTCTACCACCTGGTTTTGTAACAGGTAGGACCAGCTGTACCTTCCTGTTGGTGCTAAAACTGACATTTCTTCTTAGGTATTAACATCACTAGGTTTAGTCATCATGCTTGGCTCTGATAGAGCTTTCATGTAATTAAAAATCTCAAAAAAAAAAACAGCTTCTTCACATTCTAGGCAACATAAAATGGAGTGGTCACCAAACCGTAACAGTAACTATCTTTGGGGAATGGGACCAGGGATGATCCTCTTTTCTTTTCTGCACCTTTCTTTATTTTTTCGATAATGAACATGTTTATATTTAATAGGAAAGTAATATTTAAGTTAAACAAACTGAAAATGCCATTGCCATATAACTATTTTAAAAACCGAAACATGAAAGGCCCAATTTCAAATATATTTAGTAGAGAAAAAAAGTGAATAATCATTCGACAAAAATTACATCATCATTAATAAATAAAATATCCTATATTGAAGAACCTTATATTCTCACCTGCCTGAAGTATATCATCCAGTCAGGGACACATTGAGAAGCCATATCATAGGGAGTTGTTAGGTAAATTAGGTGAAGAAGGCTTTCGAGCACAAGTCCTTCGAGACCTTTCTTCAAGTCTCTGTACAGAATGTCACAATAAGCCAAATCTATAGTTCCTAAAAGAAAGATCAAATATTTCATCTTTCATAATTACCAAAGGGGGAAAAAGGTATCTTAAAAAGGTCTTGTTTATACCTAAACATAGCAAAAAGTCTTCAAAATCTCTTAAATTTTTTTTAACTCCTTTATAGTTAACATAGATTGTTATATTAGTTTCAGGTGTACAATACAGTGATTTAACAATTCTATACATTACTGAGTGTTCATTATGATGAGTGTACTCTTAATCCCCTTTACCTATTTTACCCATCCTCCCACCAAAATCTTTTCTTATGTATTTTAGCACAACTATTTTGGAGGTCATTTTGATAGTATACATCAACATTTAATAAGTATGTACCTTCTGACCCAAATACTCTGTTTTTGGAAATCTAAGAGAAACATTTCCACACACACCCAAAAACACATAAATAGAGATGCCCATTGCAGCTTTGTTTATAATTGAGAAAACAAAACAAAAAAACACAGTACAAATGTCCATCAATAGGGGAATGGTTAATTAAATTACAGTATCCAGACCATGGGTGATTATAGTAGTAAAAGAAAAATGAGGTAGATTAAAGGGACTGACATGTTAAGATGCTCCTAATATTTTAAGTGAGAAAAGCAAGCTGCCAAAAAATACTTACAACTGTGATTTCATCTTAAAAAATAAACTATAAAATAACATATATAAATGTGTATGAATGTATGTGTATAAATCTGTACACATATACTTGCAAATATGCATATACACATATACATATATAATATACATATACATATTTATCTAAATACATAATAATATATATGGAAGGATACACATCAAATTGTTAACAATGGTTGCCCCTGGGAGAGTGGAAATGGGACAGGAGAATGGGATTTTCCTTTACATCATTCTGAGATCTAAGGTTTTTTTTTTTTAAACAACACACATGTATTATTTTTCATTAAGTAAATTATGATTAGCCATTAAGAAAAAACTTCACTGTCATGGAACAATTTTTAAGATATTAAGCAAAAAAAGCAAGTTCTAGAACAATACAAATGATTGTTTATTTAAAAACAAAAGCTTAAAAAATCTTAAACTTATATACAAGTATGTATTATGCACTGAAATGAAATGTACATAAAATGCCTGAAAAGACATACACCAAATTGTTATTCTTGGTAAGATATTAAGATTTGTATGATTGCTAGGGGAGGGGTGTGTGAAGGGGGATGACCATCTTTTTTCCCAAATATTTCTGCAATATCCTAAATTACTTTAATTAAAAATATTTTTCAGGGTGCCTGGCTGGCTCAGTTGGTTAAGTGTTCAACTCTTGATTTCAGCTCAGGTCATGATCTCAGGGTTGTGAGATCAAGCCACAAGTTGGACTTATGGTGGGTGTGGAGCCTGCTTAAGATTCCCTCTCTTTCTGCCCCTCCCCCTCCCTCTCTAAAAAAACAAAAACAAAAACCAAACCAAAAACCCAACATTTTTTCAACTTTTTATTTACTAAAAAAGAATTTTTTTTTTCAAGTAGTTTCTACACGCGAAATGGGACTTGAACCCACGACCCCAAGATGAGTCTCATGCTCTATTGACTGAGCCAGCCAGGCGTCCCCATTTTTCAACTTTTAAAAGCTAAAGTAGTCTAATAGCTTTTAAGATTAATGTTATTAATACGAAACTACAGTTCCAGTTTAAAGAAAGAGAATGATTTAATTTCCATTTTTTTCCCAGCACACTTCCTCAGTAACAGGTAAACTCTTACCCTTAAAAGAAGCTCGTCCCAGTTTTGTAATATGAAAACTATACTGGATCTCTTCTTCAGACTTATTAATAGTGTCTTTTTGTAGAAGTCCTTTTTCTGTCAGGTATCTAAGTGATTCCACAGTTATTTCCCACAGACTTTTTTCTTTCAACAAAATCTTTTGCTGAACACCAAAAAATGTACCACACATAAAGTGATATATGTCATCAAGATTTGTTGCAATCTGAAACAATTCAGGACATCATTGGAGCATTTTCCTTAATTAAGGCATCATTTTGAATGCACGTTTCTCTCTATACCTCAAAGCTATTGAAATAAATTAGTATAAAATTGACAAACTCACATATATAAAGATAATTTTATAGGGACATTTAAAAATTAACAAGAAACCATTTAAAGAAGTTATCATATTCATACTTTTTATGAAAACATCTACATATTTTTCACTCAAAAAATCCTCAGATTTTTGAATAATTTTTCACAGTATCTCCAAAGCTGTGCTCTCTGTTTACATTCCAATTATCACTAATTCCCACTCAGCATCCTTCAGAAATCCTCCCTTCACCCCTTCCATCCACCTGTGAAAGCATTCCTTAGCAATAAAAATGGTAATAAAACACACACACGCACACACAAAACACAACTGAAAGTCTCCACTGAAATAGGATCAGGCAGTATTTCCCGCATATCACCTAGAAATAAATAGCAGTCTTCTTCTCTTTTTGTCTCTCTCATTCCTGTTCTTTTGCTGCCTTCTCTCTCCCCCTCTTAGTCACTATTTAAAACCTATAATGGTGGGGCACCTGAGTGGTTCAGTTGTTAAGGATCCGGCTCAGGTCATGATCCCAGGGTCCTGGATTCAAGCCTGGGCATTGAGCCCCCGTGTCGGGCTCCCTGCTCAGCGGGAAGCCTGCTTCTCCCTCTCCTACTCCCCCTGCTCTCACTATCTCTCTCTCTGTCAAACAAACAAAATCTTAAAAAAAACCAAAAACCTATAATGGCAATCATAAGTAATACTTAACCCTCCATTTGGTATTCAGATGTAGAGTTGATGCTGAATTAGAATTTTGTATTAGCCTATTTCAATGAAATCAGCATGTTATATTAAAATATAGTCAATCAATAAGCATATTTCTCTCTTACAATTTTGATATTTCCTTTTTTTTTTTTTAAGATTTTATTTATTTATTTGACAGAGAGAGACACAGCAAGAGAAAGGGAACACAAGCAGGGGGAGTGGGAGAGGGAGAAGCAGGCTTCCCGCCGAGCAGGGAGCCCAATGTGGGGCTCGATCCCAGGACCCTGGGATCATGACCTGAGTCGAAGGCAGACACTTAACGACTGAGCCACCCAGGTGCCCCTCTGATGATATTTTCAACTGGAAAACTTAAGTGGTTATTTGATACTAAACCGATATAAGGGTTAACAAAAAATATAATGAGGCATAGACATTTCCTATTGTTATTCCTCCTTTTAATAAAACTCCCTTTTCTGGAAATGTTCTAATATTTATTTATTATTATTATTTTTAAGAGAGAGCACAAGAGCAGGGGGTGGAGCAGAGGGAGAGGGAGAGAATCTTAAGCAGGCTCCACACTCAGTGTGGAGTCCAATAATGGGCTTGATCTCATGACTGAGATCATGACCTGAGCCGAGATCCAGAGTTGGACGCTTAACTGACTGAGGCACCCAGAGGCCCCAAAACTCATTCTTAATGTAATATTCAGTTAGGCCAAAATTGTAGTTGTAAGATATTCAAGACTGATACTCAGTTTGTAGATTATCAATGAACTTAGTTGCTGGATTGTTTTCTACTTGGTTGATTACAGTTAACATTGGGGATATTAAAAAAAATCCTTTACTTGATCCTTCTAGCTACCATCATGTTATCTTTCTATCCCTCTGTGAAAAATTTACAGACATAGTGATTTAGACCCACTGGTCCAGGCTCTGCCTCTGGCCTCCACAGCTTCTCAAAGCTGGATTCTCCACTGTTGCCCCAACCTTCAGGTTCACCCATGCCCAACTCCAAAATCAATTCATTCGTTCATTCAAGTATTTAGAGAGCACCAACCACATGCCAGGCATTGTGTTAGGCACTGGGATTCAGGGACAAATAAAAATAAATGTGGACTCTGCTTGCACAGGGCTTACATTCCTGTGGGGAATCACTGCACTAACCAGAATATAATTACAAACTGATAGGTTCTACTAAAGCAATGTGGTTCTATAAAGCATACAATAAACTGACTGGACTCAGAGGCACAGGGAGGCTTCCCTGAGGAGCGATGATTAAGTGAAGCCTCAAGGGTGAGTGGGTGAAGGTGAGTAGAGAGATGTGGTGGGGAAGATGGGCTAGTCCCAGGCTTAGTGAGCACTGGGATGGGAGGGAGCATCACATATTTGAGAACTGAGAAGGCTCTCGGCTCTCCTGGAGTGCAGAGTGCAAGGAGGCTGGTGAGAGAGGATGGAGACAGGCAGAGGCCAAATCTACCATGGTAGACCATGACAAGGAATTTGGGCTTCCTAAATCCTAAAAGCAATGGGAAACACCACTGACAAATTTTAAGCAGGTAGCACATTCTGAGTTTACATTTTGACAAGATCAATCTGTGTGAACAATTATTTGGAGGGGATGTGGGAAGGCACGGCAGAATGGCTGCAAGGCAGTCAGACCAGTTAGGGGACAATCACACTGACCCAGACAGGAGACTGCAGGAGCACTACTGACCCCAGTGTGCAGGTATGGAGATAAGATTGCAAGCAGCCTACAGAACCTGCCTCTCTTTGCCTCAGACTCTTTTTCTGTAAAAGGGAGTTACATTACTTAATTTGAAGGTATGCAAGGATCAGAGATAAAACACATAAAGTGTCTCACAGGGTGTCGGAAATATGGTTGTGATAAATACATGATAACTGGAGGCTCCCTGAATCTTATGGCCCAAACACTGTTATGTCCTCTCATTAATTCCTGGAGTTTCCTTCTCTTCCACCAAAGCAGGGACTTAGTATCTCCGGGGGTGCTCATCTGTATCCTCCTGCCCCCGACCTCACTGCCCAAGTCACAGACCCTGCCCTTCTTGCTTCTCCCCTCTCTTCCATCTGCTTGTTCCTGTCCAGAGAACTTGACTGGAGCTTCAATTCCAACTCTAAAGGTCTTCCTGCTCTCCACTGTGTCTAGAGTTCCAGCCTTCTTCCACAGCTAGAGCCCCATTATAAGCCCTTATCCCAAGGTGAGAGAGGAACCCTGATGGCCTGGCCTTCTCATGGCTGGGTCCAGTTTCTTGAGTTCTGCCTCCTATGGGCAGCTTGGAACAACAGCTGCCTACCTGCTAATCTCCTGCACCAGCTGCTGCCTGGACTTCTCGCTGCTGTACTTCAACGGTTAAAACAGAATCTAAACGCAACTGTTGTGCTCCGTAAATCTTGCACTGCCAGGCCCATAAAACCACACCCCTGTGGCCAAGTCAGTTCTCCCAGTCTCCCTGTTACCTGAGTGCTCCCGTCTTAAGTGAAGTCCCAACTCCCTCCCAATTCCACTACCTTTTGCTGAGTCCTAACTCATCTACATGTTTGTCAGATGTACGTATTAGGAATATTTCCTTCATGCCTTCTCACTTTTTTAGCAATGTCTTTTGAAGATAATTTTTAAAATTATGATGAAGTCTATTTGATTGATTTTTCTCTTCATGGTTTATGTTTTCTGTTTGCCACATAAGAAATCTTTACCCAAGGTAACTAAAAATTTTCCCCATATGTTCTTCTAGAAGTTATATTTTAGCTTTTAAGTTTAGGTCTATGATCCATTTTGAATTAATTATTTTGGACAAAATTAGAGTGAGGTAAGAGCACAGGTTAATTTTTTGTTGTTGTTCTATATAGCTATCTAGTTATTCCAGCACCATTTATTGAAAAAAACTATCTTTTGTCCATTTAAATATCTTGACATCTTTTGTTAAAAATTGATCATATATAGGGACACCTGGCTGGCTCAGCTGATGGAGCATGATCTCGGGATCCTGAGTTCGAGCCCCATGTTGAGTGTAGAGATTATTTTTTTTTTTTTAAATTGATCATATATGTGTGGGCCTAATTCTGGACTTACTGATCTGTTGGTTTATATGATCCTTGTGCCAATATCCCCACACTGTCTTGATTACTGTAGCCTTACAGTAAGTCTTGAAGTAGGATGAACACTCTGTTATATTTTCACAAAATTAATTTTGGCTATTCTACTCCTTTGCATTTCCAAATAAATTCTATCAGCCTTCAATTTCCACAAACAAGCCTGTTGAGATTTTGACTGGGATTGCATTAAATTCATAGACCAATTTGGTAAGTAACATCTGGCCAAAACTGAGTGTTCTAATTCTTGAACATGGTACCTCTCTCCATCTATTTAGGTCTCCTTTAATTTTTCTCAACAGTTTTACAGTTTTCAGTGTATAGATCTGACACATATTAGTTAAATTTACCCCTAAGTATTGCATATTTTTTGATGCTACTGTGGAGTTGTTTTTCCAATTATTTGTAGTGAGTATATTATTTGTAGTGAGTATACAGATACAACTGAGTTTTGTACATTGACCCTGTATCCTATGACATTGCTGATTACACTCTAGTTTTTTTCTACATTCCTTTGGATTTTTCTTGAACCTAATATCAGCAAATAAGACGGTTTACTTCTTCTTTTCTAATCTATATGCCCTCATTTTTCTTCCTGTCTTGTACTGGCTATGATTTCCAATATATGCTGAAAAGTAGGGTGAGAGCAGACCTCCTTTCTTTTCCTGATCTTAGACGGAAAAACATGTAGTCTTTGACCATTAAGTGTGATGTTACCTGTAGTGCTTTTTTTTTTTTAAAGATTTTATTTATTTATTTACTGGAGAGCGAGCGAGAAACAGCATGAGAGAGGAGAGGGTCAGAGGGAGAAGCAGGCTCCCCACTGAGCCGGGAGCCCGATGTGGGACTCGATCCCAGGACCCTGGGATCATGACCTGAGCCGAAGGCAGTCGCTTAACCAACTGAGCCACCCAGGCGCCCCCCTTTTTTTTTTTTAAATAAACACCCTTTATCAGGTTGAAGACATTCTCTTCTACTCCTAGTTTGCTGAGTTTTTATCATGAATGGCTGTTGAATTCTGTCAAATAAATAGTAACATTGAATTTTGAATGTTAAATTAACTTTGCATTACTGGCATAAACTCTGATTGTGTTGCTGGATTACTAATACTTTGATAAGGACTTTTATATCTATTTTTACCACAGATACTGGCCTGTAGTTTTCTCTTCTTGTAATATCTTTGTCTGATTTTGGTATCAGAATAATGCTGGTCTCATGAGATGAGCAGTATTCCCTCTTCCTCTACTTTCTGGAAGAATATGTGTATGATTGGTATTATTTCTTCCTTAAATGTTTGACAGAGTTCACCAGTGAAGTCGGTGGGCCTGGAGTTTTCTTTGTGGGAAGTTTTAAGTTATAAGTTCAATCTCTTTCTTTTTTTTAAAGATTTATTTATTTATTTATTTGAGAGAGAGAAAGAAAGCACTGAGCAGAGAGCCCGATGCAGCTCGATCCTGGGATCATGACCCGAGCTAAAGGCAGATACTCAACCGGCTGAGCCACCCAGGCGCCCCATAAATTCAATTTCTTTAATAGATCTAGGACTAGACTTTCTACTTCTTCTTCAGTCAATTTTGGAAATTATGTCTTTCAAGAATTTTCCCCATTTCATCTAAGTAGTTGAATTTTTCAGCATTCAAGGATACAGTTATTTTTTTTTTTTTTTTTTTTTTTTAAAGATTTTATTTATTTATTTGTCAGAGAGAGAGACAGAACACAAGCAGGGGGAGAGGCAGGCAGAGGGAGAAGCAGGCTCCCTGCTGAGCAAGGAGCCCGATGTGGGACTCGATCCCAGGACCCTGGGATCATGACCCGAGCCGAAGGCAGCCGCTTAACCAACTGAGCCACCCAGGCGTCCCTCAAGGATACAGTTATTCAAGGATTATTCCTTACTATCCCTTTAATATCTCTAGGATCTTTAGTGATGACCCTCCTTTCATTCCTGATGGTATGGTAATTGATGTATTTTCTCTTTCCCCTCTGATCAAATCAGTCAATAATCTTACTGATCTTTTCAAAGAACTAGCTTGCAGTTTCATTATATTTTTCTCTTGTCTATGTTTTTTTCATTTCTGTTTTTATTTGTATTATTTCCTTCTTTCTACTTTGAGTCCCCCTCACCCTGGTTCCTAAAGTAAAAGTTAGACTAGTGAATCTGGATCTTTCTTGTATTCTAATAAGTATTTAAAGCTATAAATGTCCTTTTAAGCACTTCTTTGGCTTCATGCCAGTAATTCTGATATCTCTGTTTTCATTTTCATTCCATTCAAAATATTTCTAATATTCTTTGTAATTTCTACTTTGACCTTTGGTCAAAGTACGCTATTTAATTTCCAAATATTTGGATAGTTCCCTGATATCCTTCTATTACTGCTGGTATACTATAATTGTTTCCATTAGACACCATACCATATTTGAGTTCAATCCTTTTAAATGTATTGAGACTTGTCTATGGTCTCAGAATATGGTCTATGGTCTATGTTGGTGAAATATTCCATGCACAGTTGAGGAATAGTCCACACATACAATGGTACACTGGAAAGAGTACGGGCCAGCAAGGCAGGAACCTAAATTATAGTCCCATCTAAACCATAACTCACTGAATGATCTTAGACTACTCACCAATTCTCTGAGTCTGTTACCTTATCTAATATATAAATGTAATAGAGGACTTGATGATCTTCATGAGCTCTCCCTCCTTTACTAATTCCTTGGCAACCCTCCTAATGCAGGTCTTTATTACATTATACATGGATTACTACAATTGCTTCTAAACAGTCTTGCAATACTTCTGCATACTATTATCTCCATTTTACAGATAAGGCAAGTGAGTGAGATTTAAGAGAGAGCTAATAACTTACACAGAGTATTAAGAGACAGAGTTGGGACTGGGACACAGGTATGCGTGATATCAGAGCCTTTACTCTCAACCACCACACATCACTAATTCTCCACTGATAAGTGACAGTGTCGCAACTCTATAGTCTACTACTTTAGCATGCTCTCCCATTTTCCCCAATTTACAGCACACAGTCTGGGCCTAACTCTTCCCACCCAACTTTCAACTCTTCATGATCTGCAGCCCTCCTCTAGAGCTATAGAATCTAGTCTGTTGACTTTCTTCAGCTTTCTCATCATTAATTCTATGTTAAGTACCTGAAATGACTTATTCTTTCCCTCTACTTATCTACAACTTATTTTATGGTATTTTTTATTTATTAATTACCTTTTGTATTTTCATGTAAACTGGTTGGGTTAATGAAGGTAGTGCATGATAGGTTAAGAGCACTGGTTTTGTAGTGGAACAAATTCAAACCCTGGCTTTGCCACTTTATGGCCAAGTGACCTTGGACACAAAATTAAAATTTACTTAAGAATAACCATAGAGGGGCGCCTGGGTGGCTCAGTCGTTAAGCGTCTGCCTTCGGCTCAGGTCATGATCCCGGGGTCCTGGGATCGAGCCCCGCATCGGGCTCCCTGCTCTGCGGGAAGCCTGCTTCTCCCTCTCCTACTCCCCCTGCTTGTGTTCCCTCTCTCACTATGTCTCTCTCTGTCAAATAATAAATAAAATCTTTAAAAAAAAAAAAGAATAACCATAGAGGTGCCTGGGTGGCTCAGTTGCTAAGTGTCTGACTCTTGATTTCAGCTTAGATCATGATCTCAAGGTCATGGGATCGAGCCCTGAGCCAAGCCCCGAGCCGAGCCCCACGTTGGGCTCCAGGCTCAGTGGGGAGTCTGCCTGAGAGTCTCTCTCCCTCTGCCCCTTCCCCAGCTTGCACTCTCTCTCTCTCTAAAATAAATAAATAAATCTTAAAAAAAAAAAAGAATAACCATAAAAAGAAGTTTAACTCAAGAGTAATCCTAAAAGAGAGAGCTAATTTCTAAGAAAAAGAGTGTTTTCCTGCTGTGCTTTTTTCTTTTTTAATTTTCTGCTTGATAAAGGCTATACTGATCTCACAAATGTTTATAACATCCTAGAATGATCACAGTGCTACAGGTGAACCTTATTCTTAACAAGGGCAGAGAAGATGGATTATCCCACATCAGGACCTATGCCCTTATAGCTTCTTATATCCTCCAGAGTATCCAAAAAGTCTCTCACTTGTAATAATACCCAGTTATGATTTGTGGATTTTTCATATTTCATACAACTCAAAGCATTAAAATGGACATAGAAATCTATATTCAGATTTATCATGTCAGATTATTCTTTTCCACATTAGATTAGAAGTTAGCCTTTTTTTTTTCATACTTACAGTTCTCATAACTTTTAAATCTCTATTATCTCAGGTAATGGTAACAAGATTTAAAAATAATGAAAAATACCTTCAAACCAATCAAAGAGAGAAACAAAGTTTGGATTCCCTTGGTGAATTCTTGAACAAGATGGCTATAACAATTTTCCAGTGGTCTGCTTATTAACTCCAATACCTACAAAAGTTAAAGCAATATTATGTTTTGTGTTGTTATAAAAAAATTAAGTGTTCCATATAAAATTTTATATTCTGTATAGACCTTGTGGAAGCAGGGGGTGTTAAGGACATAAAGACAAATAAGAATTTAGCAGGTGTTCTCATGAAAATGGAAGAAAGATAAACAAGGAAAATACTTTTCATTGCTTGTCTGAACTACAGAAATATTCAAACTATTCTTTCTAATTCCTAATAGTAGAGGAGAAAAAATATTGAAGGAAACATTAACAATTAATTTTTAAAAGATGATATCATAGAAGGGCTAGACCAAAGACCAAAAAAAGATAAAACAACAAACCAACAACCAGATGATTACCTGTTGCTTGTCTTTTTCTTGCAGTATAAGGATACTCTCCCCAATAGAATCTATTCCAGCACGGCCAGCTCTGCCAATCATCTGCTTATATTGATTCCTCTTTAAAAATTCCTTAGCAACATAGGGAGCTCTTAAAATAACTCTATGGAATTGATAATGTTAATTAAAAGTGATGCTACATCTATAATAATATCTATTTTTTAAATTCTTTTTTTTTTTTTTGAAGATTTTATTTATTTGATAGAGATAGTGAGAGAGGGAACACAAGCATGGGGGAGCTAGAGAGGGAGAAGCAGGCTGGAGAGGGAGAAGCAGGCTCCCCGCTGAGGGGCTTGATCCCAGGACCCTGGGATCATGACCTGAGCCGAAGGCAGACACTTAACGACTGAGCCACCCAGGCGCCCCTATTTTTTAAATTCTTAATTCCATTATATATGTGATATTAAATTTAATGACATGTTAACTTAAAATAATAAGTAACTGCTATTTAACAAGAACTGGTGATGTCCTGGATTCTTTATGTACGTTATCAGTAATTCTTACAAAATTCTTGGTAATAATGTTCTTTATTATTTTACCTATTTTTTACAAAAGGGCTAACTGAAGCACAGACAAACTAAGTGGCTCACCTCAACACACAAACTAGTAATGACCAGGACCACACTTTGGACGTGTTGGCCTACCTACAGAGCTTGATTGTTACTAGAGCAACAGTCTCCAAGACTGATTCTATACCCCATAAATGAAAAATCTGACCATGCATTGCCAACATATGCATATTTATTTATTAATTTATATTACTGTCAGCTATATAACATTGCAGGTTTCAACTGTTTTTGGAAATTTCAAATTATGGTAATTTCAATCCTGCTTATGTAGATAGAAAGCTGTAGCCAGCTTTCCTGTTCAAAAGTGAGAGGAAACCTATGTCATTTATCTGCCAATCAACCAACTCCGTTATAAACCTCAACAGACAGCCAAAATTACACTTGAGGAAAACTAAGGGCATAAAAGAAAAGCAAGAATATACAGAGTAAATGTCTGACAGAAACAGGGAACAGAAAGAACTTTCAAAAATTCTAATTGGGGGGCACCTGGGTGGCTCAATCAGTTAAGTGTCTGCCTTTGGTTCAGGTCATGATCTCAGGGTCCTGGGACCGAGCCTCACGTTGGGCTCTGCACTCAGCGCGGAGTCTGCTTGTTCCTCTCCCTCTGCCCCTGCCCCCGCTCATGCTCACTCTATCAAATAAATAAATAAAATCTTAAAAAATATAAAAATAACTACTCAAGGGTAGCAAAATAAAAAAGTAGATCATAGAAGGAAGACATGGGATACAAGAGGCAGTGGTAAACAAAGAAAACAAGTATAATTTACAGGAAGGTTCAAATGATTATGGACTGTAAGATGAAAGAAAAGTAAAAGTCTGGCACTAAAATTCTAGGTAGCTGCAGCATATACACAAGGCCGTAGGAGAAACCACAAGCACCACGACTCCTGTTATGTTCAGGAGGGCAAACAGTCACTGACTAATTCTAAAATGGCAGAAAAGCATGTTTGATTATAACTGTTACAATTACGAGTAACAACTGGGATAAGGGAAATAAGATGCATAACTTTGTCTGAAAAATGGAAAATTTAATCCATGACAGAGGTTGAAAATAAAAGAATGGGAAAAGGTATACTTGGCAAAGAAAATGTAATCCTAGTGTTCAAAGTGAAATCACTCAGTGAGAAAAACAAGGACCTGTTATACTGATAAAAGGTATGATTCGGCAGTAAGATATTTGAAATGAAACTTTGTATACCTAAAGAGTTTTGAAATACAAAGCAAGAACTTCTAGAAATGCAAAAAGGAGAAAGACAACTCCATAATAACAGTGGGAGACTAACACAACTCTGAAATTGACAGATTCAAGAATCACAAGTAGAAAATCAAGGGAGCTGGTAACACGATTAATAACTGTGCTCTCATGGAGATGTAGAAAACTACATACCCAACAGAAAATACATATGTTTTTTAATGTGGAGGACGATTTTTAAAAATCACCCATGTATTTGAAAAAAAAGTCATAAATTTTAAAGTCAAATTTTTAAATAAAAATTATAAAGAGCAGACATCAATTATATAGGTCCATAGCTTTGGTAATAACTGAAGATAATCAAAGATCTACTCTGAAAAAAGATACTAGACTCAGAAGTCTTTATGAATGAGTTCTCTAAGTTTTCAAGGAAATACCTATGTTAAGTAAACTCTTTCAGATCATAAAAATTGGCAGAAAGCTTGCCAACTGTTTACAACTAGAAAAATAAACCCTAACATCAAAACCAGAGAGAGAAAGAGTACCAAAGAAAGAATTCTAATACCATGAAATCTACTCAAGTTGTTTTTCTGTCTTCTTTTTCTTAAAAGATTTTATTTATTTATTTGACAGAGAGACAGCGAGAGAGGGAACAGAAGCAAGGGGGAGTGGGAGAGGGAGAAGAAGGCTTCCCGCTGAGCAAGGAGCCTGAAGAGGGGCTTGATCCCAGGACCCTGAGATCATGAACTGAGCCAAAGGCAGACACTTAACGACTGAGCCACCAAGGCACCCTAAAGTTATTTTTCATTAAAATATTAAAGGAAACAAATGAGGGGCACCTGGGTGGCGCGGCTGGTTAGGCAGCTGACTCTTGGTTTTGGCTCAGGTCGTGATCTCAGGATCATGAGACGGAGTCCCGCATTGGGCTCAGTGTTGAGTGAGGAGTCTGCTTGAGACTCACCCTCCCTCTCCCTCTGCTCCTCCCCCCACTATCAAACAAATAAATCTTAAAAAAATAAATAGAATGAAGGAAACAAACCAATCAATTCAGCAAATGATGAAAAAAATCTGATAAATTCTCATCCACTACTGAGAAAGAATAAAACAACAAAACTCCTGGCAAGCTAAGAATTAAAAAGTTTTGAGCCTGGCCAAAAGCTACGTCTATCTTACCTTCGAGCTGGTAGATTAACACCTGCTGCTAGGGTGGATGTGCAGGTAAAAAGGCACAGAACTCCTGTGGAATAGGCTTCCTCCAAGAGCTTCCTTTCATCACTCGTTAAACCACTATGGTGATAAGCAACGCCAAAAGGGATGGTGCGCTTTAAAACGGGACACAAGTTGCCACTGCTGATATTCTTCAAGTTCTTAATCACTTCAAGTTTTTCTTTCTCCCTGTGTTTCAGATGTTCCCTAGGAAAAAAAATCTGTTAGAAATATGAACCTTCGATCTTAGAGTGACAAAGTGCCTACTGTTTTAATTTTAGTAGATGCATGTAAACATTCTTTATTAAAAAATATATTACTTTCATGAATAAGTATATGAAATGTTCTTGGAATTTTGATTCTTGATTTCATTAACTATTAGGCACTCTCTCAACCTTTTTGTGGATCACAGAGCCCTGCGAAAATCTGATTAAAGCTAAGGAAAAAAAAAAACATAACATAAACACAATACATCGCTTATAAGTTCATGGACTTCCTGAAGTGCATTTCTATACTGCCTGTGAATCCATGGATGCTAGGTTTAGACACCTGCTGTAGATGTTACAATTATTTTTTTTCATTAGAACATACATTTTTATTGACGACTTTAAAAAAAAATTTTAAGTTGTAAATTTTCTTCTAAAGATGGAAATATATTTATCAAATCATACGTATTTATGTAAAACACTATCCAAACACTAGCATTTTAGAAGCTTCAGTGATATCCCACAATGTCTCTGCATTTAAAAGTACCTATTATTGGGGCGCCTGGGTGGCTCAGTCGTTAAGCGTCTGCCTTCGGCTCAGGTTATGATCCCAGGGTGCTGGGATCGAGCCCCGCATTGGGCTCCCTGCTCAACGGGAAGCCTGCTTCTCCCTTTCCCACTCCCCCTGCTTGTGTTCCCTCTCTCACTGTGTCTCTATCTGTCAAATAAAGAAATAAAATCTTCAAAAAAAAAAAAGTACCTATTATTTTAAATTCCTTTTAGAAAAGAGAGAAAGGACTGAAAGACTAAGTGCAACTAATAACTGACTTCTGAATACCAGTAGCAAATAAATACAGTCTACGATGTACATGTCATAGCCACAGCCTGTGTTGTTTCAGTGTGCTTCATGGAAAGAAGAAAGAGTCCTGGCTCTATTACTCTGATGTTTATGGTAGAAGGCCAATAACTGTATAAGAAGCTGGAAACAGGGCCGCCTGGGTGGCTCAGTTGTTGGGCATCTGCCTTCGGCTCAGGTCATGATCCCAGGGTCCTGGGATGGAGCCCCACATCCCACATTGGGTTCCCTGCTCAGCGGGAAGCCTGCTTCTCCCTCTCCCACTCCCCCTGCTTGTGTTCCCTCTCTCGCTGTCTCTCTGTCAAATAAATAAATAAAAAATCTTAAAAAAAAAAAAGCTGGAAACAGGGTGCAAGGAGATAAAAAAAGAACAATGAAGAGTGGTCAGGAGTCATGGGTGTAAGAATTAGAAATGACAGCTGAGGAAGGAGGAGCAGACTCTGTTATCACTTTCCAGTCAGCGTGTGGGGCTATGAAAGGGGTGGGATGAACTCTTCTCAAGAAATGACGTCCTATGTCATTTGAAAATATGGATAATTACCATATAATTTTAGAGAAAGGAGACACTACTTATAACTGACCACTGGGTAAGACATGGTTACACGGGGAAGGGTTTCATGGCAGAAACTGAGATCTGAGTTGGCTCTTGAAGAACGAGTGTCAGAGAGGTGACAATAAGGGGGCAGGGAAGAGCCCTTTCCTGGCAGAGGGTGAAGCATGATCAAAGGCACGGAAATGAGAAATTCAAAGCATAAACAAAGAGAAGTAGTTTGGATGAGCTGCAAGGTGAATGAAGAACAAAGAAATAAGGATGGAGAAGTAAGTTGGATCCCAGCCTGAATTCTAGACCAAGAAAGCACTGTGGTATCATTTTTGGGGAAATTGTTAGGGAAAGTGGTATGACTAGAGCTTTGGCAGCTGTTGGCAAATGGTGTTTAAAAGTCGTTCTTGACTCAGAAGTCAAAGGTAGTGACAGCTTTTAAAAAAGATAATTTTCCTTGAGATTGAGACAATCAATTGGGAAAAACCTGTTTCAGTCTCTGCACTTAAACAGACATAGAGCTGTATTTTACTGCCGAGGTGGTTTTACTGCACCAGCTTCCCGTGACATTTATGATAAGGAGGCAAATAATAACGATAGAGTGGATATCCCAGGACTCTCAAGAAATCATGTTTTTGTTTTGTTTTGTTTTGTTTTAAGATTTTATTTATTTATTTGACAGAGAAAGACACAGCGAGAGAGGGAACACAAACGGGGAGTGGGAGAGGGAGAAGCAGACTCCCTGCCGAGCAGGGAGCCCGATGCGGGACTTGATCCTGGCACTCCAGGATCATGACCTGAGCCAAAGGCAGTCGCTTAACCAACTGAGCCACCCAGGCGCCCAAGAAATCATGTTTTAAAGATACTGCTTGGACCAGAAGACATTTAGCTCTAGATTTTACTTCAGCTACACGTAAATTACAGAATATTATCAAATAGTATGCATAAAACATGAATCACCATTTTTTTTAAAATTTTATTTTATTATGTTAATCACCATACATTAACATCATTAGTTTTTAATGTAGTGTTCCATGATTCATTGTTTGCGTATAACACCCACTGCTCCATGCAGTACGTGCCCTCTTTAATACCCATCACCAGGCTAACCCATCCTCCCACCCCCTTCCCCTCTAGAACCCTCAGTTTGTTTCTCAGGTCCATAGTCTCTCATGGTTCGCCCCCCCTCCAATTTCCCCCCCTTCATTCTTCCCCTCCTGCTATCTTTTTTTTTTTTTTTAAACATATAATGTATTATTTGTTTCAGAGGTACAGGTCTGTGATTCATCAGTCTTACACAATTCACAGCACTCACCATGGCAAATACCCTCCCCAATGTCTATCACCCAACCACCCTATCCCTCCCACCCCCCACCACTCCAGCAATCCTCAGTTTGTTTCCTGAGATTATCATACCAGTGAGATCATATGATACATGTCTTTCTTTGATTGACTTATTTTGCTTAGCATAATACCCTCTAGTTCAATCCACTTCATTGCAAATGGCAAGATTTCTTTTTTTTTTTGATGGCTGCATAATATTCCATTGTATATATATATACACCACATCTTCTTTATCCATTCATCTGTTGATGGACATCTTGGCTCTTTCCATAGTTTGGCTATTGTAGACATTGCTGCTATAAACATTGGGGTGCATGTACCCCTTTGGATCACTACATTTGTATCTTTGGGGTAAATACCCAGTAGTGCACTTGCTGGGTTGTAAGGTAGCTCCATTTTCAACTTTTTGAGGAACCGCCATACTGTTTTCCAGAGTGGCTGCACCAGCTTGCATTCCCACCAACAGTGTAGGAGGGTTCCCCTTTCTCCTCATGCTCGCCAACATCTGTCCTTTCCTGACTTTCCTGACTAAAATTAATTTTAGCCATTCTGACTGGTCTGAGGTGGTATCTCATTGAGGTTTTGATTTGGATTTCCCTGATGCCGAGCGATGTTGAGCACTTTTTCATGTGTCTGTTGGCCATTTGGATGTCTTCTTTGGAAAAATGTCTGTTCATGTCTTCTGCCCATTTCTTGATTGGATTCTTTGTTCTTTGGGTGTTGAGTTTGATAAGTTCTTTATAGATTTTGGATACTAGCCCTTTATCTGATATGTCATTTGCAAATATCTTCTCCCATTCTGTCAGTTGTCTTTTGGTTTTGTTGACTGTTTCCTTTGCTGTCCAAAAGCTTATCTTGATGAAGTCCCAATAGTTCATTTTTGCCCTTGCTTCCCTTGCCTTTGGCGATGTTTCTAGGAAGAAGTTGCTGTGACTCAGGTCAAAGAGGTTACTTCCTATGTTCTCTTCTAGGATTTTGATGGACTCCTGTCTCACATTTAGGTCTTTCAACCATTTGGAGTCTATTTTTGTGTGTGGTGTAAGGAAATGGTCTAGTTTCATTCTTCTGCATGTGGCTGTCCAATTTTCCCAACACCATTTGTTGAAGAGACTGTCTTTTTTCCATTGGACATTCTTTCCTGCTTTGTTGAAGATTAGTTGACCATAGAGTTGAGGGTCCATTTCTGGGCTCTCTATTCTGTTCCATTGATCTATGTGTCTGTTTTTGTGCCAGTACCATACTGTCTTGGTGATTACAGCTCTGTAATAGAGCTTGGAGTCCAGAATTGTGATGCTACCAGCTTTGCTTTTCTTTTTCAACCTTCCTCTGGCTATTCGGGGTCTTTTCTGGTTCCATACAAATTTTAGGATTATTTGTTCCATTTCTTTGAAAAAAGTGGATGGTATTTTGATGGGGATTGCATTGAATGTGTAGATTGCTCTAGGTAGCATTGACATCTTCACAATATTTGTTCTTCCAATCCATGAGCATGGAATGTTTTTCCATTTCTTTGTGTCTTCCTCAATTTCTTTCATGAGTATTTCATAGTTTTCTGAGTACAGATTCTTTGCCTCTTTGGTTAGATTTATTCCTAGGTATATTATGGTTTGGGATGCAATTGTAAATGGGATCAACTCCTTAATTTCTCTTTCTTCTTTGTTGGTATATAGAAATGCAACTGATTTCTGCACATTGATTTTATATCCTGCCACTTTACTGAATTCCTGTATGAGTTCTAGCAGTTTTGGGTTTTTCTTTTGGGGTCTTTGGGGTTTTCCACATAAAGTATCATATCATCTGCAAAGAGTGAGAGTTTGACTTCTTCTTTGCCGATTCGGGTACTTTTTATTTCTTTTTGTTGTCTGCTGTGGCTAGGACTTCTAGTACTATGTGGAATAGCAGTAATGATAGTGGACATCCCTGCCGTGTTCCCAACCTTAGGGGGAAAGCTCTCAGTTTTTCCCCATTGAGAATGATATTCGCTGTGGGTTTTTCATAGATAGCTTTTATGATATTGAGGTATGTACCATCTATCCCTACACTCTGAAGAGTTTTGATCAAGAAAGGATGCTGTACTGGGGCGCCTGGGTGGCTCAGTTGGTTAAGCGACTGCCTTCAGCTCAGGTCATGATCCCGGAGTCCTGGGATCGAGTCCCACATCGGGCTCCTTGCCCGGCGGGGAGCCTGCTTCTCCCTCTGACCCTCTCCCCTCTCACGCTGTTTCTCTCTTGCTCACTCTCAAATAAATAAATAAAATCTTTAAAAAAAAAAAAGAAAGAAAGGATGCTGTACTTTGTCAAATGCTTTTCTGCATCTATTGAGAGGATCATATGGTTCTTGTTCTTTCTTTTATTAATGTATTGTATCACACTGATTGATTTGCAGATGTTGAACCAAACTTGCAGCCCAGGAATAAATCCCACTTGGTCGTGGTGAATAATCCTTTCAATGTACTGTTGGATCCTATTGGCTAGTATTTTGGTGAGAATTTTTGCATCCATGTTCATCAGGGATATTGGTCTGTAATTCTCCTTTTTGATGGGGTCTTTGTCTGATTTTGGGATCAAGGTAATGCTGGCCTCATAAAATGAGTTTGGAAGTTTTCCTTCCATTTCTATTTTTTTGGGACAGTTTCAGAAGAATAGGTATTAATTCTTTTTTAAAAAAATATTTTATTTATTTATTTGACAGAGACAGAGACAGCGAGAGAGGGAACACAAGCAAGGGGAGTGTGAGAGGCGAAGCAGGCTTCCCGCTGACGAGGGAACCCGATGCAGGGCTTGATCCCAGGACCCTGGGATCATGACCCAAGCGGAAGACAGATGCCTCAGATGACTGAGCCAGCCAGGCACCCTGGTATTAATTCTTCTTTAAATGTTTGGTAGAATTCCCCTGGGAAGCCATCTGGCCCTGGGCTCTTATTTTTTGAGATATTTTTGATTACTGCTTTAATTTTAGTGGTTATAGGTCTGTTCAGGTTTTCTATTTCTTCCTGTTTCAGTTTTGGTAGTTTATACATCTCTAGGAATGCATCCATTTCTTCCAGATTATCTAATTTGCTGGCATAGACTTGCTCATAATATGTTCTTACAATTTTTTGTATTTCTTTGGTATTGGTTGTGATCTCTTCTCTTTCATTCATGATTTTATTTATTTTGGTCGCTTCTCTTTTCTTTTTGATAAATCTGGCCAGGGGTTTATCAGTCTTATTAATTCTTTCAAAGAACCAGCTCCTAGTTTCATTGATCTGTTCTACTGTTCTTTTGGTTTCCATTTCATTGATTTCTGCTCTGATCTTTATTATTTCTCTTCTCCTGCTGGGTTTAGGCTTTATTTGCTGTTTTTTCTCCAGCTCCTTTAGGTGTAGGGTTAGGTTGTGTACTTGAGACCTTTCTTGTTTCTTGAGAAAGGCTTGTATTGCTATATACTTTCCTCTTAGGACTGCCTTTGCTGTACCCCAAAGATTTTAAACAGTTGTGTTTTCATTTTCATTTGTTTCCATGAATTTTTTAAATTCTTCTTTAATTTCCTGGTTGACCCATTCATTCTTTAGTAGGATGCTCTTTAGCCTCCATGTATTTGAGTTCTTTCTTACTTTCCTCTTGTGATTGAGTTCTAGTTTCAAAGCATTGTGGTCTGAAAATAGGCAGGGAATGATCCCAATCTTTTGGTACCGTTTGAGACCTGATTTGTGACCTAGGATGTGATCTATTCTGGAGAATGTTCACCATTTTTTAATCAATAGCCACAAAAAAGGATGCTAAACTATACACGGAATATTCAGCTTATGAAAGCAGCAAGTAATATGCAAAATATATTTTAGAGGAAATTTTCCTTCAGAGAATGTTAAGTCCTATTTCTTTGAGAAAGTATCAAGTACTGGGGTGCCTGGGTGGCTCAGTCTGTTGAGCATCTGACTCCTGATTTAGGCTCAGGTCATGATCTCAGGGTCATGAAACTGAGCCCTGTGTAGGGCTCTGCACTCAGTGGGGTGTTGGGTTGAGATTCTTTCCCTCTGCCCCTCCCCCGGCTTGGGTGCACTTTCTGATAAATAAATCTTTAAAAAAAAGTAAATATCCATTACAATTCATTAACTAAGTGTTCTGGAAACCAAATTTTTAAGTGCCTCAATGTTAAACATCAACATTTATGATCCAAGTAAACTATTATCATCAACAAGCAAAATAAGTCAAGGGTATAACTAATAAATTGCATGTCTTCCAGTCAACTGTTAGTCTCTAAATTTCCACATTATACTTAACCAGTGCTAAAATTCCCTTAAATTATACTATTAAAACAAATGATTTACTGAGACTACCTCAATGATAATTTAATTTCCTTAGATTTTTTTTTTATTTATTTTTATTTTTTATTTTTTTAAAAGATTTTATTTATTTATTTGACAGAGAGAGAGAGAGAGATCACAAGTAGGCAGACAGGCAGGCAGAGGGAGAGGGAGAAGCAGGCTCCCTGCTGAGCACAGAGCCCGATGTGGGGCTCGATCCCAGGACCCTGGGATCATGACCTGAGCCGAAGGCAGATGCCCAACCATCTGAGCCACCCAGGCGTCCCAATTTCCTTAGATTTTTACAATGAACATCATCAGTGTAAAGGCAGACTATTAGTTACTGAAATGGAAAACTCCTTGACTCTATCCCAAACATCTAGATCTTTGGGTGGTCAATAAATTTAATTCTATTAAACCAATCCATGACAGTAGGACTGGAAGGGGAGGTGGGAGCTGACTAGATTAGAATTCAGGGTAATAGGGCGCCTGGGTGGCTCAGTTGGTTAAGCGACTGCCTTCGGCTCAGGTCATGATCCTGGAGTCCTGGGATTGAGTCCCGCGTCGGGCTCCCTGCTCGGAGGGGAGCCTGCTTCTCCCTCTGACCCTCCCCCCTCTCATGTGCTCTCTGTCTCTCATTCTCTCTCTCGCAAATAAATAAAATCTTTAAAAAAAAAAAAGAATTCAGGGTAATAATGGTCTATGGTGATATAGCACTGGTTAAGGGGCCAAAAAGAAGTCTGAAAAATCCGATAAAACTACATACGGGACACAGGTACATAAAAAAACTGAACTCTTCATATTCAAGATCACTTTATACTTATCTCTGTGAGTATAACAGAGCCAATATTAAAATACTATCAAATTACAGGGCGCCTGGGTGGCTCAGTTGGTTAAGCGACTGCCTTCGGCTCAGGTCATGATCCTAGAGTCCCTGGATCAAGTCCCGCATCGGGCTCCCTGCTCGGCGGGGAGCCTGCTTCTCCCTCTGACCCTCCCCCCTCTCATGTGCTCTCTCTCTCTCATTCTCTCTGTCTCAAATAAATAAATAAATTCTTTAAAAAAAAATAAATAAATAAAATAAAATAAAATACTATCAAATTACAAACTAATAAATTTCTTAATTACTTAACAAATTTAATTCAAATGTCCACACAACTTAAGTGTGAAGTTTACTAAGAAAACAAAGGCAACAGTATTTAATTAAAGAGAAGGTTAAACTAAAAATACGATTCATGTGGCACCTGGGTGGCTCAGTTGGTTAAGTGTCTGCCTCAGGTCATGGTCTCAAGGTCTTGGGATTGAGCCCTGAGTCAGACTCCCTGTTCAGCAGGGAGTCTGCTTCTCCCTCTCCTCTAGCCCCCCCACCCCCTCTTGAGTGCTCTCTCTCTGCCTCTGTCTCTCTCAAATAAATAAATAAAATCTTTAAAAAAAATAAAGATATGATTCATATCCACAGTGATTAGCGACTGGTCCTCTGACTCCTAGCCAGTGGCTGACCTCGGCTGCATGTTGAACCTGCCTGGAAAGTTCTACAAAATAATGATGCCTGGGTCCCACCCCCAGAGATTCTGATTTGTCTGCGATGTAACCTGGGCACTGGGATTTTTAAAAGCCCTTGAGAGGATTCATTTGCAGTCAAGGTTGAGAATCATTGATCTAAGCCATTATATTAGTCAGCATTCTCTTACTTACATGTAGTCTTAGAATTTTTCTCTGGCTATTTCACATACATGAATTTCACAAACTTTCTTCAAGGTTAGGGCCCTTAGAATTTAGTATAGCAACTTAATATAATGTTCTACAAGAAATAATAAGTGCTTGCTGAATAAACAATACACAGCATGTAAACCATGATAAAATAAAACAGAAAAATTTTTAAAGATGAACATACTTGCTTAAAAATTTGCATATCATTTCTGCTACGTTTTCACAGTTCTTCTTAGTGGGACAAAAAACTAAGCAGGAATAATTGGGAATAACTTCTGTCACCAATGCCACCAAGTGATCAGGATCCATCTTTTTCAGAGTATCAGAATACTGTACAACAAGAGGTAGGAACAAGGTAGTTAGTAACCATGAAAACCTGTCATTTTACCACAGTGCTTTGAAAGGTAAGTAAACCATCCATAATTTTGAACTTCTCATTGAATAAATCTGATCATTTAAAAGAAAAGATGCAACCCAGATGAAACATCAAAATGTTTAGTCCCACTTTTAGGTTATAAGGGTTTTGTTAGGTATATTTGGTTTTAAATTAAAGAAGTGAAAACAGTAAATGTTATTAATAACCCCACTGCATGTTCATCTCTACCAGAGCAAAGCAAAGAAGTCCACAGAGACAAACACAGATTGGTCCTAATAACAAAGGACCACATAAACTAGATATACTTTTACTATTACTAATAGTTTTCAAAAACAGATTCAATCATACTACAGGATAAATTTTCAGAAATAAAAAATGTATTCATCAAGCAGATACAAGGAACCCGACATAGAGAAAAATATAAAATTATTTAAAAATCTCACTTGCTTCAGCTTTACTGAAAACTAAGATACAGATTTAGAGTAATACACCTTTACAGAATTCTAAAAATATTGTAAAATCTCTTTCTCCCCCTTTTAATATCCTTTATACAAGCTACAGAACATTAACACAGCAGACATTAACATCTTCATACCCAGTATCTGAACTACATAGCCCACAAAAGTTTCTTCTTGTTTAGCGCTTATTGCTGAATGAATAAACATTTAAGGGAGAGGTCTGCAGATTTTCTTGGTTCATGGAGCTCCACGGCCAAAAGAAATACCTAACAGCTTTGTTTATTAGGTATTTAGGTACAGACAACTTAAATATGTTTTTCCTCACAATTTAGTAGCCATCTGAATAAATAATACACATCAGTTGAATGAAGAAAGTATTATCTCATTCTTAAACGTAACAGCCCACTAACAGGCTGTGTGCACAACCGGGCACTGCAATAGTCTTTCAAATCTTAGAATCAAATTGGACATGGCTACTCTTTTTCCGTCCCACATTGATTTTCACATGGTATTTGTTTACAGTAACTGCAAAAAACAAACAAAATCTTCACTAAGATACAATATCATAGAAAGGAATACAGTGTGATCTGATGTCCAAACTGGAAACTACACTGAACCAGCAGTTTGTATGGTACGCAACAGTTGTCAAGCACCAGCTATTTCTCTTAAATTATCTAAACTATCCCATGGTACCCTGTGAATCTTTTGTGGTGCCCCAGGGCACCAAGTCTGGGAACTTCATACTCAAGGGTTATCAATGTTACCTGACAATTAAGGAGACGTGAAAAAGTCATGCTGTTCTCAGCTTTGCAGTCAACCTCATATATTGCATTGTTTATTTTCAAATATTCTTTTAATTCAACCTTAAATTAGAAAGACATTTGCAATTAATACCATATACAAATTCCTCTTTCCAGAGTTTTAAATTTTGTAAAATGGTGTAAAAACGGACAGCTATACAAAAACTGTAGTTTTTCTAAGGTATGTAAAACATGCTTCAATGTAAAAGTTTTTTCTTTACCATTTCTTTAAGTCTCTTTTTCCCTTTCAATCAAAGTAGAGATTAATACCCTTGAAGAAATACTTTTGAACAGCCACTATCTAAAAGGAAACCAGACACTTCTGTATTTGTCACAAGAAGTATAAGTCAATGTTCACATTCTGTCTTATTTGTGTTATTCCTCAAGACCTAAAATTTTCTGTCTTATCAGCCATCATTTTTAATTATAAATACATTATTTTTAAGTATTTATAGACAAAAAAATTTTTTTTAAGATTTTATCCATTTATTTGAGAGAAAGAGAGAGAGTGCATGAGCAGGGGGGCAGGGGCAGAGCTGGAGAAGGAGAAGCAGACTCCCCACTGAGCAGGGAGCCCGAAGCGGCGGAGCTAAAGGCAGATGCTCAACCAACTAAATCACCCAGGTGCCTGACAAAAAATGTTTATAAATACAGTTCATTGCATTTTTAAAAGAATAGTGTCTAATTCGACTATTAAAGTATCTCTCGAAAATTCTCCTCTTTGGTGAAAATGTAAAAATATCAAATTTCAAATTAAAATTTGGTGATTCTCTTTTTTGACCAAGTAAAAAAAAAAAATTTATCTTACAGAATAAGAAGTGGAAAAATAGAATGGGTCTGGAAAATTTCATTCAATAAATATTCATTGAAGGCCCATGAGCCAAGCATTATTCCAGGTGCTAAAGATACAGTAGTGACCCGAGCCAAGATCCCTAAACCCAAAGTTTATATTCTCTATACACAAACTCTTACTAGCATATAGCCATGGTCAGGGGAATTATGCCCCTTCACTACTCTATAGACTTTTTTAAAACAGTATGTTTGCTACTTTTCTTTCTAAGTAAGATGATAGACATAAATCCATACAGTGCAAACCTTAGGTACATACTGGTCTAAACTGATTGGTGTAATACTCTGCTTGAAGGAACTCTTGTAGGTCTTCAACATTGTTCAGTGTTGCACTCATGCCAATAATTTGAGTTGTTTCTAAAAAAAAAATCCAAAGGATTGAGGAAAATATGTTATTTAGTGTAACATAATAGTAATTTAGCAACCTTTTTGTGTTCTGGATTCTTCCTGAGTGATCTGGGAAAGGAGGGAGTGGAGAGGAGGTAAGAAAAATACAAAGATAGTAGCAGAGGATTATTCTGTGAATCAAAGACTGAAAACTTTCAGGTGTCCTGAAAGTTACTATTTGGAATTTTACAGAATTTCACACTGGGCATAAAGTCGGATCTTAATCAAGACTTCTAAGCAACAATAATGAATATAAATACGCTTGTTGCTGACTCTGTGGACCACTGTTATGAAGAGTTATGACATGTCCCACAGGTATGCCTATAGGCAGATGTATGGTGTAGGATGCAGGGCTGAATAGGTCCTGAACTCTTGCCAAATAAAGCCCTTTATGGGATCTTGCTATCAGGTTATCAACTTTTTTTTCTTTTTAAACAAAGGTGGAATGAAACTCATGAAGCTGCATGTCTTCCTGGGCAGTATGAAATGGCTGCCTTCCACAGGAAAGCAGTTCAGTCAGGCAGGATCTATTACTATCATCCATTTTTTTTAAAATGTTTTATTATTGAAGGATGGCTGACATGAAGTGTTATATTAGTTTCAGTGTATAACACAGTGATTTTACAATTCTATACATAATACACTATTCACCACAGTAAGTATAGCTACCATCTGTCATCATACAACATTATTACAATATTATTGACTATATTCCCTATGCTGTACTTTTCAACCTTGTGACTTATTTTATAACTGTTAAGTTTGTACCTCTTAATCCCCCTCACCAATTTTGCCCATTTCACTATCATCTATTTTTGATGCATGAGGAAACAGAGGTGCAGTTAATATAATTTGCTCAAGGTCACATATGTAGTTAAAAGTGAGCCAGGATTTTAATCAAGCTCCAGAGTCTGCCCTCAGCCATTACGCTATGCTATCTCTCAGTTGTAACACACGATCCCCCATAGAGAGACAGTATGGAAGCCGAGAGAGTGTTTTAGCACTCAAAGGAAAAAAAAAATGATAAACAACCAAATGCTAAAGAAAAATAAGACAAGGACAGTCAGTGTGCACTGGATTTGACAAGTAGGTGACGATTCTCCTCTTTTCCTCTGCTTTATATTTTTCCATTGAATTTGTCACCATCTGACACACTGTATGTTTTCTTGTTTATCTTATTGTCTACTCACTTTCACTAAAATACAGGTTTGAGGAAGGCAGAGTTATTTTTTTGTGTGTTATTCACTGCTATATCCTTAGCACTTAAAATAGTGCCTGGCACAAGGTAGGTACTCAAGAACTTTTTAAATGTATGATTATAAAGTGCTACAACCTGCCTAAATACCACTGCTATCAAAATTTTAAAAATAATCCTTAATATTTGACCTTTATAATAATTTTTCCATATATAAGCTATTGCAATATATAACTTAATAAGTATTGCAACAGTGTATCCATAAATAGGAAAGAAGACATTTAGAACAAATATTTCACATACGCTGAAAGACTATCTGATGTTGCAAATAGCTCCTTAAGGTGACTACTTACATTTACTGCTTTATTAGTATGATGAGGACGATATAGATGGTGGCGGCAGCAACAAATGCTTACTGAGTGCTACTTGCTGGGCAACTGCTGACTGCTTTACATTAACTCATATAATCCTCCCAACCATTCCCCTCAGGGTGGTACCGTTATTACCCCATTTTACAGATGAAGAAATAGAGAGGTTGAGTCACATGCTTATGCACTCACAGCTAGTAAGTGGAGGATAATAATATGGGATGTCTAAATGTTAACTTCCCTCACATTCACAACTATGCTCACATAACCATTTTTCCAACCAAAATTTATGTTTACTTTAGAAATAAAAAACCAAGGCAGGAAGGTTAAGTATCTTACTCGAGGCTACAGAGTCTAGCTAGTGAGAGAATTAAGTCTTTCATAGGCCTCCTGAGGATAAATCAGTTAGTGACCACATTTGAAAAAGTACTTACCGCTCGTGTAGAGGATTTTTGCTAGGGTCATTTCCAGTATAGCCCCACGGCTCCCTTCACCAATCATGTGCAACTTTGAGATTTAAAAAAAGAAGGGAGGGAGAAAAGTAAATTTGCATATAATGCCTATATAGAACACGCATGTATTTATATGAAATGAAGTAATCTTTGCTTTATAACTCTTAAGCATTCTGGATATAGCAACTAGAGTACATATGCATTATATCACTGGTATTTTGGTTAATGAGGATTGGGGCAACATCGTGACATATCTAGAATTCATAAATACCATTATAAAATTTGGAATATATACACACATATATTCACTCTTCAAAAAACACTTGACACAAAACTGAATTTAAGATTACCAAGCATGAGATGTATTAATCTGTATTGCCTATATATTAAAATAAATTACTTATTTTCATAGAGGTACTAAGCAGATACACATAATAATGTTAGTATAATAAAAATGTTGATAAATTATAAAAGTAGTTACCAACCTCATCTACAACAACCAGACCCAGACTGCCAATCCTTCCAGTTTCAATCAAGGAGTTCACCAGACTATGTCCTTTTTCAATAGTGGCAATATATAGAGATTTTTTTTCCCTTCTTTTAATTGGAGGAAATTTTCCTTTGCTTCCAGCATATTCTTCAACAAAGAAACCCAGCTCTATACCAAAACTTGACAAACCTGAAATCTAGAATATTAGTTAAAATAAGCAAACAAAAAAATCAGATAAATAAGAACTCAATTACCAAGTGTTCATGTTGATTTTTAAAAAATCTAAAATAGTATATAATACCAATGAATGAGAACAAGGTCACAGATAAGACATATATATCTAAGAAATGTCATAATTAATGCGTGGCTCTTTGCAAAATGGATGTAACTTGTAAACTACATAATCGATGTGGAAATAAGACATATATCTAAGAAATGTCATAATTATTGTGTTGGCTCTTTGCAAAATGAATGTAGCTTTTAAACTACATAATTGATGTGGAAATAAATTTCAACTGTCTCCTCTGATGCAAAACAAAAACAAAAACAACCCAGAATAATTCACTTACTTTGATAAAATAATTGGTTACTTTCTGCTTGAAAAGGCAGGCTGAATATCAATATATTAAATATCAATATTAAAATGGAATTTAATCCACCAGTTTAGAAAAAAAAAATAAAATTCTTGTTGCAATAGGTAACTAGTATTAGAAGAGATTTTTGGTAGGTCCTACACTTGTTTTTGCACATCCTAAAAATATTCTCTACCTCTTCTCAATGAAAAGTTGTTACAGTTATGCTAGTTTTTATATTTTAATGTGAAAATGTTAGCAAATACTGTTTGTTAAAAAAAGAATCACACCTTTTCTTGGACAATTGCCACATATGGTAGGATCATTAGAACATCTCTTCGCCGGCAAAGCAATTCTTGCAGCATTAAAATCTCAGCCACGAGGGTTTTTCCACCACTTGTTGGCAAGGAATATATTAAGTTTTTTCTTTCTTGCACAGAATTCAATGTTAAGCAAGTATGTTGCCATTCTGTGGAATTAAAAAAAAAAAAACATTATTTTTCCCCCTTCTGCAATTCAGTCTCAAGAAAGTTTCCTAAGAAGGAAAAATCAAATCCCACTCTGTATATCCATCTTCTCATAATGACAAGTGTAATTATACATCAATGTTAAGTGTCAAACATCCCCAGGGCACAGTGGACACAGCCAATGAGAGTCTTAATTCTTCAGGCCTGGGCAGCGGAGTGGGCAACTGGGCCACCTATTTGCTAGCTGCACACTTAGGTCTAAGATGCCAACAGTGCCTGGGACATTATCTGAGACATCAGAAGAACTAAAGGATAGTACAAAGATCTGTGTGAATTCCTAGCCTTTCCTTTTGTTCTGCAAGGAGATTGTGTAAGCTTCCCTTTCTCATCCACACAAACAACATCCTAGAGAGAAATGGGAGGAGGAGAAAAGAAAAATCTATGAGGTTTTATACACACTAAGGAAGACTATTCAACTGGCTCTCACAGGGAGCTGAACTCTGGTCTGAATACCTTGAACTCTAAGAATATTTAAACCACAAAAGGCTAGGATTAGGGTGCCTGGCTGGCTCAGTTGATAGAGCATGTGACTATTGATCTCAGTGTTATAAGAGCTCTACACGTTGGGTGTAGAGATGACTTAAAAATAAAATCTTAATTTTTTAAAAAGATTTTATTTATTTATTTGAGAGAGAGAGAGAGAGAGCACAACCAGGGGGGAGGGGCAGAGAGAAGCAGACTCCCTGCTGAGCGGAGAAGCCCAATGTGGGGCTTGATCCCAGGACCCTGAGATCATGACCTGAGCTCAAGGCAGACGCTTAACCATCTGAGCCACCCAGGCACCCCAAAAATAAAATCTTTAAAATATAAAAGACTAAGATTATTAACTGGCCATCTAGGAGTTCCACAATTTAGAAAGGTGGAATTCATGAAAAGGATCACATCAGATCCAAAACATAATGTGAAAACTAGTGTAACTACTCTGTAGGCTAATCTGACAATGTGGATCATCAAAAGTCTTCAAAACGTGCACTAGTATTTTATCACTAGAAAAACAGGCAAAAGATATGATAAGACATTACACAGCAGGGAGAAATACATGAAAAGACGCTCAACTGTTACTTAACGGGTTGGCAAAATAAATACACAAATAAAATACAAGTAATTACTACTACCAAAAAAAAAAAAAAAAAGCCTCACACATGGAAAATCCAGAGCCGACTTGGCTGGGGACAAATAGACATTCTTGTGGTGGTTGATGAGAGCATAAAATACTATAATCCTTTTGGAAAGCAAACTAACAGTACTGAAAACAAAACTGCACACTGTCTTTCATCTAACAGTATTACTTCTAGGTCTCTACACCTATAGAAATAAAAGCAAGGACATATAAAGATTATGTGCAAGATGTTCACCATAGCATAGATGCATCATCCATAGCAGTGTTTATATATAACAAAGAGCCATCAAGGGGTAAAAGTTGAATGAATTATTGTACAATTATATGATATCATTCTTTGCAGCTTGAAAACAGGTGGTAGATTGATTTATACATGCTCAATATACAGTTAAGTAAAAGATCATGAATGTGTATTGGATTGCATAAACCCAATTATGTACAGATATTAGAAAAGAATATATAAAAGTTGGACTTGAATGTATTATGTTTTCCAAAAAAATTAAATTAAAAAAATGACTAAGAGGATATGTTACAAAGGTATTAAAAATAATTACGTCTGAATGACAGCCAAGGGACTTCAATTTCTTGTATTTTGGTGATTCCCAAATATTTGCAAATGACTTTTTTCCACTTTAAAAGTATTTCAAAAACACTTAAATACGTAAGCTTAATATTTAATACATATTAAAAATATTTCAGACTGGTATCACCCATTATATATGAAGCTGCTTGTATGAAGCTGTTTGTATGAAAATATAACTTGACCATTTCTGCATTTTATCCAACTCAAATTTTTAAAGTATAAAATGACCAAAATAGCAAATATTTAGTAATATCACTTATCTTCACACATTAAAAAAGGATGAAATTAACTTGGTTCTGAACATTTATATAAAACACATCAAGCATGCAATTCTACACTAAAAAGGTAAAAATAACAGTAAGGTTGAGGTTCTCAAGCTCAGTGGTTCTCAAACTTTTGGCACATCAGAATCCCCGGGAGGGCTTGTTAAAACCAATTGCCAGGTCACAACCTCAGAAGTGGATTCAGTACGCCTAGGGTGGAGGCTGAGAATGCCTATTTCAACAAGTTTCCAGGTGATGCTGACTTTGGGGTCCAGGAACTACACTTTGAGAACCACTGCTTTAGTGCAATGAAAAGTGGCATACATATTTATGCTTTAAATTGGTCATGTCATCAAGCCAGATCTATAAGTAAAAAGTGATTTAAAAACCTGTTATTTACTGAAGTTCTTACTTAGAAGCTACTAATATAGTTATGGACAGTCATTACCACAGTCTAACTTGGCATGTCCTTGATGCAGAACATAACTTACAAAACAACCATTATTGTTATTATTATACCTTTTTAAGAGATCAGGAACTAAGGCTCAGAGTGCAAAACTTGTGTTTCAGTGACAGGGCCAGAATTCCTAACTAGGCCGATAACCCCCAGCAATTGAGAACCTACCAGGGTGTACTAGGCACTGCGTTAGTTACATCAGAAAAAGATGAGTTAGATAGAGCCCTGTCCTCAAGGTACTGTCTGGCAGGAGATGCAGATTAAATAAAGAACAAGGTACTAGGAGAAGAGCAGAGGGAAGAAAGTTAACACCTACTTCAAGGGCAATACACACCTTTAGCTCTTTAACTGCAAACCTCACAATTTAGAATTTATTAGACTCTTGTAGTCTTATGTTACTTTGTTTCCTGTAGTTCTACTTCTTCACCTGATTGTCTTCTCCCTGAGATGAGAACCATGGTTTCATATGGTTCATACGGCACTAACATAGGAGTCTCAGAAATACTTATGAAGTGATTGGTTGATAGGCTCATCTTTCAGGATGCCAGCAACTGTCCCTTCTTTGTCTAAAATGACACATATCTGAAATATAGGCAAGAACCCAGGATTTTTGAAAAACATTACAATATATATTGTTATTAATACTATCTCTTTGCACTTAACTTCAGCTGTCTTTAAAGATGTTTAGTCTTAATCAATGGTATTACAAATATTGACACTTTCACTCAGGCCATGAATAGTCAAAGGAACTTCAACTTTTTGTACAGAAGACAGAGCCAGCCAAAAACACACCAGCTAAGAAAACTGAGAAGCAGCTAGACAGTCAGATGAAAAAACCAGCGTGGAATGTCAAGAAGTCAAGAAGTGAGTGTTTCAAGGGTCTGGACAACTGTGTCATGTAAGCTACTGAGAAGTCAGGCAAGTGAGAACCAAAAGTATCATTGGATTTAGACACCCTCGTCATTAGACCTTAAGTGAGAGCTTAGAACCCAGAGTGGGCTGGGAATTACTTGAGGTGAGGAAAGGGAGACAGCAAGGATAATAGATTTGAGAAGTGTGACCATGAAGGAAAGGAAAGACGTTCAGTAGCAGCAGGTTAGGGATGGAAGGTTGAGAGGATTGATATTTTTGTCTTCAGATGAGATATAGGACCACAGAAGCATCTGCTTTCTATTGACTTGCACTAGTAATATGGTAATAATGGTAAATTTTTTTCACTTCAGCAAAAAGCATTTACCATATAATTTTTCAATTCCCTTGAACTGAACATAAAGGTCTCTCACTTTGCTGGGTAATGAATAAAAAGGACCAAGGTCATCTGATGATGACTCAATTGTTTTCTTAGCAACATTAATTTCTTCAGATAGGAGAGTCTCTTTGAGCTGTTTAGTTCTAGAAAATATTGGTGTTTGGGCCTTGGCATTTCCAGTCATGGCACTTTTTAGATGTTCTTTAAGACTTTTTCTCCTATTTTCCTCTGAACTAGTTCTGACTTTAGAAGAGGAATCATCAATTTGCTGGTGTTGTTCTATGTTATTCTGGGGTAATTCCTCATTCACAGTCTTGTGAGAGGATGCGTTCCAATCCCTCTCTTTAGTAGACTGATTGCCCAAATCATCTGAAGAGTTCTGCAAATTTTCAAAGTATAAAACCTGTGAAGAAGGTACATCATACAAAATATCAGGTTCAATGGAGACATCTTCATGCCTACTCTGGTTCTTTATGTGCTCATCCATTTTTAATTCAGTAAAGTTGCCCACAGTAGTAATGCTGAGTTTGTTGTGTTTGATGCTTTCTGAACAAAGATCTTCAGTGCTAAGGTCTGAGGCATGTTTCCTATGTTCAGCAACTTGCATATGTTGTTGTTCCAGGTCATCAACTTGAGCTAAAAAAGAATTTTCAGCAAAGCTGTCATAGTCACCAAACATGTCCTCTTCACTGTCATTCTGGAAAGAAAACGAAAAGCGTTATGGTCAATTCTAGCTTCACTAAGAGCACAAGTTTCAGCTATATTGCTACCTCTAAATATATACCAGGTATATAATTACATGGATCATAGACCGAAATGTAAATCACCCTGTGAAATGGATATTATCATCTCCATTTTACAGATGAAGAAAAGGAAAGCCAGAGTGTTTAAGTAATTTTCACAAGCTGCACTCCTAGGGTATGGTGATACTGGGATCCTAATTCTTAAGCTAGTGTTAAATCCTTAAAAAGGTAGCAAGACCAATAGACATCTACTAGAATGTCATCTCACTAGAGGTTTCAGGTAACTGCAGCACCATTCCCCCTCCCAGACTCCAATCTACAGAAACTGGTTTGTAACAAAACGACTGGACACTCTTAAGGAGATTCTGTTCTTAGGAATTAGGAATTGGAAGGGAGGGTCTGCACACTGACTTGGGATGGTCTACTCAACAGAAGAGATGTAAATTTAGAGGTAGCAGTATAGTGAAGTGATTAAGAAAACAGAAGTGCAGTTTCTTGACCTCTCAGGGCCTGATTTCTGTTGTCAAATCTAGATAATGTAAATAGCTTAACAAAGTACCCAGTACATAATGGGTGTGCGATAAATGATAGGTTTTATTGGTACCGCAGGAGCAGCAGTAACTTGGAAATCTAGATTTGCGTCGCAATCATGCCTCTTATTTGCTGCATGTACGACTTCTATGTCTCGGGGGTCTACCTTTGAGATCTATATAAAAATGAGGATAGCAAAGCAATACCTCACAAGTGAGAATTAACAGCGATAACAAAGTCGAGGTAAGCAAATGAAGGCTAGTAGACAATTGGTCCACTGTTTGCATGTAGGAAGGGAACAACCAAAATTTTGGAGTGTCTAGTTCCCTGGCTTCTAGAGCTGGTCTTAGTGTTCTTTCAGTGGGCATGCGTGGTAGGAGACCTGGATTTGTATCATCTCCCCCAAAGTGGGCCATGAAACAAGGAACTCGGAATTTGAGAGCTGAGGTTGTACCTCGACCGGTTGCACCTCCACGGTTTTCCTCCGCCGGCTCCCAGCCATCATCTCCTCTTCCTCTTCCCCCTCCTCATCGCCCGGCTTGAGCTCGGCCGCGGTGGGGGCGGCAAAACCGCTCCCTAGGCTAGGACGGTCCCTTTTGCAGACAGACACCCGCCGGCGGATGCGGGAAACACCTTCATCCATGGCAGGGGCCGAGGACCCTGCCCGAACTTCGTCCCGCGTGACCTAGCCGCCAAACCCCCGAGGAGAGGGAGAGGAGGGCAGGGCGCGGGTAGCTTCTCCATCCACCTTAGAATAAGACCACAAATCAATTGCCGGGGCTCTCAGACCGGAAGCGGAGGCAGAAGCGTAGGGACCCGCCTTTTCCTTGTCCAATCATAGGTGTCCCAGGCTTGCATCCGTGAGGGTTAGAACGCAAAGATGCTGCGCAGGCGCATTGAAAACCTTACCGGCCCTTCTCTTGTTCGCCCGCGGAACCTTTGAACCGAGTACTCGGGCCAACAGGGGAAGAGCACCGGCGGGGACTTGTCAGGACGATTTGGAAAGAGGAAAGGAAGAGGAGGAGCGAGGAGCCATGGCGGCTTTGGTTGCTGTTTGCGGTGGTCTAGGGAGGAAAAAGTTAACGCATTTCGTCAAGGCTGCTCTCTGCCTCACAGATCCTGGGACTCACGCGGGTACAGTTTCCATATCCTATACTCTTTGCAGCCATTGCCGTAGCGCTAACTAGGTTGGTGGAGTTGTCATTATTAGCTCAACGACGCCGGTTTTTAGGCGACTAAGAGCTTCTCCAAGAGAGATGGGAATCTGTAATGACCAATGACTAGTATTTTATTTTTAAAAAGATTTTATTTATTTATTTGAGATAGAGCATGAGCGGGGGGCGGGCAGAGGGAGAGGGAGAAGCAGACTCCCCACTGAGCAGGGAGCGGGTTGTGGGGCTGGATCCCAGGACCCTGAGATCATGACCTGAGCCGAAAGCAGACGATTAATCAACTGAGCCACCCAGGCGCCCCCATGACTAGTATTGTAAAGCAGAAGGGAGGGGGGTGATAAAGCAGAAGGGGGCGTGAATGTTATCTAGTACACTTTCTATTTTCCTTTTAAACACACAAAGAGAGTGATCGCGTGATTCTCAAAAAGAGGCAGGGACTTAACTTGCTTGAGAGCTCCAGGTAGAGTTGGTAAGGAAGGGACATTTCCAGAGTCACCCGGTAGTGCATTACAGGAGTTGTCTAAGGTCCCAGATCAGGGCGCAATTGTGACATGGGCTCCTGAGTCTTTCATTTCTGCATTTTATCTTCTCTGTCAATAACTACTCTTTAGGAGGTCTGTTACATTTTCCCTTTGGTATAACAGTGCCTTTCTATTGCTTTCCCCTTAAGTGTTTGCCTTAAAATCTGTCTCTAACCATGGAGGGGAAAATAAAATTCATGAACAGAGCAGGTGAGAGGTTTGTAGGGGTGGAGAAATACATGCCCTTTCCCCAAAGCCTTGGAAAGCACATTCATCTTAAATCTTATTCTGCCTCACATCTAAAGGTTTTTATCCAGTTGTTGTATGTGAATATAAAACCTTTCTTTTATGTTCTATCCTTTGATTCATCTTGCTTCCATAAAGACAAAAATCTTTCTTTAGTTGCTGAGCTGATAAAAAGAATTGGTTTGTTGCTGTTTATTTAATTGCAGTGCTGTGGAGAAGTTGTTCACAATATAAACAGGTAGCCGGCAATGAGGACCTGGTAAGACTTTTTTCCTTCTTTTTAAGGCATTTGCAAATATGACCAAATTCTTATATTTTAGCTATTTGAATACGACAAAACGATTAAGATGATAATCAGTTTGAGTTTGAAAATTACAGTTCATTGGTGAATTGTCACTTAAGTGAGCTTTGAAGTAAGAATTCCTAGAGTCCTAACAAGAAGCATTGCTTGTGTAACACTGTATTTTTCTTCTTAGATCTTAAATTTAAGGATATGTGCTTTGGAAATTAAAAAAGATAGTTTTGGTGGGTGCAGTAATTACAGAATATCCAACAGAGGGATTACAAAGTCTACCTGTACCTTGGTTCTCTTCCCCATTTCAGATTCAATTCTTTGTCCTATTCATTACTGGGGGTGGGGAGTGGGTGTTTTAGTAAATGAAGGATCAAAATTGAAGTTTTATACCGGGACATTAAATAGTTTCTATTAGCCTGTAGGTGTATTTTTATGGGTTTCAAGTACTAGCATTGGGCTTAGCCAGTGTAAGTTTTCTTGCTACCTGCAAAGATGATTTGACACTAATCAAACCATACAAAGCACTTAGCGCAGTGTAAAGAAGGAACATAGTCATTATAAGTGAACTGCATGTAAATTGGATTAAGCAAGTTTGAGTTGGAAAACACAGAAGTCCTCTAGTCCCTTGAGCATCCTTCTTGTCATCTAATGCACACCATAGTTCAAGGGAGTAAAAGAAATTACTAGAGCTCTTTTCTAGGTCATCAATTCCCCTGAGGCTCTAAATGAAGTACGGGCTCTCAGAATAAAGCTCACAGTCTCTTTCATTTGAAATTTTGCATACAACTACAGTGGATTATGGACTTCAAAGCCATTTCTAGATTAAGAATCTCTTGATTGGAGACTTGAGTATACTGATTATAGAAGGGAGGCATGTGGCAGAAGCATTAGAGGCAGTAATGAAGACAGAGAAAACAAAAAGGCTGACATAAATGTGTAAAGCAATCTGGGACCATAAAAGTTATCCTCCCATAAACCTTTGTTTTCTCCAAGGATTGTATTTTATCCCAGAATCCTCCTCCATGATTTAATTCCTCCTTAGCCAAACCAGAGTATTTGTACAAAATATGTATGAACACACTGAAATCTTTAAAATGGTGACTCCTTTTCAGAAACACTGATTTTTCTTATATAAGCCAAGCTGTTGTATTTTTTTTTTCATAGTAAGAAAGGTACAACTAATCCTTTGGATAGATTTAAATGTGGTAACCTTAAGATTTAATTTTTTTAAATTTAACACATTAAACTGTATTATCTTTTTTCTTTCCTTTATTTTAGCCCATTCCAATGGAAAATCCTTATAAGGAGCCTCTTAAAAAATGTATCTTGTGTGGAAAACGTGTAGATTATAAGAATGTACAGGTGAGATAAGGTTTTACTTCACTGTGATATTTGATTTTAGGATTTGCTGCTTTGTTAGTCATAACTAACAGGCTTTGTGTAGAGGCACCTGTTTTAGTAACTTCGTAATTTCAAATCTGGTTTTCTATGTATAAGTCATCTGTTTTATTCTAATGAGAGCCCTTTAGCTCTCCTTCATCTGCTATTATTTCAGGTGTTTTCTTGTCTGCCCTGGAGGTCACTAATAGCTCACTATGCAGTGATTCTTAGTTGGTAGAGTTGAATAGTTTGGAAAAATCTCCTCTGGTGAATTTGGTCTCTGTACTAATAACACTACCGATATCACTGCTTTAAATGTAATTTTATCTGTTGTAGGGCTGAGCAGATTAAAAGTGGAAAATCTGGGGGAGAGAATGGTGCTGTAGTGAAGTATACAGACAGCAGCAAAAAGTGATAGTAGCTGCCTTAGGTGAAAACCAAGAAGTTTAAAGATGCATCTTATCAGAAGGATTATGTGTAGTGCCAGGAACAATGCCTGGTACCTGAAAAGTACTAAAGAATTTAATAAAACATAAATTATGGCAAGTGGCCTGATGGACCTGTACCTCTTGGAAGACCTCACTGTAGTCTGATATAGTGCGATAGCCTATCGTGACAGATGAAATGCTTAGTGCCTTATTACAAGCAATAGTATTTTAGGAAGTATCTGTGGAAAAGTTCAAGAAAACAGCTTTAGCACTGAAAAAAATGTGTACATTAATCTGTTTCATCATACTGGATGTTAACTTAGTAATCAGTTTTTTCACTTAAAAAAATGACCTATTAATAGAATGAGCATAGTTCAGTATTTTATGAAGTTTGAAATTTATTTATAAACCTTTACATAACTGGACAGTGATATATAATTTTTTAAATTTACATAATCAAGGTTGAACAAATGTATTGATATAAATTTTTTTCTTCTCCAAATATAACTCAAAACAGCTTTTGTCCCAGTTTATTTCTCCATTTACTGGATGCATTTATGGAAGGCACATAACAGGTATTTTGTTTTCTATTATAGCAACTTACAAAAATTATACAAATCTATTTAAGAAAAATGTCAAATTTTCAAGTTGTGCTATAAATCACTAGTAGACCAGATACTAGAGGTACTTTTGAGAAAGCCTCTTCGTAGCCCAAAAGGATTATTATTTTACACGTCTTCTTATGCTCAGAGTTAACCATAGGCAGACAACATGTAAAAAACTAGGGCTTTAGAAAATTGTGTTGATGTTTTGGAGTATACTGTAATCGTTCCTAGACTACTTATTTAAACCAGGGCCTATTTGCCTATAGGCCAAGTTAGATCTGCCACCTGTTTTTGTAAGTAGCTTATTTACATAATGCCTGTGGCTGCTTTGTGAGCTACATCAGAGTAATTACAGCAGTGACTGTATGGCCCGCAAAGCCTAAGATATTTACTGCCTGGCTATTTATAGGTTTTCCAACCTTTCCTTAAGATAGTTGCTATGCATTTTGAGTGTTGACATTTTTTATGAATATGAAAGCATTTTTTTATAGGTCTTTGTGGGAAGAAACAGAAAGAAATCACAAAAGCAATTAAGAGAGCTCAAATAATGGGTAAGAGCACCTGAAAAACTGAATTGGACCAATCAAAAGTTTGCTCATTATCTTTTGTGAAGCACTTTCATTATCTTTTACAGGGTTTATGCCAGTTACATACAAGGATCCTGCATATCTCAAAGACCCTAAAGTTTGTAACATCAAGTATCGGGAATAAATTATAGGAGTCTTAACATCCATCAATAAACATATTTTACAATAAATGGTTGTTTGATTCTAATATTGACTCAAATTACAAGATTTAATAACCTTTGGGTAGAAAATCGGCTCAATCCTTTCAAACTGAAGTTTTAAGTTAGTTCTTAATAATTGAAATCTTACAAGGAAAAAGTAAAGCTTCCTCTTCACTTTTAAAGAACATGAGTTATTTAAAATGTTAATACTCATTATTTTATATACATACAAATTTTAAAAAACTGGTACTGTAGGATGGTCCCTAGTTAGCTCATAAAACTCATGGGGATTTAAAATACAGAAAGGATGGGGGCGCCTGGGTGGCTTAGTCGGTTAAGTGTCTGTCTTCGGCTCAGGTCATGATCCTAGGACCCTGGGATGGAGCCCCACATCAGGCTCCCTGCTCGTCCAGGAGCCTGCTTCTCCCTCTCCCTCTGCAACCCAGCCCCCCCACCCCCCTGCTTGTGATCTGTGTCAAATAAATAAAGTCTTTTAAAAAATATATGGAAAGGATGACTTCTATTGGAATTTTACTTTAGGCCCAGATTCTGTCTTGTAAATGGGATTTTAGGGATATGGGTGCATGAAGGTGGAATGCTTGTATTATACACAAATTCCATGTGGCAGGGTGTGGATTTAAAATTGCTCAGATTTTCTAACTAGTAAATAGAAATATGCCTGGCTAGGATCTTCCCTTTGTAGAGATGTTACATGGGGATGGATAGTGATGCAGTTGCAGGACCTCAGATTTACTCCTGGGCTAGTCTATCTTAAAACTGGTAGCATACTTTAAAAATGATCCATTGGCAAATGGTCTAGAACTATCTTACTCCAGTGATACAAACTAATTGCCAAAGATGAGAATAATTGGGGAAAAATGATCTATGAGGACCCTTTTCCTTCATTTAATGCCCTGAAACTTGGGTCATCAAACTTATTTATGGAAGTTAAGCCAGTACGGACCTCAGCAAGGTTCTCTGATGGAAAATTTAGCATTTCTTTCTTCAAAGAAGATGGATCATTGTGCACAAGTATAAGCCAAATACATTACCTCTTTATAGTGTTTCAGCAAATTTAACTTTGGATGAAAGCCTGTTTCTTGTAAGCAGTCTTTGAAAAATCTTAAGCTATTGTCTTCAGAAGATAGTCGCGTATGTTGGTTACTTATTGCTTCTGCAGTACCTTGTCTAGCAGTTGGTTCATAAACTGGTACATGGAGGGCAGGGAGAGACTGAAGAGGCAGGCAACTCCCTATTTGTAGGTGGCAGGCTTAGTAATAAGCAAGGGAACTTACTTAGGAAGTTTGTCTTGGGTGGCCGCAAGACAAGTACATCTCTGCACCTGCCTGCTAGTCTTAAAAGTTTATACTGAGGCCTTAACTGGGTTCAGTCACACATACAATCCATATGGTGTCAACATCTTACTTTCTCAAGGCTATGTCTTTGGAACAGCTCACACTGTGGGAACAGTAGGCAAAATGTACATTCCAAGGACGGAAGTGGAACCTTTGCTTCAGTCCGGCTGCCAGGTCAACCAGCAGTCTTGTGTTCTCAATAACCTCCTCCAGCAGTTCATTTGTTGGTTGCATTTAGTCCTTATCTATGTTCTCTGTGATGTTCTATATGCTCTAGTGATGTTTGTGGTTATTTTAAGATTTTATTTATTTCAGGAAGAGCATGTGAGAGAGAAAAGGTGGTGGGGGAGGGGGGCGGAGTGGAGGGCAGGAGAAGCAGACTTCCCGCAAAGCATGGAGCCAAACACAGGGCTCCATCCCAGGACCCTGGGATCATGACCTGGGCCGAAGGCAGACACTTAACTGACTGAGCCACCCAGGCGCCCCTGTTTGTGGTTATTTTTAAGTTAGGCTTCAGACTGCCAACCTATTACCCCTCCCTCTGCCTGGTGTTGTTACACAGCAGTGCTTCTTAGGTAACCAGTTAAACGATCCCAACAGAAACTCATTATTTGTACAGAACATCCCTGCTGTTATATGGGCTTCATTAGCACCCCATGGTAACTAATGCATGTTAAAATAGATAAAAGATAGTTTTGATAGTAGCTATGAATTTGTTCTGTCACTTAGGAAGTAGCAGATGGAAAAGCAATGGTCAAAGTGTGTGTTCAGCATTTCATCCAGTGAGTAAAACATAAAGGCTATATGATGTATAGGCTTTGTGGAAAATTCTCAAAATTATGGAAAAGACAAATACAAAAAACACAGTAAAAGCTCTCTTAGCCAACTTCCACTTAACCAATTCACTGGATTAAACCGGAGCTTTACATCCTTAAAATCATACTGAAGCCCATACTCTTCAAACCTGTTGAGTTTTGCATTGCCAAGAGGCAGCTATTTTGTTCCCAGACCTGTGTTAGTTTTGTCTGTCATTGTATTGATGAAGTATGAGCATTAAAGTTATTGCTGCAATGAAAATGAAGTAAATGCTTTTGAAATAAAAAAATAGTTTTAAGAAAATAGTTGTCAAGTTAGGTGTGGTTAGGACAGCTGAAGAAGGTTGGAAGTAGGAGGGTGCTGTGAAATGAAAAAAAAAAAAGCATTTTGTACTCAGGTTGCTTTTCAAGTTTCTTTAAATTCTTCACTTTAAAGAAACTAAAACTGGGAATTGTAAAGGTTAAATAATGGATGTGATTTATACTGGAACACCAGCATACTCAGAAAAGTTCCTAATCCTACAACAAAAGATTGACAAATGAATGTACAATTCTGCTTTATGTTAAAATGAAATCTCGGTGATAGACATATGTATACCTATACACATATGTACATTTTTGAGTCCCACTTTAATTGGCCTTTTCAGCTACTTGACCAGCTGCTGATCTCAGACACGCTGCATTATCAGGCTTGTTCTGTTCTCAAATTCTGGATTCACTCAATTCTGTGTAGAAGACTCTAGACTAGGGAGAGATATTTGTGCCACATTACAGTTTTGCCATAATTAGAACTGCCAGATTTAGCAAATAGAAATATAGGACATGTGATTAAATTTGAACTCCGATTCAAATTCAATTATTCATTTAAACAATGAGTAAGTTTTCAATGCCTAATACTGCATGTTGTCCAGCATTTTATCTGGCAACCTAGCCATTTATTGTAACTTAAGGAGCAGGAATTACGGTGCCTTAGATAAAAATGAAATACATTTCATATTAACTTTAGACATTTTTTTCTATTGTGAAAATAAGGTTAGTCTTTCTTTTCCAATTCTAAAGAATGCTATAGAAGTTTAAAAGAATATCATTTAAGCTTTTCCCTCAACAGTTTCGTATAAGGAGCAAAAAACGGGGGCGCCTCGCTGGTTCAGTTGGTGGAACATACGACTCTTGATCTTGGGGTTGTAGGTTCAAGCTCCATGTTGGGTGTAGGAATTACTTAAAATCTTTAACAAAGGAGGGGGACAAAAAAAGGTTATGGTTTTAAAATAAAGTGCTTTAAAAAATAAATGTAATAGAACTTATGTATTACTGCAAAACACCTGAACATAGTAAAAACAATATAAATGGCTTTACCCTTCAGCCAATTAAAAATGTCCTTTTGGCCTAAAATGATCAAAATGTAGGAGACTGTGGATAGTCACCACAACCCTTCATTTTTTCAATGTCTTCATCTGTTTCGGGGCTGCTCATTGTGGATGCTTTTTCTTGATTACTACTATCAGTATCTGTTTTAGATGGTTTGTTTTGTATCTCTAATGGCCGTGACTTCTTGAATTGCCATCCATCATTGGTATCTAAAGCTTTACGTTTAATCATTTGCAGGGCACCACTAGCTGGACTAGCTTCAGGAATGTCAGTGTATTCTACCATTAAAGTCAGGTTGTCTATCACATTGAGTTGGTGGTTGGCAGTACAGCTACTTTTAGAAATATGCCTATTTTTCAAGGAGATAACACATGAATGAAGAAATTCATGATCTGGAAAAAAGGTCCGTAAAGCTTGACAAAGAAAAATGTTCTCCTGAGGGTCTTTTTCGATGTTCTCTCCTAAACAAAATAAAACAATAGTTCAACATACCGTATTTGTCCTACAAAGCTTTTGTAATCTATTTGTTAGTAAAGTCAAAAAGACTTTAACTGAACAGTTATATCAGATCCTCTAAACAGAAAAATGGTGTGCATAATCCCAAATACTAATTTATATGCCACTGTATTCTAAAAGTTTAAGTTGTATTTTTTAATATCAACAATATAGTATAGCTACAGTAATACCAAGTTCTTTGTTTAGTAGGATTTAATAGTATTAATAAAACAATTATTTTTAACCCTAAGGTAGGTGATCAGTTAGTATAGCCAGCTCATCCATAATTCACATCAGTGAGAATTTTTTTTTTAAAGCATAATTCACACAGAATTTTTTTTTAAAGCACAGAAGGTAGTGATATGTGAACTTTTTACTTACGTGCTGCTTGAATTTGTGCCTGTTTTCTTTTTTTAATTTCCCGTTTCAGTCTGGTTACGTCCTTTAGTAGTTTCTCTACTGCTCGCTCACTGTGTTCTACTTTCTTGCATATACTCTGCAAAATAAAATAAGGGCACAGACAAAATCCAAGTTGTATACTACAGCTAGGTTCACAAATGATAGACAGTCCTTTGTGGTACACAGTATCAAGTATTATTAGCCTTTATAAACACTTTATTTTGCTATTTTCTGAAGGAACTCAACAAGCACTTATATGGTGTTTTATAGATTATAAAATGCTTTCCAGACGTATTAACTTTCCATTTATACACAGCTTTATCACACCAGTGATACCTGCTTGATAATACACAGAAATAAAAAAGGTATTTCAGTCACTTTGGAACAAAAAATACTGTAGTATTTTGAGAGATGCTTGCTTACTGCAAACATTTAACATTAAGAAACTGACAATAAGGAAAAGTAACTTTTATTGTTATGAAAAAGCTATTACAGATTTTTAATTAGTGTGAAAGTAACAACTTTTGAAAAGCAGACTGGCCTTACTTGTCATCAGTTTTAAGTACTAGTTAAAATACCCTTTGACTCAGTGATTTCATTTTGGGAATATATTTTAAGTAAATAATAAAAATTTATATAAGATGATGTTTCTTAGTATAATATCAAATCAAAAGTTACTTATTTCCAATTATAGGGTAACAGATTGTTACATCTTGTTTTAGAATGTTAGTTTTACTTCTTCATGCTTAGTTTTAAAATGGATACATTTTAGGATATCTGCCCAGCCTATTTCTCATGATCTTGTCCACCATGCCATAAAAGTTCACCAGTAACCCCTTTACCAACTTCCACCCTAACTGACCCAAGCAGAGATACCACACAGCCAGCTGGCAAATCCCAATCTTCTGAACAGATCTAAATGCTGTTCTCTGGTTAGCCAGTGAATGAACAAACAGATCTGTAGGTACTATGAAGGAAGGCAGTGTGCAGACACAAAGGGAAAAAGTAAGTTTGATGACATTCCGGCTCCTGGTTCCAATTCCTTCCTGAAGCTCAGCTGCTTTCTGCCTACAGTTCCTGTAATATACCTCTACATCCCCTATTTTAGCCCGAGTTAGTACTCTGACACAAGAGTTCTAATATATTGCTATATGAAATACACTGCCATTAAAAAGAACTAAAGAATATGTAACAAAAATGCTTAATGCTTTTGAAATGAAAAATGCTTAATGACAGCAAATAAAAATGACACAAATTTGTAAGTCCCCATCACTGTCAACTATGTATAAGTATGTATATACTTTATACATATATACAAAAAATTAGAAAATATGGCAAAGTATAAATGGTTATGCTACAATGATGGGATTCTGGATGTTTCTCTAGTTTCTAAAATTCCCATTTTATCATTCACATTAAAAAACAGTGAGCAATATTAGTAGTATAAAATGTATTAACCCTACTTCTCTTAATGTGCCTTGTTGATGAGTATGGTGGCCATGGAATATACTACCCACATCTCCATTTGGAGGAAGCATAGTTGACTAACAGCCCCAACTACCATCCTTTTGGGTCCACTACTGAAGCCAGAGGCTGCTCTTAACTGACTGAGCACAGTGGGGTATTGGTACAAATCCATTCCAGTAGGAAAACTTTGCTGAGACTCCCATCAGCCTGGCTGAAACCACTCCGGCCCTGCAGTCTAAAACTGTCTCTACCCAACTGTCCTCCTTCCTGTCCCTTCTCAGGTGTCAGACTCAGCATTACAAGTCTCTCTGCCCACTCTTGCTCCTCCCCCCTTTTATCCTTCTCAGGCCTAATCTCTTACATGGCTAGTCCCATCTTGATGTCTACTACTCAACTGATTAAATGAGACTGAATTCAGTCCTGTGGTAGATTATTCTGTTCTCAAATACTGCTTCCCTTTTTATCCTGTAAAAGGAATTATATATCCCTGTCTACCGCCATGAAATAGGGATATATAATCTGGCCAATGAAAGTGAGTGGAAGTGACATGCCGGCTCTGAGAAGTTTTAAGAGCTGTTGTGAATGTCTACCAGCTTTCTTGCTTTTTTCCCTTGTCATGAGAAGAGCATGTCCCACATAAGGGCTACTCCTTCAGTCTGGATCCTAGAATGAAGATGGCACTTAGAACAAGAGGAGAGCTGCAGCCAAGATATAATGTGAATGAAACTGAACTTTTGCTTTTGTAGGCCACTGAGATTGAGGTCTTACCGAACCTAAACTACTACAAAAATATAAACCTAATCAAATGTCAAGTTATCCCTAAAAGATTTCAGTTATCAATTTGATATGAACTCCAGAAGTAGTCTTTTAAGTGTTTGATATGTTAACTTACCTTTAATTCCTCTTGTAAAGAAGCATACATTTCATTTATTTTATGTACCTCCTTTAAAGATCCATCTTCTGTAAAAAATTCAGAGCTGGAAAAATTACCATTTTGTCAGGCAAATGTATAGAAGTCATTTTAATGCTATAATGAAACACTTATTTGTAGTTGAGGAACAACAAAAGATTCTTTTTACTGGTTTTGTAGGGACCATATTTTGTCAACCTACTTGTTTCACAGCAAAACCAATCAGAAAACTTAGTTCAGGGGCGCCTGGGTGGCTCAGTCGGTTAAGTGTCTGCCTTCGGCTCAGGTCATGATCCCGGGGTCCTGGGATCGAGCCCCGCATCGGGCTCCTTGCTCTGCGGGAAGCCTGCTTCTCCCTCTCCCCCTGCTTGTGTTCCCTCTCTCTCTCTGTCAAATAAATAAATAAAATCTTTGAAAAGAAAAAAAAAAAAAAAAGAAAACTTAGTTCATATATCTTCATATTAGCAGACTTTGAAGCCTCTTAAGGACTATGGCCAGGACTCAAAAGAGGTTAAGTAAAAATAAAGACTGAAGGAGAGAGGGGTTGAAAAGGTTTCTTTCTTGGCAATGGGGACCAGTCAATTTAAAAAATATTTTATTGAATTTAAGTCATCACTGAAAGAGGCAACATTATTTTACATACCAAAAAGGAAAAAAAAAAGGGCTAAGGCATAGTTTGTAAAATATCCCAATTTGAGATGTAAAACTGCGTCTCAGAATCAGTGAAATATGGTATTCAGTTTCTATAAAATGGTTAATCCTTGTGGGGACACAAAAATAAATAAAAATCTAGTCCCTTATTCTCAGTTTCCACTCGAGTAAGCACTCTATAGTACCAGTGTTATTTCTGACATTAACTATTCCCTTAATGAACACAAAAAAGTTATAGCTCAGCACCCTACAGGATGAGTGAGTCTTGGCTAAAGCCTCATATTTTTGTCATTACTTAATATCCACTCTAATTCCATGCCTTTATAATCTTTTTTTTTTTTTAAGATTTTATTTATTTGACAGAAACACAGCGAGAGAGGGAACAGAAACGGGGGAGTGGGAGAGGGAGAAGCAGGCTTCCCGCGAAGCAGGGAGCCCGATGCGGAGCTCGATCCCAGGACGCTGGGATCATGACCTGAGCCAAAGGCAGACGCTTAACGACTGAGCCACCCAGGCGCCCTCATGCCTTTATAATCTAAATTGTTGCCTTAGAAAATTATTTTGAGACTAGCTACTTATTCTTAGAATACATATGAGGACACATACAGGATATAAAATACCCCCCCTTTTTTGTATATTATAAATGAACAAGTGCTAGAAGGAAATATGGAGAAATTAAAAAGTCTGTTTTACTTGAGTAAGGTGGTCATTAGTTTCATTTTTATTCTATGTAATAAAAAATTAATTTTAACAAACGAATAGGAGTAAGTTCAGTGGAAAGCAGTTGAAGAATCTCACCTGTGAGTTTTTACTGCTCGGCTAAAACCAGTGGACTCACAGGAACCTGACACGGTTTTATAACCCAGTTGTTCGGACATGCCCAGATTGGCCACCACTAATGGTATCCTGTGAAAAAGTCTGAAGAAATGAAATTTTAAAGTATAAACTTAAAGTGAAATATTAGCATCCACCTATTATATACCTATATATACTTATATATATTATGTACAGAGTACCTTTCCCCTACAAGATTAAAAAACAAAAAAAAAAACCATTCCATACTACTTACCTGAGATAGAATTTACTGACTTGAGGCAAATGGCTTTCAAAAGTGGTGAAATGTGCACAGTGTAAGATAGTTGTGTGAAAATAATACTTTAATAGCTATTTTAACATGTAAAAATAGGCAGTATTGTTGAGATTTAGCCTGTCTTCCATGAATAATAAAATTAGTCTTATTTCGAACTCTTTTACTTAATCCTCATATTCCATCAGAATGTTCTATAACTTGGGAGGGGGGGCGTTAACTCATTTTGGTGGGCCATCAAGAATGACCTTTCTTCCTTGCAGAGGTTAGAGAAAAGCTGCTCAAGTACTGAGGCTTAGTTCCATATTATGTCCTTTAGCAACCAGTTTTCCACCTTATGGTAAATAATAACAAATCCTCGGTGTCAAAAACACTCGTCATCGTTCCATACTAGGCTTCTAATTCCCTAATCTAACCTTCATTTTCCCATCTATAAAGAAACATGGTAGACCAACTTCGGAGGGTTATTGTGACAATCTAATGCAACAATATTTGAAAATACTTGGTAAGAGGCAAAAAGTACAATGCAAACATTGGGTATATTTTCCTATTAACTTAAATTGCCAGTGACTGGCCAACATTTACCCCTTCTGAGGTTTATATAAGGCATGCTCCAGCCGATGAGTAGAGCAGCTTTCTGTTATTATACTTGGTGTTAACAGTAGAAAAACAAGTTCCCGACTTGAAAGATGATTTTGTAAGTTTTTGTGAAGCAGTCTCTCTCTAAATGTCATGATCTGGTCTGAATGACGTCGGAATTTGTACCAACCAACCACAGTCTGAGAGAAAATACAAAGAAAAAAAAAAAATCAGGTATATACCTTAATGGTTACAATTACTATGTGTCTTACTATCATAATTAAGCAATAAAGTTGACAGCCTTAAAAATGGCTTTCTTAAATTTATAAACAAAGCACAAACTTAAGTATACACTTTACTTTTTTTTTTATTTATTTTTTTAAAGATTTTGTTTGAGAGAGAGCGAGAAAGCAAGCAAGCACGAGCCAGGGGAGGTGCAGACGGAGAGGCAGACTCCCCGCCAATCTGGGAGCCCGACGGGGTGGAGCTCGATCCCAGGACCCTAGGATCATGACCCCAGCCAAAGGCTCACCCAACCTACTGAGCCACCCAGGTGCCCCTACACTTTACTTTTAAAGTATGCAAACTGACTTACAGTCAAATTACTTTCCATCCAGTTACAGGGCTACTATTTTAGTCAATATAGAGAAAAAAATTCCTAACTTCCTCTAGTTTCTTTATGGTTTTTGCTATTTTTAGTCTTTAGTCAAAATTTAAATGAAGAAAATGTCAAGGAAAACAAGTTAACTTCCTGTTTGGGTACTTGGTTTGCTAAATAAGTAAACTGAACCCAACAACTTTTAACTGAAATTTATATGGGAATGATATCACCTACCCCACAGAGTTGGTTTCAAAATTGAGTAAGATCATATTAAATGGTTTTATAAACTGTAACATCTGCTGAACAAATTTGTTAGTTATTACTAAATGTTTTTAAACTGGAAAAATAAATCTCATTCACAGGGAACTTAATAATTATAAGAGAAAAACAACCACTTTGCTTAGAGATCTCTGTGTGACAACTTTAGCAACTAAGTTTTATATCTGCACTAGAGGAAATTAAAATGAGTTCTCTTCTTTTTAAAACTAAAACGTTTTTACAGGTACATTTTAAATATCCAAATATAATTGTGGGGGGAAGTCCAAAGCATTTTCATCAAAGGATGGTTTTTAAAAGAAACTCCTTTTACTGAATCTACTTTTATTCTCAACTCAAGATCAAAATGTTTTAAAAAGAAAGTATCCCCCCCCCCCGCCCCATTATGTATTTGGAAAAAAAAACCCTATTTTGATCACTCAACAAGTCTTAACTAAACACCACGTATGTGTGGAGGGTTCCAGTGAGGTTCTATATAGCAAAGTGCTAGTAACTGCAGCTATGTAAAAGAACAGTAATGAATTAGGTCCTAGAATAAATGCACTTGGGGGCGCCTGGGTGGCTCAGTTGGTTAAGCGACTGCCTTCGGCTCAGGTCATGATCCTGGAGTTCCTGGATCGAGTCCCGCATCGGGCTCCCTGCTCAGCAGGGAGTCTGCTTCTCCCTCTGACCCTCCCCCTCTCATGTGCTCTCTCTCATTCTCTCGCTCTCAAATAAATAAATAAAATCTTTAAAAAAAAAAAAAAAAAGAATAAATGGCACTGGAAAGGGGTATGGTAGGAATGTAGAAGAGAAAGAGATCAATGCTAATTAAAATATTTGAGGATGAGACCAAGATTAATACTTTTAATGACTAGTTTTGTTCTCAGAGCAAAACTTTGAATTTCCAGAAAGAACAAGCCTTTCCTCACCTGCTTATAGGACACTGTTGAAGACAAGTAAGTGCTGCTTGAAAGTTCTGTTAAAGTATTACACGTTTTTTCAGAGCTGAAAATAATACATATAATACCAAACAAAAAACAAAAGGTAAGTCAGGGAATACCTTTTTGACACTTGATAATATTTTCTTCAGTGCTTGCTCATTTAGTTCACCAGAAGAATTATAAAAGCTGTAAAAACCAAAATTAAAGGCATTACAAATAGGCTAAAAATATGATTTTACTAGCACTTTTAATTTTAGTTACTCCTTACCCAACCAAAATCCATATACCCACTTGCTGGTCAGATGAAATTCTAAAAACAGAGAAATTTCTCAAATTAACAGACTTAAAGTGGTTGAAATATGAGGCCCATAAGCAACGAGAAAGGAAAAGGAGTGGAGAAATTTCAAGAAATAAGTTTGGGCATCACATTTTTTTAAGCCTAAAACAAAACAAACTATCCATTAAATATAAGAAGTTTTAAAAGTCTACATAGCCAGTTCACAATTCACTTATTAAAACTTTTTTAAAAATATTGATACATACAAAAGAATGTGTGAGTAATGAAACACAACAAAAAGACAGTTTATTCATTGCTAATTCCAAAAGCTATATACTTCTATCAAGTTGAGAAGCACTTTAGGAGCTGGTTGGTTTTGGGTTTTTTTTTTTGCGGGGGGACAAGGGGGTTTAGATGTTAGTTTAGTTTAGTGGTCTTTGTTCTGTTGGAATGTCAAAGATGTAGGGAGAATTGAAAGATAATTCTAAAAGATTCTAAAGTGTTTACTTCCGGCTTTCTTCCTTCTTCAATAAAAGGGATTGCATATTTTCCTCCTTTTAACATTCACTGAGATCAACAATATTCTTTTCTATGATAGTGAAATACCTGTTATGCAAAATCCTTTATAAATAATACTCACTATAATAGGCTTTTACTGGTAATTCTATTCTGTACTGAAAAAACGTAGTTATGTCAAACTGAAAAAAAATATATCCTAATAAGCAATGTTTTTTTTTTTAACTTACAAAGACTTTCATTAAAAATTTTCCATCGAAAAATTTTAATGGGAAAATAGACAAAATGGAGTGTTCCACTTATCAAAAGGGGGTTTCAACTGATCAAACAGATCCTTCCACTTTACCTGTTTATTATTCTAACATGAATACTCTAAATACAAGTTTATTCCGGGGCGCCTGGGTGGCTCAGTCGGTTAAGCAACTGCCTTCAGCTCGGGTCATGATCCCGGGGTCCTGGGATCGAGTCCTGCATCGGGCTCCCTGCTCTGTGGGGAGCCTGCTTCTCCCTCTCCTCCCCACTTGTGCTCTCTATCTCACTATCTCTGTCTCTCTCAAATAAATAAAATCTAAAAAAAAAAAATTAAATACAAGTTTATTCCTGTATTTCTCTAGCATGGCCCACTTCCCACTTCTCAAACTGGGGCATAAGGCTAAATACACTGGGCATATAAGAAACAACAGGATAACAGTGTACACTCCGTGCAAACACTGACTTTATGTGAAGTTCCTGGCAAGTGGGGCCATTTTTATATAGAAAGATATTGTGCAGAATTCATGTTAAACTGCGTAATTTTTTAAGTGAGTTTTAGGCTTCAATGGATTGTTTTCCAGATGTTTCCTCCAGATTCTGGGTAAGTGATTCGGTGTTATTCAATGGAAAACTTTGAGAAACAATGTTATTAAAAAAGGGTTGGCAAACTTTTCTGTAAAGGGCCAGAGTAAGTATTTTAGGCTTTGCTGGACAGTCTCTGCTGCATGTTCCTCTGTTGTTCTTTTTGTTTTTTATTTATTTATTTTATTTTATTTAAAGATTTTATTTATTTATTTGACAGAGAGCGAGAGAGCACAAGCAGGGGAAAGGGAGGCAGAGGGAGAAGCAGGCTCTCCACCGAGCAGGGAGCCCGATGAAGAGCTCAATCCCAGGATGTTGGGATCATGACCCGAGCCAAAGACAGATGCTCAACCATCTGAGCCACCCAGGCATCCCTCTTTTTGTTTTTTAAACAACGCTTAAAAAATATATTAACTATTCATAGATGGCCCTATAAAAATGGGCCATATTTTGGCACCCTCTGTATTAGCACATAAAACTGGGCATTAAAGCTTATCCAACTGGGACTCCAAGAAATATGGTATCAAAAGGCTTTAACATGTTTACCTGTATTATTTAAAACAAGGAAGAGACATCATGGTATGCTGTTGGATTAGAACTGACGAAATCCTCATTCTTCTAGTTTGTGCCCTACCATTAACCAGTTCTGTGGCATTGGTTGTAACATGAACTTTTTAGGCCTATTGTTTTACTAAGGGAAAATGAAGTGTGTAGAAAACTACTGAATGCCAGCCTTTTCAGGTGGTTCTCCTTATGCTTCCCTCTCCTTCATCTTGTAAAGCTAAAAGGCTGAGGCTAAAAGGCTGATCATCATTGGACCAGATGGGCTTCCTCCATTCTAAGACTATTAAGTTGGTATAATTATTTAAGACAGTTGCCAGTAGATTTTGAATCACTTTTTCTTTTCACTCTTCCTTCCTAATCTTTTACTGGTCCAGAGTCCCTTAAGGAAGTACTTTTTAAGACTCTCCACCAAGAATCCCTCATTCCACAAGTATTTTTCTATGTCCATTGTATGTAAAGCACTATTCAAGATCTATCTCTTTTTGGTACAGCAGTTTAAGGCCACATGAAGCCTTGATTTTTGTCACCTGCAACCACAGAACTTTTTCACCTTTACTGTTTGCTCTACTGCAATTCTTATACAACCTTAGTGTACATACGGTATATCTAAGATAGAAATGCTGATTTTTCAAGTACAGTTTATATAAATCATAAAGTTAAAACTACACCATATTATGGTTACAGGTGTTTATGAAAATTCATTTATGCGTGTACTTTTCTATATATATTATACCTCAAAGAAAAGTTTTTAAAAAATATCAGAGCCTATTAGGGCTGCAGTACTATTACTATCTGTAGGACTAATAACACAAATTTTCACCATAGGAAGGCAATAGGAAGCAGGCTGGATAAAGAACCTAACCAGTTAACAGACAAAAGATTACATTAAATATGTAGTAAGTGAGAAAACAAATAATGAAATAAGCTGAATAAAAGAGTAGAAAAAAGGGCTGCTGTTGATGTATGAGAACATGTCACTGAGCTTATAATATGCAATGAGGTGACTCTGTGAGAAAAGCAATCCTCTAGGTAAACTGGTACCTGGGAGAGTCAGTGGAGACCAGCTAAAGCAAGCATATAAATACAGAGAAAGAACTATTAGGGTTGAAATGAACAAGTGAATTTTCAGGTATTTTTTCAGAAGTCTTTTCATTTTCACCAGTACCACCACGTATAAACTGATAGATGTTTTGTTTTAAAAATTACTTCAGGGCGCCTGGGTGGCTCAGTTGGTTAAGCAACTGCCTTCGGCTCAGGTCATGATCCTGGAGTCCCGGGATCGAGTCCCGCATCAGGCTCCCTGCTCAGCAGGGAGTCTGCTTCCCCCTCTCATGCTCTCTCTATCACTCTCTCTCTCAATAAATAAACAAAAATCTTTAAAAAATATATAAAAAATAAAAATAAAAATAAATAAAAATTACTTCATTTGCAGAAAGTAATTTTCACAATGGATCACTTACTTGCTCTTACTACTTACCTGAAAAGCTGATAGCATGGAATATATTTCTGGATGTCTGGAAAAAAGGAATTTTTTGCTATGATTACATTAATTATCATTTGAATAGCATATATTGAGGACTTCATATATGAATAGCATATATTGAGCAAAGAAGTACTTTAACACTGTCTCATTTAATTCTCACAACAAACCTATGACACAGATGTTATATCATTCCTTCCATTTAAAGATGAGGTAACAGACAGAATGGTGGGGCTAAAATTCAAACCCAGTGCCTCAGTCTTAACTAGAACACTACATTCCCTCTAAACAGGTTTAATAATGAACGGCAATACAAGAGATAAATTTAAAAGTTGCTATATTTTCATTGAGTTCTAAAAAGGTTATGCTCTAATTTTACCCAGTTGACAACAACAGCTGCTAAATGGATTATCTTCTGTTATTCCAAGTAGTTGCTTCATAAAGGATTTGTCAATGTTAACTACAGACTAAGGAAAAAAAAAAACCCCAGTGTCTTTTCAGAAGTGAGTTTTATTCTTGTCAACAAAAATACATCTAAATTCTGTGCGAAAGAGATGAAATTCTATTGCATAAGACACCATTATAAATCTTGTAAGAAACATCAAGATGAATATGGTGTTCCCTCTATCATTCCAAATTTTCAGATCTTTCAAAGTTATTGAAGGAAGAGTAGGAGTGAAACATTCACACCTGATAACACAGAAACCTGTCAAGAGAATACAAGTTCTGGGGTGCCTGGCTGGCTCAGTAGGCAGAGCATGCAACTCTTGACCTCAAGGTTGTGAATCTGAGCCCCACATTGGGTGCAGAGATTATTTTAAGAACAACAAAGCGAAAACAAGTTCTTCTAGGCTTTCCACTTTTAAGTGTCCCTTGTGTCAAAAATCAAATTTTACCAGATAGCATTTACTGGATCACTGTAACAGCAATCATCTATTTCAGATCGTTCCCGTGACATGTCCTATTTGTGTGTCTCTTCTTTGCGCATATCCTAGCCAGATCACTAGAAATTTTTTTAGTCACTTAAATCAAAGACATCCGTTTGGTTACAGAGAATTTGTGACTCTTCAGCTAGATGAGGAAACCCATTATCAAACTGCTGTTGAGGGGCACCTGAGTGGCTTAGTCGGTTAAGCATCTGCCTTCGGCTCAGGTCGTGATCCCAGAGTTCTGGGATTGAGCCCCACATCGGGCTCTCTGCTCAGCAGGAAGCCTGCTTCTCCCTCTCCCTTTGCCTGCAGCTCCCCCTGCTTGTGCTCTATCAAATAAATAAATAAAATCTTTAAAAAACAAACAAAAAAACCCAAACTGCTGTTGAACAATCTCTTCAAGTAAATATCTGAAGGCTGGAGACATCTCTGCATGTTTGTACCTGCAAGTGCCATCTTTAAAGAGAAAACTACATGAAATCACCATTTCAATAACTTTATGTGTATATTAATAAAAATAATTCAGTCTATTTAGAAAAGGAAAAGTGATTATTCTCTTTAGACATTTTTCTAGCAAATGTGTTATCCTCAGATAAATCCCTGTCTGAAAAACAAAACAAAGCTTAACAGAAATAGTCTGTTACTGGTAACTGGCCAAACATGCTGGTGTGTGTTTGAAAATGTGTTATGATGAAAATCTCATTAACCAAAGCAGTGTGATTTGGTGATTCTGGATTTTACTTGTTAGTCATCTAGTGATCCAACATTTTAAAATAATCTGGGCAAATACTTAAGTGGAATCCTACAGCACTTGCCTAATACCCTGATGCTTAGCATTGTTCCCAGCACAATGGAGTTGCTCAATAAATGATTGCTTAATTAACTCCTTAAAATATGTTTGATTACTTTGGGCAGCATGCCAATTACAATTAGGGGGAAAAATGCCCCCAAGGGTTTGCTTTTAAAAAGCTTGTATCTGGGGGCACCTGGGTGGCTCAGTTGGTTGAGCGACTGCCTTCGGCTCAGGTCATGATCCTGGAGTCCCAGGATCGAGTCCCGCATCGGGCTCCCTGCTCGGCAGGGAGTCTGCTTCTCCCTCTGACCCCCCCCCCCATGTGCTCTCTGTCTCATTCTCTCTGTCTCAAATAAATAAATAAAATCTTAAAAAAAAAAAAAAAAAAAAAGCTTGTATCTGGGGGCGCCTGGATGGCTCGGTTGGTAAGCATCTGACTCTTGGTTTTGGCTCAGTCATGATCTCAGGGTCCTGAAATTTAAGCCCTGGGTGGGTTCCAGGCTGAGTGTCAGCGTGGAGCCTGCTTAAGATTTTCTCTCCCTCTGCCCCTCCCCGCTCAAATAAATAAATCTTAAAAAAAAATAAAGCTTGTGTCTGAGCAGAAAAAAACATCATTAACAAAGTAAAATTACAAACTGTATAAACATGTGTAACACAGGACAAAAGACCAGTTACCTTAAGTTGTAACATGGTATTACAAATCAGTAAGAAAAAGCAAAATAGTTCAGCAGAAATATAGTTGAAGCATGCAACAGGCCTGTCCTTTTCAAAAAAACGAAAGCTGCCCCCAAAGAAATAAACAACTTCATTTGTAATTAAGAAATACAAATTAAAATTACTTTCATTTATCAAATTGGCAAAGATTAAAAAATTGGATAATACCTAGTAGTGGCAACAGTATGGGGACCCAGGCACTTTTACATATTGTGGAGGAGTCTTAAAATAGCATGACTTTTCCAAAGGCAATGATCTACAAGGAATCTGACTTTCCAATAGACTCAAGGCACAGAGATATATGCACCATAAAGTGTTTATCATTATACTGTTTTGTATTAACAAAAAAAAGGAAGTCGTTCATTTGCAGTATACAGATATAGCGAGAATACAGATCCATTAGAAAGAAGGGCAAACTATACACACTGATACTATTCTACACTAATAGAACAGTATCAGTAGAGATATTTATCTTGGAAATATTTATCCACGTATAGTATAATCCCATTTGTGTAAATAAAAATATATATACATTTATATACATGTGTATTGTTAATGAGTAAAAAAATACTCGTAAAACGGGTTGCCACAGAAGAGACTCTAATGAGACTGAATTGACTTTATATATTTACTTTACACACATATACTACATTTATATACAGATGTAAATTTACATATATACTTCCAGTTTTAACCTTTTAAAGTGGCAAACGAAAAGTGACACACAGGACTATAAACCGATACAATCTTTCTGCAAAGCAATTTGCTAATACAGATCAAGAATCTTAAAAATGCTCAAACCCTTTGACACCATAATACCACCCCCAGAAATCTATGCATAATAAATGTAGAAAAATGTGTAAGGATGTTTACTGTGGTATAATTTATGAAAATGAAAAACTGGAAACAACTGATTATAATTTATTTAAAGGACTGTTGAAATCACATACAGAATACAATGCAGTTAAAACAGTGATACTTAGGGGTGCCTGTGGCTCAGTCATTAAGCATCTGCCTTCGGCTCAGGTCACGATCCCAGGGTCCTGGGATCGAGTCCCACATCGGGCTCCCTGCTCCACGGGAGGCCTGCTTTTCCCTCTCCCGCTCCCCCTGCTTGTGTTCCCTCTCTCGCTATCTCTCTCTCTGTCAAATAAATAAATAAAATCTTTAAAAAAAAAAAAAAAAAAAACAGTGATACTTAGAGGCTTGTTTAACATGGGAAAGTGGTCATGACACAGTCTGATGTCATCATGCCACATTTTTTATAAAGCACATCACCAATTTTGTTTTTCAAAATATGCTTAGAAAAAACCGTATATTAGGTAATCAGAAAACCCCCTATATATTTTAAAGCTCCCTTTTCCCTTCTTCCTGAAAGAACAGCTGCCATCTGCTGCAGGTGCTTCACCACCCACTCCTCAACCTCTCTGCAGGCTGGCCTTATACTCCACAAGTTACTTAGGGTTTTCAGTGATCTAATCACAGTTTTTTCAGTTCTCCTCTTCCAACTTTTCTGCAGCATTTCATGTTTTTGTCCGAACTGTTTTATCTTTTTTTGGTCTTCACTTGCTGGTTCCTTCTCCTTTTGCTGGGCCATCTCTGTGCCACTTAAATATAAGCAGGAGCTATTCCATCCTTTTCCCCCAGTAGTCTTATCTGCATTCTATGTCCCACACTCTATCTTGCTTTAGCAGGCCATGGCCATAATTTTAATTGAGAAATGAATGCAATAAAATTGGCTTTAAAATGTTTTATCTGTTTCTTAAAACAATTTAAAAACTAATTTATGCTGATCCTGTTCAGCATAAAGCACCAAATATAAGAGACACAGAAATAAGTGACTCACCAATTGTATAAATAACTTCAACATCATCCATTTGGGAATCAGTAATACTATTCTTGGCTTCACCTTTCACTTCCCCAAGAAGAAAACCTTCCTATAAGGATAAAAATAAGCAGTATATGGAATACCGTGATTGAATCAACTACTCAGTCATTTAACTAACCAGTATTTCCTAAGTGTTTCACAATGTATACGGGGAGTGTGTGCTACAGCCCCAGGTACCCAAAAGAAAGACCAGGTGCACTTCCAGTGTAGTTGGGAAACATGAACAGAAGAGCGACTACAAATAAAATAATAAAATGAGTGGAAGAGATTGTAAATACCACTGTGATTTTACCACACCTGGAACATAAAAGGCTTAAAGCCAGAAATGAGCACACAATGTTTGAAGGAGGAGGAGCAGAGCAGTTTGCCTTGGAACAGAGAAGGCTCCCGTTTCTGAGTAATGAAATCATAGATAGATAGGAATAGCGCCGATAATGGAACATCCCAAATAATTAGTCAAGGACTCTGGATTAATGGCACGTGCTTCTGGAAGCCAGTGGATGCTTCTGAGCTATGAAACGACACAATGATTAGTGTTTTTAGATTAAAAATTGTACAAAAGACTAAAGATCTGGGAATTCGGTCTGATTTCTAAAAGGCGAGCTACGAGCCCTGTTTGTTTTTAAAATGCAAGCATTTGCCACAACAGTAATAATATCTTTGAATTTCAGATTTTTCAATTGTTTCACTTGGCACATTTAAAGACCCAATATGCTTAACAGACAATAAAGATTTTATCTTCTTCATAATTAGTTAAGAATGCCCCCCCATTTAAAAAAAATAAACCCCACAAATAGAATGTTTCAATAACTGGATGTCTTTACTGGAGTGTCGGGGTAACAATCCAGAACTCTATAGTCCAGTGTTGTAGACAAACCCTGGGAAAGGAAGCAGGGTCAACGCAAGTACAGCTATCCAGAAAGCCACCTTTTAAAGATGTTAGGAAAAAGATATAAGAACTAAGGGCCTATTTAACACTATGGTACTTCCCAAGGGCTAATATTTTAAGCTACACAGACTTAAGGACCCATTCTGTTTATATTCACACTAAGGCATTCCAAAATGATTTCCACCATCGCACACATTTTAAATCGCCATATATTTGCTCTTAGCTGGGTGTTAATCCACAAGGTTATTTAAAATTGGACACATGAAAGATACCAATTCCAACCTTATCAGGATTGTGCCAAAAAAAGAGAAAAGAGACGTTATAAAATGAAGGGCACAATATTTAGCAGAAATCAGTAGGTTTTGATCGGTATGGTATTCTCTAAACTGTACTAGCATACTAAGCACTTAAATCTAAGACACTACTTATCAGGCTCAAAGTTTTCTGATTTCATAAAAGTTTTTTAAAACGTGTACCGTATTTAAAAAGCTACTTCATCCAGAGATTTTGAACCTGGCAGAAGTATAAAATAATAATTAATATTTGAGGATAAACAAATGTTTCCATTATAACTGAATTCATCAGAAAAGGAACTAAGGCTGCACAATTTCATAAATTCAATACCAATGCAAACAAAAGTCAGATATCTGATATACCAAATTAGACTTTATCATCCACTAAGCCTTCCCCGAAAACAGGCACTGGATGCATCCCCTACAATTCCCTCACTAGCCTACCATTTCAACAAACACGCACAGTGGGTGCTGTGCACGAAAAATTCAGCTGTCTTTGAAAACTACTGGCGGTAGTGAGGAAAAAAGGAAAGTTAATCCGCCACCTTCCTAGCGTAGTGGGAGAACGCTGTGAACTTTCCATCCCTTCCCAACCAAGTTTAACCAGAAAAAAAGGGAGACTGCTGGAAGAGAGCAACGGGGGCGTGTGGGACACTCCGGTCCGGGCGAAGAAATAAATACGGGTTAGAAGAGGGAGGGCTAGCCTCGGAAAAGACTTGGCGGGAGGGAGGTACACTTAGGACGGCCCAGGAGCGGGAGAAGGCAGAGCGCCAGGGCAGAGAGCCGGTGGGGCGCCGTCGGGGAGCTCGTGGGCAGGGACCGGGGAAACGGCAGCGGGGGGCGCCGGCGCGCGGGGCCTCTTCCGAGGCGACGCCGGAGCCCGCCTCGCCCCTCGGCTCACCGTGTCCGAGTCGGTGTTGAGGTGCTGGAAAGCGAGCGCGCCGAGCACAAAGCCGGAGAGCACCGCGGACGTGCTCTCGCCCTCCATGCTTCCGCAAGCGAAGCGCCGCGAGAGGGTGCGGAGACGGGGCGCGCCAGGCCGGGGTCCTTATGCGTCGCGGCGGCAAGGCGGGGCCGAGCGAGTAGGCGGGGCCTGCGCCGGCGCACCAGATGCCGCGCACTCCGCCGAGGGAGCGGGCCTAGGGAGGCGCGCGCGTTCTCCGGCTGGGAGGGTGCGGCTGGGTGGCTGTGGCGGGCCGGGCCGGGGCCCCTTGGGTTCTTCCCTGGCGGCGCCGTCGGGGTCGCACCGTGACTTCGGCTTCAGACTTCGTCCTCGGTGTTGACACCGTTGCAGAGCACCATAAAGCAAGTTTGGGTGGCCAGCTGCTGCTGAGCGATCCGAGGCATATATGCAAACTATAAAAAATGAACAGTGCTGACAGAATAGAAGCATTGCTTATGTCATTGTAATAGCACAATGGAAATGCCGTGTTTATGGTTTCAAAGCCTTTAACTCATTGAAACTTCTAGAATACTAGTACCCCTTTCAGAGACTCTCTCTTCTAGAACACTCCAGTGATGGTCCGTCCCGTGGGGGTGGGATGGCTTGGGTTTCTTTGAAGGTTTGCTAACTTTTAGAAAATTAAGGACTCAGGGTAACTTAATGGATACACTGATTGTGAACATTGTTCTGACAGTTTAATGATCTGTAAGCCATGCTGTGTTGGGTCATTTGATGTAAATAGTAAGGGGAGTGCGAAGACCAGGGCTTGACAATATTCCACACACAAATATGTAAAGCTATGTTCCTTTTTTTATTAATTTTTTTGTTAACATATGATGTTTTATTTGTTTCAGGGGTACAGGTCTGTGATAAAGCTATGTTTCTTAAATGATTAAAAGTCAGCAAAATACCAGACTCCTGAACTGAGTTAGTATTGCACATTTCTGGGTTTTGTTGTATGGTAGCCATGTTTGGCTAACACCTTGAAGACAGATGTGTAGAATTACGTGTTTATTACCTAAGATTAAGTTTCTTGCCTTCATTTGAGCAAAATCACTATTGATATGAAAAGATTTTTCACGGGATGCCTGGGTGGCTCAGTCGGTTAAGTGTCTGCCTTCAGCTCAGGTCGTGATCCCAGGGTCTTGGGATCGAGCCCCGCATCCGGCTCCTTGCTCAGCGGGGAGCCTGCTTCTCCCTCTGCCTGCTCCCCCTGCTTGTGTTCCCTCTCTCTGACAAATAAATAAATAAAATATTTAAAAAAAAAAAAGATTTTTCACATAATTTCTGTTTTATGAATGGTAATGATCTGAAGGATTAAAAAATAAAATGTAACACTATTCCAAGAGACCAGAAATAAACCCTCAATATAAAGTCAATTTTCAACAAGTTTGCCAAGACCATTCATTAGGGAAAGGACAGTCTTTTCAGCAAATGCAAAAGAATAAAGTTAGACTCTTACCCTACACCACAGACAACAATTAGCTGAAAATGGATCAAAGATGTCAACATAAGACCTGAAACTATGAAATTCTTAGAAGAAAACATAGGGGGAAAGCTTCAGGACATTGGATTTAGCAATGATGTCTTGGATGACACCAAACGCACAGACACCAAAGGAAAAAATATGCAAATTGTACTTCATCAAATTAAAACCTTTGTCTGTCAAAGGACATTATCAAGAGAGTGAAAGGCAACCTATAGAATGGGAGAAATATTTGTAAACCATGTATCTGATAAGAGATTAATTTCCTGAATATATATAAAGACCTACAACTCGATGACAGTAAAACAACACAATTAAAAAAGGAGCAAAGAACTTGAATGGACATTTCTCTGAATAAGATACACAGGTGGCCAATAAGCACACAAAAAGATAACATCACTAATCATTAGGGAAATGCAAATCAAAACCAAAGTGAGATACTACTTCACGTACATCAGGATGGCAATGGTATAATAAATAATATATTTGGTCTTTGTCCCTGCCTCCAGGGACAGCGTTCCTAAACTCTTGGAGTCTCCAAAGTGATAGAAGTATCTTTTGCTAATGTGACTCTAAGAGTGGGAGAGCTAGATAGAACAAGGATGGGAGCTAGTTACTGGAAAGACCAAACCTTGATTAGATTGGAACTTTTAGCTCCATTCCTGACCTCTTAGGTGAGAGGAGCTAGGGATTAAGTTTAATCAGCAATGGCCAATGACTTAATCATGCCTAAGTAATGAAACTGCCATTACAACTCCTTAAGAATGGGATTTCCCTGAACAAAAGCAAGCAAATGTCTGAGAAGCCTTATAAAATTCGTTGTCTCAGCTTCCTTTCATGGGTCTTTCAGAGACTAATAAAAAAATTAAATTAGTTAACGAGGAAATGGGGAAAGGCAGAGAGGAGAGTCAACTCTCCCAGTAAGGTGGAAATCTCTAAGTGGTTATTAAGAAATGAAATAAAACAGACATAGATGGGGTTGAAAAAAGCTATTAATACAGAACTATTGAAGATTGGGTGGACCAAATGAACTCCCTTCTGGTTCCCCAACATTAAAATGCCCCAAACAAGTTTGCTCTATTTACCCCAGTTTGGAGGAATTTAAAAAGCTGGAAGGCGAAGAGAAACCTGGCCTGGAATCACCTAAGGCAATAGTCAGGCAAATTAACCCAGATAAAGATTGACACACGGGCCAGGGTCCCTTGGCTTGGGACTCAAAGCTAACACTCAGAAATGGGTAAAATGGTCAGAGGATAAAGATAAGAAGTTCCTGAGATTCCTGGATGCAGGAGACACATACACTCTGGTACCAAAACCTGTTGGTGAGGTCCTAACATGGGCTGCAATTAGATTGAAGGAATATAGAAACGTAAGAGTTGATAGGATTAAGGTGAAAGTTTAAGTGAAAATTGTAATGTTTAAACAGGCTTTATGTGAAGAGGTTGTTGTCTCCTTTATCTGAATGTTTTATGGGAATAGATACTGTTAAAAACAAGACAACAGGCCTAAAGGGGAGTCATTTCAGCAAAGCCCCCTGCCCGAACTGAGACTTAACTTAGTTTCTGCTTTCCCAGGGATGGAATCTTAAACTAGTGTCTAATTAGCACTAGTTAGGCAATCTGCCTGATAGACCCCCTGCTATACCCAAAAGGAAAGCAAACTTGCAATAACCAACCTACGTTTTTGTCTAGTTTAACACCTGGGTGGCTCAGTGGGTTAAGTGTCCAATTCTTGGTTTCAGCTCAGGTTACGATCTGGGGGTTCTGGGATCGAGCTCCACATCAGGCTCTGTGCTCAGCGTGGATTCTGCGGGAGATTCTCTCTTCCCCTCTGCTCCTCCCTTGCTCTCTCTGTCTCTCTCTCAAATAAATAAATAAAATCTTAAAAAAAACCACGTCATTTTGTATAGCTCCTTGGAGCTCCTTTCTATCTGGCTAGATTGGATGCTTCCCAATTTATGAGTCATTGAATAAAGCCAATAAGATCTTTAAAACTTACTCAGTTGAATCTTGTTTTGTAAAAGTATTATATCTGACTAGGGAACACTTTCCCTACATAGTGTAGGGCAACCTGATTGGGTGGAGGCCAGCAGCACAGGAGGTGAAAGTATTTACCCAAAGCAGAAGAGAGATAGAAGTTTATTGAATACACTGCAAGGGAGCAGACACGAAGGACAGACTGTCTACCAGGAGGGAGTGGTGGGGGGCTACAGTTAGGGAGGGAAGGTGAGGAAATATGGGAAAGTATGGAATTTTCCTTTTACCGGTGCCCATTGGTCAGCTAGGGCTTATAGATATTTTGAGGTGGGTCATCTAATGGGCCTGTTTATATTCAGCCTCGGGGTCACTGTGGGCCCTTTTACCTTTCTCAGATTTCATTGCTCAAGTTGGTTGCCTAAAAGCGGCCTCTACACTTAGTACTGTAGAACGAAAATCTGCTAAGGCTTTTACTTTATACCATCAAATTGCCCTATGGTAAAACGATTGTAATTTACAATTCCATAAGAAATGAATGCCTTGAAAAAATAGTCACTAAATGGAATCTTTGCCAGTGTTATGGGTCAAAAATTTCCTCTTAGGTAGTTTCAATTATTATAATTGGTACTCTGCTTGCTCATGAAACTGAGACATTATTTGGCCATTTTTATTTGTTCTCTTATAAATTACATCCATGTAGATTTGCTCCTTTTCTATTGCTGTTTGTATCTTACTGATTTAAAAGAGTGTTGGTGTATTAAAGGTATTGAGTTTTGTCTGTCAAATATTGAAAGTATTTTTTTCTCAGATATTTTTTAACTTTTGATTGTGTTTAAGGTAATCATTTTTAATACAGAAATGTAAAACTTTGTATTTAAAATTTCCATTCATGTTCTTAATCTTTCTGTCTAAGCTATCATGTTTAGGAACACTTCCCTGCCTTATGATTAAAAAACATTATTTTAAATAAGAGGCAATTACTAATTAGGATTAATGGACCAATGGGTGAATGGAACTATGATAGAAATCATTTACCAGAAGTCTAAATACTGGGTTCACACAAACAGTAGAATTGTTTTTAAAAGGCTTTAAAAAATGATAATTGGTACCTTTCTTCACTGAAAGGATCTAGCACTTCTTGGAAAAAAGGCTAATTTCAAGGACTGAAGCAGAGAAAATACAAGATGAGCCTGGAACTTTTTTTTTTTTAATTCTAGAAAGTAAAGATGGGCTCAAAGAATGATGTAAATAGTCAACTTGACATAAGAATCAGGTGGAAAAGGGGGCTATTGGGGCACCTGTGTGGCTCAGTCATTAAGCGGCTGCCTTCAGCTCGGGTCATGATCCCAGGGTCCTGGGATCGAGCCCCACATCGGGCTCCCTGCTCAGTGGGAAGCCTGCTTCTCCCTCTCCCACTCCCCCTGTTTGTATTCCCTCTCTCTCTGTGTCTCTCTGTCAAATAAATAAAATCTTTAAAAAAAAAGAAAGAAAAAGAGGATATTGACCAAATCTGAGGCAACTTAAGTATCAAAATCACAATACTAATGGATTATGTCCCATTAAATAAGAATCTTTGAGTCTATCTGGAACTTTTTTTTTAAATTCTAGAAAGTAAAGATGGGCTCAAATAATGATGTAAATGGTCAACTTGACATAAGAATCAGGTGGAAAAGGGGCTGGGGAGCAAGATGGCGGAGGAGTAGGAGACCTGGATTTCGTCTGGTCTCAGGAATTCAGCTGGATAGGGATCAAACCATTCTGAACACCTACAAACTCAACAGGAGATCGAAGAAAAGAAGAGCAACAACTCTCTCATCAGAAAAGCGACCACTTTCTGGAAGGTAGGACGTGCGGAGAAGTGAATCCGCGGCGATATTCGGGAGGATAGACGGCGGGGGAGGGGCCTCTGTCGGCCGCTTCTGGCAAGTGATAGAACCACGGAGCAGAAAATCGGAACTTTTAAAAGTCTGCTCCACTGAGGGACGTCACTCTGGTGGCTAAGCAGGGGGTGGAACCCTCCGGGACAGTGTGGTCTCAGGACCCTCGGGGTCACAGAAAGACCGGGGGTGCCTGAGTGTGGCCGAGCTCCCAGGTATCGGAGCAGGGAAGCCGGCTGCAGAGGCGGAGCCCAGGCGCGGGCTCTCAGCTCGGGGTGGCCATAAACCGTGATGCGCGGCACAGTCGGGCCCCTGCTCCTCCAGCAGGGACCCAACAAGCGGCAGGTCCGGGGAGACTCACCTTCCTCCCCCGGGAGGAGCCGCGCGGGAGCGCACCGCAGGGATCTGCTGGGTTTGGAGACTCCACCCGGGGTCCAGTGCCAGAGATAGAAACGCGCGGTCACAGGCCGGGCGAGCACGGAGTGCGGCCGGAGACCGGGGAGACGGGAGTGACTGACGGCTTTTCTCTGGGGTCTCACTGAGGAGCGGGCCCCGAATTCTCAGCTCCTCCGGGGCGGAGATTGGGAGGCCGCCATTTTCACTCTCCGCCTCCAAAGCTGTACGGAAAGCTCGCAGGGAACAAAAGCCCCGGAGAGCAAACCCGAGCAGATTACTTAGCCGGGAGGGGGCAAGGGCGGGGCAATTCCGCCTCCGGCAGAGACATTTGGAAACCACGGCAACAGGCCCCTCCCCAGAAGATCAGCGAGAACAGCCGGCCAAGACCAAGTTTACCGATCAATGAGAACGGCAGAACTCCAGCACTAGGGGAATACTGCACATAGAATCCATGGCTTTTTTACCATGATTCTGTACTCTTTCAAAGTTAATTTTTTTTAACTGTCTTTTTTTTTTTTTAATTTTTCTTTTTCCCTTTTTCAACCAACGTTTTATCAAACCCTTTTTTAAAAAACTTTATTTTTCATTTTTAGAGTCATATTCTATCCCTTCATAGTAGTTACCTGTATTTTTGGCATATATATATATATAAGTTGTTCTCTCTTTAAAATTTTGAGATAATTTCTTCTAGCGGATCAAAATATACCCTAAATCTCTAGTGTATGGTTTTTTTCTACTCCCCTGCCTGATCACATTCTCTCCCTTTTTTTTTTTAAATCCTCTTCTTTCTTTTTTCAAACAACTTATCAATTCCTTTTATAAAATTTTTTGTAATTTCCAGCTTTACAGTCAAATTCCATTCCTTCATCATATCAACCCTTATTTTTGTACATATATAAGTTTTTCTTTCTTTAAAATTTTGGGAGGCACTTTCTTCTAAAAGACCAAAAAACACCCAAAATCTAGTGTGTGGCACTGATCTACGCACCAGCCTGATCATTTTCGATCATATTCTGTTTTTTTTTGTTTTGTTCTGTTTTTGTTTGTTTTTATCTTTATCTTTTTCTTTTTTTTTTTTCTTTTCTTTTTCTTTTTTCTCTCTTTCCCTTTCTTTTCCCACTGCTTCAGGTCTTTTCTGATTTGTTTAGAGTATATTTTCTGGGGACGTTGTTACCCTGTTAGCATTTTGTTCTCTCATTAATCTATTTTCCTCTGGACAAAATAAAAAGACAGAAAAAAATCACCTCAACAAAAAGAACAAGAGGTAGTACCGACTGCCAGGGACCTACTCAATACAGACATTAGTACGATGTCGGATCTAGAGTTCAGAATCATCACTTTAAAGATACTAGCTGGGCTGGGCGCCTGGGTGGCTCAGTTGGGTAAGCGACTGCCTTCGGCTCAGGTCATGATCCTAGAGTCCCAGGATCGAGTCCCGCATCGGGCTCCCTGCTCGGCAGGGAGTCTGCTTCTCCCTCTGACCCTCCGCCCTCTCATGTGCTTTCTCTCTCATTCTCTCTCTCAAATAAATAAATAAAATCTTAAAAAAAAAAAAGATACTAGCTGGGCTTGAAAAAAGCATGGAAGTTATTAGAGAAACCCTTTCTGGAGAAGTAAAAGAACTAAAATCTAACCAAGTCGAAATCAAAAAGGCTATTAATGAGATGCAATCAAATATGGGGGCGCTAACTGCTAGGATAAATGAGGCATAAGAGAGAATCACTGATATAGAAGACCAAATGATGGAAAATAAAGAAGCTGAGAAAAAGAGAGATAAACAACTACTGGATCACGAGGGCAGAATTCAAGAGATAAGCGATACCATAAGACGAAACAACATTAGAATAATTGGGATCCCAGAAGAAGAAGAGAGAGAGGGGCAGAAGGTATAATGGAGCAAATTATAGCAGAGAACTTCCCTAATTTGGGGAAGGAAACAAGCATCAAAATCCAGGAAGCACAGAGAACCCCTCTCAAAATCAATAAAAATAGGTCAACACCCTGACATCTAATAGTAAAACAAGTCTCAGAGACAAAGAGAAAATCCTGAAAGCAGCTCGGGAGAAGAGATATGTAACCTACAATGGTAGAAACATTAGATTGGCAACAGACCTATCCACAGAGACCTGGCAGGCCAGAAAGGACTGGCAGGATATATTCAGAGCACTAAATGAGAAAAATATGCAGCCAAGAATACTGTATCCAGCTAAGCTGTCATTGAAAATAGAATGAGAGATAAAAAGCTTCCAGGACAAACAAAAACTAAAGGAATTTGCAAATACGAAACCAACCCAACAAGAAATATAGAAAGGGGTCCTCTAAGCAAAGAGAGACCCTAAAAGCAACATAGACCAGAAAGGAACACAGACAATATACAGTAACAGTCACCTTACAGGCAATACAATGGCACTAAATTCCTATCTTTCAATAGTTACCCTGAATGTAAATGGGCTAAATGCCCCAATCAAAAGACACAGGCTATCAGATTGGATTAAAAAATAAGACCCATCGATATGCTGTCTGCAAGAGACTCATTTTAGACCCAAAGACACCCCCAGATTGAAAGTGAGGGGTGGAAAACCATTTACCATGCTAATGGACACCAAAAGAAAGCTGGGGTGGCAATCCTTATATCAGACAAATTGGGTTTTAAACCAAAGACTGTAATAAGAGATGAGGAAGGACGCTATATCATACTTAAAGGGTCTATCCAACAAAAAGATTTAGCAATTGTAAATATCTATGCCCCTAACATGGGAGCAGCCAATTATATAAGGCAATTAATAACAAAAGCAAAGAAACACATCGACAACAATACAATAATAGTGGGGGACTTTAACACCCCCCTCACTGAAATGGACAGATCATCTAAGCAAAAGATCAAAAAGGAAATAAAGACTTTAAATGACACACTGGACCAATGGACTTCACAGACATATTCAGAACATTCCATCCCAAAGCCACGGAATACACATTCTTCTCTAGTGCCCATGGAACATTCCCCAGAATCGATCACATCCTAGGTCATAAATCAGGTCTCAACCAGTACCAAAAGATTGGGATCATTCCCTGCCTATTTTGAGACCACAATGCCTTGAAACTAGAACTCAATCACAAGAGGAAAGTCAGAAAGAACTCAAATACATGGAGGTTAAAGAGCATCCTACTAAAGAATGAATGGGTCAACCAGGAAATTAAAGAAGAATTAAAAAAAATTCATAGAAACCAATGAAAATGAAAACCCAACTGTTCAAAATCTTTGGGATGCAGCAAAGGCAGTCCTAAGAGGAAAGTATATAGCAATACAAGCCTTTCTCAAGAAACAAGAAAGGTCTCAAGTACACAACCTAACCCTACAACTAAAGGAGCTGGAGAAAGAACAGCAAATAAAGCCTAAACCCAGCAGAAGAGAAATAATAAAGGTCAGAGCAGAAAAATCAATGAAATAGAAACTAAAAGAACAGTAGAACAGATAAAGCAAACTAGGAGCTGGTTCTTTGAAAGAATTAACAAGATTGATAAACCCCTGGCCAGACTTACCAAAAAGAAAAGAGAAATGACCCAAATCAACAAAATCATGAATGAAAGAGGAGAGATCACAACCAACAGCAAAGAAAGACAAACAATTATAAGAACATATTATGAGCAACTCTATGCCAGCAAATTAGATAACCTGGAAGAAGTGGATGCATTCCTAGAGATATATCAACTACTAAAACTGAACCAGGAAGAAATAGAAAACCTGAACAGACCTATAACCACTAAGGAAATTGAAGCAGTCATCAAAAATCTCCCAAAAAACAAAAGCCCAGGGCCAGATGGCTTCCCAGGGGAATTCTACCAAACATTTCAAGAAGAATTAATACCTATTCTTCTGAAACTGTTCCAAAAAATAGAAATGGAAGGAAAACTTCCAAACTCATTTTAGGAAGCCAGCATTACCTTGATCCCAAAACCAGACAAAGGCCCCATCAAAAAGGAGAATTACAGACCAATATCCCTGATGAACATGGATGCAAAAATTCTCACCAAAATACTAGCCAGTAGGATCCAACAGTACATTAAAAGGATTATTCACCACGACCGAGTGGGATTTATTCCTGGGCTGCAGGTTGGTTCAACATCCGCAAATCAATCAACATGATAAAATACATTAACAAAAGAAAGAACAAGAACATATGATCCTCTCAATAGATGCAGAAAAAGCATTTGACAAAGTACAGCATCCTTTCTTGATCAAAACTCTTCAGAGTATAGGCATAGAGGGTACATACCTCAATATCATAAAAGCCATCTATGAAAAACCTACAGCGAATATCATCCTCAATGGGGAAAAACTGAGAGCTTTCCCCCTAAGGTCAGGAATGCGGCAGGGATGTCTATCACCACTGCTATTCAACATAGTATTAGAAGTCCTAGCCACAGCAATCAGACAACAAAAAGAAATTAAAGGCATCCAAATCGGCAAAGAAGAAGTCAAACTCTCACTCTTTGCAGATGATATGATACTTTATGTGGAAAACCCCAAAGACTCCACCCCAAAACTGCTAGAACTCATACAGGAATTTAGTCAAGTGGCAGGATATAAAATCAATGCACAGAAATTAGTGGCATTCCTATACACCAACAACAAAATGGAAGAAAGAGAAATGAAGGAGTCGATCCCATTTACAATTGCACCCAAAACCATAAGATACCTAGGAATAAATCTAACCAAAGAGGCAAAGGATCTGTACTCAGAAAACTATAAAATACTCATGAAAGAAATTGAGGAAGACACAAAGAAATGGAAAAACATTCCATGCTCATGGATTGGAAGAACAAATATTGTGAAGATGTCAATGCTACCTAGAGCAATCTACACATTCAATGCAATCTCCATCAAAATACCATCCACTTTTTTCAAAGAAATGGAACAAATAATCCTAAAATTTGTATGGAACCAGAAAAGACCCCGCATAGCCAGAGGAATGCTGAAAAAGAAAAGCAAAGCTGGCGGCATCACAATTCCGGACTTCCAGCTCTATTACAAAGCTGTTATCATCAAGACAGTATGGTACTGGCACAAAACCAGACACATAGATCAGTGGAACAGAATAGAGAGCCCAGAAATGGACCCTCAACTCTATGGTCAACTAATCTTTGACAAAGCAGGAAAGAATGTCCAATGGAAAAAAGACAGTCTCTTCAACAAATGGTGTTGGGAAAATTGGACGCCACATGCAGAAGAATGAAACTGGGCCATTTTCTTACACCACACACAAAAATAGACTCCAAATGGTTGAAAGACCTCAATGTGAGACAGGAGTTCATCAAAATCCTAAAGGAGAACACAGGCAGCAACCTCTTTGACCTCAGCCGCAGCAACTTCTTCCTAGAAACATCGCCAAAGGCAAGGGAAGCAAGGGCAAAAATGAACTATTGGGACTTCATCAAGATAAAAAGCTTTTGCACAGCAAAGGAAACAGTCAACAAAACCAAAAGACAACTGACAGAATGGGAGAAGATATTTGCAAATGACATATCAGATAAAGGGCTAGTATCCAAAATCTATAAAGAACTTATCAAACTCAACACCCAAAGAACAAAGAATCCAATCAAGAAATGGGCAGAAGACATGAACAGACATTTTTCCAAAGAAGACATCCAAATGGCCAACAGACACATGAAAAAGTGCTCAACATCGCTCAGCATCAGGGAAATCCAAATCAAAACCTCAATGAGATACCACCTCACACCAGTCAGAATGGCTAAAATTAACAAGTCAGGAAACGACAGATGTTGGCAGGGATGCAGAGAAAGGGGAGCCCTCCTACACTGTTGGTGGGAATGCAAGCTGGTGCAGCCACTCTGGAAAACAGTATGGAGGTTCTTCAAAAAGTTGAAAATAGAGCTACCATACAATCCAGCAATTGCACTACTGGGTATTTACCCCAAAGATACAAATGTAGGGATCTGAAGGGGTACGTGTACCCCGATGTTTATAGCAGCAATGTCCACAATAGCCAAACTGTGGAAAGAGCGAAGATGTCCATCTACAGATGAATGGATAAAGAAGAGGTGGTATATATATACAATGGAATATTATGCAGCCATCAAAAGGAATGAGATCTTGCCATTTGCAACGACATGGATAGAACTGGAGGGTATTATGCTGAGTGAAATAAGTCAAACAGAGAAAGACATGTATCATATGACCTCACTGATGTGAGGAATTCTTAATCTCAGGAAACAAACTGAGGGTTGCTGGAGTGGGGGGTGGGGTGGGTGGGATGAGGTGACTGGGTGATCGACACTGGGGAGGGTATGTGCTCTGGTAAGCGCTGTGAATTGTGCAAGACTGTTGAATCTCAGATCTGTACCTCTGAAATAAATAATGCAATATATGTTAAGAAAAAAAAAAAAGAAGAAGATAGCAGGAGGGGAAGAATGAAGGGGGGGAAATCGGAGGGGGAGACGAACCATGAGAGATGATGGACTCTGAAAAACAAACTGAGGGTTCTAGAGGGGAGGGGAGTGGGAGGATGGGTTAGCCTGGTGATGGGTATTAAAGAGGGCACGTTCTGCATGGAGCACTGGGTGTTATGCACAAACAATGAATCATGGAACACTACATCTAAAACTAAGGATGTAATGTATGGGGATTAACATAACAATAAAAAATTTAAAAAAAGAATCAGGTGGGAAAGGGAGATATTGACCAAATCTGAGGCAACTTAAGTATCAAAATCATGATACTAATGGATTATGTCCCATTAAATAAGAATCTTTGAGTCCATACTGATATAAACTAATGAATAAATAATTGGGGTATGAGAAAGCTCTTACTTTCATTAGAATACCAATTAATAAATGTAGAAGAAATCATGAAATTAGAAAATCTCTTTGGGCAACTATCATCCTCATCATCATAATCAATATAGGCAACAGCTACAACTAGTGGGTAAAGTTTGAGGAACAGTCTGTTAATGTAGGCTCTAAGTATCTCCCCAAAGATGTTTGTGAATGACAGGAGGAAAAATAACTTTACAAACACCACCTTAACCAGATAATGAAAGTTAACATCAAGATCAGATGCCGTGTGATAATGATTTTCTGAGAAGACACCATATCTGCGATATTCTTGCTAAAAGTGCGTCACCTGAATTTTATCACGAAGAAACACCAAACTCAAATTGAAGAGCAGTTTACAGAATAACTGACTTGTACTCTTCATAAAGGTCAGTGTCATGAAATACGAAGACTGAGAAACCGCTCTAGATTAAAGAAAACTAAAGAAACTGGACAACTAAATGCTGCAAAGAATAACCCACAATGACAGGGACAACCTGGTTCAAACAATATTAAAGTATTGTTGAAAAATTGTTTTACCTGATTTTACTTTGCTTTATCTTATAATTAGCATATGATAACTCAGAAAAACCTGAAAAATGGAGAAACTTTGGAATCTCCACTTTAAGAACTATTTAAAAAATTTACGAGGATGCCTGGGTGGCTCAGTTGGTTAAGTGCCCGATTTTTAGTTTTGGCTCAGGTCTTGATCTCATGGGTCTTGGGATCGAGCCCTGAGTTGAGCTCTGCGTTAAGTGGGGAGTCTGCTTGAGATTCTCTCTCTCTGCCCCTTCCCCCACTCGTGTGTGCGTGCTCTCTCTCTCAAATAAATAAATCTTAAAAAAAAATTTACAAATAGACCCTCCAGTTACCCAAATTGCAAATCTTTGAATATGTTTGAATAATAGTTTGTAAATTTTCTGGTATTGAAACTTTTCTGCCATGCTCTAAATTTTATTAAATATATATATATATATATATACACACACATTTCCAAACAAATATACATATATATATTTGTTTTTCCAACATGGGGAATTCCTTTAATATAGTCTATTAATGATAATTTTTAAAAACACCCCATTTTACAGGTGAAATGCTTAAGGAACTATGAAAGACACTTTCAGAAATGTCATTGTGCATTTCATTCCGTGAGCTCTAAGAAGATAAAATGACATGATTACAAGAGCAGAACAGTTTGAATTTCCTAAAAAGCATAGTCTTCCTTTATTTAAAGTTGTACTCCATTAATAATAATAATAATACAATCTGTACCTCAAAATCCCCATAAACTTTCACCACATGAAATTTTTATAGAAGTTCACATAAAGATTGGCTTGACTCCTACTATGATAGATTCCTCCCTGGTACATTTCTAATATTGTCAAGTATTTTCAAAATACCATTTTCATAGTATATGTCCAACATGTATGAGACACATTTCCAAAACGAGCATTACTAGGCACACTCCTTCTTCATGTACTACCATAAGATATAAGAAGAGACACCAGTAGAAGTCAGCCTTAGAACATACTACAAAGGAACATTTTGGACCTTATATGGGTTTCCTAAGCTCCAATGCATACTCTTGTGGGAATGTGCTTCCCAGCTGTACTAGTTTTCTAGGGCTACCGTATCAAAATACCACAGACCTGGTGGCTTAAATAATCGAAATTTATTTCTCACAGTTCTGGAGGCTAGAAGTCCAAGATCAAGGTGCTGGCAGGATTGTTTTTTTCTGAGGCCTTTCTCCTTGAACTTGCAGATGGCTTCCTTCTCACTGTGTCTTCACATGGTCTTTCCTCCATCCACAAGCATCCTTGGTATCTTCTTGTATATCCAAATATCCTCTTCTTATGAGGACATCAGTCACTTAGATTAGGGCCCACCCTGATGACCTCATTTTAACTTAATTACCTCTTTAAGACCCTACCTGCAAATATAGTCACAGTCTGAGGCACTGTTGGTTAGGACTTCAACAAAAGCATTTTGGGTGGATGAAATTCAGTCCATACCATCAGCCTGATGTGTTTGGGATCCCAGATATCTAGCTCCACTGGAGATCTAGTCCTGAGATTCATTAAGTGGTTTCCATAAGCAGAAGACTTCCAAAAGTAGAAATCTATCTCCAAACAATTTATATAGCAATAAGATACCATTGGGTATTGGCAAAGATAAACAAAGCTGGACATCGGTTAAAGTGGTAAAAGCAGTTAGTGCCATAGGGGAAAGAAGTGAGCTCCATTATAATTCGTGCAGAGGTGATAGGGTGTTTTAAAGGGAGAATGAGGGGGGCACCTGGGTGGCTCGGTTGGTTGGGCATCTGACTCTTGGTTTCGGCTCTGGTCATGGTTGCATGGGTCATGAGATCGAGCCCTGCATTGGACTCCGCACTCAGCAGGAATTCTGCTTGGAGTTGCTTTCCCTCTGCTCCCCCCCCCCCCCCTCAGTTTCTCTCTCTCTCTCAAATAAATAAATAAATCTTTTTTTTTTTTTTAAGGGAGAATGAGGGAATAGGGAGGGGGAGCAAGTACAGGCTTGAGCAGAGTCAGGGAAGTGAAAAATTACATAAAAAGTGTAAAAGTGTTGGTCAACCTAAATGTGATTAGACCATCTGTTCCTGCTAACTACCATTTATCAAAATTAGGCTCCCTCCCTCCCCCAAAAGACTGGGAGGCAAATACCCTATCCTTCCTGATGATTACATTTCAAAGGTATGGTTTTTGGGTCCTTGAGAAAGACACTCCTGGTTATAGGAAGTACAAATACATCTCAAAGGGACAGAGGAAGGATTTATACTTGTAAGTCCTTTTTAGTAAATGTTCTAAGAAAGGAAGACCAAGGGCCTATTATCAGGTATTGGCTGAAACAAACAGCAAGTTCTTTTGGCAGTCTTGAGCTTTTCCAGGGGGTGTGGTGAGGGGGGAGCGGTGGTCATCCCAGGGACATGGCCTTAGTCTGCTAGGAACCATGCTAGAGTTTGGTCAAGCCTCTTAGTGCATGGGTTTGGATTGGAGCCATTTGTGCCAAGAGTTTTTTGTTTGAACAATTTTAAGAGAGAGAGGGCACATGCGTGTGAGCGGGAGGAGGGGAGGAGGGGCAGAGTGGAGGGAGAGGGACAAGCAGACTCTGCACTGAGTGGGAGCTGACATGGGGCTCAATTTCACAACCCTGAGATCATGACCTGAGACGAAACCAAGAATTGGCCACCCAACTGACTGAGCTACCCAGGAGCTCTAATGCCAAGAGTTTTTATGGTTCTTGGTATCAACATCTTTCTCCCATGATCTTTGGATCAAGATCCATGATCTGACAATGAACTTTAAAATCCCTAAATACCATTCTGAAACAATTGAAGTGACTGCAATTCTTTCTAACCACTGGACTTTCCAACCATTGGACTTTCCAACTATTGGATTAATTGACCCTGGAACACTCTAGAATATTATCAGCCCCTGAACATCTACATGCTTTAATTAGACCCTAGGCCTCTAATAATTATTTGCTATTACTGTTATTTTTCAGAGCCTTAAAGAAACCCAAGAGACATCAAGAATAGAAAAGAGACATGGTGGGGGGGTGCCTGGGTAGCTCAGTTGGTTAAGCACCTGACTCTTGATCTCAGCTCAGGTCTTGATCTCAGGGTTGTGAGTTCAAGCCCTGTGGTTGGGTGTGGAGCAAACTAACAAAAAAAAAAAAAAAAAAGAAAAGAAAAAAGAAAAGAGACAGACCAATAATGGAAGCTGTTATCTAATTATTTTCTCACAAATTCATATAGAAACCATTACCTAATTTGTTTAACTCCATTCAGGGCATATGTCCTCCACAATCAGACCAACCAAATGAAGACAGCAACTGATATCTTCAAGTTACCTTCAACTGCACATTTATGTCTCCTCAATGAGAATTGCTGGGACATTTCTTCCCGTGCTTACCTCATCAAAGTGCTGCGTGTAATTTGGACATGATTCTGGTGAACAGGATTTACTGTCTCATCTGCCAAGGTTTGCCTTAGCTCCAGAAAGCCACCTAGTGTCCAACATCTAACTGATCATGCAGGGGTATAAAGCCCTGGCCATTTTGGCCCAAAGAGAGACAAGACTGATGGGTCCCGCATGCCCCAGAGCTCCCTGTGGGTTTGGCTGAGGCTTTGCCAGGTCTGTATGACAGTTTGTTTTCACCTTCTGCCTAATCCTCCTCCCACCCACCTCCCAAGTGTTCGTCCCTAATAAATGCCCTATAGGCAAAATTCCATCCCAGTGTTGGCTTTCAGAGAACCCAAATGCACCAGTGGTCAGTTGGACTTTCCAAATATTCAAAACAAGCCCACCAGTTGCTTGTATTTTATTAGGAAGATAAATTAGCAGGAGCAGTCTGAGACCCTGCATGTCACTGGTTTATACAAGGCTTTTTGTTTGACCTGACAGCAAGCTCTTGAACAAAAACCTGTATATGAAATTGAATCCTGACTCTGACCCAAATTGGATAGTCCTAGGCTGACTAAATAATTGAATATAAAAATTGGTTCGAAATACTTCTTATGGTATTTGTGATCATCATCGACCTTTTTGTCTTTCCCCATTGTCTGATATACAGGTGTTTAAATGTTGCTCTGCAGCCATTAACTCAAGGCTAAGTCCAACTAAAAATACTGTGTCAAAAACAGCCTTAATGGACAACTCAGTTCCTTTGGGAGCTGACATTAACCAAAAGGGGGAAACCGAGAGTTTCTAATGAAAATGATGCAATCCTGGTTTAACTAAGATAGAGGTATCAACAGAAGAACAAAGGCAGACATGACACACTATCGCTAAGATTCTCATGGCTTTCCAGAGCAATGGTCTCAAAGTGTGGTCCCTGGCGGAAGAGCATCTGAGAAGCTGTTAGATATGCAAATTCTCTAGCCTCACCCTAAACCTATGGAATGAACAATTCAGCACAGCACTCAGTGTTTTAACACCCTCTTCTAGTGCCTGCTAACACTGGAGAATCACTGCTGAAGAGAATATGCAAGTAACTGAAATTGTTTTCTTTCAGGACCCAGTAGCATGCTCCAGGGCAAACTCTGGGATGGGCTTCCAGTCAATCAGATGACTCAAGTGAAAGAAAACAGAGTCCACTATTCCTAGACTTTTTTCTTCCTGTCTTGTCACCTCCCTTAATATTTTATTTTTACCTTTGATTGTAAACAAAAGTAAACTCCTAACATGCTACTCACATAAAAGGTCTCTGAATTGTTCTGTGACATGACCCAAGCAAAGCCAGTTTCTAAGTTAATTTTTCTGAAATTAATATTTTGAGACTGGGAGAGCTAATATTTGAGGCTGGGATTGCCAGGCTGAGGACATAACCTGGACCAGCATGCAGCCTTCCAGTGGTGAGTCTAGCATATTTGACACCTGGAACAAGCATGTTGTTTTTTTGACATTCTTTCCTCCACACAGTACAGTTATTTTCAGTAATAATCATGAAATAAAATGAATAATAAAATAAAGGCCAGAAAAGAAATACAAACATTGAAACTTTTCTTTTATTGTAGACTTTGTATAATGATGTCAGGAAAAATGAGTAAACAAATAAATAAATATTAGAGTACAGAAAAGGACAAAAGTAATGGATTAATATAATACATTAATAATATTGATGTATGTTTTTGAAATGGGGAAAACTCATATCTACACATTGGTCTACATAGTAATCAACAGTAACATTATAGTTTTCCTTCAGGGAAATGAACAAATAATGAGGTCTAGTTTCATTCTATGTTCAGAATTCCTGTGAAAACCAGTAGGTCTCTTACATGAATAAGAGAAAAGGATTTATGCTCCCTGCATTATAACAATTTTGTGAATAATATTGCATATTGACCTAATAGTTAAATATCAGAATAAAGAAGATAACAATCAAAATAAGGAAAGCACTTTAGCTGCTCTATTAGAATCATGCTAGAGATTTGATGCTTCAGAGGGATGTGCTTGCTTACTGAAATTGGGATCCAATAGGGGCACCTGGGTTAAGCCTCTGACCCTTAGTTTCAGCTCAAGTCATGATCTCAGGGTTGTGAGGTTGAGCCTGGCGTCGGTTCCGTGCTCAGTATGGAGTCTGCTTGGGCTTTTCTCACCCCCAGCCCCTCAACCCCAATCTCTTTCTCTCTCTCAAATAAATAAATACATCTTTTTTAAAAAATTGAGACCCAGTAATATCCATCTCTATTAAGTAGTTGTGGTATTTTAAATGGGTGGGTTAACACAAAATCAAATCATTTCAAGGAAAAACCTTTTTTTTTTTACCTTTCTGTTTGCATTTTTAGATAACTTTTTTTCCCCATAATAAGGATCATTACAGGAATATAGAAAGTAATGATTGCGCTTATGACATGGACAAATAGGCATAAAAATAAATGAGTATCATAAAGGAAGATATAAGTTGTCTTAACAGCATATCATTAATTATACAGTTTCTTCAAAGGGAATAGAGTGTATGTGGCCACGGATATGCTCCACTCAGGTCTTCAAGGGAAACTATGAGGGGAGAGAGTTGACTGAAAGCCTCCACCTACAGCTCCTGTGAATGCTGTGGCCACATTCCCCTATCCCGGCAGCTCCCAGCCAACCAGTGTGCATGATGGACATATTAATGAAGGCCCATCCTTATAAGAAACCAGATTCCTTTAGCAGGGGACTTTGGCTCAAGGACTCCCCATCAGCCTGGCAGAGATTTTCTTAGCTTGCTCTGCATCTGAGTCTCCTCCTCCACAGCCCTCCTTCCTTCCCTCACTCCTTTCCCGGGTGTCATACATGCATGACATGGTGAAGCCTCTCCCTGCTCACTCACCTGTCTCCCCCTTATCTTTCATAGGTATTTCCCCCAATATGGCTCTCTCACATCTAATCCTGTCTTTGTGTCTGCTTCTCAGGATCCAAATGGACAGAGTGCTTGCTTTTTCATATCACCCATGAAATTCTCTCTGAGCCACAAAGATTCCATTTTCAAATTTGTACGAATGTTTTTTATTTTAAATATCCAATCAGTGATCCAACATAAATATTCATGTTGACTATTATGCAGGTCAAAACAAAGTCATTCTTTTTTCCGCCAGCTTTATTGAAGTATAGTTGAAAATAAAATTGTGGCAGCGCCTGGGTGGTTCAGTCAGTTAAGCGTCTGACTTCAGCTCAGGTGATCTTAGGGTCTTGAGACTGAGCCCCTAGTTGGGCTCCCTACTCAGCGGGGAGTCTGCTTCTCCCTCTCTCTCTGTCCCCCCCACCCCGTTCATCCTCTCTGTCTCTCTCTCAAATGAATAAAATCTTTAAAAAAAAAGAAAAGAAAATTGTACAATTTAAGGTATATAATGTGGTAATTTCATGTACATGTATATTGTAAAATGATTACTACAATAAAGTTAGTTAACACATCCATAACCTCATATATTTGACTGTGTGTGTGTGTGTGTGTGTGTTGAGGACATTTAAGGTCTCTCTTCGCAAATTTCAGGTACACAATACAGTATTGTTTACTATAGTTACCATGTTGTACGTCAGATTCCCAGAACTTATTCATCTTATAATTGTGAAAGTTTGTACCATTTGACCAACCTCTCCCCATTTCCCCCACTATCCAGCCCCAGCAACTACCATCCTACTCTCTGTTTCTATGAGTTCAAGTTTTCTAGATCTTACATATAAGTGAGATCGTACGGTATTTGTCTTTTTCTGTCTGACTTATTTCACCTAGCATAATGCCCTCAAGGTTAATTCATATTGTTGCAAATGACAGTTTCTTTCGTTTTTATGGCTGAATAATATTCCATTGTGTATATACACTATATTTTCTTTAAACAAAGTCAGTCTCAAGGTCACTACATAAAATATAGTACAATATAGACATAAAGTTTCTAAAAGATAAAATCAAAAAACGTTTTTATTTCATCTATAAGTGTAGAATGTTATTAGCTTACAAAACGTTAGGTTTTTTTGATAGACTCAAATAATTCTGCCATAATTTATGCTATTTCTCTATGACTGTTTCCCAAATTTTCAAAATGTTTTGTGCTTACAGTACTCGTTTGTTAGGGCTGGCAGAACAAAATACTACAGACTGGGTGGCTTAACCAACAGAAATATATTTCCTCACAATTCTGGAGGCTAGAAGTCTAAGATCGAGGTGTTAGTAGGACGGTTTCATCTGAAGCCTCTCTCCTTGGCTTGTAGATGGCCATTTTCTCCCTGTGTCTTCACATGGTCCTTCCTCTGCGTGTGTCTGCATTCAAATTTCCTTGTCATATTGGATTGGGGTCTATCCTAATGACCCCATTTAACCTTAATTACCTCTTTAAATTCCTTACTTCAAAATACAGTCACATTCTGAGGTGCTGGAGGTTAGGACTTCAACAGATGAATTTGGGGGACACCATTCAATCCATAACATTCACATGTATGGACAAAACACACTCATCCTCTGTGGGGTTTTTTTTGTTTTTTTTTTTTTGCTACACAATACTGTTGTCACCAGATGTGTGGGTTTTTCCGCATATCAGGCAATTCTCTGTTACCAGTCGGTTTCCTACAATTCAATTAAGTTTGGATACCATCTACATGGAGTAATTGGTCAATGTCAGCTCTGAGCACAGTAGGAGCTACCCAGCCCCATTCCCAGCCCCATAGCAGCCAGATACACATGTTCCTAGAGCAGCTTGCACGCAGCTTGCAGGAGCTAGGATGGAAAAAGATATTCCATGCAAATAGTTACCAAAAGAGAGCAGGGTGGCTATACAAATATCAGACAAAATAGAACTTATTATTTATTTATTTATTTTTTGAAGTTATAAAAATGGAATTCTTTATATGGTAAGGCAGTTTACACTTTTTCATATTTCCATGTATTTCATGAGAATTTCATTAATTAACTGCTCAAATCAAGCCAAGGGTCCCCAATCATGACAAGCTTTAAACGCCTATACAAAAAATTACTGCACTCCAAAAACCCAAAAGGGTTATCTGAGACATAATCACGTACCAAATCAAAGGGCATGGTTCATCTTCCAAAAGACACAGTCTAGTTACTACCAGCTCTAGAAGGTACACATTATTTCTATACTAACATAGAGCAATGCTCTAGGGAAGTGACAAACAATCATGTTTTGAGGACAAATATTTTTGGCATTTCTTTTCTTTCCATCATTTTTATCAGTGCAGATATTTGTATGAAAACAGGATCACTGGTCCTTGGGGATTCATCAGTTCCTATTGCTTATTTTTCATCCATGTCATCCTCTCAATTAATGCAGGAAAGAGGATTGAGACATCAAAACCAGATTAGGGTGTCAAGTAAATGTCAACCCCTAGAGTAGATGAATAATACTCATCCAGCCCCAGCTGATAGGCCAAGTTCTGTAGGCCTTGTACCTTCTCCATCAAATTAGCTGTGGTGAGGCTCCCCAGTTCTTTCAACATGTCAATGTCACCACATTCTATTTCAGCCATCCATTTGGGTGGAGAACTAGTAATAGGACTTTTAAAGGAAGCTGCGAATTCAGCAACACCTGGTAATTGTTCTGGCCAAAGGTCTGGTGGGGCATGGTCAAGTTTTTCAAAACTTAGCAAAGATGCTTCCAGATCTGTCCTGTCTGTGGGAGATGCCATTTTCCAACCCATGTCCAGACGAAATAGACTTTAAATCAAAAAAGTTTCCAAGAGTAAAGGAAGGATCCTGTATATTAATCGAAATTCAACACAGCAAGAAGATATAACAATTAGAAACATTTACATACCTAATGACAAACCAGCAAAACACATGAAGCAAAAACTGGCAAGAGTTGAAGGGAGAAATAGACAGCTCTACAATGAGAGTTGGAGACTTCAATACCCCTCTCACAATAATGGATGAAACAACTAGACAAAAGCTAACTGAGGGAAGAGAGGACTTAACACAATAAACCAAGTAGTTCTAACAGACAGGTACAGAATACTTCACCCAAGAATAATAGTGTGCACATTCTTCTCAAGTGCACACGGGACATTTTCCAGGAAAGACCATGTGTTAGGTCACACTGAAGTCTCAGCAGATTTAAAAAGATAGATATCATATAAAGTATCTTCTACCACAATGGGATGCAGTTAGAGAAATCAGTAACAGAAGGAAAACTAGAAAATTGACAATATTGTGGAAATTAAACTACACACTTTTAAACAATCAGTGAGTCAAAGAAGAAATCACAAGGGAAATTAGAAAATACTTAGAGAGGAATGAAAATGATAACATAACTATAAAATAGTGCTAAGGGGGAAATTCATAGCTATAAATACTTACATTAAAAAATGAGAAAGATCTGAAATCAACAACCTAACTTACAACTTAAGAAACTAGAGAAAGAAGAACACAACAAACCCAAAACTAGTAGAAAGAATGAAATAATAAAGACTAGAGGAGAGATAAATGAAATAGAAAATAGAAAAACAATGGAGAGGGGTGCCTGGGTGGCTCAGTCGGTTAAGCATCTGCCTTCGGCTCAGGTCATGATCCCAGGGTCCTGGGATCGAGCCCCGCATTGGGCTCCCTGCTCGGCGGAGAGCCTGCTTCCCCTCCTCCCTCTGCCTGCAGCTCTGTCTACTTGTGCTCTCTCTATCTCTCTGTCAAATAAATAAATAAAATCTTAAAAAAAAAAAAAAGGAGAAAAATCAGTGAAACTAAAACTCCGTTCTCTTCCTGGTCAGGCAGGCCATCTTTCTCATGAGAAATTTTATGACCTGCTTTTTGGTAGAAAGAGTAGGTCAGGGACGCTTGGGTGGCTCAGTTGGTTAAGTGTCTGCCTTTGGCTAGGTCATGATATCAGGGTCCTCGGATCAATTCCCGCATGGGGCTCCTTGCTCAGCAGGGATCCTGCTTCTGCCTTTGCCTGCTTGCGCGCTCTCTCTCTCTCTGACAAATAAATAAATAAAATCTTTAAAAAAAAAAAAAAAGAAAGAAAGAGTAGGCCGGCGTGCTCTTTCTGCCTTTGTTGTTTTTCAAATGTCTTCAGCTCAAAGTAATCAATATGCTAAAGCAGTATATTTTGGGGTGGCATGTTCTAAAGCATTTCACCTTAATTTTTTTATGCCAAGAGCAGATTTACTAAACATTCTCCTTGGTTGCAGGCATCAAATAATACAAGAATTGAAGGGACCTTTGGAGATTATTTAGGCCCTTCTCATCTTACTGATGCAAAAACTAAAAGCCCAGAGCAATTAAGCCATCCAAATCTGTAAATAGTTATTTTCTACAAAGTATTTTATATGGTTCATAGCTTCATCCTTTTTTGTCTTCTTCTTTAGCTTTACTGGGGCAATTGACAAATAAATGTATTTATTGAAGTATAACGTGATGTTTTGATATATGTGTGCATTGTGAAATGATCACGACAATCAAGCTGGTTAACATGTCCATCACCCTACATAGTTACCTTTCTTGTGTGTGTGGTGAGAATACTTAAGATTTACCTTCTTGGCCAATTTTGAAGTATACAATACAGTATTATTAACTATAGTCACCATGCTGTATATTAGATCTGTGGTACTTACCTTGTGTAACTATAAGCTTTGACCAACATCTCCCCATTTTCTCCACTCCCCAGCCCCTGTCAATCACCATTCTACGCTGTGCTTCTATGATTACAAGTATTTAGATAATGCAGTATTTGTCTTTCTATGCCTAGTTTATTTCACTTGCCATCATGTCCACCAGTTTCATCCATGTTGTCAGAAATGACAGGATTTCTTCCTTTCTAAAAAGGTGAATAACATTCTTATACATTTCACATTTTCTTTATGCAGCCATGCTTTGAGGGACAGTTCGATTATCTCCATATCTTGACTATTGTGAATCATGCTGCAATGAACTGTAGATACTAATTTGAAGCAAAGTCAGAACCAGAACTCTGGGCTCCTGTCTCCCAGTGCTTACTAGACCAAAAGGAATAAAGAGGTGATTGAAAGAGAAGTAGCCTCATATATAAGGCCCTTAGGCTTTGGGAAATCCTCTGAAATGCTAGGAAGGGCCCAGGTATTGTCATTTCTGAAAAACGTAGTTCTGATAGCCATAGAGTTGTAAACCACTACTTTACAGGAGATTACAAGCGCTTTTATTATCCACCTTTGATTATCCGCTTACCTCATAGGGGGAGCCCCTATTCCAGTACGACTGGTGTTCTTGTAAGAAGAATGCCGTGTAAAGAGACAGATATGCAGATATGCACACAGGGACAGTGCCATGTGAACATGAAGGCAGAGATGTTGTGTCTACAAGCCAAGGATGCCAGCTTGCAGGAAAACCACCAGAAGCTAGGAGAGAGGAGAGGAACAGATTCTCCCTCCCAGCTCTCAGAAGGAACTCTTCCTACCCTACTGAGTTTGGACTTTAGCCTCCAGAACTGTGAGACAATGAATTTCTATTGTTTAACCCCCCCAGTTTGGGGTACTCTTTTAAGACAGCCCGAGCAAATGAATGTATTTCCTAAAATAGCTGATTGCTTTGCTGCTAAATCTCCGTTTAATCCACCTGATCTTCCACTGTCTTTTCTCCACTCCCCACCAAGATCATGCTTTCTCTACTGAACTTTACATTCTTTTTTTTTTTAATTTTATTTTATTATGTTAGTCACCATATATTACATCATTAGTGTTTGATGTAGTGTTCCATGATTCACTGTTTGCATATAACACCCAGTGCTCCATTCAGTACGTGCCCTCTTTAATACCCATCACCAGGCTAGCCCATCCCCCCACCCCCCTCTAAAACCCCCAGTTTGTTTCTCAGAGTCCATAGTCTCTCATGGTTCATCTCCCCCAAACTTTACATCCTTACATTCCTGTCTTAGTCTCTTTGGGTTGTTCTAACAAAAACGCCATAAACTAGATGGCTTATTCACAATAAACATTTATTTTTCCCAGTTCTGGAGGCTAGGAAGTCCAAGATCTTGGTGCTGGCAGATTGAGTGTTTGATGAAGGCTCCTTCTCATGATAACCCTATGACAGTTGGCTTTCTGGGGTCTTTTTTGTAAGGATGCAAAGCCCAGTTTTATTTATTTATTTGAGAGAGACAGACAGAGCTTGAGCAGGGAGGACGAAGCAGAGGGAGAGGGAGAAACAGACTCCCCGCTGAGCAGGGAACCCGATGCAGGACTTGATCCCAGGACTCTGAGATCATGACCTGAGCCGAAGGCGGATGCTTAACTGACTGAGCCACCCAGGCGCCCCTGGTTCTTAATTTTTGATGGCTGGGCATAGTAAATATTTCTTGGATTTTTTTTTCTTTCCTTAATAAGATTCTAAATTCTTGGAGAGTAGGAATCCTGCTTTATATTTTCCTCATATTCATGAATTCACAACTATTGAATATCTATTGTAAGTCAGGTTAGTGTCTGCCCTAATGGAATTTATAATCTAATTTGAGACAAAACCATTAAAGACATAATCTCTTATATGATAAAATAATTACACAATTCTGATAAACACTTTGTAGGAAAGAGATAGAAAGCTAGAAGCAAGAATAATCAAGGTACCGACCCCTCACCGCCCCCAGCTTTAGGTCAAGGAAAGTCTTCTTAAGCACCTAAATAGGGAGGAAAAGAGGTGGGGAGAGAACCATTGCCAAGCCAAAAGGAACATTAGGTGTGGAAGTTCTGACTAAAACTTGGGGGAGGGTTACCTGAGCTGAGAGAGAGAGAACTAAAATATATTTTGGAATCTCATTTTGAGTCAATTGTAAACAGACTCTAATTACACAAATGTAAAGGAAAGACTTACATTTTGTTTCTAGTGAAACCTGAAAGAAAAACAGGAATGTAGATGTTTTAGACATAAGTCTTAATCAGTGCCGTGTTTGGACTGTAAATAGTCATATATAGCTTGTTGACTTAAAAATAAAACAGTTATTTTACCAGCAAAAAGTGGGTTTATTTGATAATAGTAGAGGATTGCAATTTGGGACAAACAAGCCACAGCAAAAACCATAGGCAAATCCGACAAACAAATGAGAGGAATGTTATTTCATGGAGAAGAAGGAGGATGTTGGGAGGGGTGGTTTTGAATGGAAGTCCATTGGAGAAAAGCAAGAGTTCAGGATGATGGTTTCTCATCTGGCTGAGTGGCTGTGGTAGTTAATTTCTTATGTAGGAGATGCAATGTACATCTTTTCCTGTTGGGACCTATGACTATTGATTTTTTCCTGTTGACCGTTCTTCTGTCGGGGTCTATAAATAATTGACAATTCTTGCTGTAATCGATGTTGAGTGTCACGGGGTGAGAGCTCCCCCTTCTGGCCTCCTGACTCCATTTTAGTGAGGGTTCCTTTATTAATTTTCCCTTGATTTACTACACTGGGACTCAGTTGCTTCTGTGGTGGGAAATGTTTCTTGACTTTATTTATACTTACAGCTCATGGCACAGCAAAGGAGGCTTACCCTTGGGGAGGCAGATGTGAGTTTATTCAAGAATTGCTTGCAGGAGATCTAGAGCTTTGGCATCAGTACCAAGGACCCTGAGTCTTAATCTTCTACTAGAAGAGACAGTAATGAGGAATAGGACTGGGTTTGGTGCAACCCTGTCTATGCTGGATTGTTGATATCTTACACATGGCTGTGAGACCAAATAAGTTGATATCTTACACATGGCTGTGAGACCAAATAAGCTAAAATATGCTGATGCTTTCTTTCAAAATGACTGCTCCAATAGCATAGTGGAAAATGGATCAGAAGGGGCAAAAGTGGATTCATTCTAGGTTATACTGTATTTATGGACCTTCTTAGTCAATTTCTTCACATGCACTGGACCATTTTATTCTTCTTTAAACCTCCAAGATTTATCATAATATCTGGCTTATAAATAGTATAACCTCCATATTTGCTTATTGAATGAATGAACTTTTTCATTAGGAGTTACTAAAAAAGTCAATATAGAGAGAATGGAACAAGATATCCCTGGGTCACCAGAATTTGGAAATAAGAACATCCTTTGAGAATGAAAAAATGTATACATTTATCTCTTATACATTTATATAAATGTATATAACTTACACATTTATTGCTCATCACTTTTTATTTCTGAAGTAATTACTTATTCTAACTTTTCTCTCTCTTTTTTTTTTTGAGAGGGAGGGAGAGAGAGAGAGATGGAGAGAGAGAAAGAAGGGGCAGAGGGAGAGAGACAGAGAGAATCTTAATCTGGCTTCACACTCAGTGCAGAGTCCAAAACAGAGCCCAACACAGGGTTTGATCTCACAACCCTGAGATCATGACCTGAGCCGAATTCAAGAGTTGGATGCTTAACTGACTGAGCCATCCAGATGCCCCTATTCTCACTTTTTTTCAAAAAATGATTTAAGAGGATGAATGAAACTATGCATAATGAGTCATTTGTGGCAAACAAACAAACACCCATCAGGAAAACCTGGTAAATGTATAGCAGAAGAGATGTGAGGAACACCCATGAAGGTGACCAGAGTGAATTTCCCAGAACAGTGACCAGAATATGATGAACACGAGAGGCACCATGACTTCACCGACTATCAAGAAACCTATTTAAGGAAGGAAGATGAGAGTCCAAATAGAATCAGGAAAAGGAGAGAAACCAGAGAGGCTGATTTGAGTGATTATCACATAACATGGCCAGGGGAGGCACTGGAAGGGGGCAACTCCTCTTTTAGTCACACAGCAGCAATCCTTCTCCAGGTTTCTCTTGGCCATGGGTGAAAGAACCCTTAACACTATACAGCTGTCTTGCTCTTATTTCTTTTGATTGTAAATTTGGCCTTTCAGCCCTTTGATACAGTGAAGGAGGAGGTACTATATTTTGAAGATGTTCTGGCTACCAGAAACATATACACAGCATCATATATATGCACTAGGCTTTCTGATTCATAGCTCGGTCTCTTGTGAATTTGATGTTATGAACTGGCCACAAAAGCTTGACTCAACCAAATTTTAGATTTTAAAACCAAGGGCCATTTTAGCTATCTCAAATGGAGATGATCACACTGAGGTAGTGGTGGGTCTGCATTTTTGATGTTCTCTCTCACTCTCTCTAACCCCATAGGAATTTTATAAGAACTTGCCTCATCAGGGTAGCTCATTCCAGGCAATCTTGCAGAATCTCTGCTCTGGAGTCATTTGCATTTGGCTTTAGGAGTGCTGGGGAGACTGGGTCATGGTATTTTCCAGACAGGAGTTGCAAAGAATATGCCCCTGACATACTTTTTTGTAAGGGCAGGTCAATAGGAAAGTTTGAGGCTGAGACTTTAGTCAACAGTGAGCAAGGTGATGTTTTCCTTAATTCATTTAACACATACAGTGTAGTGAACCATCTGGTTTTTTTTTTTTTTAAGATTTTATTTATTTATTCATGAGAGACAAAGAGAGAGCGAGAGAGGCAGAGGGAGAAGCAGGGTCCCCGCTGAGCAAGGAGCCCGATGTGGGACTCAATCCCAGGACCCTGGGATCATGACCTGAGCCGAAGGCAGGCGTTAACCTACTGAGCCACCAAGGTGTCCTGAACCGTCTAGTTTTTAAGGTCTTTAATGACAGACTCATAGGCTGGGATTTTCCTGGTTCCAAAGAACATTTCCGTCAGATGTAAGTTCACCAGATTCAGAACCATATCACCTTCTTCCTGGGAGGCTCAAACCAGAGAATTCTCACATCTTTAAGATGTTTGTATGCTATAATTTAAGAAATACTGAGTTAAAGAGTAGATGGCCACTACTTACTCACAGAGAACTTACGGACCCCCCACGATTATGTCTGTGTTTCTTGTGGTTTCAGGAACTCCATCTTGAGAAGCATTGAGGTGATGATTGCCCTCACCTGACTGTTTACTCATGGACAAGGTTGGGTTAACCAGTTTTCCTTGCATTTATGTTGAGGTCCCACCCAAAACATTGTTAGTCATTTTCTAGTGAAAATAATACCTGATGGATTTAAAGTAAGTAAAACAATAAAGTTTTCGTTTGTTAGAATAATTAAAAGAATGGGAAATAATTGAAGCATAGAAGTCATGCTGGAGTGTGCTTGGTATCACTACCTATTTTAAACTCTGGCTTGATGAGGGGAGTGTTTTTCCTCCAACTTCAGTGGGGAGACACGAGGAGGAGACAAAGAGTAATGGGTGAAGCATTATAAATAACAGTGGTGCATTGTAACAGTCATCGTGATAGTTGAAGAGATTTTATTTTTAACAGAGGCCAGAGTACATTGAAGCTACTAATTAGTCAGCAAGTTGTTTTCTTCTTAATTGTTGTTGTCAGCTAGTTGCTCTCTGCTCAAGATGCAGAAGTGAACTTTAGCACTATGTATTATCAGGTGGTGACAGCAATCCATTAATTAAAGGCAACTCTCGTGATTTGAAAACGTTTTTAACTTATGAACTTGCAGAATGAAAGACTCCAGGACTAATCCTGGGATAAATTTGACTGCTCTCCTTAATTATTAATCTACTTATTTTTATTCTGACTGAGTAAAAGGAAGGTATGCATCTAAATAATATTTAAAATACCAGTTTCCATTTATTACCAGTTGTCCAAATATATAATGCAGAGTTGCATTTGGTCTTTTAAAATTTTTATCTTTAAAAGTTTTTTGTTTTCCCTGAAATGTGATTATTTTAAGGACAAAAGACAGAAAATCAATCTCTATGACAAGTTTTCCAATCATGAATGAATTTTAGTGCATGAGTGATTATATCATCAGAGAATGGTAAGTCATGAAATCATGCCTGGAATCATCAAACCACCAAGACCTATATACAAGCAACTGTGTGTGTGCAGATATGTACAACACTTGCATCAGAGGGACGAGGATTTTACCCACTCTCAGGTAAGTTCAGAAGGCTAGATAGAATATTAGCGTCTGAGCAAAATGTTGCTGTTATCCAGAAATTTTGAATATGAAGTCAACTTTTAAAATCTGTTAAGGGGTTTTACTGGTTATTATAATAATGTAATGATTCTTCCAAAATTAGAGAAAGATTTTGGGAATATTGGTAAATTATGTAAAAGTGGATATTACTGGGGATAAAGTGATTACAGCTGCCTGAGGAAGAAGACCTTCCCTAAGTGAGCAGTTTCTTAATGGAAACTTTTGTCAACATTTTTATTGTTTCCCCAATTTTATTCTCCTTTGTCATCATCTCCCTCCCCTTCCCCAGAGATACCAAACTCTATAGTGGGGTCTTCTGTTTTAGTATTGTCCTAGGGACACAGGGCACTTGGCCATCAAACTCCTTCTCTAATCTTGAACGGAGATCTCTAGTCTTTGAACAAAAAAAATTAAAAAGAAGGAGGAGGGCGCCTGGGTGGCTCAGTTGGTTATGCGACTGCCTTCGGCTCAGGTCATGATCCCGGAGTCCTGGAATCGAGCCCCAAATCGGGCTCCCTTCTCAGCAGGGAGTCTGCTTCTCTCTCTGACCCTACCCCCTCTTGGGCTCTCTCTCTCTCTCTCAAATAAATAAATAAAATCTTTAAAAATAAAAAAATAAATAAAAAGAAGGAGGAAAGGAAGAAAGAAAAGAGAAAGAAACTCATTTCTTCGTAATATCCAGCTCTTGGGAATACTGAAATTCTAAAGCTTTGGTAGTAATGGATAATAAAATTCCCTATGGAAGAAATTCTGACTAACTGGGTTAGCTGAGGTCTATCTACATTCAAATTCAAATACCTCCTGGAAGAGGCTGGGCAAGTAATGAAAATGAAGAAGTCAGCTGGGGTTAAGAAACACTTTGATAAGTACCTAGGTACAAAGTACAAGTCGTTTTCCTCTTATTTCTATTCTACTATAAGAAATACATCAGTGCTGTAATGATGACAAAAGACCACAAGAGGGATGAAGATGGAGAGGTTCTGTCCTGTAGGAAGCAAGCTCAGTGTTGCCTGATTATACGAGAGTCTGGAAATTCTAATTTTAGTGTGAAGATTTTAATATGTGGGCAATCAATTCAAATTTCTTAAAAAACATTGGATGGGTCCTTATAAAGGCCCTTTAGTTTCTGACCGCTGATTTACATAAAATCCGTGAATAAATGGACTGGGGAAAGGGGAACTTGGGCTTTCTGGTCAGAGGCTTCCCTTCTCCCTGTGTACATACTCCTTGAAGCTGCATTCTTGCTCTTTGGGGACATTCTGTTCAATTCATCAAATGTGCGTTGAGTATATCGCTCTATCATACAGTCCGAAAAATTTTAACTACTAGTTCTCACTCCTACGTTTGGAGACTAGATAGAGTAGGGTCAGCTATTAGGTCCTATGATAGTGGTTCCCAATCAGACTGTAGATTAGAATCTGTGGGGTCAAGGGGCACCTGGGTGGCTCAGTTGGTTGGGTGACTGCCTTCGGCTCAGGTCATGATCCCGGAGTCCCGGGATCGAGTCCCGCATCGGGCTCCCTGCTAGGCAGGGAGTTTGCTTCTCCCTCTGACCCTCCCCCCTCTCATGTGCTTTCTCTCTCTCTCTCTCTCTCTCAAATAAATAAATAAAATCTTAAAAAAAAAAAAAAGAATCTGTGGGGTCACATTATTATATTTTAAAGATTTATTTGTTTATTTTGAGAGAGAGAGAGAGAGAGCATATGAGCAGGAGGGACAGAGGGGGAGAGAAGCCCAAGCAGACTCCAGGCTGAGTGTGGAGCCCCACCTCAATCTCATGACCCCCAAGATAATGACCTGAACAGAAACCAAGAGTCTGACTCTCAACCAGCTGCACCACCCAGGTACCCCTGTGGGGTCACATTCTAGATCCAAGAGTTAGTTTCTTAGCCTATCCATAAATAAGTAGTTGAGTGGTCAAAATCATCCTTGAAGAGTTCCCTAGGAATGCTCCATCATGGAAACTGATAGACTACCTCTTACCATGTCATTTTTCCTTCCAATATTGGAATAGATTCATTTTTGGACTGAGCACAGATGAAGCAAATGCTTGGCTTTTAGGGCTAAGCGGTTTAAAAATATGCACTCTAGTTTTTAACACTAGAATCATACTTGGCAAGGGAAATGTTCACACTTTGAGAGACTCCCGCTCCCCCCAGGAACTGACACCTTGAGAAGGAAAAGAAGATTTATGTTCCCCATCTCAAAATGCTACCTGAGTGGAATGGCCACTATTTCATTTTTGCTCTTTTCATTTTTTAGTCATATAATTTAATTCCTATAAGTTCAAATGAGGTATGATGCATGAGGTATTAGGCAACTTCATCATAAATAATGTGTCTCCATGCACTATTATTTTTTTGTTGGAGAAATACTTTTATTTAGGTCAGTGGTTTTCAAAATATAGCCAGGGACTCCTGGAGGTCCCTGAGACCCTTTCAGGGGTGTATACAACTATTCTTACAGTAATACTTTATTTTTACTATTTTTATAGTTAGATGTTATTTTTCCTTTTTTGCCCTCATTCTCACACATGTGTGATTGATGGTATTTAAATTTTTAGAATTTGAGTAGAGTTGACACACAATGTTATATTAGTTTCAGATGTACAGCATAGTGATTTGACAAGTTTATACATTATGCTATATTCACCACAAATATAACTATCATCTGTCACCATACAAGGCTATTGCAATATCATTGAATATATTCCTATGCTGTGCCTTTTATTCTCATACATACTCATTCAGAATCTAAAGGACGAGTTTTCTGGAGTTGTCTTTTTAATCTGATTAGATTTAAATGCACCAATGGTTCTAATTTCAGTGATATAAGGAGAGCACTGATAGCCCACAGCATAATACGGTAAGGGACATGTAAAATATGGCCATTTGGATATTCCTAATCAATATTAACAGAAGGCAAGATTCTGGGTAACCATATATTTGTTATTTTAGATCATTTTAGTTAAACTAAGGAATATAATGAGATTGACTGTTTGTTCCTAACTGCACTCCAATAGTAGGAAAAGAAAAGGATGAGCTCAGGATTTCAAATTCTTGGGTCGCACTCCAAATAAATGACCTGAAATCTTCTGTATGTGCCCTGAAAGAAACCCTAATCTTCTGTAGTCATGGGCCAATATTTCTGAAAAGCATGCGTAGAGTCTCATCCTGCGAGTGACTGAATTATAACACAAAATGATGGCATCGATTGGGAAGAAACTGACAAGAGGATATCAGGGCAAATCTTTTCAGAGCTAGGGGACATCGAACCCTTAAATTCTGCTGAGTCATCTTTGCCTGTGGAAGCAGCTTTCTACCTCTGCCTGAAGAACTTAGCACTCCTTTGCCTGAAGAACCTGTAATGACCTCCCCTGAGGCACTTGCCTTGAAAGACAAAGATGACTCTCTTCAGGACTTGCCTCTACCACTCTGGGCTTCTAGACCTGTAACTAAACTCAAGTCCTAGCAAGCTCTGAAAGGTGAAATACAAAGTATAACCCATGGGGAGGTACATGATGCTCCAGAAGAACTGCATGATTTTAAAAATTTATACAGGCACAAATCTGCAGGATAGGTGTGAGAACATGGTGGAAGGAATATATAGTTGGATCAGGTGAAATTTATTTATTTATTTTTTTTTAAAGATTTATTTATTTATTTGCGAGAGAGAATGAGAGAGAGCACATGAGAGAGGGGAGGGTCAGAGGGAGAAGCAGACTCCCTGCCGAGCAGGGAGCCCGATGCGGGACTCGATCCAGGGACTCCAGGATCATGACCTGAGCCGAAGGCAGTCGCTTAACCAACTGAGCCACCCAGGCGCCCCCTGACCACTCATCTTAGGAAGATCCAAAGACATACCTCTTTCTTCAACGGTGAGAAATAAATTTGTGAAAGGGAGCCCCAGGATCCTTGAAGAGCTCTTTGGTTGTTTTTTTCTGGAGGTTAGAGTTTACAGTGGGAACTGCTACCATCGAAATGGGGCCCTTAAACGTAATGGGGATAATGGGTATGAGCCTGTAATGGACAGCAGAGTCAGAGTAGTAACCAGAATAGGCTGACTCCAAGAAACCTCTGGTGTTGACCAGCTGATCAAAAGAAATAGGCTGTGTATTAAATTCTCACTTGTATTCTGTATAAATGGAAGACTCCTAGGTTTAGTCAACAGAAGCTTACTTTGAATCAGAAAACAGATAGTCTTGGTCCCTCAGTTAATTCCCAAACTTGAGCCAGTTTACAGACCCAGAGCCATTTGAAAGAAGGGGAGGCTGGGTCCCCTTGAAGACTGCCCAAAGTGTTATACTGTTAATCTATCTCCTGGTCTTCTACCAGAAGACCTAAGGCCATTTATCAAGGTGACTTCGCACTGAAGAAAGGGAGATAATCAGACTTTCTGGGAATACTGGTGACTGTTTCTGAATTGACACTAACTCCTAGAGACCCAAAATGTCACTCTGGTTTATCAGTGGAAATAGAAGCTTATGGAGGTCAGGTGAATGATGGAGTTTTAGCGCAGGTCCATGGTATGGGTGTTGGAGGGGATGTTGGGGGGCATGGGGAGGGGGAACTGTGATGTGATCAAAGACCCAGAGAAGAAGAAACCCCACAGAAACCAGAAGGAGGTGAGAAAGATTTTGCTGGAAGGTGATGGGAGTTAAAATTGGAATGCTTCAAGAACTAGCCCAAGACATTTGGACTTTACTCAGTGACCATTAGGGTCACACTGCTGGCTTTGAACAACGGTGTGGCATGAAGTAAAATTCTGTGCTGGTGGAGGAGTGGATAATGGGCAGGGAGTTACAGATGAATGAAGAGATTCCTGATAGTAAGCAGTATACCGTGGAACGGTAAAGCAAACACAGGAATCAAGGCAGGAGATGATGAAGACCCAAGAAAGGTGTGAAATCAGAGAAAAGGGAGGTCTCATACCAAGGCTAGAGACAAGAATTGCAAAACTTGTCTGTTTAATAAGATGCTGCAGCAATCTGCTTCACCTCCAGATTTCTCATTTCTACCCTACCTCTTATGTTAAATCAATATTCATCATTTGGCTTCAACTATGGCATCTTATTTGCCAAGGCATCTATTCATGAGAGTATTGACATTTGCTCAAAGTTTGTTAACCTAAACTCCTCTGTTCACATTACCCACAACTGCTGTCAAAGCAAGGGTACGAAGAAGATGTAAAATCACAAAATGAATCCTCAGATAAGGGCTGCCAGCTCTTGGGAATCAATTCTTTTTGTGTTGACTCCCAGAGATTTAGCTGGACCGTCGCATTCTTGTGTTATCAGTTAAATGTGAAACTCCTCTGTTTGTCCATACTCTAAGGACTTGCTACTCAAGTGTGTCCTAGACCAACAACATTAGCATCACCTGGGAGTTCACTGAAATGCAGAATCTCAGACCCCATCCCAACCCTGCTAAGAACCTGCATTTTAACAAGAGCCCCAGGGATTTCTACCCACATTGAAGTTTGAGATGTTAATTAGATGCTATTCTCTTTCCTTCATTCCCTAATACAACCTCATTTGGCCTCAGGTGTTGACAAGGGGTCACACAGACTTGACACTGATTTTTGTCAAAGAATCTAGTATTTTAGGACTGGGAAGGATCTTAGAAACTATGTAAACCGAAGGGAACCATGTGATTTACCACTCAAACCAGGGTATTTTCAAGAGTGAAAGGAAGCATTATTAAAATATGTGCCAGGACAAAAGGTGGAAAACAGGATTCTTCTAAACAACCTCAGGATTGAGCATTTTACTATCAGCTAAATTTTTAAAATATAATCTCAAATCCCAATAACAATCTCTCCAAGTGGGTGTTATTATCTCAGTTTACAGAGATGATAAGTGTAGGGGCTTGAACTGTAGCCTTCCAAAAGACAAGCTCAAGTCCTAACCTGTGAATGTGACCTTATTTGGAAAAAAAGATCTTTGAAGATTAAGTATAATTAAGTGAGTGATCTCGAGATGAGATCACCCTGGATGAGGGTGGGTCCTAAATCCAGGATAACAATGTCTTTATCAGAGAAGAGAAGGGAAGAGGAGACTTAGGAAGACTGAGACAATGAGTGGAGTGGTGCTGCCACAAGCCAGCGAATGCTGGGAGCCGCCAGAAGCAAGAGGAAGCAAGGAAAGATTGTGTGTCATTTCTGCCCCCCGCCCTCCCAAGCCTTTGGAAGGAGCTTGGCCCTGCAGACACCTCGACTCCTCGACTTCAGACTTCTCATCTCCAGAACTGAGAAAGTAAAGTTTTGTTGTTTTAAGTCATTAAGTCTGTGGTCACTTGTTACAAGGTAGCCCTAGGAAGCTAATAGAGTAAGTGCAGGGAGTTCTAAGTGCATGAAAGGAAGGAGGGTCCTACTTAGGTGTAATTGAAAGAGCCTTAAGGGCTGCAGGAGAGGGGAGAGGTGAGGTGAGTGCAGGGAACATTGGGACCACCCACCCTCTCTCCCCTCTCCGCCCTCTCCCTCATCACTTGCAAAAGTGAGCCTATCTTGGTTCTTTTGTGTTTTAGGCAAGAAAAAGAGAGCTTTTGCACTTGCACCAACTTGCCTTCTGATCTCTGTGGAGAGCTTTGTTGCTAAGCAAAATAGTTTCAAACTCACAATCACATCTGACCCAAAATGAGTCCATTTTACTGATGAGAAAGCTGAAGTACAGAAGGACTAAAAGCTCAAACTTAGAGTTGTCTGTGCTGCAGTCAACCTAAGACCACAAATTCCATGTTATTACCATTCTACCATTCTGTTGTGAGACAGTAATTCTTCCACAATAGTGAAAAAACCAAAACCAAACCAAAACCAGTTCATGGAGTTTGGTAGTGAGCGACAGAAATGACTAGGGATTGTGGGCCCCCAGCACCTGTGTCTGGCTGGGTAGAAGAAGCCATCCTGACGCTGAGTTGTGGGCACAGGGTGTTTGTTGGGTAAATTTTGGTACAATCATGCAGCATTCCTTAGTCACCTTCCTTTGAGGAAATATAAGGAGAGTAAGAATTTTGCCTGAAGTGTACGTGTTAAATGAGTCAATATAATCTTTGAGGTTTTATGCTAAATATGTGTTTGTTTTCAGCCCTTGGGACAGATTTTGGCAATTGTGTCTTCCTTGTTTTTGTAAATTGGCAGGACACACAGAGAAACCAAAGCTTCTTCATTCATAGCTTGGTTCTTATGACCAAGTCATAATTGTTTTCTTTCTTAGCGGTGGAGGAGGTTTGTGATACACACCTGGCAGGAGGTGCAGAGAAGAAACATTTACATTCTTTGCCTTGGGGTTTCTCTCTTCCTTTCTGCGCCCCGTTTCCTCCACACCCCGGGCAGGGGCAACTTTCTTTGAAGTGTTTGCTATCAACCCTGCTTCAATTCAGTTTGCTTGCCCTCCCAGTTTTTCCAGCTTGAAGTAACACCCGAAAGAGACCTGTATGAGATTTTGGTCTTTTTCGGTAATGATCTGGAAGCCCTGGACAGCCTGATCTTATCTCCTACAGTCTCGACATCCCATCTTATGTTCCTAAGAACCGATCAGGTCGCAAATAGCCATAGAGCGTTTTGCCCTTCACCGTTCTAGTAAGGGCTAGCACGGCAGCAGTGCGGGGGTGGGGGGTGGGGGGCCTGGGGGGCGTACTGAATGCCCGGGAGGCGCAAGGCAACTTGGTGCAGATTTGAGCTAGCCTGGCATTTGTCTGCAGCTTCCGTGCGCTGAGAGTGTTGGATGAGCAGTAGGGCCAGCCGTGGTTGGAATCTTCCCCCAGGAAGAGAGCGACCCTCAGCCGAAGGATTCCTGTGCCAAGGACATGGCGGCTGAGTGGGGTAGGCGTCTCCGGGAGAGAGCTTTTCCCTCTCCCGACGAGCAAGAGAGAGTCGCACAGCTGCTCAGTGGAGAGAGGGGAAGGAGGCGTGGGAGACCTGGAAGCGGCGCAAACGGCAGCTCAGCGGCGCTCTGTGCCTTTCCCTCTCCCTGAAAGCCCTTCTAAAGAGGTGGTTTTACAGCCATACAAACATGACCTTCTCAAGCGTCCCGGATACGTCAGTAGTTCATTTTGGGGTGAAGAAATGCTAACATTTTGCAGAAAGCTCTTCTCCCGAAAGGACCTTGGCTGGGCGTGCAGGCGGAGGCGGGGCGCGGGGGAGAAGGGAGGCCGCCGGGGCGTGGCGGGGGGCTGCGGCGCTGGCCGTGCAGATCTAACCTGGAAGCTCCCTGTTGGATGGCGGGGGAGGTGGGGCGAGAGCAGGGCGCAGAAATAGGGCGCCCGGCGCGGGAGCGCAGCTCGCCCCAGCGCAGTGCTCCGCCTGGCGCCGGTTCCGCCCGCGGCGGGTGTGCAGTGGTGCGGTGCGCCCGCAGGGATCCGCGCCCCGGAGGGCCTCGGTGAGTCAGCCGTTGAGTCGTCGCAGTCGCCACCCAGAGGAAATTAGGCACTAGGGTGGGGCGCGTTCCCGGCTGCGCTGCCCTCCTGCCCGCGCCGCGGTGTCACTTCGCTCACCCCGGCTCCTGTCGTCCGGCCGGCGCGACCGGGTCTGCGCCCGCTGCGGTGACTTCGGCGCTGGCCTGGGCCTCCAGCGGAGAAAGAGTTAACCGGCCGGGCCGGGAGGAGCCCGAAAGGGAAGGAAGGAAATTGCCGTCGTTCTGAAAGTTTTTTCCTTCCTTTCCTCTTTCCCTGCAGAGGTGAGTGTCAGGAGGCGGCGGCGCTGACTCTCCGGAGCCCGGCTCCGCGCCTCTGCTCCCGGAGCTGCTGCCCGGCTGCCTGGGGACAGGGACAGCTGTCGCGCTCGGACCTCCTCCGTGGACCCCTTCCGAGACGGTGCGCCCAGCCATGGAGGGCGCAGAGCTGGCCGGGAAGGTCCTTTCCACCTGGCTGGCGCTGGTGCTCGGCCTCATCCTCCTGCCTTCGGCCTTCGGGGTGTCTTTGGGTATCTCCGAGATCTACATGAAGATCTTGGTGAAAACTTTAGAGGTGAGTGCCGGGGGGGATGCGGCGCCCCAACACCTTTGAGGGCTTTAGGGAGAGAGACCCCGGGGCAGTGGTGGCCGCGAGTAGAGCTGCTGAGAGCCGAGTTGAGGCGAGGGGACCATCTTGGAAGGTCAGCGGTCCCGAGGGGTGCGCGTTTCAGTTTGTCCCCCGCAGTCGCGCGAAGACAGCATCTTGGCTACTTGCGCAGAGTGGAGGGATCCGGGCTGAGACCACGGGACCACCTTGTTGTTCCCCTAGTTGGATACAGAACCACCCTCACCCACGGCTTTATTGTTATTACTATTATTACTGATTAGAATAACAACCTTTTATGTTATAAATTTCTTTATATCCATTATTTAGTGCAGCTGTCCCTTCACTCCCCTTAGTTTTTATAGCCCCAGGTTTCAGAGGTCCTTTCGTGTACTAAGGCATGCTGTCCAGAAAGGCATCATGTTCCAGTTTATGCTCAAGATAAGAAACCAATTGCTGGGCGGTAGAGAGAAATCTGATTATATTTTAATGGAGTCATGGAAATTTTATCTAACCAAAAGCACTTGAAATGTCATTGAAAATGTATATTCTTTGACCTCTGTTCTCCCTGCACTCCTGCTTCCAAATTCTGCAGGTGAGCAGCTCACCCTCGCACAGAGCTTAATCAAATCACAGAGGGCTTTCCCCTCTGCTCTTTCATCAGATGCTCCCTATAGCCTTGGGAATGTAGGGAGGGCCAGTGTTACCCCTTTTTCCGGGCGAGGAAACAAAGACTCAGAGAAGTTCAGTGGTTTGCTTGAATTAAGTGGAGACAGGAGTCTTAACTGAGGAGAGGACCTGTAGTCTAGTGATGAGGACTACAGACTCTGGATACAGATTTGCTTAGATTTGGTTCCAAAATCAGCTCCGCTTCTCATTTTGTGACCTTAGGGAATTCACCTACTTCTTGTGCTTTATTTTCCTTATCTATAAAATAGGAATAATTATATAACACCTATTTCCATAGGTTATTTTTTTAAAAGATTTTATTTATTTGAGAGACAGAATGAGACAGAGAGAGAGAGAGCATGAGCAGGGGGAGGGGCAGAGGGAGAAGGAGACTCCCCACTGAGCAGGGAGCCTGAGGCTGGGCCTCGATCCCAGGACCCTGAGATCAGGACCCTGAGATCAGGACCTGAGGCTTAACTGACTGAGCCACCCAGGCACCCCTATGGGGTTGTTTAATGGGTTAACATGTCAAGCATTTTAGAAGGGTGCCTGTAGGTGTTAGGTGCTAAACAGTGTTTGCTGCTATTAATTAAATGAATAATATTATTATTTAGACTCTAGCATCCTTTTTTTCTCTAACTTCTACAGGACTGTCTAATGCAGGTTCTCATTTTTCTGTCCTTATCTTCGGTCTGCCCCCAGGACCTGGCTTTTTTCTCCCTCAGTGAGTGGGGTGGCTCTCAGATCCACATCTCTAACCTGCTAATCTCTCACCTACTAACCTCCTGCAACTCTCTTACCTGCTAATCTCTCACCTACTAACCTCCTGCAACTCTCTTACCTGCTACTCTCCTGTTTTGTCCCGGATTTTTGTTGCACTTTCTTTTTGTGGCTATTTTTCTGTCTAGTCTTTGAAGTTATATTTGATTCTTCATCTTCAGCCCTCATGTTTTAAAAGTTCTGTTGTTTCTGCCTGGGAGATATTGTGCAGTTTTTAACCTTTCCTATTGACTTCATACTCTGAACTTGGTCACGCTGCGCTGTGGATTTCTTAGGCTGCCTCTTACTGCTAGATCTTCTTCCAATACTCTCCCCATTGCAGATGATCCTCTTTGGCTGGTGTTCAGAACTCTTTCTCAGAACTCTGAAATGATTAAGTTGTTCCCTTGTACAGCAGTGTCTTTTGGAATTTATATCCCAAGTTAGACTGGAGTAAAGGTAAATCCCACACACTGGCTTCCAGTGGCTGACTCCAGTATGTCTTGCTTTAATAATTAAAGGTACAACGAAAGAGATGTCAAGGAGGGAGACCAGCTAGTTGCTGTCAGCCTGGCAAATAACTACTATACTTGGAGGGGATGTATCCAGTTCAGGATCTGGTCTTCAGTTAGGTAGGGCCTGAAGTTTTAATTTTTTGTCCATCTAGCTTGTTACTGGGAGATAGACCACTTACTTGGAAACCAGGTAGATGGCAGCCTAAGGAACTACCCTCTTTGCTTAGAGTAAGTTATTGGGTCAGAGTGATGATCCCCATCGTTTTGGGGATCGTTTTGGGGGCCAACTCTGACTTGTCGCTGACTGGAGCGCCTGTGTTTGGGAGCAGCTGGGCTCCTCAGGAAGGAGCTGTGATCCCATAGTGGTGTCTGCTTTAGGCACAGGAGAGGGAAATGGTGACCCAGGGTTGCTGCTTGTCCTTCAGCTAGAACAGCCTTAGATGTTTCACAGACATTTCAGTTAGGCAGCACAGTGGATCGCTTTTCCTGACTATAGGGATAATTCCTTTAAAAACTGTGCTGGTTGTTTAGTATTAGGACATTTTTAGTCCTGGACAAATACCCTGCCTTTTTGTCGATTCTGTGCAGGGCCCAGTCCTTCTGTTACTCATTATTCCTTAGCTTTTAGTTCTCACCGGATTTGGTTGTTTCTTTCTCTAAACTGGTGATTTTCCAGGGGTATATCATGATTTCTAAGGAGTATATAAAGCATTATTACAACTTTATATTGGGAAAATTGTTTTAGGAATTCAAACAATGAGAGGTAAAACTTTGGGGTGGGGACATTTGGATGGTAGGATATACGTATTGGAATCTCTGGGAGGGTGTGTGTGTGTGTGTGAAGTTTTCATGTTTATCCCAAACAGGAACATGGATGGATTTAAGATTAAAAAATGCTGTTTTCAACCACAGAAGTTGATGGAGGTGAGGGTGGTGAAGGATTGCTATGCATTGGCCTAAGGCTCATGATCACAGGGAAATAAAGATGGGAAGAGAATATAAATATAGGATCAGTAGAGAAGAAGGTAGGGCAGTAGTATGTAAATTATCTAATCTAACCAGATAACACAGGCGATGGACAGATAACGAATGTTAATAGACTAATTTTTCCCTCTGCTTTTGAGGAATAAGCTGGAAGCATGGACAGGTCCCTTTGAATTTCTGGCCCTGTGACCTTGGGTAGGTCACTTAAGTTCCGATATGGGTGTAGTGGAGTATGCCTCAGAGAGTTACTACGCGGGTCAATGAGGAGAGGTCAAGGAAAGCACTGATACATAGGCGATGCTCCAGTCTCAGTGGAGTTTGAATTGGAATATTCTTTGGTCTTGGTTTTTGTTTTTTTTGCTTTTGCTCCTATGTGGCTAAGATTTGACCTACCTTCAGATCTTTAATGAGTTAGCATACATACTCAGAGCGGACTATTCTCGTCTTTTATTTTAATTATTATTCTTTCCCTTTACACTTTCCTCCATCCATCAGTTAGTTTTTTATCTTTTTTAAAAGGCATGTCAATTAAGATGTCATGTCATACCTCTGTTAATATAATACTCAGGTATTATTCCTGGTGTTGGAAATACAATAAACGTGCTAGAAGGCCATGGCTGTTTATGACAGAAAGCAGTAACAAAGAAAAGCTACCCAGGCAATGTGCTTAATTTCACAACTCTCTGACAGAGACTATATTACTCCCCTTCTGAGGTTGGGGAATGGAGAGTCACAGAGTTAATTTGTCCAGATAGTGGTATACAGCTGTCAGTGGTAGAATTGGGATTTTAATCTGAATCTAGAGTCTGAGTTCTCACTCTGCCAAGATGACAGGACTGTCAAGAAACTGCTTTTTATGCTACTGATGGTGGCCTGCTGTTATTTGGGTAAACCTAATATTTGAATTTTTATATGATTTTCATCCTCTCCTTTTCTCTTTTTAGTTAATTTTTAAATGTCTTTTTAGTGTAAAAGCCGAAAGTTGTAATTATCTAGGTGACAATGTCACATTTTTGCAAGCTTTTGATTTAAGCTTTAAAACTCAGACCTAGGGGCGCCTGGGTAGCTCAGTCAGTTAAGCGTCCAAGTCTTGATCTCAACTCAGCTCTTGATCTCAGGGCTGTGAGTTCAAGCCCAGTGTGAGTCTTGATCTCAGGTCAGGTTTTGATCTCAGGGTCAGGAAACCACACCCAGTGTGGTGCCTACTTAAAAAAAAAAATAAATGAATATATGAATAAAAAGGAAGATACCTTAAAATCAGACTTAACCCTTTTTGTGTGTGTGTGTGTGTGTGTGAATTAGAGACAGCTACTTTTTGCTTCCCAAGAGGATTTTTAAGGTAAAGGCGAGTGAGAACCTGATGGGAAGTATCTTTCAACTTGTCTTTGTAGGGGGAAGTGAGATGGGAGTAACAATGGGGATTGTTAGAAGCCCCCGTCATACTTCAGGATCTTCTAGTGGACAGAACTACATTTTTTGTGGTTCTTGGAGGCAGATGTTTTCTGAGATAACCTCTGGAAGAGGCTTAGAACTTCTGAAGAGAGATTCCCCACCTCTGTCTTTGGGCCTACCTGATCAGTTGGCATGGTAGAAGAGACATAGCTGTTTATTGGAAGATGCACTGGTGGTCTGGAAAAAAGTGATCATTTTGGAAGCTAAGTAAATTATGGGGTGTGAGGAGGGAGGAGGAAGACAACATTTTCTGCTTTGTGGCCTATTGTGTGGCAGTCATTGGATGGAATACCTTCTTTAATCTTTTATCTTGATACTGTTGCTGGTTTAGGGATGTGAAACCGAGGTCCCAAGAGGTGAAAAATCTCTTTTTTTTAAAGATTTTATTTATTTATTTGAGACAGAGAGAATGAGAGAGAGCGAGCACATGAGAGGGGGGAGGGTCAGAGGGAGAAGCAGGCTCCTCGCCGAGCAGGGAGCCCAATGCGGGACTCGATCCCGGGACTCCAGGATCATGACCTGAGCCGAAGGCAGTCGCTTAACCAACTGAACCACCCAGGTGCCAGAAAAATCTCTCTTGAGATGAACCCGGCCAGAAAGTGCAGACCCGCAATTCATATGCATATGCATCTGGCTGCAAAGCCTAGGTGCTTTTCACCTTTCCTTGGGAGTAAGCCCACAGAAGAAAATGGTTCTCTAGTACAAATTTCCTTTGGCATTAAGTGACTTCTCCTCCAACCTGAAACTTTGCTAGTCTTGGACACTGTAACTGCATTTTGTAGGACAGACCTTTGGAGTTGCCATTTCAGGAGAGGTTAGGCATTCTGACACTTGTCTGGTGACAGAACATGGAGCTCTTTGTAGCACATCATGCTGTATGAGGCATGCCCCTGTATCAGTTCGCTAGGGCCGTCATAACAATACCACAGACTGGGTGCCTTAGACAATAGAAATTTATTTTCTCGCAGTTCTGGAGGCTGAAGTCCCAAATGAAGGTGTTGGCAGGTTTGTTTATTCTGGGGCCTCTCTCTTTGGCTTGCGGATGGCTGCCTTCTTGCTGTGTCCTCATATGATCTTTCCTCTCTGTGTGCAAATCCCTGGTGTCTCTCTGTGTTAAATTTCCTCTTCTTAGAAGGACACCAGTTTTGTTGGATTAGGGCCCACCCTAAAGGCCTCATTTTAACTTTGTCACCTTTTTAAAAAGGCCCTGTCTCCAAATGCAATCACATTCTGAGGTACTGGGGAGTTAGGGCTTCCCCATATGAATTTTGGGGGGAGACAAAATTCAGCCCATAACAGCCTCAAAATGTCATTTTTTTTCCATCCCATGAGCATGGAATAATTGTCCTAATCTAAGGTAATTGCCATTTCTATAAAATATAAAATCACCTGGCTCCAAGATAACAAATGTTCAGTTATTGACAAAATATTATCTTAATTCTATCTTTGGTCTGATTATAAATGACAATAGGTACCAAAGCTTTAAAGTGAAAAACTATGGAAATAAACCTTTACCTCTACTAAGAAGAGACGAGAGATATGTCTAGAGGTTGAGAATGCCTGCATTAAATCAGCAAGGAAGGAAAAAGGCACAATCAGATTAAGATCGAGTCTTATTATCATTTGTGACTTGCCACTTGAAGCCAGGAAGATTAGGTCTCTATTTATAGGCTGTTCTCTAAGTGCAAATAGCATGTTCCTACTTGGCTCTTTGGGATGTTGTGCGGGGTCCTGACATAGTCAGATCATGCCCTTCTCCTTGACCTTCAGGTATATATTTTAGGTCATTTAGTCTCTATCCTTCATTGTCTTATTTATTTGAATTTTTAAAAATCTGTTTAATTCCTTGTGAGCCTAGCAATACCTGTTTTTTGGCCACTACAATTTTGATAAATTCTTTTTACTCCTTCAAGGGCACTTAAGTCCTAATTATAATGATCGCAATGCCTTTTACCTCTAATTTCCCACTTCCTCTCCAATCAGTCAGTCGAGACAATGTTAGCTTCTGGAATTGTAATCATCGAAATAATATTTTAATCATTCCTTTTCTAAACTGGAAAAATAGCCGTTGGGATTTTCTGGGATGCTGTCAACAAAGTTCACTTGTGGTTTTTGAACTCTGATGTTTAATGGTAGGTAATTTTGGAAATGCATAGGAAAAGTATAAAGAAGAAAACAACAAATCACATCTTGGTATATTTCTTTATACTCCTACGTACATTGAAAACAAAAATGGGAATTGATTTTTCCTGTTCTTAAGTTCTCGCAAACCTGTGGTTTCTCATAATAACATTTTCCCTGTGTATCTCAATAGAGGCAAGTGACCAGGTGGCCAGGTGGTGTCTTTAGTTAGCGATTTCACCACTTCCTTTCCAGCTCCCCAAGTGTAGACTGCCTCCTTCTGCAAGCCTATTTTATTTTATTAGAACATGATCAGTGATGAATATAAGGGTGTATTTGAGCCTTGGAATACTGCTACCTCAGAGGTTTACTAGGGCATCTCTAATTCAGAGAGTGCTGGGGCTTAATGTTTAATTTCATTTCTGTGTAAGGAAGGTTTGAGTATTTTACATCATGTCTGTGGAACAGTCTGCATTAATAATACTATTTGTTTTTAAACAGTGGGCCACAATTCGAATTGAAAAAGGAGTCCCAAAGGAGTCGGGTCTTAAAAACTCAGCTTCTGTTGGTAAGTCTTCTTTTTCATTTATGATGATTAAGATATCCAAATTGGATAAATTTACATCTACCCAGTTTGAACTTGAGATAGAAGGCAGTGCATTCTATAGGCCTTGAGTCATTCATAATTTTGTTCTTTATGCAAAATAGCAGCTGCCTGAGTTTTGAATGAGTTTTCACTGTGAAGGTGGTAATAATGTGCTAGTTCATCTATGTGTTCTTATAGGGCATTTCTAAAAGCATACATTTAAAGGTGGTTGCCTGTAGTTTTAAAGATGTAGTAAATGGTTTAAGAAAATAATGCTAATTGGACTATCTTGGAGTGAAACCTATTTTTGAGGTTTTATTAGCACCTTATTCTAATTTGTGGTTCTCAAAAATGTTCTTAAAGATAAACCCTTTCCTACTAAAGGCTGATTGGTAATGCATGAAATAAATAATTACTCCCCCCGTGAAATAAGCTTGGAAATCACCACATGTGACACCTTGCTTTTGGAAAGTAATATTACATAGTAACAAAGGCTCAGAAAAGTCCTATAGTAAAGACACTTGTTAATTTTTGTTAGAATTGAGTTAAAGTCAAGTGAGCTCACTAGTGCCTGTGCCTATTAGTGCTTTGCCGTTGTTCCAATAAACCCTTTTACTTTGGGTAAGAATTTTAAGAATTGTTTAAGATACGGGGTTCATAGGGAAGTAGAATTCTACGGAAGGGACGACTATGAAATTAAGAATAAATAAGTCACTTGATTTAATTGAAAGACTAATAAGCCTTTATGTGTTTTTCAAAAATAATGTAGAAACAATTTGTGCCCATCTAATTTAGGATTAAAGATAATCAAAATGTCAAACACTTCACTAGGAGGAATTTATCTTCTGGAGCCTTGTCTGAGAGAAACTATAGAAACTGTATACCACAATACATTTTGGAAATAAAGTATTTGAGTGAAAACATCTGCTCATTTTGTGTAATTGGATTGTTATGTTCAAATGATTGAAACAACTAGTAGATCTTTATGTGTATACTTAAACATCAAGTATTAGCACCAGTAACATTTTACCAAGATCGGATATTTCTGGCTATACACAATCTTCTTTTTGTTGTCAGATACCTTCTCTTGGACATAGCAGATCTACTAATTTTTGATTTTTCTGGGTACATTTTTAAATGTGTATCCTTATGATTTAAGGAGACAACAAACTTTATTGCTGGTTTTCTGTTGTACTTGGTGAGACTTTGGTCTGTCACTGATCTTGAGTGAAATTCTATGGAGCCCTATGGATTGGGGTGGTGGTGATGCATGTCTTGGGCCGTGAATTTAAAAGGGCACAAGGCGTTCCATTTTGGTAGGTTAAGAGGATTAAAAATCACTAGGTGAGGGTGTCCTTAGCATTGGTTTAGATTTTTTAGCCTGTACTGAAGTGAATATTATCACTTGTTGGATTTTTTTTTTTTTTTTTTTTTGTCATGCATCTATCTTTTCCATGGTACCTCCAGGAAAGAGTGGAAGTGAACAAGAGGAGAAAATAAACCATAATGGTTTAGAGTAAGGCTAAAGGCTACCAAATTTATCTTCTTTCACTCAGAGTAGCTGTCCCTCCTTTTAACCATGAAATTGGCAATGACTATTGCAGTTACTGAGCCTTTGCTACCTGTAAGGTTGATGAGATATCTATAGATGATTAAGCTATGGTTCCTGTGAGGAGACAGGTATCCGACAGCTCACTGTGATAAATGCTCAAGTAGGTGCATAAGCAAAGGACAACGTGGGATCTAATGTAGTCTCTGATACATGCTGCTTTCATCTCTGTTGATCCCACAACTGTGCATGGTACGCACCTCCACTCCCATCCTGATTTACATCCTGCGTGGGTAGCCCTGGTATGGGGTGTGTGCCTTGTTGATACACCCTGGTGTTTGGAGTCAGCAGAGAGAGAATATCTTCCTCCTAGACAGACTGGCCGAGGGTGATGAAACAGCCGCTGCAGTCTTCTGCCTCTGGAGCCTCAGGTCTCTGTATGGCTGCCAACAAGAGCCCCAGTCAGCGCTGAGCGGGTCCAAGTTGACGCAAGGGTCACAGGCAGGCCAAGGGCCGCAGAAGTGCAGGTGTGATCTGGAGATGTCTGAGTGCTAGAGTGCTGACGATAGGTTCGGGAAACTGAGAGGGAGAGAGTGGCTAAACAGGGAAAATAGTTTGTTTATTTTCTGCACCAGATATTTCTTCTCTGCTCTTTTATTTGATGTAGCATATTTTTGGACACACTGTTTTTTTGAGTCTCTCTCTCTCCAGTTAAACCCCTCTTGCATTATACTTCTCTTGTGCTTTTATTAATAAGCCAACTGAAAGCTGAACCTAGGGAAATACTATCTTTGTGGTTAAATCGTTCTCTCCTGTCTTCAGCCATCTTCTGCTGGGTCTCCTATTAAAAAACGGTCTCCTTTATTGATTGAGCTTCAGATAGGGTCATGAGCAAGATCTCCTTAAGAAGCCCTGTTATTGCACCTTCTTCCAGCTTTAAGGGCATTTCCTCATGTTACTACAACACTGAGGATAAATCTTTCTCCCCCTCTTTAAGTAACTATGTTATACTGAACATTCAACTTCAGTGGACAATGTAGTTACCCTCTACCCTAGTTTGTTTTCTGAAGGCGGATGTGCTTCACCACTCCAGCCATGGGACAGGTGCATCTCCTCAGACCCAGGAACATGGTCTGATTGAGATTTTATCAACTTTTATCTTACTCTGTTGTAAATAGTGCAAGGGACCATTGACTGTTAAGAGCCACCCACCTCATCCTTGGATACTGGACTGATTTTGAGGATTTATTGTGCAATAGACTTCAATTAGTTAGTAATTAGGATTGTACTTGTAATGAATGTAATTCATTATGCCATTTTCAGAACCGGAGATCAGTTCCACCATAAATTGCATTATATTAGTAGGACATTTTGAATGCTTAGCACCAAAAGTCAACAGGCAGGAAGAAAGGCCCGAGTTTGCGCTTGTCCTAGAGGTGTCCCAAACAATACAAATAAATAGAAGCCATGGCTCAGTCATTTTGGCACTATCCTCTAGAATGTGCCACTGGCCTGACTTAGCAGTATCTGCGCGGGAAATGCATACCACGTCCTCAGGTCCTCCCCTTTGCCCCACTCCAGCATGCATCACACGTAGGGATTTGGGGTCACGTGGCCTATTGTTAATTAAGCCCCCATGCTAAATTTCTCTCTTGCCCTATATGTCTTACCCCCAGTCCCCATCTCTTCCTCCACCCAAACGCACACAGAGGACAAAATGCTATAATGAAACCTCTGATGTTATGCCAATTCAGAGAGAATTCAGGCTGCCTAACATTTCCCTCTGATTTTACTTTTGGAATTCTTTCTGTGAGACTTGATTAACCATGTTGATACTGGTACAACATTGTTTGCATCAATATTAAATCTCTCACATTTATAGAAAATGTGGGATAATATTTTGTGACAGAATTTTGAATATCATTTTCAATACTCATTTTGTTTTGGGCAGGCTGTTTTGTTTTGTTTTTTTCAGATTTTATTTATTTGAGAGAGAGAGGGAGAGAGAGAGTGTGTGTGAGAGAGAGCGGGGGTGGGGGGGAGGCAGAGGGAGAGGGAGAAGCAGACTCCCTGCTGAGCAGGGAGCCCGATGCGATGCAATGGGGGGGCTTGATCCCAGGACCCCCGGATAATGACCCGAGCCGAAGGCAGCTGCTTAACCTACTGGGCCACCGAGGCACCCCACTGGGCAGGCGGGGGGGTGGGAGGTGGGGGCGTTTGATAGTCTGTTTAAATCAACTAAGTTGATTTAGTAATATTGTCTTGGTGTAAACTCCCTGAATACAAGTTAGTATCTGCTGTCCTCACGGATATGGAGTATAATGCATTTAATGGTTATCTTGCTGATAAAATACTGGAACTTGTCTAGCTACTTATAGAGAGAAAAATAATCCAGTTATGGGATATGGAAGGATTATAGAGTGACATTTTCCTTATCACTGCCAAATGTCTACCTGCTTTTATTAGTCTGCCTCTGTTTGTAAATCGTGTGCCTGATGGTGGTGATGATGATGATGACAATTTTCAAACATACACGAAAGTAGAGAAGTAGTAGAATGAACCTGATATAGGCAATATTTGTCAAGATCTTGCCATGCTTGATTCATCTGTGCCTTCTTATTTTTTGCTAAAATAATCAAGGCAATCAATATAAGATTTCATATCTTTTCATGCATTTTTTAAAAAGAGGATTTTAAAAAATAGCCACAGTGCTATTAAGTTAACTCAAAAGTTTTTAATATCATCTAATCACAGTCCATATATAAATTCCCCTAACAGTTTAAATGTTTTTATAATTGATTTATTTGAACCAAGATTCAGTCATGGTCTACAGATATGTTTATTTATTTATTGATACTGCTTTACTGGACATATGTGGTGCAGTTTTTGTTCCTGGAACAAAAATTACTTAATAGCAGGTGATTCTGAAAAAAATTCACTAGCGCACTATACATTTTTATCCTCACAGCTTAATACAGCTCTGCGCAAGACAAAGTTTCGATCCTTTGCTTTTATTTGTTTGTAAACCATAGGATTAGTCATCTGTATTTCTAAGTGCAATATTCCATGATATTTGTTACATGAAATTTATTACATGAAATTTTCATATTACATGAAATTTAGTCTATAGTCCCTCACTTCCACTTCTCCTAAGATATCAAACCTATTCAAACTCTCAGCATGTATGTATTAGGAGACTTGCTACAAGGGGATACAAATAGTGAAAATGTGGGGACAACGCAGTCACTCATCAGGAGGAATATTAATATGTGAGCTGGTTCAAATGAATTAACTGGATTTATATAAAGAGAACAAAGTACACAAATATTAATGTTGAGCAAAAAGAAAATGTATAGTATAAAAACATTTACTTAAAATTACTACTATAAGCAGATACTATGTAATTATGTAGATAGTTGTAGGTAAGTATATAATATATGTGAAACTCATATATACCACAGGTTAATGGTTATCTTCTAGGAGGGAGGAGAAAGGATGGGGAGATGGGCTTTAACTGTATCTCTAGTTTTTTTCTCTAAAGAATATCTGAAGCAAATATGGCAACGGGTATCTTTTTTCTTTGTTGAACTCATATTTTTTGGTTAAACTTATATTTTAAGCATAAAAGTTTTAAAAAACCCAACTAAATAAAATATCAAGAATTGCTCCGCTAGAGTCTAGTCTGATGCGTAGAACTAGTTTTATATGAATAGAAACTAAATATTTGTCTCAAGGGTGTGATTGATGGTTACCTGCTCTGAAACACATCTCTGTTGAGTCTGACCAGTGCCCGGAATTAAAACTTAAACCTATGGAACAAGAGTTGTTAATCAAAATATATGTTATCTCTCAGAGGCAGGATTCTCAGCCTCAGCACTACTGACATTTGGGGTTGAATAATCCTTTGTCATGGAGAGTGGTCCTATGCATTGTCAGATCTTTAGCGGTATCCCACTAGATGATAGTAGCGCACCCCTAATGTGACAACCAGCAGTGTCTCCACACGTTGCCAAATGTCCCCTAGGGGCAAAATCCTGTCTCCTCCCCTAACCTCTGTCCACTCCTTTGCGAACCACTGCTCTTAGAGACTGATGAGTCCATCTCAGTATCCAATACTGTTAGCATAATTTTTCTTAGTTTTCTAATAAGCAGGCCCTTGAAGGAGCAGAACTTGATTTTCAGGTTTTTTTTTTTTAAGATTTTATTTATTTATTTGAGAGAGAGAGAATGAGAGAGAGTACATGAGAGGGGGGAGGGTCAGAGGGAGAAGCAGACTCCCCGCCGAGCAGGGAGCCCGATGCGGGACTCCATCCAGGGACTCCAGGATCATGACCCGAGCCGAAGGCAGTCGCTTAACCAACTGAGCCACCCAGGCACCCTGATTTTCAGTTTTTGGTGGCTGGTATGGGGAAGGATGGAATGTGAGGCAAGGCTTGTGAACAACAGGGTTAGCAGACAACACTGGATGGGGGAGAGAAGGCCTGTTCTTTAAGGAAAGGTAAAGGTGAGACAAGGGAAGCTTCCTTCAAACTTTGCCTCATAATCTGATGAAAATACTGTTTTGGAGGAAACTTTACTTAGACTGGATTGGAGACTTGTGTAGAACTATGTACTCTAACCTCTGAAAGGAGATGACTTAGCACTTAATTCTGGCCAACAGTGAGTAAGCAGGAAGGAGTGGTTGTGACAGGAAAGAAGGTAAAAGGTCAGGTCAGACTAAGGTCTTCTCTGCATTGCGAAGTGATGGTGGAAGGGGAGTGATAGGCTTGCATCTTAGGAAAGCTGTTAGGAAGCTCATAAAACATACTATTTTTTTTTTTTCAGATAATTTTTCTTGTCACATAGCACTAACAAAGTAGGTGACATGCCTATGCCCTATTCCTATTTTCTATGAAATTAGTTTTGCTTTTAAACACACTCCTCTGTCTGCCCTACCCCTCAGAAAACCCCAGTCAAAAGAACAAAGCTGCTCCATTTTGTTTCTACCTTATAGACAAAAACCTATCAATAATAACAACAGTAATCAGCACCATTAAACAATGGCTCCATTGTGCAAAACTATTTACATGAGGAAGGTCTTGTTAATTCTCACTTAACTGATGAGAAAACTATAGGTGAAGGAGGTCAAGTAACTTGTTTCAGATCATAGAAGTAGTGGAAGGCCAACTGAAAAGAAATCCCAATCCAATTTGTCTTTCCTATTCTAAAGCCCTTGCCGCCACTGTCTGCCTAAACTCTACCTTCCTTATTTGCTCCTCTGGTCAATCCGTGCCTTCTCAGTTCTCCCTTTGAAAGTTGGGGTAACTCTTCCACAAATGGGAACTCCTCTGCTGAATGTTGGCTTTGTCACATACTAGGAAACTCATAACATTTCAATTTCAAATCATCAACAGAAGTTTTAAAGAAATGACTCTATTGAGAATATTTAGGATTGTAATAAAAGATATTCTGCATCAGTGGCAAACATTAAGGTTCACATTTTAATTGATTCAGTGGCTCATTTGACAATGAGGTTGTACAGATGTTTCTCTGTTGTGGGATTTCTTGTTTAATCCAGTTAGTCATGTCCAAGTCAATAAAGTTAATGTGGGCTGTCAGCCAAGAAATGGGTCAACAGTATAGTGAATGAGATGTTAAAATGTTAGTTGTTAGGGCGCCTGGGTGGCTCAGTGGGTTAAGCGTCTGCCTTTGGCTCAGATCATGATCTCAGGGTCCTGGGATCAAGCCCCGCATCGGGCTCCTTGCTCAGCGGAGAGCCTGCTTCTCCCTCTCCCCCTGCCCCTCCCCCTCCCCCCTCCACTGATGTTCTCTCTTGCTCCTCTGCACACTCTCTCTCAAATAAATAAAAAAAATCTTAAAAAAAAATAACATGTTAGTTGTTAAAATGAAACTCTGCCTGTTAATTATAAATGCCTCTTAGTTTCTCTGCAGCGTTGACTGCCAGCTGATTACAATGTCCATTCTTCCACTCTGTTTATGCTTCAAAATAGGTATAAACACATGGTTAATTTCATGATTAGTTTTTATATCTGGGGTTAAAATCTTCCTCTTTTATAATCAGCATTGCTTATTTTGTAAGTTTCTGGGGAACTACTGGGGTATATAATGATGAAAAAGGGAGTTGATTTTCTCATTTGCTTTTCTCAGGAGAACAAGTACAGCTCCAGTACTTCTAGTTCAGTACTTCTCGTTTTTTTTTTTTTTTTTAAGATTTTTATTTATTTTTTGACAGAGAGGGAGACAGCAAGAGAGGGAACACAAGCAGGGGGAGTGTGAGAGGGAGAAGCAGGCTTCCCGCTGAGCAAGGAGCCCGATGTGGGGCTCGATCCCAGGACCCTGGGATCATGACCTGATCCGAAGGCAGATGCTTAACGACTGAGCCACCCAGGCGCCCCAAGAACTTCTCGTCTTGATAACTGAGAGACACTAACAGAAAATTATTCAAAATTTAAAAAGGGGCAAATTATTCTATTACAGATACATAAACCATATAGAAAACAGGAAAACTGAATGTACCTTTATTTCAGTAAAGCTTTTGATTGTATCCTATTCCAAATAACGGGTCGGCAAATCCACTCTATCTGTTAACCCCTCCCACAACCCTGGCAGACATCACTGGGTAATGAGTCCTTGCCTCTGAACCACGCTTAGCGTCCTTAACACAGACCTGCAGACCCCTTCTCACTGCTGACTGCTTTGGAGTCGGTCTTCCTGATGAAACCTTGTCACCACTCTTGATCTGGAGAATAGATAGAGTTTCTCACACTGTGTACTAAAGGATCACTAACTAAAAGGAGGAGAATCTTTTGAGTAATTGGGTTTTTGGCATAGATTTGGTTGTATTGTTTGGGGTTGCATTGATGACTGATGTAATTGGAAGTGCCATATCATTGACCGAATGCTCTTAGCTGCGTTTTAAATAACCTAGGAAACGGAATAGAATTTAAAGTAATCTTGATTGTTTTGATGAATGAGCTTTCAGAGAGAGGGGTGACATTCAAGATCCTTTACCCAAGGAGGATGCTTTGGAATGGGATAGAAAAGCCAGCCTGTGGCGCCTGGGTGGCTCAGTCGGTTAAGCGTCTGCCTTCAGCTCAGGTCATGGTATCAGGGTCCTGGGATCAAGCCCCTCATTGGGCTCCCTGCTCAGCGGGGAGCCTGCTTCTCCCTCTCCCTCTGCCACTTCCCCTGCTTGTGCTCTCTCTCTCTCTTTCTCTCAATTAATAAAATCTTTATAAAATAAATAAAATCTTTATAAAAAAGAAAGAGAGAGAGAGAAAGAAAGAAAGAAAGAAAGAAAAAGAAAAAGAGAAAGAAAGATACATGGTAGGAAAAGGCTTGCCACTTCAGAAGGCAGAGTTTTAGACCTACATCCGGCATGGAAAGCCAGGGCGAGCACAGAACCTAAAATGATGCTGCAGTTCATGGCAGAACCAGCATATTGAACTTCACTGAACTCCACAGTGACGAGCTGCTTGCAGTCACTGGCCCTGGTCTCTGCATGAAAAATGCATATTGAGTGTTTTCTGTGTATCTACGTCATACTCTGAACTATGCCCTCAGGCAACCCTTGGCCCCCACTTAAGGAGATATCACCAATCTCCACACATTCCTGTGACAATCGGAAGCTAGCCAGTGCTGATGGTATTGAATGTCACGAAAATAAATATAATTAACTTGAGGAAGAAAGTTTATAACCGTAGCATGAAAAGAGATCATCCTGGGTGGGGGACATCAGAGAGGATGTTTTGGTGGACGTGTTAGTGTTGAACTGGTCATGTAGAGGTGGCTTGGGATTAACTGAGGTGACAGAGCTTTCTAAACTCAGGGAATGAGGGAATAGCTTGCATAGCAGTGGGAGTGAGCTTAGTTCGTAGAAGGGAACAAACATAGAAATAAGGTTGGCTAGGAGGGTGACATTAGATATGAAGGGCTCAAATGCAAAGTGGTTTAGATGTGATGTCAAGGCACAGGGAATCCCAGGTTTACTGTTTATTATTAAAGATCGTAAAGAGGAAATTCTGAAGCTTGCAAAAAGGATGACTGTAGTAGTCAACCAGACCTGTGAAGGTTGATGACTGAATTTGGAAGAAAACCAAGGGATGATTCATGTGACAGTTAATTATTAGGAGGAAGAAGCCATCCCTCTTTCTCGCCATATCCATAAAAGATGGGAAAAAAAGACTGGCTTACATTCAAGTAAAATGTTATGTGTAAGAAAGAGCTCCTTAGCAAAAAATGATCATAAAACTGGGTCAGGCTACTAGGTAGATTTCACAGAAAAGTTTTACACATAGAATGGACAGTTGAGAATTTGGGGAAAGGCATGGATTATATAACAAAACTCTTTTTAGTTGTTAGCAGTGCCTTGTCATCTTGGTTGTAATAAATTCCGTATACAAATTTTAAGTTTTTCAGTTTTTAATCTGTCCTTCGGTAGTATTTGTCTCTGTAACATTGTTATCTGTTTGTGGGCCACTGGCTCCATAAGCAGAGAAAACAAGAAAGTTCTTCATCAGTTCTTTATTCTGCCAGCAAGTAGCAGCACCCTTCAAGCCCTCTACACCTTTTCTCCCCTCTCTAGGGGGTTTTATAATGGCATTTCCCAATCTTCTCTGTTTTCTTGCTGAAGCTCTTGGGGCAGGATAAGTTTCTGAATGAAGAAGAAGGTGAGGGGCCACGGTACCAAAGCATGTTTGGTACCCAGAAGGCTGGGGAGATGGGTGGCTGATAGTGGTGTTTCTGTTGAGGATTGGCTCTTGGGGCTCAGGGTAAGGAGACAGCCTGTTGGACTTGGGATCAGACAGAGTCCTTTTCTTGGGTTGGAGTAGGAGGAAGCTACGGTATTACAGCATTAACATGTAACATGACTCTGTGGCCTAGTGATGTCTGCATACCCTGGGGATGTGCAAAACCCTTAGGACCTTCTCTTGGTGTGCCAACCTCAGTAGTCTGAAAGCTCTCCTCTGTACCTCCTTCACTGACTTTTCTAGGTCAGGGGCCTGGTGTTCCTGCTTCTCGTCCTCAGAGTTCTGTTTCCCTCAAAGCTCGGGCTGGCTAGGGAAGGACATTAATTCCCTGGAGTCCTATTTTGTTGTCTGAAGGTTTCTCAGGGAATAAAACCCGTAGAGCCCTTATGTCTCCTGTAACTTCTGGGGACACCTGGTGAACAAAAGGAAAGACTGGGGCGTGGTCTGCTTTTCTGTTAGGGTCGCAGAGCCTTCACCCTGTCTTGCCTCAGTGTTTCTGGAATTGATGGGCCTTGCCTCTGTGCTTCTCTGGTGTTGTGTGCTGGGCAGCCCACACTTGCACACTTCACTGGGAAATGGAGTGGACCGGAAAGCCCGAGTGTGGTAAGGTTTTTGTTTAAGTTGGTATCTGTAAGTGTATCATGCAAATATATCACTTCCTCTTCCTGCCTCTGCAATGTTAGTACAAATCTACTCAAACAAATGAACTTCCTCATTTTCAGTGATTCATATGTTCACGACAGCGAGTAATTTGCCAGTTACTGGCCAATCCACATGACTTCTCCACAACAGATCTCAAGTATGTGAGGCCAGCGGGCATGATGAAATCCCAGCGTGTGTTCAGCCTCTGATGCTCATCTGACGTTGTATACAATGAGCCCGTGCCTAAGATCGCTAGTCGGTAGAGAAGTGTGTGTATTGGGGTACATATTCAAGGAGAGAGAAAGGCAGGCATTCTGTAATCAACAAAAAGAACTAAAGTCCTTTTTTTCTTTTTTTTTTTAAGATTTTATTTATTTATTCATAAGAGACAGAGAGAGAGAGAGAGAGGCAGAGGGAGAAGCAGGCTCCCTGCTGAGCAGGGAGCCCGATGTGGGACTTGATCCCAGGACCCTGGGATCATGACCTGAGCCGAAGGCAGACGCTAAACCATCTGAGCCACCCAGGCGCCCAAGTCCTTTTTTTCTTAAGGGAAGCCATTGCCTTCCATAGGATAAGCCACCCCCTGTGTCCTTTAGTATAAGCTTGTTTTAGAAACTTAGAAATGACATTTCATAAGTTTGATATAACTTGGTTTTTTTTTGGTCTTTGCTTATAAACAATTAAGACAATGCCTGCATCATGTAATGGATGGAGTTAGTAGTTCATGGGCTCAAAGAAAACAAAAAAAAGGGGAAAATGGAGTTCTGCTGATGTAAAGAATTTTGAATGATTTTAGGAACAGGGGTATCAGGTGGAAGAAATTGTAACCAAAAGCAGGAGGGTAAGAGAGCCCAGGAAACATTAGGGGCCCAAGGACAGCTTTAGTTTGGCTGGGGCTAGAATGAGTGAAAATGAGTTGGAGGTAGGAGTTGAGATTGGATAGATATTTAGGTTTAAGTCCTAAAAGGCCCTAAATGCCAGGCTAAGAAATTACTTCCTTAGGTGAGGGGATCTCAAAGTTTTGGGAAGATGAATCTGGTAGTTTTGCAGAAGTGGGATTAGACAGGAAGAGGGAGAGGGAAGTGGAGAAAGGAGAGATGGTAGATGGCAAGCCATTCTGGAAGGTAATGGGACCTTGATTTGCAAATATTGAACTACCCTTGTATTCCAGGCATAAATCCCACTTGATCCTGGTGAATGACGTTTTTGAATGTATTGTTGGATTCGGTTTGCTACTGTTTTGTTGAGGATTTTAGCATCTCTGTTCATCAGAGATCCTGGCCTGTAGTTCTCTCTTTTTGTGGTGTCTTTATCTGGTTTTGGTATCAGGGTGATGCTGGCCTCATAGAATGAATTCTGTAGTTTTCCTTCCTCTTCTGTGTTTTGGAATAGTTTGAGAAGAATAGGTATTAACTCTTCTTTAAATGTTTGGTAGAATTCACCTATGAAGCTGTCTGGTCCTGGACTTCTGTTTGTTGGGACATTTTTGAATACCAATTCAATTTCATTGTTGGTAATTGGTTTGTTCCAGTTTTCTATTTCTTCCTGTTTCAGTTTTGGTAGTTTATATGTTTCTAGGAATTTATCCATTTCCTCTAGGTTGTTCTATTTGTTGGCATATAATTCTTCATAATATTCTCTTGCAATCTTTTATATTTCTGTGGTGTTAGTTTTATTTTCCTCTTTCATTTGTGATTTTATTTAAGTCCCTCCCCCTTTTTATTGATGAGTCTGGCTAGATGTTTATCAATTTTTAAAAAAGATTTATTTATTTGAGAGAGAGAGAGAGAGAGAGAGAGCAAGCAGGGGGAGAGGCAAAGGGAGAGGGAGAGAAAGAATCTCAAGCAGGCTCCACATCCAGTGCAGAGCTCGACACAGGGCTCAATCTCATGACCTGAGATCATGACTTGAGCTGAAATCAAGAGTTGGATGCTTAACAGACTTAGTCACCCAGGCGCCCCTAGGTGTTTATCAATTTTGTTGATCTTTTCAGAGAACCAGCTTCTGGTTTCATTGATCTGTTCTACTGTTTGGTTTTGTTTTTTAATTTCAATTTCATTTCATTTAAATGAAAATAATCTTTATTATTTCCTTCCTTCTGCTGGTTTTGAGTTTTGTTTGTTCTTTTTCTAACTCCTTTAGGTGTAAGGTTAGGTTGTTTATTTGAGATTTTTCTTGATTCTTGAGGCAGGCCTGTGTTGCTATCAACTTCCCTCTTAGAACCACTTTGCTGCATCCCAAGGTGTTGAGCCATTGTGCTTTCATTTTCATTTGTTTCCATGTACTTTTTTTTTTTTAAAGATTTTATTTATTTGACAGAGAGAGAGATAGCGAGAGCAGGAACATAAGCAGGGGGAGTGGGAGAGGGGGAAGCAGGCTCCCCACTGAGCAAGGAGCCCGATGTGGGACTTGATCCCAGGACCCTGGGACCATGACCTGAGTTGAAGGCAGATGCTTAACGACTGAGCCACCCAGGTGCCCCTCCATGGACTTTTTTATTTCTTCTTTTATTTCCTGGTTGACCCATTCATTGTTTAGTAGCATGTATTTAACCTCCATGTATTTGTGGTCTTTTCAGATTTTTTCTTGTGGTTGACTTCTAGTTTAGTAGCATTGTGGTCAGAAAGGATGCATCATATGACTTTGATCTTTTTATGTTTGTTGAGGTTTGTTTTGCGGCCAAATATGTGATATATTCTGGAGAATATTCCATGTACACTTGAAAAGAATGTGTATTCTACTGTATTAAGATGGAATGTTCTGAATATATCTGTTAAATCCATCCAGTCCAGTGTGTCATTCAAAGCTATTTTTTCCTTATTGATTTTCTGTTTGGATGATCTGGCCATTGATGTAAGTGGGTTGTTAAAGTCCCCTACTATTTTTGTATAACTATTGATTAGGTGCTTTATGTTTGTTTTTAACTGTTTTATGTATTTGGGTTCTCCCGTGTTGGGTGCATAAATATTCACAATTGTTACATCTTGTTGGATTGTCTGCTTTATTATCATGTAGTGTCCTTCTTTGTCTCTTGTTACAGTCTTTCTTTTAAATATGAATATTGCTACCTGGGCTTTCTTGTGACATCCATTTGCATGATAAATCTTTCTACAGGTCATGGGGCCTTGCACAAGAGCAGTGGGTTGTGGGGAGATGGAATGACTTGGCAGCCATATGAAGTGTGAGCCTTGGGGAAGAAGTCAGGCGCACATTTGGGAGTTATTTACGGAGGGTGAAAGTTGACATGGTGGATTTAGTGAACTCACAGAATGAAAGACATTTACAAACACTAGAGAAAAATTCATAGGAAAGGGACAGGAAAAGATAAACGGACAAGACAAGAATCAACCAGGGAAGAAAATAAGAGCAGAAGGAATGGAAACTGAGGGAAGAGAGAATTCTAACTTTATATTTTTTCTCTCCTCATTCCTCTGCTCACCGATACTCTTTTGTGCTATATTTTTCTCCCAAGAATAAGAGATGTCATTTACCAACTCCTTTTCAGAAATAAAAGCTTTGAATGCCTTCTCTGTAAACTGCCTTTCCATGACTTATACACATGAGGTAGGGGGTTATCAGGGACTTCTAAAGCTAACCTAGAAAATAAGTATTTGGGGGTAAGATTTAAAATGCAAGGGTGACACTGGTTATGTGGAAAGTGGTTATAGTCAAGTTTCACTTTGTTTTGTCTTTACAATTTTGAGGACACGCTGAGCCATCAGACTGATGTGATTCTGGGACAGCTAGCAGATGAACACCCAGGATACGTGTCTGCAAGTTCTTGCATCAATTTTTTTTTTATTTTTAAAGATTTTATTTATTTATTTCACAGAGAGAGACATAGTGAGAAAGAGAACACAAGCAGCGGGAGTGGGAGAGGGAGAAGCAGGCTTCCCGTTGAGCAGGGAGCCCGATGTGGGGCTCGATCCCAGGACCCCGGGATCATGACCTGAGCCGAAGGCAGACGCTTAACCGACTGAGCCACCCAGGTGCCCCGCATCAATGTTTTAAATTTGGATTTATACATCTTCAAAAAATATTTTAATTTTTTTGCATAAGTAATACATTCACAGTGTACACAAATCATAGTAATTTAAAAACATGTGCTTTTTTTTTTTAAAGATAAGTATAGCTTCCACCCATTGCTTTCTACCTCTACTCCCTGTTAATTTCTGTGGATTGTTGCAGTGTTTCTTCATGCTATTGCAAACATCTATTATAATATAGATGTTTGTGATTTTTTGACTTACTAATACCAAAGACGACATACAGTAAACACTATTCTGAGCCTTGTGTTTTTCACCTATATCCTGTTGTCCTTTCCATTTATTACTTAGAAAGTTTCTTCTTTTTTAACAAGAAATTTCATTTGAGTGCAAATGGTTCTTTTTAACTGTGGTTCTAGACCATTTGCTGTTAAAGTATGCTGCAGGGGGTGCCTGGGTGGCTCAGTCGGTTAAGTGTCTGCCTTCGGCTCAGGTCATGATCTCGAGGTCCTGAGATCGAGTCCCACCTCGGGCTCCGTGCTCAGAGGGGAGCTTGCTTCTTCCTCTCCCTCTGCCTGCCACTCCCTGTGCTTGTGCTCTCTCTCTCCCGCTCTCTCTCTGTCAAATAAATAAATAAAATCTTAAAAAAAATATGCTGCAGTATTACATTAACATGTAATTAATTAACATGTAACATCAATCTGTGACACAAATGGATTGTTCTGTCAAAGAGCATTTGTAATTTTGACTGATGTTGCCAAATTGCCCTTCATTAATGGTTTGTACTATTTGTACTTTCACTAGAAGTGTATGCCAAGTGCCTGTTCCCCAGAGCTTCACCAAAGGTATAAATTTGTCCAACTTTTGGATTTGTGCCGATCTGGTGGGTGAGAAGTAGAAACTCAGGATAGTCTTAATTTGCATTTCTGTTATAAAGAATGATTTTGTACATGTTTCATGTATTTGTATTTCTTTTTCATGGGAACTATCTCTCACTTCTTTTGGCTATTTTTTTCTGTTTCTTCTGGATTTCTTTCTTTCTTTTCTTTTTCTTTTTTCTTTCTTTTTTTTTTTTTTACGATTTTTTAAGAGAGAAAGAGCACAAGTGGGGGTGCGGGAGGGGCAGAGGGAGAGAGAGAAGCAGACACCCCCCTGAGCAGGGAGCCTGATGCGGGGCTTGATCCCAAGACCCTGAGATCATGACCTGAGCCGAAGGCAGATGCTTAACCAACTAAGCCACCCAGGCACCCCATGTTTCTCCTAGCTTTCTGTTTCACTTTGATTTCTAGGACCTTCTCATATATTAAGGTGATAAACTTTTGTCTGTGAGGAGATACAAATATTTCTTTCAGTTTGTGATTTGTATTTTTTCTTTGCTTATCATACTTCTTACTATGCAGATATTTTTCATTTCTCTGTAGTCAAATTTATGGATATTTGCTTCTTATAGCGTCTGGATTTTGAGTTTTTTAGTAGAAAGATTTTCCTTCTGCCAAGTTTTAAGGGAATTCTCCAATGTGTTTTTTTAAATATTTAAATCTTTGATTCTTTTATTCTGGTGTATTTGTCCAGATGGCTATCCAGTTGTGGAAAAACCCAGTTAAAATGTTCATCTCTATGCAACTGATTTGTAGTGTATTCTTAATTTCCTATATTTGTTTGGATCTATTTCTGTACTTTCTATTTTGTTCCATATGTTTACTTATCTTCTTATGTACCATCATGTTGTTTTAATTATTGTTTAATAGCTTAATAGATTTAATAGATTGTTTTAATATCCAGTAGGGATTATTGTCCTCACTGCTTTTCCTTCACAGAATCTTCCTGTTTATTCTTTTTTTTTTTTTAAAGATTTTATTTATTTATTTAACAGAGAGAGACACAGCGAGAGAAGGAACACAAGCAGGGGGAGTGGGAGAGGGAGAAGCAGGCTTCCCACTGAGCAGGGAGCCTGATGTGGGACTCGATCCCAGGACCCTGGGATCATGACCTGAGCTGAAGGCAGACACTTAACCATCTGAGCCACCCAGGCGCCCACTTCCTGTTTATTCTTGTTTGCTTGTTTTTCCATATGATCTTGAGATATAGCTTGTCCATGATCCAGAAGAAATGCAACTATTTTTTTTTTAAGATTTTATTTATTTATTTATTTGAGAGAGAGAATGAGAGAGAGAGAGAGCACGAGAGGGGGGAACATCAGAGGGAGAAGCAGACTCCCCGCTGAGCAGGGAGCCCGATGCGGGACTCGATCCCGGGACTCCAGGATCATGACCTGAGCCGAAGGCAGTCGCTTAACCAACTGAGCCACCCAGGCACCCCTATTTTTATTGGACTTGTATGAAATGTATAAATTTTCTGAGGGCAGCTTGATATTATCTATGTTGAGTAAGACTCTACAAGGACATTATGTCTTTCCATTTGTGTATGTGTTCTTTTATATCCCTTAGGGATGTTTTAAAGTTTTTCTCAGATAAGTTTTGCATATTTCCTCTTAAATTTATATTTCTGGTTGCCGTTGTAACTGGAGTGGCTTCTTTCAGCATATCTTCTAACTGATTGTTGTTTGTATGTTGAAAAGCTTTCGATTTTATTTTTTTTGTTCATTCATTCATTCCAAATTTTTATTTAAATTCTAGCTAGTTAACGTACAGTGCAATATTAGTTTCAGGTTTAGAATTTAGTGAGTCATCATTTACATACAACACCCGGTGCTCATCTCTGTAAGTGTCCTCCTTAATACCCATCACCTAATTAGCCCATCCACCCCACCTCCCCTCTGGTAACCATAAGTTTGTTCTCTGTAGTTAAGAGTCTGTTTCTTGGTTTGCCTCTCAGTTTTTCCTCCTATGTTCATTTGTTTTGTTTCTTAAATTCCATATATGAATGAAATCATATGGTATTTGTCTTTCTCTGACTTATTTCACTTAGCATAATGCTCTCTAGCTCTCTCCATGTCCTTGCAAATGGCAAGATTTCATTCTTTTTTATGACTGAGTAATATTCCATTGTGTATATATACACATCTTCTTTATCCATTCATCAGTCGATGGACATTTGGTCTCTTTCCATAGTTGGGCTATTGTTGATAATGCTGCTATAAACATTGGGGTGCATGTACCCATTCAAATCTGTATTTTTATATCCTTTGGGTAAATACCTGGTAGTGCAATTGCTGGATCATAGGGTAGTTCTATTTTTAACTTTTTGAGGGACCTCCATACTGTTTTCCAGAGTAGCTGCACCAGTTTGCATTCCCACCAACAGTGTAAGTTCTCCTTTCTTCGCATCCTTGCCAACATATGTTGTTTCCTGACTTGTTAATTTTAGCCATTCTGACAAGTGTGAGGTGGTATCTCATCAGGGTTTTGATTTGTATTTCCCTGATGATGAGTGATGTTGAGCATCTTTTCATGTGCCTATTGGCCATCTGGATGTCTTCTTTGGAAAAATTCCTATTCATGTCTTCTGCCTATTTCTTTACTGGATTATTTGTATTTTTGGGTGTTGAGTTTGATAAGTTCTTTAGAGATTTTGGATAGTAACCCTTTACCAGAATGTCATTTGCAAATATATTCTCCCATTCCATAGGTTAACTTTTAGGGTTTTTTTTAAGATTTTATTTATTTGACAGAGAGAGAGAGAGAGCACAAGCACATTCATTCATTGAATGAATGAACAAAAAAAATAGTGGCAGAGGGAGAAGTAGGCTCCCCGCTGAGCAGGGAGCCTGATGTAGGGCTCTGTCCCAGGACCCCGGGACCATGATCCCAGCTGAAGACAGACACCCAATCGACTGAGCCACCCAGGTGCCTCCTACCTTTTAGTTTTGTTGATTGTTTCCTTTGCTGTGCAGAAGCTTTTTATCTTGATGAAGTCCCAATAGTTCATTTTTGTATTTCTGTGATATTTATTGTTATTTCTCTCTCTCGTTTGGGATTTTATTTGGGTCCTTCCTCTTTTCTTTTTGATTAGTCTGTCTAGGGGTTTATCAATTTTGTTAATTTTTTCAAGGAACGAGCTCCTGGTTTCATTGATCTGTTCTATTGGTTTTTTTTTAGTTTCTATATCATTTATCTCTGCTCTAATCTTTATTATTTCCCTTCTTCTGCTGGCTTTCGGCTTCATTTTTTGTTCTTTTTCTAGCTCTTTTAGTGTAAGGTTAGGTTGTATATTTGAGATTCTTCTTACTTCTTGAAGAAGGCCTGTATTGTTATACTTCCCTCTTAGGACTGCCTTTGCTATATCCTGACGGTTCTGGACTGTCGTGTTTTCATTTTCATTTGCTTCCATGTATTTATTAATTTCTTCTTTAATTTCCTGGTTAACCCATTCATTCTTTAGTAGGATGTTCTTTAACTTCCACATATTTATTTGGTCTTTCCAAGTTTTTTCTTGTGGTTGACTTCTAGTTTCATAGCGTCGTGTTTAGAAAATATGCATAGCATGATCTCAGTCTTTTTGTACTCCTTGAGGCCTGATTTTTGACCCAGGATGTGATCTGTTCTGGATAAGGTGCCATGTGCACTTGAAAAGAATGTGTAATCTGCCGCTTTAGGGTGGAATGTTCTGAATATATCTGTTAGGTCCATCTGGCCAGTGTGTCATTCAAGGCCGGAAGGTTTTTGATTTTAGGAAGGTAGAAGGATATAAAAGTAAGAATTCTCATACCATAGATTTCTTTTTTCTTTCTTTCTTTTTTTTTTTTCCAGATAAGTAATTATTTTAGCTTAAAATAGTGATGGTTTAATGACTTCTTACTCAACTTAGTTTGTATTTTCTTTCTTTTCCAGCTTATACTTCATTTCTTTCCCTTGCTTAGTTGTGTTGGCTGCTGCTCTGGTCCAGTGCCGGATGCCAGTGGAGCTGGCTGTCATTCTGGCTGGGGACAGGCTGTGGGCCCTTCAGTGTCTTCCCAGTATGCCCCGTATGCCTTTGATTTAGCTCTCCAGCTTATGTTACGTACTTGTTGATTCTTGTTCTTTTAAATCAAGAATGAAAGTAGACTATTTTGTGCTTCCTTCAGCATCTTTGGTGATGAATATATTTTTCCTCCCTTAGGTGTATGAGGGCGAATTTCATTAGTAGCTTCACAGTTGAGTCACCTTCGCATTTATGCACTAAACGCTGGCTGGTCATAATGTGGTGCTGGAAACTCTGTGCCAAAAGTGAGGGTAGGCTTTTTGCAATTGGTTCTTGAGGTGAGGGTGTTAGCTACCTACTTACTTCCTTCTTCCCCTCCTCCCTTCCTTCTTAGATTTCAAGGTTTGATAGAATTTCTAGTAAAATAGTATGGGCCTGGTGCTTATGGGGGGGGGTAAAGTTTTTTTTAATGCCCCACACATTATTTCATTTGTACAAATGAGTCTCTTTAGAGCATTCATCTCTTGGTGTTAGTACTAGCAAAGGTTTTTTAAGTAGAAAGCTACCCATTTTGCCAGATTTGTATTAAAGTCATTCGTGTAGAACTTTGTGCAAAGTTGTTTCTTATGATTTTTATAATTTTCTGTTTATGTTATTACTCCTTTGTAAATTCTTATTTTGTATTACATGGGGGCTTTCTCCTCTGCCCCTATTTTGCATTTATTAGTTGGATTAATTGGTGGGGTATATCAGTGCTTAAAGCAAACTATTTTTTTCATGTAAAAAAATGAAATAAAAAGTTGAATGTCACTCTTAAATGTGCCAACTGGGGAAACATTGCCAGGGGGAGCATGAGTAGTTTCATAACTAATGCTTTTTTTTAAACGAGGCAATCATGATCGAGTACCTCTTAGGAAACCAAAGGAGATGCTAAGCCAGCATTTATTCTGAGCACATTTCACATATATGACAGGTCATAATAGTTGTGCTGATTTTGCCCCCTTTTCTTTTTATGGGCCTATCATATGGCCTATGATAATCTGGTTTTTCTAAAGCAGTTTTGCTGCTACAGGGACACATGTGAAACTTTTATGTAGTGAGGTTTTTTTTTCATTTTGCTTGTATTCACATTTTTAAAATTTTTCTCTTCAATCTTCCACTTTCAAAATTAAAGAAACTTCAGATCTTAAAACAACAACCAAAAGATAACCTAGCCAACAGCAACTCCCTAAGGAGTATATTGCTGATTCGATCATCAAATAGATAATATATTATCAATAGTAGGTGAAATTAAGCAGAAAGATGTTAATGTGTGTCCCTGAACTCCCAGTGTTCTAATACTTATTGGTCATAACTTGGTTCTCTTATCTTAAGTATTTCTCCTTTTTTTAAATAAAAAAATTTTTTAAGAGTTTATTTACTTATTTGAGAGACAGAGAGATAGCGAGAGAGAGAGAGAGAGCACGAGCAGAGAGGAGAGGGAGAAGCAGGCTCCCTGTGAGCAGGGAACTGGACACGGGGCTTGATCCCAGGACCCTGAGATCATGATCTGAGCCAAAGGCAGATGCTTAACTGACTGAGCCACCCAGGCACCGCAAGTATTTCTCCTTCTAAATCAATTTAATTTACAAGCTGAATGATTTATCACAGATCTGTTGCTTGTAACAACAAAATGACAATATGATTCAGAAATGAGGGCAAATGCAAGTTTTGTGGGTGCTTGAAGCTTATACAATTTGGAGATTCTCTTTAGGTAAAAGAATATACAGAATTAGGTGTGGGACCTTGGAAGGAGCCATGCAGGTGAGGAGACCAAAAATAAACCTTATTGGCTTCATGGTCAATCTATCTTTGGCTCAGCGACCTTGAACTCAAACCTAGAGTCATGGGTGAGGGTATAACAGGCTGTTGGGACCAAAAGAGATAGAAGCTGTTTCCTAAAAACCTTTGCAACATCAAGGGTGATTATCCTTTCTAATCCTTGACTGACCTGCAAGATGCAGGGGGCAGCTGATTGTGCCTCGGGGAGGACTTGAAGAGCAAGGATACTGGCAGGAACTTGTGTGTTGAAGTCACAAGAGTCGTAAGTTGGATAGAAGAGCTTCCTTGGACAGCTTGGACCTGGGTGAACTTTAGAACTGGGGAAGGAGCATCAAGTGGGCTGTGGCCCAGGCTGGGTTTTGTTGGGCTTATCATGGGAAGGCACAGAGACCTAATGAGATGTGTTCCAGGCTCTAAAAGATTCCTGCCCTAGTTAAAAAAAAAAAAAAAAAAAAAAAAGTGATGTGGGTTACAGTTATCTGGGAAAGATGAGGAAGTGTAAGTCAGTTAATGACAAGTGCATATGCAGATTAATGATAGATGGGGGCCACATAAAGGTTTTCCTACATCCAAGTTCCATTCCTTCCCTCAAAGGCAGGAGACACACTAGTAAGAACTGTTACTCAGGGCTTTCTCTTTAGCAAGGTGAACTGGGGATGGACGTGGAGTCGATGGGAAAAGTCTTCCATATTTGGGGCTTGTCAAAAGGTAGGTGTTGGACAGAGTGATGTGGAATTTGAAGCTTTAGGATGTGAGGAAGCAATTAGTTTTGGAGTCGCAGAGTTGGTTTCAAATCCTGGTTCTCTTCCTTATTGTCTTTGTGGCCCTGGGCAAGTTACTCAACCCTACTGAACCTTAGTTTCCTCATCTGTAAAATGGGGGTAACAGACAAGACCTCATAGGATTCTGGGGATTATGTCAGTGTAGGTGTCAAGGGTTTAACACAGTCTGGCATCAGAAAACATTCAATAAACGTAAGTTGTCTTCTAGTTTAGGATAGGAAATGTAAAAATATTTATGGGAAAAAAAGGTATGATTTCCTAGAACCTCTAATTGGGATTATAGCTACAAATTGTGGCAACTCTTAAATGTAACATTTTTCTGATTTTTAAAAAATGGAGGCACAATTAACATATATTAAAATGCACAAATATCAAGTCTTCAGCTAGATGTATTTTTGGGTATTTATAGACCTGTTGAAGAATCTGTTACAGTCCCTCTGAAGAACACAGCCCAGATCTCAAGAGCTCTCTCAAGCCCCTCCCATATGTAGTGCTCCATCCCCGGGACCCTGCTGGAACCCCTTGTGATTTCTGTCATCCGTTAGTCTTTCCTATTTTTGAAATTCACATAAATGGAATCATACGATATATGTTCTTTGTACCTATTTTTTCACAAAGTAGCATATTTATGAGATTTCTCCATGTTGTTGCACGACTCAGTGAATTTTAATTGCTGTGGAATTCCTTTATTCAAATACATCATTCGTTTATTCGTTGTCATGTTGATCGACATTTGGGTTGTTTGCAGTTTTTAGCCATGAGGAGTAAAGCCGCTATGATCACTGTTGTGAACCTCTTTGCTTGTTTTGCTAGAGGACATACCTCAAGGGGAATTGAAAGTCATAGGGTAAGCAAGTGTGTGCTTAACTGTAGAAGAAACTGCTAACTGGTAATCCAAAATGGGTTGTACACCCAGAGCAATGTGTGAGTTCTGTCCACTTGCTGCCTAGCTTCTTCAACCCTTGGCATTTGGGGCCTTTTTAATGATAGGCATTTTGGTGGGTACATAGTAGTATCTCATTTCGGTTTTAAAAAAATAGCACTTTAAGTGCTTTTCTCTCACTATGTAATATAATACATACACTTTATCGAAAAAGGAGACATTGTAGATGTATAAATAAGAACATTAAAAATCACCCATATGAAATCTTGTTACGCAGAAAAAACCTAATATTTTTCCTTTTTTTTTTTTTTTTTAAGATTTTATTTATTTGACAGAGAGAGACACAGCGAGAGAGGGAACACAAGCAGGGGGAGTGGGAGAGGGAGAAGCAGGCTTCCCGCGGAGCAGGGAGCCCGATGCGGGGCTCGATCCCAGGACCCTGAGCCGAAGGCAGACGCTTGGACCTTAATGACTGAGCCATCCAGGCGCCCCCCTAATATTTTTCTTTCTGAGTGTCATTAGGTTAGAAGTGTTTTTGAACTTACGTGTGTAACTACAAGGAAGAAGCATTGTGCTTATCTCCTTGAAACTACCCTGTGCTTCAGAACTAATTGTATTTCCTTATAGTTTTGTTTTTTATCCATTCATGTATATTTTTAAAAATGTAGTTGACATTCTTGTTCTTGATCTGGGATTGGGCCCTGACATCTGTGTTTTTTTTATAGGTTCCAAAGATATTTCTTTCTTTTTTTTTTTTTTTGAAAGATTTTATTTATTTATTTGAGAGGGAGAATGAGAGAGAGAGAGCATGAGAGGGAGGAGGGTCAGAGGGAGAAGCAGACTGCCTGCTGAGCAGGGAGCCCGATGCGGGACTCGATCCCGGGACTCCAGGATCATGACCTGAGCCGAAGGCAGTCGCTTAACCAACTGAGCCACCCAGGCGCCCTCCAAAGATATTTCTGATGCACAGCCGTGCTTGAGAGCTGTTGAGTTCAGCTCCTTTTCCCTCCTTTATATTTCGTGTCTGGCTCTCTCTCTACAGTGGCTGACTGACTGATTAAATGAATGAATGTTTTTGATTTAGATGAGGAAATTGATTTCCAGATCTGTACCTCTGAAACAAATAATGCAATATATGTTAAGAAAAAAAAAAAGAAGAAGATAGCAGGAGGGGAAGAATGAAGGGGGGGAAATTGGAGGGGGAGACGAACCATGAGAGACTATGGACTCTGAGAAACAAACTGAGGGTTCTAGAGGGGAGGGGGGTGGGAGGATGGGTTAGCCTGGTGATGGGTATTAAAGAGGGCACGTTCTGCATGGAGCACTGGGTGTTATGCACAAACAATGAATCATGGAACACTACATCAAAAACTAATGATGTAATGTATGGTGATTAACATAACAATAAAATAAAAAAATATAGCATTCATTTTTAAGAAGTAAAGAGAATAGTACAATTAATCTCCTATACCCATCACCCAAATTCAACAAGAATTTACATCATCTATCCTTTTTTTCAGTTTTTCCTTTGTGCCAGTATTTTTTAATTAAAATTTTAATTACAGGGGCGCCTGGGTGGCTCAGTCCGTAAGCGTCTGCCTTCGGCTCAGGTCATCCTGGGATCGAGCCCCACATCGGGCTCCCTGCTCAGCGGGAAGCCTGCTTCTCTCTCTCCCACTCCCCCTGCTTGTGTTCCTTCTCTGGCTGTGTCTCTCTCTGTCAAATAAATAAATAAAATCTTTAAAAAAATTTTTTTAATTACAGACGCAGTATGTGGCAATATAGAAAATTAGAGAATATAGATAAGCGATCAGAAACACCATATTCTCACCTTAATGTGTATCCTTTTATGGAAGCATTTTAAAACTAATCCTAGATAGTATGCCATTTTACCTTCAAGTACTTCAGTGTATACATCTCAAAAAACTGACTTTTGTTTTAAATATAACCCTGACACCATTGTTACACTTAACTAAGTTAATAACAATAAACTGGATTTTTAAAAAAGTACTTAGGAAGGAGAGCAGTGGTAATCAGGAACACAAAGGATTCACTGCGAAATAAGCACAGTCAAATTGCCTAATTTACATGCCAGAAATTATGCTTGACTAATAGCCCAAGGACTTTTTTGCACATGTTGTATTTAGAGCTTAGCCTTGCAGCATTACAGCTAAATTTTTGTGAACAAAGGTGACAAAAAGAGGGCTGGAAAGCTGTGCAGTTAGGTGGCTATGTAGTTGATGGACTGACAGATGTATTAATCTGTGTGATGATTGATGGACAAGAACAAGGACAGGGCCACTGGTCTGTGAATAGTGTAAAGACCTTTCCGTCTCTAACTACATCCAAGTGATTGCTTGAATGTGGGTCTGTTCCTCTGGAGCTTGACATTGAATATTTCTGTTCTTAAAGCCAGCAGCATTGGTCCACCCCCCTGCCCCCCAGCCCCATGCAGTTAATCTTTACAACTACTTTACCTTGGTCTCTTCTTCAATCACATTGGTGGGTCAGGAAGGGTTTTGGGGCATGGTCAGGGTAGAAATGTAGGCCTGGCTCTCTTGCCATGGACCAGAGCCCCTCAGAGGAGCTCCTCACACCAGGAAAAGGCCTTCACTACCAGTGGTTGGTTCCCCCACAGATAAACTCCTCTCTGCCCACTTGCTTAGGGGGGTATGAGCTTTTTTTTTTTTTATAATGGAAGAAGTATTTATTTAATCCTATAGTGGATAAATCACTGAAACGGGATTTACAGATACTGCCTCCTTTGATTATTTTTTTTTTAATTGTGGTAAGAACACTGAACATGAGATTTATCCTTTTAACAAATTTTTAAGTGCTTAATACAATATTGTTAAGTATAGGCAATACTGTACAGCAGATCGCAAGTAAAATTTTTTAAAAATTGAAACTTAACAGACACAGGCAAGAATGTAAAATTATGAATGTACAGCTTAAGGATTTTCCCGAAGTGAACTTACTCATGTGCCTCTCATTTTGATCAAGAAATAGAACATTACCAGTACCCCTGAAAGTTCCCAAATACCCCCTCTAAGTCACTACAGGACAAGGAAGTGTATTTTTATTAATTCCAAACCAGATTTAATTAAAAAATTTCTGGTAGAAACAGTGCTAAAGGAGATTTATATTTCATGTACTAGTACTATATGATCACCTATATTTTTGGGTTAGTTGGGCTTAATTCAATCAAAGTTTCCAGGAGAGAGTGTGTTTTGAACTCCGAGCTTCTGACTTTTGGAATATAGCCCATGGGCAGGTTAAGGATCAGCTCCTCTATGTGAAGCCTATTATATACACTTTTGGTCTGTAGTGGACCCTAATTTTCCCTAACTGCTGACGTAGAAAGCATGCTTTACACCTGGAGGATGGCAAAACTACTGTGATTTATAAATGGCCAGTCATTCCAAGAGTTCACTCAGCTAATTTAGAGTTAATTATATTTGAGATGGTTTTAACTTCAGCCTCTATTTCTTTTAGCAGGCTTTTCATATAAACTGGTATTATTTATGTACCATGACTTGCTAAAGGCCTAGGGCACTGGGCAGCTTGTGTAATTAATCTCTCATATGAGAAAGAGATAGTTTTTCTCATTTTATTTTCATCCAAGTATGGACCCTGTCGGGTTCACCAGAGCATTCGGTATAAGGACAAAGTTCAAATGTTTATGGCTTTGCTGTTTTGAACCCGACTTATGAAACAAAAGGAAATGTTGCCTAGAGTCAGGGTTTTATCAATTTAAGAACTGTGGATCGCTCTGAAGGGTCAGGACTAATTTGTTAGTGATAAAACTAGGTTTCCTTAATGACAGTAAAAACTGATATCAAACAGTGTCTGTGCCAGTTAAATCTGATCTGTATTTATATCTATATTTTGAAGACTTTTAGTCTACTTACGAACATTTCTTGATGCCAAAAGAAATATTTCCTCTTTTTCTTTCTAACCTGTACTTTGATGCCTGATACATAGTGAGTGTCCCCTATATGTTGACGGAATTAAATATTTTTTTCCTCTCAGAAGGTATGCTTAGGGTAAGTTGAATCAGTAATTCTGACCCTCAATAGTCAATATAATTAGGGAAGGAAGTAATATTATGTATTCAGTAGTGCTTCTTTTGACATCGAATTTTATAATAATAGCCATTTTCAGATTTTGTGTGCCTTATGAAAGAGCTTCTAAGCTGGTACCAGCTCTCTGACAATACAGATTTTCCTTTTAGGAACAGTTGTCAGTTCCATGTAACTTTTTTTGCTGTTGTTAGAGCACATGTGTAGCCACTACTTAGTTTAATAAATAAAACTTTATAAAAACAATTAAAAATCTTCCGTGTATCGCTCCCTGATTCCATTACCCTGTCAACCCCTGAAATTATTACTCTGATTTTCATGTTTATTATTTTTGTGCATATTTTCATACTCCCCCTATACTTGTATGTATCCTTAAACAACACATAATATTTATTGTTTTGCATTGTTCAGGCTCTATAAAAACATCACCTTCCACTTATCAATCATCCTGAGTTGTTTGTTCATGCTGATGTTTGCAAATTACCTAAGTTGGTAAATGTTCCAGTTAATTTCTTTTAGCTTTTGCGTAGTATGCAGTGTATGTGTCCATCTCTTTTTTTATATGAGCTTCCTTTTGTTTTTTTATTTATTTTTATTGAGGTATAATTACAACATATTAGTTTCAAGTGTACAACATAATGATTTGATATTTGTATATATTGCTATACACCCATTTATCTAGTGTACCTTTAGATTGCTATTGCAAACAGTGTCTACTTTTGCACAATTATATAAGAATTCTAGAGTATAACAGAAAAGCTTTTTTTAAGGTAGAATGGAGAAAAATACCATTTTAAAAGACAAATAGTGAGGCGCCTGGGTGGCTCACTGGGTCAGGCATCTGGCTTCTGCTCAGGTCATGATCTCAGGGTCCTGGGATCTCTCTGCTCAGTGGGGAGCTGCTTCTTCCTCTCTCTAGGCCCTTCCCTGCCCTGCTCCTGTGCTGTCTCTCAAATGAGTAAATAAAATCTTATTAAGGAGGGCACATGGAGCACTGGGTGTTATATGCGAACAATGAATCATGGAACACTACATCAAAAACTAATGATGTACTGTATGGTGACTAACATAACATAATAAGAAAAAATCTTAAAAAAAAAAGACACATAGTACCAATTTATTCAGTCAAGAATCATCAAAGCTGCTAATACCACTGGGTGAAAATTTGAGGAGCAGGATATTTCCGTAGTCTCAAAGTATCTCTCCTTTATAGATACTTATAGGTAATAATTCTCCACTTACTAATCAAAAAGAGAAAAATAGTAACTTTACAGGGGAGAAACCTAGTAATAACTAATGACCTCAAACCAAGTGATCAAGGTTAAACGTCATCAATCATGGGACAAACAGATCACATGTTCCCAATGTGATGTACTGAGAAGGATACATCATTTATATAGTACTCCTGCCCAAAGTGTACAACCTGCATCTCATCATGAGGAGACATCAGATTAACCCAAAGTAAGAGACATTTTACAAAATAAATGGTTTGTACTCTTAAAAAATGGCAATGTCTTTTTTCCCTTATTTACTTATTATTTAAATTCAGTTCATTAACACATAACATATTATTGGTTTAAAATGTCAGTGTCTTAAAAAAACAAAGAAAAGCTGAGGAACTTTTTCATATAATTAGGAGACTACAGAGGTGACATATAAGTATAATGTAAGATCCTTGGTTGAACCCTGGCTGGAAAAAAATGATATGAAGGATATTATTGGGACCATTGTCAAAATTTGAATAAGGTCTGTACAATCGATGCTAGTTTTGCAGTAATGTCCACTTTCCTGATTTTGACAATTTCATTGTGATTAAATAAGTAAAACCTCGTGTCTTAAGGAAATAAGTGCTGAAATATTTAGGGGCAAAGGGCACGATCTGTGATTTATTCTCAAGTGGTTCAGAAAAAAGTATCATTTTATACGTCCAGGGATAGAACAATAAAGCAAATGTGACAAAGTGTTGGCAATTCATGAATCTGGGTAAAGTGAACTCTCGTTGCAACTTTTCTTATATTTGAAATTATTGAACAAAAATCTTCCTGAGGTATACCTAGAAGTAGAATTGCTGGGTCTCTGGCTATGAATATCTTTACATTTACTAGATGGTACCAAATTGTTTTCCAGTATGGTTATACTAATTACGTTACAATTGGCCAAATTTTCACCAACACTTGATATGACTCAATTTAAAATTTGTATCAGTCTTTATGGGTATGAAATAGTACCTCATTTTTTTTTTTAAAGATTTTATTTATTTGACAGAGAGACAGCGGGAGAGGGAACACAAGCAGGGGGAGTGGGAGAGGGAAAAGCAGGCTTCCCGCTGAGAGGGAGCCCCACGCGGGGCTGGATCCCAGGACCCTGGGATCATGACCTGAGCCAAAGACAGACGCTTAAGGACTGAGCCACCGGGGCGCCCCCTCATTGTTGTTTTTGTTTGTGTTTCTCTGCTGATAGTGAAGTTGAACATCTTTTAAAATGTGTAGTCATTAAGGGGGGGGCTTAACTTTTTATGAATTGTTTGCTATATATATATATTTTTACTTTTTTTTAATATGTATTAATATATTCTGGAAATTAATCCTTCGTCAATTAGAGGCATTGAAGTTACCCACATACCTTTGAAAGAGGCTTAACAAAAATATAAAATTGAGTTCTATTTTATTTGAGTTACACAGAAGTAAGTAGGTCAGGGGGCAGAGAGAATATTGCACATCAAGTGGGCAGGGGCTGGGGGCTGGCCCCTGTTTACAGATCTCTTCTGTCCTGGCTCAGTTAAATAATGAGGCAACTTGAACTTGCATTCTTATCTCTCACCCCTCTGAAAAAGGTTATTTTTAGTAGGGCTGTCCACTGTCTCCAGTGTGTTTCATTCTGAGATTTGCCGAATAATTTGTTCTTCCCTCCCCTTCTAGACTTAAAAAACCATAAAACCCTATATATTGCTAAATAATGAAACTCTTGCGCTGCTGAATATTGGCCAGTAATTGGATTGAGTAACCTGCTCTGAGGTATTGCAGCTGTCCACAGAGCAAGAGGGTAATTCAGTAGCGACACTGACTTGGTTCATCCTCTAATAAGAATCAAATCCTTTTCAGAGAGGGTGAGGAAAGGTTAAACCATTTAGACTTGATGACAGAAAAAGATAATCTAATCATTCAAGAGCTTATTTTATTGCTCTAATTCTTAAGGTGATAAGGTATTAGATTTTCATGTTGGTAACAACAAACAAAAACTACCCCCAAAACCCAAAAGTAAAATCATGGAACTTGAGCCCTGTAAATAAACTAAAAATTTTCCCACCTCCTATTTTATAAAGGAGGACACCAAGTTAGGTGACTTATTTCTTACACATAGTCTTAGAGCTGGTGGCTGTCCTAAACAGAACTTGACTTTGGACTCCAGGTCCTCTTTACTTTCTACTCCAGGGCATTATGCCGCTATTCCTTCAAAAAAAAAAAAGGTGTATTATTACCTCTCCTTCTATGGATGCACATACATGTTCTCTAGGGGATAGGTAATACAGCACTCTCTACTGTCATTGATTTCCTAGTAAACTGGAAAGTGAGAAAATCAAAGGGGATCTTCTTTCAGGGAATTTAATATCTTAATCTCCATCTCAAAAGGAAAGATTTTTCTAATTTAGGAAGTAAATTCCTTTGCGACATGCCCCAGAGGGACGATTGGATAGTTATGTCATTGCCACTCTTTATTTAAAGATCTTCTCATCTATGATTCTTTTTAGTAGTCAGAACTGGGTGGCAGTGATCATTTTTTTCAATTTACAAAATTTATGCTATTTAAAAATCTTTGAATTATTTTCTTTATGGGAAAGACAATAACAGCGTAAAGAGGAAAATCTAATCGTATTTCCCAGAGATGACCACTTAATGTGGCCTTCTTGACATTTTTTCTATGTATATCTATTTCATAAAGTTAAACTATAGTTTTAGATCCTGCCTTTTTTCACTTAACATTAAGGTATTTATTAACTACAGTATTTATTAGATGCATTGTATCTTGTCTGGATCGATCATAATGGAAAATGCTACAGTAAACATTCTTGTCTACATTTCTGATTATTTTCTTGTGATAGATTCCTAAAATTGGAATTATTGAATCATCAGCAAACCTATGTTTAAACCTCTTCATGCCAAAGGGATTTTGACAAACTTGCTACTAGTTCCACGCTCACACAAATTGAGCGTGAAAATACTTATTTGTGTCATTGAACTTCATCATTAAACAAAAATGTTGCTGATTTGATGATATAAATAGGCCAATCTTTGTCTAATTCACATTTCTTTGATTGCTAGTAAGAGGTTTTGGTCTATTAACTATTAATGTTTCTATGAATTCAGTTCATGACCTTGAGACTGATTTTCTTATTAAATCATTTTTACATATTAAAAAAATCAGCCTTTTGCCATTTGTGGTAAATACCTTTTGCCATTTTGCTTGCTTTTGGCTTTATGGTTTTTATCAGGGGAAAACAGAAGGTTTTATTTTTACGCAGTCTAGATCTATACCTGCAGAGAGTTTGTTCTGTAACTTCTTTCCTTAATGGTGTGTAAGGAGGCAGTGCAACAAGAAAAGGGTTACTGAGGACCAAATTTCTTTGTAATGCATTAAAGTCATTGGGTAGAGGTTATTTTATGTAGACTGATTCCACCTCTTTTCCCACTGCAGTTGCTTGTCTTTTATTTTTGAAATCTGCTTCACGGTACCCATTAAATTGTTGAGCCATCTTCTGCACAAAGTTGCCCCGTTGGTCAGTTCTTGTGTCCTATGGCATTTTCTCATGTCCTGATGCTTTCTTTTAAGGTATTATCCAAAGAGATGAATCACCCATGGAAAAAGGGCTCTCTGGTCTGCGAGGAAGGGACTTTGAGCTGTCTGACGTGTTTTATTTCTCCAAGAAGGGCTTGGAAGCCATTGTGGAAGATGAAGTGACCCAGAGGTTCTCCTCAGAGGAGCTTGTGTCATGGAATCTCCTCACAAGGACCAATGTAAATTTCCACTACATCAGTCTGCGGCTCACCATGGTGTGGGTGCTGGGCGTCCTAGTACGCTACTGTGTCCTACTACCCCTGAGGTATGTCTCCTGCCCAGTAATTGATGGTATCCTTGGCTCAGCTTTCTTTTTTTTTTTTTTTTTAAAGATTTTATTTATTTATTTGAGACAGAGAGCATGAGAGGGAGGCGGGTCAGAGGGAGAAGCAGACTCCCTGCCGAGCAGAGAGCCCGATGCGGGACTCAATCCCGGGACTCCAGGATCATGACCTGAGCCGAAGGCAGTCGCCCAACCAACTGAGCCACCCAGGCGCCCTCAGCTTTCTTTTTAAACCATGTATGTAATGGTCTCACGAGAGTATTATGGCACTCATCTCGCCCCTTCCTAGCAGAACACCCCCCAGTGTGACCTCCCCAGGAACATACCAAGTATCTATTCTCCTTTCACATTTTTCCCCCTGGTGAAGTTGTGTATTCAGAATGGAATATATGTCAGTCTGGATCCATGTTGTTCTTTCAGTCATAAATCATTTGAGGATAGATGGAAAAGGGAAGTTGGAAAAAAGAAGAGAGGATTTATGGTTTTGCCTTCACCAGAGTGTCAACCAAACTGTAACTGGCTTTCCTCGCTGGTCTGTAGCAGTTCACAGTTGCACAGGAGAGAAAAAAATTACTGAGAATGGTTACCACCCGAGAGAGAGCCATCTAGAAGACGGAATTTGTCCCACCTAGTTCCATCATGATTCACTTTTCTTATTAAAAGTTCGCCACTCTGGAAAACAGTATGGAGGTTCCTCAAAAAGTTGAAAATAGAGCTACCCTACGACCCAGCAATTGCACTACTGGGTGTTTACCCCAAAGACACAAATGTAGGGATCCGAGGGGGTACGTACACCCTGATGTTTATAGCAGCAGTGTCCACAATAGCCAAACTGTGGAAAGAGCCTAGATGTCCATCAACAGATGAATGGATAAAGAAGATGTGGTATATATCTACAATGGAATATTATGCAGCCATCAAAAGATGAAATCTTGCCATTTTCAACAACATGGATGGGACTAGACGGTATTATGCTAAGCGAAGTAAGCCAGTGAGAGAAAGACAATTATCATATGATCTCACTGATATGAGGAATTTGAGAAACAAGACAGGGGATCATAGGGGAAGGGAGGGAAAAATGAAACAAGACGAAACCAGAGAGGGAGACAAACCATAAGAGACTCTTAATCTCAGGAAACAAACAGGGTTCCTGGAGTGGAGGGGGGTGGGGGAGGGATGGGATGGCTGGGTGATGGACACTGGGGAGGGTATGTGCTATGGTGAGCGCTGTGAATTGTGTAAGACTGATGAATCACAGACCTGTACCTCTGAAACAAATAGTACATTATACGTTAATTAAAAAAAAAAAAAAGTTCGCCACCTATGTCCCCTTCTGGTTCTGAGTTGGAATGCCGCCTGATGAGGAGGTACTTTCAGGTGCAGTTTACTAGAGCCACTGTGGGGAACGTAAGAGTAGCAGAGGTGACGCTGGGCAGTGGGATGGAGCACTGGTGGCCAAGGTGTGTCCAGCATGGTGATGGCAGGTAGGAGGCATGTATACCAGTCACAATATTGCTGTTGATGGTCTTGCTTCATTTCCCTGGACATAGCCTTGGCACCCTCTCAATAGAACTGTCCAGGCAATTGAATTAGCCACCTCAAATTGGCACATGACTTGAAACCATTTGACCATCCCTAGGGTGGCCTATACTTGCCTCATTTAGGTTTGTTACAAGTGAAGAGATTGCTTAAGTATAGGCAAAGGCATATTTCTAAGCTCTTTCTGTATTTTTTTGTTTTTTTGCCCGTATTGCCAGTTTGCCAGTCGGGGCATGGTATGTCTTTTGGGAATCATTTCAGCTGTGATAACAAAGTGAAATTCAGGGTTTCACATATACTTTTGTTTGAACCTTAAGCCAGTGTTCCCCAACTGGGGGGCAGGGGGTTCATGTACTCTGAACATGCGCAAGACTATCCGTCGGTATGCATGAAGGAAATATCTGAGCTTTTATTTATTAGGCATTTCTAGGCTATTTATAATTAGAGCTTCCATTTATTCTGTTTTTATTCCTAAAAAGAAATGCAACTTCAGTAAAGTTGACTATTTAGATTAGCTCTTACATCTGTACTTGACCGAGTATTTGAGACGCTCTCGTTTGTCAGTTAGCTTTTACCTGCTGTGGGTGCCAGCAAATGGTATTATGATTCTATTATCTACTTAGATTAAACTAGTGCTCACAACGCTCGCAAACTAAAGAAGTAACATAGTAGATTCTTGCAAAGAAACCACAGATGTAGGATAATCCAGTAATGTAAGCACCCAAGAAGAAGGCAATAGAAGAATTAAGACTCCTATTCTTAGTACATCCTCTTTAGTGTCAAAGAACTGCTCTGTAAATCCTTTATAAGATGAGCTGTTGCTACAAAGTGAACAGTCAAAAAGCAGATCGTGCTAAAATGGACTATGTTGATGGTTGTACAACTCGGTGAATATGCCCCAAACCACTGACTACTTTAAATGGGTAAATTGTATGATAGGTAAATTGTATCTCAGTAAAACTCTTAAAAAAACAGACTGGCTGAAAACTTGTGACGTCTATGAGAGCTCTCAGGTTGGCTCACTTAAACTGGAAATCAGAAGTTTTTGGCCTGTTAATCTAGCAAATAAAAACTTTCAATAGTTTTGAACCCAATTGTTAAACACGTTCAAGTGTAACCCCTTCTGATTTAGTGTGTTCGGAACAAATGATTCTCATTAGGACAAGGTAGGAAAATGTTTTAAAACTTTTGCATAATTGGTGGATGAGATTGAACAGTGATTTAGTTATTGTTCAGTGGTTAGCATGAAAATATGGCATGGGAAGAAAACTGAATCTGGCCTTCAGATTGCTCTGTCACACGGTCTTAAACCAAGACTTTAACAAGGTTTTTGTTGTGTTTTTTTTTAAGACTTTAATGAGGCTTAACACCTTAACAATGTGTTTATAAGGAAGCGCCATTTATTTTGAAAGATTTTAAATTTCATCTTTTTGTGTAATTCTGCGTACGTTTCTGAAAATAAATATTTTCTTTTTGAAGTGATTCGAATGAATATTAAAAGCACCTTTCAAAAATGGAAGGTGTCTATGTGGGATTAGAGGTATTGTCAGTCACCTTGTTACTAACTTCTGAGTTACCATGGACATACAAAGGGACAACAGATTTGCATTAAAGGGTTTCTACATGGTGCTATAATTTGGTGTTCTTATTATGAAAGAGCTTTCTTGCTATTTGCTCTACATTTTAAGATTTTATTTATTTATTTGACACAGAGAGAGAGACAGCGAGAGAGAGAACACAAGCAGGGGGAATGGGAGAGGGAGAAGCAGCCTTCCCGCTGAGCAGGGAACCCGATGTGGGGCTCGATCCCAGGACCCTGGGATCATGACCTGAGCTGAAGGCAGACGTTTAAATTTGCTCTAAATTTTAAATTCCTTTGAGAAAAATTTGAATCGTACCTCCCCCTGTCATTAAAAAACACAGAAGAACAAGTTATTTTTAGACCTTTGGAAGACAGTTACAATCATACTATGCCCACCAGTGTATCCTGGACAAAATAAGATAACTATTTTCAACCTGACATGAGTTTTTCAGACAACATAAACCTTTTTTCTCATATATACAAGAAGTTAATATGAGTATATTTAAAAACATTAAAATAATTCCGAAAAGCAAAAGGGCAAGTGTTTTTAATTTATTCTTTTCACTAGCCTTTTAACCCTTGGATGATTACATAGATTGAGTTTGATAGTTTTGTGAATAAATTTCCAGGCCTTCTCTGTGCATCTATAAACTAGTTATATGCTCACTATTATTTCGAAAATGGTATCACACTCTACATGTTATTTTGAAATTTATCTTGCTTTTTTTTTTTCTCTCAAAATGTACCCAGGACCATTCTTCCATGTCAGAATCTATAGATTTACTCAATTCTTTTAATGGCAGCACCATATTCCATGTTGTAGATAGAATAAAACTATTTACAGTCTCATTATTTATGAACATTTAGGTTATTTCCCTTTTCCCCTTACTGTGCGATTAACTTTTGCATTACCTTTTCTTTTTCAGGGTCACCTTGGCTTTCATTGGGATCAGTTTTTTGGTTATAGGAACTACACTGGTTGGACAGCTGCCAGATAGCAGGTGAAATGTTCCCTTCCACTCAGCCATAAATAGGATTGTCACTTTGCTTAGCTGTGTCCACAAGAAGAATATTTGATCCCTATGTATTGCATCAAATTTATGGCCTCGACACACTCACTAAAATTTGGCTTACTTCATATCCATAGTCTGTATTTGATTTGCCATCACACTTTCCTATATATGGTGAGAACTTGGTTTTCAAAGGGGAAATGAAGGAAAGAAAGAAAACAGACCGAGGGACTCAAGGAAAGCAAGAGAGTCTTACACATGGTCAGGCTCACCGGGCTGAGACCAAAGATGCTTCAGCTTCTCGTGGTCAGGAATTTATCGTGATAGTCTTGTCAGGTGGGAGCTATTTTTCCATTGGAGTTTTGTCCTAAGGGCCTCAAGGAGACTTTAAGAAGTCAACTGTGCTTGTGTTTCAGAACAGGGTATGCTGCTGGGAAGGAGCACACTGAAGCTTTTATTGTATTGTTTCCTAGGAGGGCCCACGACTGCGCCATGAACTGTGTTCTCTTTCTTTCAGCCTCAAAAACTGGCTGAGTGAACTGGTCCACCTGACGTGCTGTCGGATCTGTGTGCGAGCCCTGTCCGGTACCATTTGTTATCATAACAAGTGAGTGTCTGCGGGCTTCCATCTGCCTTTCTGTTCGTAAACCCAGCCTGCCACTGACAGCCGTGGGTGCAGGAAGCGGGGGAAGTCAGCGTACTTCCAGGACGTTCATCCCTGCTGCTTAGTGTCACAGACACGATGGTTTTGCACGAAAATCTTTGAAAGAGCCATCCATTTGCCAAAGGAACCACGTAAGAATGTAATGACACTTAATGATCGGGCATTTCTGGTGTGCAGGCCAGGCCCATGCTTCTCCTAGGTCATCCCCCGTGACAGGCGCTGTTGTCCTGCAGGTGAAGTGGGGGAGCTCGGGGACTGGTTGTCTAAAGTCACGTGACTAGTTCGTGGCAGAGTCAGGGTGTGAACTGGGTCTGTCGTTGTAAAAAGTGATGCAGTTGACAGGCCTGTAGTGTGGGGGAAGGAGGATGGGCCTTTAAGCCTTGAGACCTGCTTTCTGGTCTCCGTCCCACCACTTCTCAAGTTCCGTAACTGAGCCTTAAGACATAACACCACACTTGGCTTCCCTCACCCCTAACCATAGAGGAGAATGGTAGCTACCTGAAGGTATTAGCTGACTGAAGTAATTTTGATTGCTTTTGAATCCCTTTTCTGTTAACCCAATTTTACTTTTTTACATTTAATTTCATTATTTCAAAAGTTCTAGAAAAGCCCCTCTTTTTTGTTGCCTGGATCTTTCTGTCTCATCTGTGGAAGGGAGACATTATCTCCTTTGGCTTTACCATGTGTTACCGACATAAAAGACCCCTTAAATTTCTAAAATTACATGTTTTTTTTCTTTGAGCTGTGAGTTTTGGGGATGAGGAGTAGAAGAAAATGCTTTGGTAGAACTGTGATCAGAAGAGATACTATCTACAGAAAAGGTGATTTAATTACAGAGAGAGTTCACAACTTATTATACATAGAATTGCTTCTAATTTTAAGGAAAGCATGCTGAAGTTGTTATGCATTTGGTTCTCTTTCTTCTCTGTATTGGGCCAATGAAGACTACTTTGCTTAATTAGTGTCAGATACTGGTTGAACTTTAGGACAAGGGTCGGCAAACTAACTTATGGGCCTAGAGGCCAAATGGGGCCTGCCATCTGTTTTTTGTAAATAAAGTTTTATTGGAACATAGCCATGCTCATTCATTTATATATTGTCTGTGACTACCCTTCTGCCAAAACAGCAGAGTCCAGTAGTTTTGACAGGGATTGGCTGGCTTGCAAAACCTAAAATATTTATTACCTGGCCCTCAATAGGAAAAGTTTGTCAACCTCTGCTTTAAGGAGATAAGAGGGAGGAAACTATAGTAAATTTACTCTGTGGGTCACTGTGAAACTACTAAAAATGATGCTTATGAAGCCTGAAATAATAGGAAAATACTTAAGTGAAACTTGTATATCACAATATTAAAGTTATGGAATCTTTGTAACTCAGTCTAATATTTTTAAATTATCCTTTTTCATTATAAAAGGAAAATAGATCATTACAAAAAACCAATGTAAATATATATAAAGGGCAAGTCATCGGCCCCTTCCTATACTCTTATGCCACTCCCATCATACTGCCTGGAGATAACCTTTTTAAGATGGGACCATCTACTTTGAAACTGTATTTTTTTAATGTACTTTTTAAAGCAATATAAGATGAATCTATACATGCTATTCTGCAAAATAATGACAAATTTCCAGGTTTAGTATTTACCACTGTTTGTAATTGCAGGCAGTACAGACCCCAGAAGGGAGGCATTTGTGTTGCCAACCACACTTCCCCCATAGATGTTTTGATCTTGACCACGGATGGATGCTATGCTATGGTAAGAGCAGCTCAGTGATAGTTCAAGTCATTTTAATTTATTTTGGCACACATTAGAAAGTTTTATATTAGGAAGTGACTAGGTTATACTACTGTAGCTGTATAAGTTATATAATACATTGAACGAACACTATGTGGTGCAAGAAAAAAAAGGAAAGTAGCCATTATATCTAAGGTAGTAAAAAATTTAGGGCGCCTGGTTGGCTCAGTCAGTGGAGCATGTGACTCTTGATCTTGGAGTTGTGAGTTTGAGCCCTACGCTGGGTGTAGAGATGACTTAAAAAAAAAAAAATCTTTAAAAAATAAAAATAAATAAATGGATCAGTCTTTTAAAAAAAGGGAGTAAAAATTTTGACTTACCGAAATGTAGACATACTTGAGCTTGATAGGACTTTGCAAGGTTGATTCTATCTTGCTTCTAAAATCCCAGCAATGTTTAATAAATAACACTTTGAGACGTTAAAGTCTTCCTCCTTAGAGCTGTGCAAATCCCTTACCAGCCAATTAATTGTGTCTTCCTTCAGGGAATCATATACAATTGAAAAAAAAAATCAGACTTTTTAATGAAGATCAAGCAAGAAAGACAAATATATAGACCATGTTGCCTTTCTCAGTCACTGGGGGGGTTTTGAAGGCCTTTGTAAAAACTCCTAATTTATTGCCAGATAGTTAATCTGTCTAAAATATAAGTTCAGATATATATCTCTTGGGCAACCACATTTTACTCCATTATTTTGTCTGAATCCAAGGAAGCTTTAACTACTTCTAGGAAAAGACTTACGGGAATTGGTAGTTCTTAAACTTTTTTAGGTTAGGAATCAGTTAATAGTTATATACCCATTCTTAAGAAAAACAGTGACATACTTGTGTATCATATAAGCATGATTTTGTTTAAAAGCCCACTCGAGGACCCTCCTGTTAACAATCCTTAGTAGGATTGTTACATTCACCCGGCACCATTCTGGGTGTATGTAATAATTCCTTGCATTTATGTGGTCAAGCACTTCCACATACATTATATGTGACCTCCCTGTAATCCAGTGAGATTTGGGCTGATACTTTGTTACAGATAAGAAAGCAGAGGTTTGGGCATTTTAACCAACTTGCCAAATTACGATTTTCTGTTTCTGGGACCATACTCATTCTGTGTCCTGGTCAACAAAAAGTTGAATACAACTCATTGGTGACTGAGTCCTCAGAATTTTTTTGGAATTTTCTATGCTTTTTTATTGTGTTTAGAAAGTTTAGAAAAACATAGTCCCTGCTAACTTTCCAGTGGGTGGAGTGATAGACACGGAAAGCCAGTTAGGTTTAAATCTGAGGCAGAGAGGGCAGAAATGGGAGGAAACTGTTTTGCTGACTTCCAAAGGTCACATGTGGCCTCTTTTGGCTAAACACAAACTATATATCTGAAGAATATTCAAGATCTCTTCTCAGGGTCTTTTCAGAGTCCTTTTTCCTCCTAAACAAAGACTTCTACTTTTTAAAAAAAATTAGAAATATTTTCTAAGTCATAGACAAATTGTAATAATAAACATCCATATGCCCTTTAATCACATCTATCTGTTGGTAGCATTTTGCTCCATTTGCTTTATCGTTTGCATTCTCATGTGCTGGCTTTCTCTCTGTCTCTCTACATAAAGTGTGTATAAATTATGTATATTTTTAATGATATTGAGTATTTATTTCTAATATTAATATAATATTGGAAATTTGGGTCTGTACCAATTCATGCAATTCATAGGGTTCTTTTTTTTTTTTTTTTTAAAGATTTTATTTATTTATTTGAGAGAGAGAGAATGAGAGAGAGAGCACATGAGAGGGGGGAGGGTCAGAGGGAGAAGCAGACTCCCCGCTGAGCAGGGAGCCCGATGTGGGACTCGATCCAGGGACTCCAGGATCATGACCTGAGCCGAAGGCAGTCGCTTAACCAACTGAGCCACCCAGGCGCCCAATTCATAGGGTTCTTTCTTGCTTTTCCCAATCCGTATTTGTATCTCCCTTTATTTATAGTGAATATCCTGGCTCTCAACAATATCAACATATTTACCTATTTTTTCAATCCAATGATACATCTAAAATTGTTTCAGAATTGCTTCACCTGTTTTACTACAAAAACAAATGTTGTAAAAAAAAAAAAAGAAAAGAAAAATCCAGGGTATTTTGCAGTTCTCCTTGAGGAGAGATGGAGGGTGTGTGGTCAAATACCATCTTTGTACATGTCTTAGATTTTTTTTCCCCCCTTCCTTCAGTTTGCATTTGGTTTGCTAGTCCCATCCTTGTTGATTTATTGTTAGAATGCTTCTAAAAGTCAAAACTAAACAATAAAGGTCTACTCATAACAGTGTCATTTCCGCCCACGTCCGTTTTGCCCCATTCCCTCCTCCCCTTGTAGATCTCCAGCTTCACTCCTTTGGATTTTTTCTCTTTTTGTAGAAATAAATATATGTATATATTTCCCTTTCTATTTTACACAAAGGTCAGCATGCTATATTTGCTCTTTGGCAATTTGCTTCTTTCACTTAAGCAATATTGCCTGAGTGGTGAGCATAGCATGATGTATACAGATATCTGTTCAGTCACTGTGTTGTACACCTGAAACTAGGGTACCGTTGTATGTCAACTATACTCATAAAAAAAATTAAAACCCCAACTGAAAAAAACCCCAACCCAGTAACTCTGGGAAATCACTCCTTATCAGTCGTAGAGATCAACTTTGCTCCTTTCCCAGCTGCATGGCACTCTGTTGTGTGTACATAGGATCGTTTATTCATCTGATTTCTTATGTTTAGCATTTAGATGGTTTCCAATATCTTGAAATTACAAATAATGTTACATTAAAACCTTGTGCATATGTATTTTCATTTCGTTGGGGGTATAGCTTCAGGGTAAATTCCCAGAAGTGGAATTATTGAGTTGAAGGATAAATGTGTATGTAGTTTCGATAGATACCGCCAAATTTCCTTCTATGGGTGTTATAATCTCCCCCATCACAAGCCATGTATAAGTGCTGTTTTCTTCTTTCTTTCTTTCTTTCTTTCTTTCTTTCTTTCTTCCTTTCTTCCTTTCTTCCTTTCTTCCTTTCTTCCTTTCTTCCTTTCTTCCTTTCTTCCTTTCTTCCTTTCTTCCTTTCTTCCTTTCTTCCTTTCTTCCTTTCTTCCTTTCTTCCTTTCTTCCTTTCTTCCTTTCTTCCTTTCTTCCTTTCTTCCTTTCTTCCTTTCTTTCTTTCTTTCTTTCTTTCTTTCTTCAGGAGTGCCAGCAGGGCGGGGTGGGGGGTGGCTGGGCAGAGGGAGAGGGGAGAATCTTAAGCAGGCTCCACACCCAGCTTGATCTCAAGACCCTGAGATCATGACCTGAGCTGAAATCAGGAGTCGGACGCTTACCCTTCTGAGCCACCCAGCTGCCCCTGAGTGCCATTTTCCATAGCCTTGGCTTAGGGTGCATTGTTAAGCTTTTAAGTCCTTTTCAGTCTAATGAGTGAGAAATGGTATTTCAGTGTAGTTTTAACTTGCATTTATCTTATCTTGACTAAGCTGAGAGACTTCTACTTTTTAAAGCTAGAGTATAACTAGTGTAGCAACATTTTAAGCTTAAAATTCAAAGGTGCTATTAAAGAATACCTTTTGCTTACATTTGGCCATTCATGTCCTTTGATTAGACTAAGAACTTCAGTCAGTAGAAGAAAGCCAATCTTTTCTCTTGGTGGGGAATAAGAACTTGCTGGTACTTAAAAAAAAAAAAAAAAAAAGCTTTCTTTGCCTCGCTGTGCCTTTTACCTGTTTCTTTTTTTTTCTCATGGTACTTTAGGTTGGCCAGGTCCATGGTGGATTGATGGGAATTATTCAGAGAGCTATGGTCAAGGCTTGTCCACATGTCTGGTTTGAACGCTCAGAAATGAAGGATCGACACTTGGTCACTAAGAGGTAAGCAGTGACATTACTCAGTATCCTTTGGGGTAGCATAAATTCTGATAAATCTTGACCTTCCCACCAAAGAAGACAGGGCAGTACTAAGGATTAAACCTAAAATGTATGGAGCTTTATTTGTGGTTAGCTTTTTCTGCTGAATCACCTTAGCTACGTTCTTAAAAATTTTAAGTCTGTAGTCATAATGGGAAATACGAGATTAGAAGGCCCATACGTTTGTATTGCTGTGGCTTAGGTATAGTCCAGTCACTGAGTTTTCAGAACTAAAACTTACTACCTTGAAAGTTAAATAATTGGTAACTGTTTGCTGAGTAAAGAGATGGCTGATTGTTTGCTGGATGTCCGTTATCACTTAAGTCCATCTAGAGACAGACAGAGCTAATGCTTTTTATGAAACAGAAGGAACCTCTAGGGCTTGGGATAGAGATGAGCTACCAGAAGCCTTTGTTGGGAAACAGCTTTTTGCCTGAGGCCTTTAACTGAAGGCCCTTGGGTTATTGCTTCTAGAAACATGAAGGCGAGCTATGCTTTTTTTTTTTTTTTTTTAAGATTTTATTTATTTATCTGAGAGAGAGAGAGAGAGCGCGCACAGAGGGAGAATCAGACTCCCCACTGGTCAGAGAGCCCGATGCAGGGCTCGATCCCAGGACCCCGGGATCATGACCTGAGCCGAAGGCAGATGCTTAACCAACTGAGCCACCCAGGTGCCCCTGAAAAAAAAAAAAAAGAGTAAAATGAAAAGTACTTGTTGAAATCTGTTTAAGGTCAGTAAAACTATTCCGCAGTTGGAGATTATTTAGCATTGGGATACTGGCAGCTGTGATGTCTCTATCCGAGCCACCAGCTTCTGGTGAGCAGTTGGAAATACAGGGCTGGCTGCAGGGAAGGCAGGACCTAAGCCGCTTTCTCAGCTTTATGGTGTCTGTGTCACAGGAAAGCTGAGCCCTACTCATTTAAGGAGCTTCTTTATACTTAATAGCCACGAAGCAGACTGGTCCGGCAACCAGTATTCCCATTTTTCAGATGACAAAATATAAGTACATGGAAAAGGGCACAAACCTCCTGACATGGGGACGTCAGAGCACATGTCACATGACTACCTCGCATTCTTTTTTAAGAGTAGGCAGAAAGCACTGAAGGTCGCTCACTGTGAAATTAGAGAAATTGAAATAGTTCAGATGACCTTATGCTTTTTAGAAAGGGGCCAACTTGAGTTGATTTCCTTTACTTATGTCTTATTTTTTCCCTCCTTCTTGCTATACAATTATATTTGTGGTAGTAGAGTATAAAGAAGACCAAAGAGGACTCACACCTCTACCTTTATAAAGATAGCATTTTGATCCTTTATTTTTCTTCACAGACTAAAAGAACACATTGCTGATAAGAAAAAACTACCCATATTAATTTTTCCTGAAGGTAAGAAAGGGTGACTGCATACCAAGCCTTAGTTGATAACAACAAGCGTGAAAAGTGTATGAGGAGGGACGCCTGGGTGGCTCAGTCGGTTAAGTGTCTGCCTTCGGCTCAGGTCATGATCCCAGGGGCCTGGGATCGAGTCCCACATCGGGCTCCTTGCTCAACAGGGAGCTTGCTTCTCCCTCTGCCTGCCGCTCTCCCTGCTTGTGCGCTCTCTCTCTTTCTCTCTGACAAATAAATAAATAAAATCTTTAAAAAAAAAAGTGTATGAAGACTTGGATTGTTCTAGATTTGGCATTCTTAGTCCAGATCTCTGCTGTCCCATAGGAATGAGCTGCCCTTTTCTGAGCTAGTAATCCCTTGCTTTCTTCTGACATTTGATGGAAGTCATGGTGTTTTGTTTTTGATTTTGTTTTTTGTTTTTGGAAGTCATCGTGCCTTTTTGATCTTAAAAGTCATTTCTGGGTAATGAACTTGGACAGGTATTGTTCATAATTTTTCAAAGGTCCTTACTTTATTTTTTAATCTTTTAAAGATTTTATTTATTTATTTGAGAGAGAGAGAGACGGAGATAGTGAGAGAGCACAAACAGGGAGGAGAGGGAGAAGCACACTCCCCGCTGAGCAGGGAGCCTGACACGGGACTCGATCCCAGGACCCTGGGATCATGACCTGAGCCAAAGGCAGACGATTAACTGACTGAGCCACCCAGGGGCCCCTCAAAGGTCCTTATTTTAAAGTATTGAAATTGTCACCTGTTATGCCAAAGTTATATCTCTAGAGCATTCAATAACAAAGTAAAAGTTTATTAAACTTGCTTAGAGCTGTTGAATTACATACTTAAGTGGGGATTGATCTATTTCACGAAATGATAGTAAACTATAATTTTGCTATGATTTGAATATTTTAGATTATTTTATTTATTTATTTATTTATTTATTTATTTATTTATTTATTAAGATTTTATTTATTTATTTTGAGAGACAGAGAACGAGAGAGAACACATGAGAGGGGATAGGGTCAGAGGGCAAAGCAGACTCCCTGCCGAGCAGGGAGCCCGATGCGGGACTCGATCCCGGGACTCCAGGATCATGACCTGAGCCGAAGGCAGTCGCTTAACGAACTGAGCCACCCAGGCGCCCTGAATATTTTAGATTATTTTATATCAAAATAATTCCTTTTTAAAATTTATTTTAAAAAAGACCACCTTTAAAAATATTCACCACCTCCTTTCCACCCCTCTGCAGGGACTTGCATCAATAACACTTCAGTCATGATGTTTAAAAAGGGAAGCTTTGAAATTGGAGGAACCATACATCCAGTTGCAATTAAGGTAAAATAGATGCCCCTCCCTGGCCCCCCAAAAGGGCAGTGACTAGGTAACTTTATTTTGATATAACCTCAACCTTAAAATCTGTAAGAATAACAAGCACTTGTATACCTTTTCCCCTGCCCCAGCTTTACTGAAATATAATTGACAGATAGCATCAAAGTATGCCATATGTTGACTTGATACACTGACATATTGCAAAATGAGTGCCACCATAGTTTTAGCAAACACCTCCATCAAATCACATAATTACTCTTTCTTTTTTATGGTGAGAACATTTAAGATCTATTCTCTTAGCAACTTTCGAGTATATAATACAGTATTACGAACTATAGTCACCATGCTGTGCATTAGGTCCCCAGAACTTATTTATCTTAGAACCCAAAGTTTGTAGTCTTCAACCAACATCTCCCCGATTCCTCCAATTTGTCCTCTCTCCTTAGCCCCTGGTAACCACCCTCCTAGTCTCTCTTTCTGTCAGTTCAGCTTTTTAGATTCCACATATAAATGATACTCTAGAGTACTTCTCTTTCTCTGTCTGACTTACGTGACTTAGCATAATGCTTTCAGGGTCTATCTGTGTTGTCACAAATGTCAGGATATCCTTCTTTCTCATGGCTAAATAATACTCCATATATATATATACACCACATGTCCTTTATCTATTCATCTGTTGACAGGCACTTAGGTTGTTTCCAGATCTTGGTTCTTGTAAATAATACACTGCAATGAACATGAGGATGCAGATATCTCTTCAAGATCTTGCTTTCATTTCCATTGGTTATATACCCCAAAGCGGGATTGCTGGTTCATATGGTAGTTCCGTTTTTGATTTTTTGAGGACTCTCTCATATTGTTTTCCATAGTGGCTGTGTTGATTTACACCCTTACCAGGGTTCCCTTTTCTCTACATCTGTTTTTTTGGGTTTTTTTGTTTTTTTTTTTTTTAGATTTTTAAGGACAGAGCGAGAGAGAGAGCACAAACAGGGAAAGCAGGAGAGGGAGAAGCAGGCTCCCTGCTGAGCAGGGAGCCCCATGTGGGGCTTGATCCCAGGACCCTGGGATTATAACCTGAGCTGAAGGCAGATGCTTAACCGACTGAGCCACCCAGGCGCCCCTGTTTTATATACTGGAATTCTGCATTAGATGTAATTTGAAGAAAATGATTTGCAATTTGCTGCTAAGCCAAAATGTTTAGAAACCACAACTTTAGTTAAACTGAATCTCAGAGATGTTATGTAATTTGCCTCACAGTTGTACAGTTAGTTGGTAGAAAAATTGTGATGTCATTATATTAGAGATATTTAGCCAACATCGTATTCTGAAGACCTCTTGTGCGTGAGGTCTTCCTCAAGGCATTTGTGTACTCATTACTCAGATTCACCAACTGTTTACATTTTGCCCTGTTTGCTTGATAGGTACCAGGGGATTGAGTGCCAGGCATTGTATTAAGTACCTAAGACAAAACAGTAATAAGCAAAACAGTTACCGTGTCTATTTTCACCCACCTTCAGTTAAGTGGGGAGACAGATCTTTCAGACTCAGGTGGAAAACCTTCATATTGCAACACTCTGGGGCTCAGGTCAGAGGAGTTAGCTGGCCTGGTTTACTCCTTTGTTCATTTCTATCAAGCCAAGTAGCTTCTCTTTCTCTTGGGGTCTGATAGAGATGTTTGGCTTGTCACCTTGGAAACACTGACATGGATAAGAAAGGTCACCACTTCGTTCATAACTGGAATGTATTTTCTTTTCTTTTTTCTTAGTACAACCCTCAGTTTGGGGATGCATTTTGGAACAGTAGTAAATACAACATGGTGAGCTACCTGCTTCGCATGATGACCAGCTGGGCCATCGTCTGTGACGTGTGGTACATGCCCCCGATGACCAGAGAGGTATCTATCCATAAATAACAACTGGTCTTTGGTGCTTTATCCAGTCAGATCAAGGCGAGAAAACTTTTACCTGAAATCCTGGGTGCCTCCTTTCTTCACATTAGCTAGAGCTGGACTTCCTTTGTACCTTCTCAGCAAATGGGTCATTAAAAAAAAAAAAAAAGTGGGGCGCCTCGGTGGCTCACATGGTTAAGTGTCTGCCTTTGGCTCAGGTCATGATCTCCAGGTCCTGGGATCAAGCCCCACATCGGGCTCCCTGCTCAGCAGGGAGTCTGCTTCTCCCTCTCCCTCTCCCCACTGCTCCTGCTCTCTCTCTCGTTCTGTATCTCTCTGTCTGAAATGAATAAAATAAAATGTATTTAGGTTTCTTCAAATCAGCTATTTTATATTCAGAGACTCTTTTCCATAATAGTTTTTATAGTTGCTATTGGTTTAGTGAACCTACAGTTATTATGGAATGTTAAATATTGGATAAGACTAATAAAGAGCATAATAAATATATATACATGATACAAAATTAAACAATACAGTACTTAATTTTCTTGATAGAACAAATGATATCTGCTATGATTGAGAATAGAACTGAGCTAAAATGTGACTCTTACTTTTTTTTTAAAGAGACAGAGAGAAAGAGCTCGAGGGCATGCGCATGTGGGGGAGAGGGGCAGAGGGAGAGAGAATCTTAAGCAGGTGTCATGCCCAGTGGGAGCCTGACATGCGGCTGGATTCCACAACCCTGAGATCATGACCCCAGCCAACTGACCATGACCCCAACTGAGCCACCCAGGCGCCCCTGAATCTTACATTTTCAAACAAATCTAGAGACTATGATGTATTTATTTTAAGAATTATTTGAAAACTCTATTCCCAGGATGTGCATAATTTTCTTTTCCCCAGGAAGGAGAAGACGCTGTCCAGTTTGCTAACAGGGTTAAGTCTGCCATTGCTGTGCAAGGAGGATTGACTGAGCTTCCCTGGTAAGACCTTTTTCAGAAGTACTATCATTTTTTTTAATTAAAAAATCACTTTTAATAATGTCATTGGTTGTGCTGGTTAGCCAGAGGTTTAACGGAAAGGGACAGTGGTTTACTTGAGAGGACGATGGCTTAAAGAAGGTAGAAGTTTACCCCTCTTGCTTAAACATGGCCAGTGCAGGCTGGCGTAACAGGTCGTTCTATGATCTCCCATCCTCAGTGTGCTTCCATGACAGGGTCCAGGATGCCTACTTCAGCGCTACTCCACAGTATTGAGAATGGCTGGCAGGAAAGAATGAAAACAGGGACGCGCCCGTCTCTTTACGAGCACGGGATGGACACTTCCACCTCTGCCCATTGGCTAGACCTCAAGTTATGAGATAAGAGCTGCAAAGAAGGCTGGCGAGTGCCGTCTTTGTTCTGGAAGGCCATGTATCTAGCTAAAACTGAAGGTTCTTTTACTGAAGAAGAGAGTGAGAATGGATTTGGGAGTGGGGAATGGACCCTGGGAGCAAGGGTCTTGTTCATACTTAACGCTGGCTGTAACTCTATTGAAGAAAACTTAAAAACTTGGAAGGAAATAAGTAAAATATTTTTGTTATGGAAACCCTGGATTTAATTTTTTGCTTGTTTGAGGAAGGTTGCACTTAGGTGAGTGTATTAGTCTGCTCGGCCTGCCATAACAAATTACCACAGGCTGGGCGGCTTAAACAACAGAAATGTATTTTCTCACAGTTCTGAAGGCTGGAGGTCTGAGATCAGGGTACCAGCAAGGTCGGTTTCTGGTCAGAGCTCTCTCTCCCTTTCGGCTGGCAAATGGCCACCTTCTTGCTTTTGTGTGAATATAGAGAGAGAGGGAGAAAAGAGAGAGCAGGCTCACAGGTGTCTCTTCTTATGGGGGCACTAATCCTACCTTGAGGATTAGTGCCTCATCTAAACCTAATTATTTCCCAAAGGTCCCATTTCCAAATACCAGTATATTGGGGGTTAGGTCTTCAATATATGAATTTGGGGGGTGGTGCATAAACATTTAGTCTGTATCAGTGAGGGTTAACTATATCTACGTTATAATGGGAGATTAATCATACTTCAAATCTTGTAAGTTTAATAAAGTCCTTCTGTTTATCTTTTTTTGGTGTTTTGAAAACACTGCATGAAAAGTTCCTGGAGGCAATTATAGTAATGCTCTAGGAGCAAGATTTGGCTGAGTCAGGCTGTCAGCCTGTTCAACCAAGAACTTGTAAACCTCCAGTGGGACTCCGGACTGCTCAGGAATTCAGCCTCTGCACTAGAGCTAACTGGATTCTTACACTCCCTTATGCAGGGGTGGGGAAAGTCTCTAGACTATTTTATCCATTCATATATTTTGAGTACAACCAATTTCACCCAAGAAACTTGTTTCTGGCATCCGTTATGCTAATTAGGAAGCCACTAATTTCTATAGTGAAAACCCATTTCTAAAATTCCTTATGTGAATTAACAAGGTTTGGGAAGTTGTTGGAAGACAAAGACAACTGAAGCCTTAGAGTGGTACCTTTGGAGGGTGGTCTTCTAATTCAGTGCCTGGCTGACCATCCCCAGAGTATGAGTCCTTGATTTAGGGCTACTTGACTGGCCCTGAGGTCAGGATTAGGGTCAAAATAGGTTAAAACTAACATTTGTATCACACTACCTAAGCTGGAATATGTGAAACTAAGTTACAGACATCATAGCATCATCAAATGACAGGCTTACACAGGTCCTAGTTTATAAATGCCCTAGTGATCCAAGTTCACTCTGGATCTGGCTTCCTCTTTTTTGCTCATTGTTTTCATTTCTTTACCCTGCTTTCTCTCACCTGACTTCTCAGCCCTGCTCCTGCCCCAAAGCCATATGAAAATCTTGGAGCTTTGGATCAGTAGCCTCATAAACCAAAGAAAGGAAGAAGTCCTTGAAAGATAACAGCCTACACAAGTCAGCCACAGGACAGATCTCAATCAGATTGGCTTAAGCAAAATCTGTCAGAAATGATCCTTAGGGGGTACCTGGGTGGCTCAGTGGGTTAAACATCTGCCTTGAGCTCACGTCATGATCTCAGGGTCCTGGGATGGAGCCCCATGTCGGGCTCCCTGCTCAGCAGGGAGTCTGCTTCTCCCTTTCCCTCTGCCCACCGCCCCTCACCCCCGCTTGTGCTCTCTCTCTCTCAAATAAATAAATAAAATCTTTAAAAAAGAAAATCTTAAAAAAAAAAGACGATCCTCAGAGTTTTTTAATTCCCTTGTATGGGGCCATATGTAATTTTGTTATAAAAGATTACTTTTAATTACCTAGCCTCTTCTTTAGGAAAAAAAAAAAAAAGACTCACTGCCTTTCCAGGTGTATCTGTCATTCACACATTGGGTATGAATGAACATGTCTACATTGTTTTTTTCCTAGATTAAATGGGAACTTGATTGTATCATCTCAAACAGGCTTTTATATATGGCTGCTGGCCTCCTTAGGAACTCAGATCTGCTGCCACTGCAAAGGGGAATTGGGTAAAACTTTAAAGTCTCTAGAGGGGGCATGTCACAGTTGGAGTACTCAGAACAGTGTTAGTTTTCTGAGTGCTTAGGTGAGTTGCATCAAAATCATGTCAGGATGCTCAGGGGCAAACGTTGCTAACTTTTTTGTCAGTTTTGGCCTGGACCTTAGGAAAGAAAGAATGGCCTTTCTTCTACCTCTCCCTCCTCCACTTAGTTCTGACTCTTCAGAATTCACATAAATGCTGTGAATAGTTAGAGACAGCTCCTTTGGATAAAAGAGGCTTTTGGGGACAATTGTGGGGAGCTAACAACAATTTATAACCTTGTTTCATGGAAATTTCCTACAGCTGAGCCCCTGGAAGATGTGTGGACTGTAGTCTATTTTAAGTTGAGGACTTACTGGTAGGCTGTGTCTTGGATTTGACTCTAGAAGCCAGAACATTGCAGTGGTTCAGGCAGGCGTTTGTTTGTAGGTCAAGTTCTGTCTTCATGGCATTGAGTTCATGGGCTAACCTATGATCCATTCATCATCCTCAGAGAGCACTTGGTAAACATTTGTGCTTAACTGGGTTAAAATTAAACAGGCACAGTATGAAGTAAGCAAGTTCACCATCCATGCTCTCCTGGGAGTTCAAAATCAAAAACGTTAGATTAGGAGAGACATTGTGGCCCCTTATAGTCCAGTCTCCTCCCAGAGCTTCCAATTTGTTGTTTCTTTGTGTTGTCCAAAGAAGGAAAGGCATGCAGAGCCCTTATAACCCAGGCAGGTCTGTGTTTTCACCATCCTGGACAGAGTTCAAAGATTCACAGGTCTGAATTAAGGAATGCTGCTTACATAGACACTAACCACTGCTTAATTAAATGCAATTTATGATTTTGTTGTTTGTTTTTATTCTGAGTCTGTTTTGGAATATGGAAGATTACAAATACTTGAAATATATAGTGCTTTGAATGAAAATACAACTTGGTAGACATAGGATTAGATTTGAATAAGGATTAGCCCGTTTATCTTTAAGTAATTTACTCATGCATATACAGTACCCTCACCATTACTTGTGTGTATATTTTAAATGTCCTGGATGATTTTCTAGTAAGACATAGGTTGATTAGATGAAAGGAAACAATACTTCGCTTTTCTTGGGGAAAAGGATAGGCAAACAATCCTAGTTTTAATATAAAGTCCAAATATTTGAATATAGCAATCCTAACTTCTAAAAAGAAACTGAGTGGAGATATTATTCTAAATATTTTATTTTATTTCTTTAACTTATTATTATTATTATTATTTTTTTTTTTTTGAGAGAGAGAGAGAACAAGAGTGCAAGCCAGGGGGCGGGGTAGGGGCAGAAGGAGAGAGAGAATCTCAAGCAGACTCCATTCCCAGCACAGAGCCTGACTCAGGGTTTGATCTCACGACTCTGAGATCATGACCTGAGCCGAAATCAAGAGTCGGTTGCTTAACCAACTGAGCCAGCCAGGTGCCCCTAATTTTTTTATTCTATATTTTAATCAAGCATCAGAGAGACTGTTCCTTTCCCAAAGTAATACACATGTGGTGACTGGTAGAACAGACGCTGAAATCTTGGTCTTTCTGCTTTCCAATCCCCCGTTCTTTGCCCCAGTGCTGACCAGGCAGCCACTAAGCGTCGTGGCACGACCCTGTGTTAGCAGCTAATGCTTTTAACTCATCATTGGGAGTATCTTTTATTTATTTGCCTTTTTATTCCCAGGGATGGAGGGCTGAAGAGAGCAAAGGTGAAGGACACCTTCAAGGAAGAGCAGCAGAAGAATTACAGCAAGATGATTGTGGGCAATGGATCTCTTTGAATTGGACTGAATGCTACCCTGGTGATAAAATTTGGCTTCCCAGAACCAGCCCCTAGAAATGGAATGTGTTGGGGTTTTTTGGTGAGGGAGTGGAGTATTGTTTGGTTTTACTGGTTTTGTTTTTTGTTGTTGTTAATCTCTTCTACAGGATGGATCGTCTCTACCTCTTTATGCCAGAGGCAGAACCCACTGGGGGCCCTTTTCAGCTTTTGTTGTTGTTATAGCATTAACTTCATGAATTGTAAGGTAGTTTACTGAGTTTAAACAGATCCTGCCTTTTGTAAAATGATGATGTCATCGTTGATTGAACGAAATACTTAGGCAGGAAAAAGTGCTTCTAAAACACGTTTGGAATTCACTGTGTTTCGAACTCGTTGATATGGTAATTCTCAAAAAAATCCCCCAAGCTCTTTTCATGATTAATTTTCTTACTCCTTCTCCCCTCACCTCCCCCTTCAATCACTTAAACAGAGAGATTACACATCAGTTCAAGGTTACCTCCATGGTTACCTTCTGCAAGATCGAAAAGAAAAATGGAGGACGTTCTTTAGGAGAAAGGACAGATTTGTGTCCACTTGATCTGAAAGTTGAAAACAAATGTAAATTTTTTTTTTTTTTTTTTTTTTACTAGTGTGTTAGAAGAGAACTACTATTTGGTAAGCTGTACCAAAGAAAAGTGAGTGCAGGTTACTGTGTGTGTGCATTTATGGGTAGGCGAATTTTGAATAAACACTTTTTAGCTGGCAGCTGGTGATAAAGTTTTAAGTTTTCCTTGTTTGTACACTAAAGATCTACATCTAGTGCCTCTCCCATCTACTGATTTGGTTTTGTGCCGAAACATATTTTCAAACAGGAGGGGCCTTTAACAACAACAAATCACATTGTCTTCAATGGGAGTATGAATGAGCCAGGTGTGTATGCTGCCCCTCACCCTCCACCCATTTGAGGTTTATTTCAGAATGTTCCCAGTTTCTTAAACAGAAAAATAAGTGGTAAAATTACTTTTTGGAAACCAAGCCTTAAATTTTTTAAAGGGGAAGATAAGTGTTTCCCAGCTCACACAGCATAAGCAATGTTTGATAGCAATATAATGCCATGTTAAACTCTGAGAGTGTTATATCTCTTCTGGTAACCATGCACAAAATGTGAAACTGTCTTACAGTGAATATAAATAAATTCTATATTTCTAAATGTGTGTTGCATTGTTTTCCCTCTCCTCTACCCTCTTCTGGTTTGGGGTAAGTTAAATTCTTTCTTATTATAAACAAGGATTGTTTGTTTTTCATATCAATGACATAGCTAAATTTTATTGGACTGGAACGTCTGGGAAATGAGAACATGAACAGCTAGTTTTGGTTTGTTTTTTCTTTTTTTTTTTAAACCTAGTTATCTGGACTTTGACCCTGTGAACTCTGCCTTGAGCAAGTCATAGACTTCACTTAATTTGTAGGTGAACTCAGGCAACTCTCTTTTAATTGACTATAGGTTATGTCCAGCATAGCCCTATCAATTATATTCTGATGGAACCAGATGGGTTTGATCCCAAAGGAACATTTGTAAACAGGTTACCCTAATGGTCAGCTATTCTTCTGTTCTTATGCTTCCCCCATTCTTTTTCCCTTTGTTCTTACCCTTTGATTCTTTACTTTGATCTTTTTTTTTTTAAAGATTTTGTTTTTAAGTAATTTCTACACCCAATGGGGGCCGAACCCACCACCCACCACCGTAAGGTCAAGAGTTGCATGCTCCACTCATTGAGGCTGCCAGGGGCCTTGATTCTTCCCTTTGATCTTGACTGAAAATCAGCAAATTCAAATATGTATGTTGGGGTGACTCTTTGTCTTGTTTTTTTTCTCAGAGAGTTCCTTTTTCCCTTTAACTTTTCATATTCAATATAACTTGAGTTAATAAAGCCACTTTATTAATTAGCCCAGTTCTTGGAAAAGCTGATAGGACAACTAACGGCTGTTTGTTTGGACACCAATAAGAGGTATCTTTTCAAGAGCACTGTTAAGCAATAATGCTATCACAAAGTCATTAGAAAATCTAATGCTGGGGCGCCTGGGTGGCTCAGTCGTTAAGCGTCTGCCTTCGGCTCAGGTCATGATCCCAGGGTCCTGGGATCGAGCCCCGCATTGGGATCCCTGCTCCACGGGAAGCCTGCTTCTCCCTCTCCCACTCCCCCTGCTTGTGTTCCCTCTCTTGCTGTGTCTCTCTCTGTCAAATAAATAAATAAAATCTTAAAAAAAAAAAAAAATGAAACCTTCCTTTAAAAAAAAAAAATCTAATGCTATCTCAATAAGAACTTTTGTAGGTCTTTGACTTATACAACTAGTTTTCAAGTTGTTTGGGGAATTACCATGCCTCCGCAAACATGTTCTTAGAAAGCAAATATTGCTCAGATTTAGCATATGCTCCCTAGAAATCCTGTTTTTGCATTTGTCTTCCCTAATATTATTTTACACCTACTTTAGAAATACTCTACCCAGAATTTAGTCTTCTAAACTTCTGAGTCGTCTGTAGTTATAACGGAATATCAAGGGTAGGCAGAATTTGGTAGAATAATCACATGAGAATAAGACCTTTCATCTAACCCTTGCATAGATTCATTTATTGAGCCTCACGTTTGCCTTTTTAAATTCCAACTCTGTCCTGGCCATATTTACAGACACAGGGTTCTAGGAATGCCAAGATTTTCCGAAATATCCTGGATTGGATGAGCAACCATGGTAGGAAACAGTAAATATACTCGAAGCATGGGAAGTAGTTCCGGATCATAGTCTGGCACAAAGAACAGTCGTGAGGGAAGTATTCCTGGCTAAGCAGACTTTCCAAGGCACATTCAGCTTTGTGTTGGTGGTTTGCCATCATCCCTTCTGTGCATATGTTGCACTTCGGGCATTCTGTTGATAACTCAAGGGTTCTTCATTTCTTGTGACTATAGATAATGTTCTGTGGTCACGAGGACTGTCTTTTGGCCAGAGTTGCTTTCAGTCTTTGTCTCTGAGATGTGGCTTTCTGCCAGGCCTGAGGAGGATGTGATAGGAGGTAGGGCAAAGCTGGCGTTTGGGATCGGTACTGAAAACTAGGGGCCCTGGTAAGGATCTTGACAAAAGCTGTGGGCTTGCTTTTGTTTATTTAACACTGGTTTCTAGTGGATCGATGCTAGTAGTATTTGATGTTATTTTTTGGAATAATGGTTAAGATGTTGAGATTGAGAGTCACAAAGACGTTTTCTAATTGTGGCTCTAGGACTCACAGGCTTTGCAGCCTTTGACAATTCTCTGATTCTCAGTTATATTCTTTTTTATTTATTGTGAGATTATAGAATACACACAAGTGTATATAAAAGTGTGCAGGTACACTTTAAGGACAATGATAAATTGCACACTTATTTCCCAGTGTTACCCTGGATACATGTTACTCAGGCCGGTAAGTAGAATATGAATGACTGTATATCCTAGAAGGCATGAAAAGTCACAACTTGTTATTCCTTTTACTATTGATGGACAGTAGTGTTTTTTTTAGCTTTGTTGTAAATGTCTCCTGGTATACACGCACAAGAGTTTTTCTCTAGTTGGTATGTTTAATAGGAATTAGGATTTCTCCATAGTAGAATACCAGAATGTTTAACTTTAGTGTAGAAACTTCCAAACTGTTTCCAAAAAGGTTGTACCATTTTACATGACCTATCAGCGGTGTAGGAGAGCAGCATTTATATTTAGTGTAATAACATATTTGGATTTATTTTTTATTATTTTATTTTGTATTTTCTCTTTCTTCCTTTCTTTCATTTTTTCTCCTTTGTCTTCTTTTGAACTTACTACTTTCCCTTTCCCATTTTCTCTACTTAAATTAGAGGTTAATGGTCTTATTTCTATTTGTTCTGTGGTTACCTTATAAATTTCATCTTTCATACTTATCAAAGTCTAAATTGGATCACTATCCTTACACTGCTGAACAATTCAAGGACCCTAGGACTTGAATTCCAATCATTCACCACCACCCCTCCACCAATTTATATGATATTATGAATTTAAGTTACTTACATAATCCCACAAGTTGTCATCAGCAGCAGCATGGTTATTATTTTATACAGTCAATGTTCACCCACACTTTTACCACTTTTTTTGTTATTCCTCACCTCTTAATTTTACCATCTGGGATCACAGTTTGATAATGGCTAACCCCTGTTTTTGTTTTCTGAAAGTATATTTTATACTCATTCTTGAAAGTTATTGCTGGATGTAGAAGTTTATGTTCAGATTGAGTTATTTTTCTCTGAGCACATTAAAGATCATTCTGTAGTTAGTATTGAGAAGTCAGCTACCAGCCTGATTATGATTTTTTTGAAGGTAATATTTCTTCTAGTGTATTTAAAGTCATTTCTTAGTTTTTGTTTTTGCACAAGTTCACTCTGTTGTATCTAGGTGTGGATTTCTTGTTAATTATCTCGCTTGTGACAGTCTGGGTTCTTATCCGTGGATTGATATTTTTTATCAATTCTCAAAAGTTCTCAGATATCCCTTTAGATATTGTCTTTGTCTCAGTTTCCCACTCCTGTCTTTTTAGAAGTCTGATTAAACAAATATTAGACTTTCTCATTCTGTCCTACATGTCTCTTAAACCCTTTTTTATATTTTCCATTTCTTTGCTCTCTAGACTTTTTTTCTGGACAATCTTTAGTTGTACTATTTCACTAATGCCGTCTTCAGTTCTATCTGATCTACTGTTCTTTCATTGATTTTTTAATTTTAGTTTTTAAATTTCTTATTTTTGAGTTATATTTGGTTCTTTTTTCTTTTTTTTTTGACAGAGAGATAGAGAGAGAGCACAAGTAGGCAGAGAGGCAGGCAAAGGGAGAGGGAGAAGCAGACTCTCCACCGAGCAGAGAGTCCAACGTGGGGCTCAATCCCAGGATCCTGGGATCATGACCTGAGCCGAAGGCAGCCGCTTAACCGACTGAGCCACCCAGGTGCCCCATATTTGGTTCTTTTTCAAATGTACTTACTCTTGAATAAGTTTTGAAGTATCTTATGCTTATTGGTTTTATATTTTTTCCAATAATTTCAAAATCTTACATCTTTTGAGGGTAGGAGTCATCCCCCACCCCGCCCTCCGCTGCTTCTCATTAATGGAGTCTTATTTCGTTTTGTGTTTAGAGATATCTCATGATGATCTGTCATTTTCTATGGATTTTTATCATCCATTAGGCCTTTAGAGCAGGAATCAGCCAACTATAGCCCATAGGCTAAGTCCCGCTCTCTGCCTGTGTTTGTAAATAACATTTTATTGTAAGCCAGCCACACCTACTTACTTATACATTGTCGGTGTTTGCTTCCGAATTATAGCTGCAACAGTGGCTGATTGGTCCACAAAGCTTAAAATATTTGCTCTCTGGTCCTTCACCCAGAATAGTTTGCCTACCCTGCTCTAGGGCATTAGCAATCTAGGACCACTTTAAACTAAATTATTGGCTGGAGGTTTATTGAACCATCATGTAAACAGTGAGAATTTAGCCTATAAACCCAAATGAGAACCATCTTGTGGTTTTGAATTCTCTGCATAATGTGCTTGAGACTCATCCATATTGTTGTGTTTATAAACAGTTCATCCCTTTTAATTGGCAAGTCATTTTAAATCCTTCGGGGAAAATTATTTTTCCCTTTCACTTAGCACTAAGGGTTGACAGCGAGCCTCCCTGGCTGGCATCTGGGAGTGGGGTGTGTGTGATTTCTCCTTTCTTCTTCCTTAAAGGATGTACCCCTTTGAGATTCGACCTTCAAGGGAAGGGTCACTAGTTGGAGACTAGAGATCGCACCTTGCGCAGGCATTCAATTTTCTCTATTGTTCCTTAGGCCCTTGATGCTCTGGAAACTCCTGCTCCAATTTGTTTGTTTCAGCCAATGCCCTCAGTGAGAAAGCCAACAGGTAGCCTCTGTGCTCTGTGGCTGTCTCTGGGTTGGCCTGTCTTCCCTCGGTCTTTGGCCTGAGTAGTCACAGCCTTCTTGCTAGTCTAAGAAAGCATTCAAAATCATTTTCCCTTATCATATAAAAAGAGGGTGGGTTATATGTTGGTAGACATAAAGACTCGAGAAAGCAACAACTCTAAATAAAAAAAAGTTTCTCTGAGCCATTATTTTAATATAGAGAGCAAAATCTCTCCTTCAGAATCATAACTGTCCATTTATAAATTAAATACTCTGATGAAGGCACACAGGAAGATACAGACCAACACGGGAAAAGCGGTTAGATTTTTAGTGTCTGGAGAGTAAGTAACCTAATAGCTTGAAAGCAGCTGAAAGTAGCTGCAGGCTCAGTGGCATCTCTGCATTGTGGTAAGTTGCAAGTTCTCGTGATGCCCATGTTACACCCTGAACTGAGGTCCTGTCAAGGCCTTTTATGGCACTTCATAGGGGTCAAAAATCCCCCCTTGACCTTGTAGGAAGCATAGAGCGATACTGGCTACTTTGCTGGCCTCTTGGCTCTATATCTGGGAAGGATGCCTGGGATAGCTTCGCAAATAGAACACGTGTTCTATCTTGGTGAACTAAAATATTTTAGATCCCTTTGAACCCCATGTTATGATTAGGGAGTGGGAGGTCTGGAAGAGCGGGACCAAAGAGTCAGTCTCCTCTCAAGGTGAAATATACTATGTGTTTCTCTTGAAAATAAGTGAATTTGATTTTTTTGGGAAAAGCTTTGAAAATTACATCCTTGCCAGCTAAAAAAATCAATTGGGAATCACAGGTTAGAGTTGGGAAAGCTTTCAAATTACTGTTTCTCTGGCTTTATAAAGTAAAACACATATATTTGGTGCCTGCAGTGTCCATCACTGTTCTGGGTCTGGGGACACAGCAATGATAAAGACAAATGGCCGGGTTCCTGGAAATCTACTGAAGCAGATGGAAAATTAAAAAAATCAAGAAGCATGTTTGGACAAAACCGTCACAATGAGTTCATGGTGGCCTTTAATTTTTTTCAGATAAGACTGGGATAGTAAATGCCTAAACATTCCCTAGAAAGAGTTTTTAGAAAAGTATACTCATACAATTATACGATGTCAATGGAATGGCACCCCGTGGCTGGGAGAAGGTAGTGAACCTAAGCTCTGAGGAACGCACACCTGGCAATGCTTATGGCTGAGTCGACTGAGGATTTGACCTTGGTTAAGGCCTGTTTATTCCAGCGACCATCTTTTGATGCAGGCAGCCCTGAGGTCTAGTTGTTGCTAAATCAGGCACAAGTGAAAAGAGGACCAAATTATCTAACTGGAAGGAATTTTCAGTGCTGGTTGCTTATGAGGCAGGTTCTCAAACTGTTCCTGAAGAGCCAGAATTTTGCTCAGGATGAGGCAGGGGAATGGCTTCGAAACCCTGTTCTTTTTTTTTTTTTTTTTAAGATTTTATTTATTTATTCGACAGAGAGGTAGGGAGAGTGCACAGCAGGCAGAGGAAGATGACGGAGAAGCAGGCTCCCCACTGAGCAGGGAGCCCCACGTGGGGCTCAATCCCAGGACCCTGGGATCATGACCTGAGCTGAAGGCAGACGCTTAACAGCCTGAGCCACCCAGGCACCCCTCGAAACCCTGTTCTATCCAGTAGGTTCTACAGTAGTTTGGTTCACCAATGGAGTGACAAATGGGATACCATAGCTCCCCCCAATAAATCCCTTGGTTTAATACCTCTTTTTGGAAAATGCTTCTAATAGTGATTTTGTTTAGATATTTGACACACAGTTGATGAAATGCATATGACTGTTAGTCCTGAGGCTCTATGTTGCCCAAGACAGGAATCTGCATTACAGAAGCTTAGAATCAGGAAGTGGAGACTCCACCACTGAGCACAAGAGGAAGTGGCAAGGCCTATGGGTTTTTTTGTTTTGTTTTGTTTTGTTTTGTTTTGTCCCAGGAGGAAAGTGCTGTAGGAGACTGGAGAAGTGATTAATGCAGGGGATGGAGGTGTGCGGGAGGGAGGACATTTGAGCAAGCTGTGGAGGATGAATAAGTGCTTTTTGATGAAATTGGGGAGGGCGCCTGGGTGGCTCAGTCGGTTAAGCGACTGCCTTCGGCTCAGGTCATGATCCCAGGGTCCTGGGATCGAGCCCCGCATTGGGCTCCCTGCTCAGCGGAGAGTCTGCTTCTCCCTCTCCGACTCCCCCTGCTGTGTTCCCTCTCTCGCTGTGTCTCTCTCTGTCAAATAAATAAATAAAATCTTAAAAAAAAAAAAAAAAAGAATGAAATTGGGGAAAACTCAGGTGAATGGATTCCCTGTTCTGTACATGCACCACACACCCCCACCGCCGGCCCAAACAGAACAAAAACAAAAACAAAACAAAAACCTGAATAGGAGAGGGTTGTTTATAATCACAGAACTGTTTGCCTCTGAAATGTTCCCCTTTTGCATTTTTGGGGCCATTTACTCTTTTTCTACCTTTACTGCCTGAGCCCAAGCCAACATCATCCTTCAACCTGGGCTATAGCAAGAATCTTGCAACTGATCTCCCTGCCTCTGCTCTTGGCTCTAAAATTGTCTATTTGGGGGGCGCCTGGGTGGCTCAGTTGGTTAAGCATCTGCCTCCAGCTCAGTTCATGATCCCAGGGTCCTGGGATCGAGTCCTGCATTGGGCTCCTTGCTCAGCGGGGAGCCTGCTTCTCCCTCTGCCTGAGGCTCCCCCTGCTTGTGCTCTCTCTCTGTCAAATAAATAGGTGAAATCTTTAAAAAAAAAAATTGTCTATTTGGTCAACAGCCACTAGTGTGAGCATTTTAAGTTGTAACTGAATCATGTCACTCCCACATTCAAAACTCTCTGGTGGTTTTCCATCAGGCTGAGAATAAAATCCAAAATCTTACCCTGACCTCCAAGGCCTTGCTGTATATGATCTGGCCACTGATCACCCTCTCAGCCTGATTTCTACCATTCTTTCCTTTGCTCAACCTCTCCCCACACTCTGGCCTTTTTTTTTTTTTTTGAAGCCAGTAAGAATATTCATGCTTCGGGATCTTGACACTTGTTCCTTAAGCTTAGGATGTTCTTTTCCTCGATATTTGCAAAGCTCCTTTCCAATTTCATTTGTCTGCTCAAATATCCCCTCCTGCCTGGCCATCCTACCTAACGTAGCAGCCCCTCTCACTTCCTATCCCCTGACCTTGCTTTTCTTTCTTTCTTTCTTTAGCACATATTTCCAAACATTATGTATTTGTTTTATGCATTCTCCACTACACAGTAAGCTTAATATTTGCTAAATGAATGGGTAAATTGTGATCATTTCTCAATTTCTCCTTGACTTTCACGACCTTGGCAATTTTGAAAATTACAGGCTAGTTATTTTTAGTATGTCCTCTAACGTGGGTGCGTTTTTCATGCTGTTTTCCTGACCAGATCCATGTTATGCATCTTTGGCAGGAGCAACGAGTGACATGCTGTAGTCTTTCTGTGGCATCCCATCGGGCTGGCCACCCCCCCAGCCTGCATCATCGTGCGTGGACTCTGACACCTGCCCTGATCCACCGGGGCCTTCCCACTACCTTGGTGAGGTCCACCCGACTCTGCCCTGCCTACAGCTTTAGTCCTGAATTGTTCAGGAGGAGGAGAAGAGAAAGGGGAAGTGGAAGAGCCGCTCCTGGTTTTTGCTCGTTTCTTTCGACTCGTGTTTGCAGAGTGTATCTTTTTTCAACCTTTGCTTTCAACCTTACATGCTTCTTCAAATTACACATGGACAAGTATTTAAGACATATTTAAGACATAGACTCCTCTAATAACTAGGTCCCTTTCCTGGGTGGATATTAATTTGGCTTTAATAAAGAATATGAAAATGTTTTAGGCCTACACTTTCAAGTTGCATTTTGAAAACTGAGGTGTGATATTACAGTTGTGGGATTTCTCTGCCTTTAGTGCCCACGGTTCTCAGTCACACCGCTTCGAAGAATGAAGAGGTAGACCAGACGAAGAGTGGTGGGCAGCAAGGCAAAGTTTACTGAGCTGTAGTATAAAGCTCTCGGAGAGAAGGGGGGCTCTAGAGGGTTGTCCCAGAGTTTCTAAGTGTAGGGTTTTTTTTTTTTTTAAGATTTTATTTATTTATTTGTCAGAGACAGCGAGAGCAGGAACACGAGCAGGGGGAGTGGGAGAGGGAGAAGCAGGCTTCCCTCCGAGCAGGGAACCGGACATGGGGCTTGATCCCAGGACCCTGGGATCATGACCTGAGCCGAAGGCAGCTGCTCAACTGACTGAGCCATGCAGGCGCCCCAGTGTAGGGGTTTTTATGAGCTCTTTTTCAGAACTATCTTATGCAATCAGGTGTGCTAAGTCGTGCCAGTCAGGGCTTTGGTAACATATCTGTCTACCTATTAAGTTAACGTCCCTGTGCTGATGGGGTTTTTTTGCTGACATCTGGGGGCTTATGTCTTAACCGCCCCTTGCCCGTGATCGTGACAAATGCTTTGTGGTTCATTGCCTTATTTTGGGACATTTTGCAGAAGTCATTTCTGAAAAGGCTGCCAAGCAGAATGCTAGTGTGGTTCTGTCTAAGCTGCAAAACAGGATGTCAGTGCTGTTTTATCTTAGCTGTCCTGACGCCATATTTTCTTGTTGGGAACCCTGGCCCTGACTACCTAACTGTCCAACTAACTCCTAACATGACTACGAAGCAAATTGAAGTCTGATATTACTCGGATGCAGTGGGTAAATGTTATCCTTCTCTTTCCCATATTCTTCCCTGCCACTTCCCCTGCCACAGAGGATGGTACATGCCCCCAGGGCTGGTGAGTTAGAGGATTTTTTCTGGTCTGAGGGTGGACATGTGATCTAAGAGTGTCAAGCAGAGACTTTCTGAAAGAGCAATAGGGACACAGAGAGATAGAGTTTTTCTTCTGAGATTGCATGTGGAAAGAACTACCCAGATCTAGAGATCCTAGGGGGGGTCATCTTTACTATCACATGGAAAATACCTCTTGAGAATGAAGTCAACACAGAGGAAAGCAGACAGAAAAAGAGAGACCTATCCAGATGATATAGTTTGATACCTTTCACTCAAAAATGCCTGAAGCCAGAAAACTCTTGGACTTTCCAGATACAAAAGTCGATAAAATCTTTTCCTCCTATTTCAGCTAGAGTGGGTTTGCATTTAGAGTCACTTAAATTTATAGCTACAGTGAAGCAGCCCTGAAACAAATGGTTTTATAAATAAACACGTGCAATATATATATGTACACATACACATGTGTATACACACACACGCACACACACACACAAGCACTTTTCTGTTTTTAGCTAAGGAATTCTTTTTTTTCCTCCTTTAGAACTCTAAGACACAGTCCATAAAACAGTGCTGAATCCGGGATGGGTCTCCAAAGGCCAGAGCCTCATTCATTCGGTCTCCCTTTGTCTCCATCAATACCTTCCAGGACACCCTCTGAAAGCCAAGGGCTCTGCTGGACAAAAATTAAAGCACAGCTGTAATGCAATGAACATGCAATTTTAAGGAATTTTCCTCCCTCAATTGTAGACCTAATTTTAATGATTTAAATACAAAATATGTACAGTAGAATTGTTGAACATTTATAGACTCTAAATGTCTCCCTCAGACTAGTGTTTTGGACAGCATCGATTACTAAATTAAATCAAATATTCATGTCGTTAAACTTGAGTCTAACTGAGACAGGTAACTGAGCCCAGGAGCTTCTGGAAGCTTCCTGCCTGGTGCAGAAGTCCCGTCCGAGGCACAGAAGCCAGTGTGGGGTGTTTCTGTAGACAACGGAGCTGGCAGAGGTGTGGATTCTTCTAGCAGCTGTAGGGCACACAATCCCTGCTCAGCGCCAGGGCAAAGAGCCAGGCAGTCTGACGCAAGGCCCAGCTAGTGCAAACTCATAGGAACCAGAGGAACACTTTCCAGAAGTCTCTGTCCACCGTTTTGGGGTGAGATGGGGAAAAAAGCATTTGAGGTCCTGAATATTCCTCACTGTTAATCTGTACCCGATTCTACTCTCTGTAGTCAGAGGGAAGTCCCCGTATTCAACAGGAAACACAGATTTATGTTAAAGTTGTAGAGTGAGGAGGGGGCGCCTGGGTGGCTCAGTCGGTTAAGTGGCTGCCTTCGGCTCAGGCCATGCTCCCAGGGTCCTGGGATCAAGTCCTTCATCGGGGAACCTGCTTCTCCCTCTGCTTGTACTCTCTGTTTCTCTCTCTGTCAAATAAATAAATAAAATCTTAAAAAAAAAGGGGGGGGCGCCTGGGTGGCTCAGATGGTTAAGCGTCTGCCTTCGGCTCAGGTCATGATCCCAGGGTCCTGGGATCGAGTCCCGCATCGGGCTCTCTGCTCCTTGGGAGCCTGCTTCTCCCTCTGCCTCTTCTCTTTCTCTGTCTCTCATGAATAAATAAATAAAATCTTAAAAAAAAAAAAAGTTGTGGAGTGGTAAATTTCATCATAGAACACACCACTCTGAACCACTCTGACCGCTGGACATAAAAGGGATAATTTAACAGACTCTCAAAGGGATTTATCAATGGGGGGAATCTGAGGTCCTACAATGTAGTCCTACTTTTAGGGGGAGCATGAGAAGGCAGGTCGCCATGTGTTTCTTCTGTAAACACACCGCTACTGCAGGACAGAATGCTGCTTTAAAGAAAACCAACTCTCACCATCTCCGAACGTGCAAACCACGGCAACCTTCCAAAAAAAAAAAACAAAAAACCCAAACAAACAATGTAAGAAGTAACCCGTTTTCTCACCTGGGAATCTTGGTCTGTATTAAAGAAAAGCATTTCGGTTTTTGCTTTGACCTTGTTTTCTCTCGATTTTCTCGTTTCTTCTATTTATAGTGTGACTCCTTTCACACTTGTCCGGCTTTGGTTGCCTATGCTCCGTTCATTTTCGGTCTGCTATTTTTAATACGTTGTTGAGGGAGTTTTGGATCAAAATCAGGTATCTTGGCAGCACAACTCATTCAGCTAACAAAGGCATAGTAATCACTGAAGTGATGACCAAATCAGAGTTGGGTTTTTTAATGTGTTCAGTTTTTTTTTTTTTTAAAGCAATTCCAAGTGGATATGTGAATTCTTATATGAGATTTGCTTTGGAGAAAGAAGCATTTATTGCCTAGTACTGATCTCATTTCCTTCTAAAGTGGTCTCATCAAATAATTGCTTACATCATTAGAAGAAAATTCATAGACATAAGCCATAGTCTGAGGCCAGAAGGTCAACTTCTTCTTCTATTAAGAAAGTAAATAATGTCATATTAGCAGTCTTTTTTTTTTTTTTAATAGTGGGAAATTTCTACGTGGTCATAGATTTTAAATTTCTTCCTTTTCTCTGCTCTTCCTAATAAATTCCAATTAAGGAGATTTTGTTCTGCTATTGTCATGTGATATTTATGGATGAAATTAAGAAAGCAGATCTTCTGGCAACAGTTCAAAATACTTTGAGAATGAGTCACTTGTTCTATAGCCCAACTTTCTGAGCAAAAACTTTAGGGACTTCCATTCATTCATTCGTTTGTTCATTTTCTCTTTCTTTTTCTCTTTCTTTCTTTCTTTCTTTCTTTCTTTCTTTCTTTCTTTCTTTCTTTCTTTCTTTCTTTCTTTCTTTCTTTCTTTCTTTCTTTCTTTCTTTTCTTTCTTTCTTTCCATGGTTACTGAAGTAGAATCTTTCCTGACAACCCTCTGACTGGGTGGGAAAAAAAAATGTTATTTTTCCAGGTTGGGTGACTCACCTGGCTGATCGCCCATCTCAGGTTGTCTGTTGCTATATCCCCGGGCAGAAGCTAAGGCTGTCTGCAGATCTCTCTGGTCTCGGGCTAGATGTCTCCAGCCTCCTGAGGAGGGAGGGGCTATGACAGTGAGTCAGGCTTTCGAGCCCTGACTCCTGAGATTGCTACTGGTGCCCCTCATGGAGGGTTTGCCTGTGGCCCCTGCTGTGTGGGCAGATTAGTAGCTGGCCAGTAATGGTGGTTGGTATTTTACGAATTCTGATTTCAAATAAGGGTGGCTCTCTGCATATCTTCCAGTGTTGGGATTTTTATTCATAATTGTATTCTTCCTTTAAGATATCTCTCTTATTTAATTCTTCTTTGTCATCACCATTCAAGCAGCATTCAGACCTTTTCAATCTCTTGCTAGATTACAAAAGTTTTAGAACTAAAATTCTTCTAAGTCTGAGGCAATCCCTACATCGAACTTCCCTCAAGCCCCCTTTCATCATGCCATAGCTCCTTATTAGATACCAAATGAAGTCCAGCTCCTAAGCCTGGAATTTTAGGCTCTCCACAATCTGGTTCCAAGCTGTTGAAACTTATTTATCCCCTTTCCTCCAGGTATGTGTGTATACTTATGTTTCCAAAACACCTTGTGGCAGAGACAATTTATTGTCCTCAAATTCCTTCTTAGTCATGGAACCCCACTTTTATTTAAGATATCAGCATACCCAGTGGAAAACTGTGTCCTCCAGGCTCTGTTGCAATCATGTATAACTGTAGGACTATAGGACTAGTTTCTTGTTAGAAGAACATGAATCCAAGTACTTCTGGGAGGTATCTATAAAAAATATTTTTTCTTTCTAGCTGGTTGGTTTGCGATGTGATGGTTGAAGCTCCAGTAGCCATTTTGGACCTTGAGGTCAAGGACCACACTCCAGGCAAAGGCACACCAGAGATCTGGAAGGAGTCTGGGTCCCAGTGGCTTTTGGATCTATCTTATCAGCTCCATTTTCAATGTTATTTGAGTCATCATTTTGTTTCCTTATTGCATGAAACTGAACCTAATCCCAACCAATACACATACTTCATGGAGGAGGTTACATTGAGGTGGTCCTTGAGGGAAGAATAGGATTTAGACAGGCAAGAAACATCACAAGCAAGGGGATAAAATAACAATAAATGCTTATTAAATTCACATTGTACTTTATGGCTTATAGAGTGCATTCAAATCCACTATTTCACTTGTTTATCATAACAACTGGGTATGTTATATACAAATACTATCCCCATTTTACAGATAAGGACTATGGAATCAAAAGTTGAACAAGTGATTAAATGGAAAGAACATTGGATTTGTAATCAGAAATTCTGGGTTTGAGTTTCTTATTGTGATGGACAGACTTTAAGGTGGACGCACAACCCTCCTCCTGGTATTCATATTTTTGTGTAATTTCCTCCTCTTGGGTGTATGTGGACCCATGACTTGCTTCTAACCAGTAAAATATAACAAAAATGATGAGATGTTACTTCCATGATCCCATTACATTATATATCACTGTGTCTTGCTAGCTTACTCATTCTAGAGTCTTTCTCTCTTCATTGCTGACCTTGAAGTAGGAAGTTGTCATGAATGCTATAGCTGCAAGGAACCAAATGGTGCCAAGAACCATGTGAGTGGGAAAGTGGATCCTTCCCTAGTTGAACCTCCAGATGAGAACTCAGCCCAGGCTGACGCCTTGACTGAGTAGCCTGGTGAGACTCTGTAGTAACTTGTGAGGCCAGTTGACCCACGTCCAGACTCCTGACGCATAGTAACTGTGAGAAAACAAACGTGTGTTGCTTTAAGCCGCTGAGTTTATGGTAGTGTGTTATGCAGAGATAGCTATACTTATCTACTAGTTGTATAGCCTTGAGGTAATTACGTAACTACTCTATCATGGCAGAGATGATTAACTGTTCACCCTGAAGTTAAACTTTCTCTTTGACAGAATAACACTGTCACTGAGAAGTGGCTGATCAGCCAGGGACGACATTTCTCAGGCCCCATTGCATCCAGCCAATAACTGGTTCTGACCAATACAATGTGAATGGAAGTCACTGGGTCACCACCAGGCTGAGGTTGTTAGGAAGTGGGTGTGATCTCTCCACTCTTTCTCTGTCTGTCTGCCAGCTGGAGGCAGAGGACTGTGAGGCCATAGGGCCTGGTGGAGCCACAGTCGGAAGGAGCCTGGGCTCTTCAGCCACCTCAGGCAAGAAAGTTCCTCAGTGACCAGAAACACCTGCATCACACTGTTACATGAGTGCAAAATAAACCTTATTGTGTTAAGCCACTGACTTTTCCCAATTTATTTACTGTAGCACTACATTTCCACTAGTACAGTTTCACTTTTCTTATCTGTAAAATGGGGATACAGTTGTGACCGAATGAAACAATCTATTTGAAACATTTATTAAATTGTACAATATTATGTTAACACAAGGTGTTAATAGTATGTTCACAGAAACCCTAAGATGTAAATAGGGAAGGAATTAGTTCTTCATTTTAGAGGGGATAAAATGAAAACAGTGGTGACAGGACTTGTTTGAGGTCACTCTGTGAATTAGTGACCGGGATAGGACTAGAACTTTCGATTTCCTGTCTAATACTCTTCCGTAACATCACATCAAGTGTTCGGAGGAATGGAAGGCGTGCAAAGCAGGGGAGGTTGCAGGAAGACATATTTCTTTAAACGTGAGCAGAAGAATGCAGGGATTTCAAGGCTGTCCCTGTGGGGTTAAATCCAATGCATCCCTCTGCAGAGGCTGCATATTTGGTTGTCAGTACCTTGAAAAGAAACATAGCTACACCTTACATATGTTTTAGTTAAATTAAAATACTGATGTGTATTTATTTTGAGGTGATGGTTGAAATACCTTCCTTGTGTGTAATGGAATTTTTCCTCTTGGCAACAGTGGAGACCGCTCATTTAGCTATATATGTTGTCAGTGAAATTTCCCACATGCTTACATGAAACATTTGTCTTCTCCAGATGGCCTGTCTAAAGCCCAGTTGTTCTTCCAAATAAATTTATAGTTATGACAAATGTGTTATCTCTCTAGACTAGATGAGAGTTCTTTCCTGGAAGAGGAAAGGATCTCCTACCATTCAAAAGGGAAAAGTGAGCACTGAAATATTCTAAGGCTGAAACATGGTGGGATTTGAGTTTAAAAAAGTCTGTAGGTCAGATATGTTGCTTTTACGCTTCCTCCACCCACAGGATCTGTGTGGCCTTAAGTTCCCTCCATAAAAGAACCCAAACACAAAAGTTGCTCCGAGGAGAGTCCACATAGTTCTAATCTCTTTTCAGCCTTTTTCCAGTAACACCTTACTTTCTTTGTTTAAAGATTCTAGCATTTATTATTCAGCATTTAGTATATAAAAGTGAATATCTGTATCACATGTATATGTTAAGAAGTACAGGGTGCCTGGGTGGCTCAGTTGGTTAAGTGTTTGCCTTTGGCTGAGGTCATGATCCAAGGGTCCTGGGATGGAGCCCCACATTGGGCTCCTTGCTCATCGGGGAGTCCGTTTCTTCCTCTCCCCCTGTCTACCACTCGTGAGCTCTCTCTCTCTCTCTCAAAAATAAAGTAAAATCTTAAAAAAATTAAAAAGAAGAAGCACGCTAATAAATGGAATACCCGTAGAACCACCAATCAACCTCAGAGCCAGAACATGACTAATGCTATTGTATTGACCTGTGGTTCCTTTGTGTTCCCATTCTTCCCCTCCCTCTCTGAACCACTGTGGTGCCTTTTAAAATTTTTAAAATTTTCACAAACTGATTGTAATCATTTATAAGATAGTTCAGAAACTTTTGTGGGAGAATATACAATGTGACGTCAGCTGGGTATTTACAATCATTCTTAAACTTTTGCTGAGGACTTTCAAGTCTATGATGATTACGATTCACAGTCGACCTGGGAGCTAGCCGGGGTGGGCGTTTTATACTTGTACAGATAGAAAACAGAGGCCAGCACAGGACTCATACTTGACAAGTAGGCAGCAGAGTTGAGATTAGAACCAGAGTCTTCAGACCCTAAGTCCGTGATCTTTGCACTAAACGACATCGCCTATGAATAGCTGCTATTGAGTAGATTTCAAAGGAGAAATCCTTGTTTCTAACCTGACAGCAACATGACTGCAGCCTATAGCAGACTAACAATAGCATGTCGTGTCCGCAGACCCAGCAACTCAGGGCCTTGTGGGGTATCTTTTCTCTTGTGTTCTCAACCCTCAGCGCCCTGTCTGACCCACAGTACGTTTAGGTGAGGAGCCTGGGCTGCTGCATCGAACACCATGGGATTGAAAACTGGCCCTTCGTTTAGTAGCATTATGACATTGGGCAAATACATTAACCCCCAGTTACTCCTTTGTGAAATGAGCCTAATCACAGCAATGCTCAGGGGTGCTGGGAGGACTGTGATCGTGATGGTAGTGTGCCTGGCGTGTGCCCAATAGATGGCAGCTAAAAATAAAAAGTGTCTTTGGGCGAGTCATGGAATTCCACCTGTTTGTCCCTTCCTGAAGCTTCAGTGCCTCATCTTTGAAGTGAGAGGGGTTAGACAAAAATGAGTTCTCCAGGTTTTTTTGACTCTGACTTTCCATGATGCTAGATTTAGTTCTTAAGACTTCTATTGGCTTAGGGCGCCTGGGTGGCTCAGTTGGTTAAGCGTCTGCCTTCGGCTCAGGTCATGATCCTGGAGTCCTGGGATCGAGTCCCACATGGGGCTCCCAGCTCAGCGGCGAGCCTGCTGCTCCCTCTGACCTTCTCCCCTCTCATGCTGTTTCTCTGTCTCTCGCTCTCTAATACATAAATAAATAAAATCTTAAAAAAAAAAAAAAGACTTCTATTGGCTTAGTTTAACTCATTATTTGACTTCAGAAAATCATACCCAAATACCTTTATGGTTCATTTCCAAGTCTTCATGTAACAGACTAGTGTGGCGAGATAAAATTGCAAATGCTTTTCTTCCTGCAAATTTTCTGTTGCCCCCTTAGGCTTCTGCCTATTGGTAGGATTCATTGCTTTGGCCCTGAAAAATGTAAGAAGTTAGTTTCTGAATTGATTAAAAAACACACTGCAGCATTCATTTTTTAAAATATTTTTTTCCTTTTTTAAAGATTTTATTTATTTGTCAGAGAGAGAGAGAGAGCGTGCACAAGCAGGGGGAGCGGCAGGCAGAGGGAGAAACAGGCTCCCCGCTGAACAGGGAGTTGCATGTGGGACTCGATCCCAGGACCCCGGGGCTCATGACCTGAGCCGAAGGCAGACACTTAACCAACTGAGCCACCCAGGCGCCCCTGCAGCATTCATTTCTATATTGGAAAGCAGGATTACTTTTGGAAGAGTCAGATTTTTGAGAAAGCAAAGGAGTCCTTAAGCATTGACTTTCTTTCTTTCTTTCTTTCTTTCTTTCTTTCTTTCTTTCTTTCTTTCTTTCTTTCTTTCTTTCTTTCTTTCTTCCTTCCTTCCTTCCTTCCTTCCTTCCTTCCTTCTTTCTTTCTTTCTTTCTTTCTTTCTTTCTTTCTTTCTTTCTTTCTTTCTTTCTTTCCTTCTTCCCTTCTCTTTCTAAGCATTGACTTTATTTTCTAACTGTAGTGTAGAGAAGGATGCATAATGGTGTGGGAGCAGTTCCCCACCCAACAGGCGTCAAAGCCTAAGTGACAGGTGGGAAGCCAAGCTTCAGAGGGGATATGACGGAGGCTCTGAGGCTGGTGAACGCCTCAGAGGGGACTCCTACACTGAGCCATGTGGTGGAGGTGGAGGATCAGAAGGGGAGACATTTCCAATAAGTTTGGAGTATGTCAGGGCAGAGAGCACCTGCCCCTCATTTCCCCAGTGAAGTCTGGAGGCATCAGGTCTTGAAAAGACGTCCTTCTGTCCCAACCCTCCTGCTAACATGGCAGAGCTGAAGCACAGAACAGTGGCGTATGTGGTGTGTGTGGACAGAATCCCTCCCGTTCACCCCCATGCACACATGAAGTTGCACAGAACAGGAACCCAGAGGGGCATGGATTGATTGGGAGCCACCTAGGAACTTGCAGAGGCCTTGGTGTGAAGAGAAGGACCCAGGATGACTTGCATGGGCAGAGTGGCCAAAGGGAAGGGGAGAGGCACAAGACGCTTCTGTATGCAGTGGGGACCAAGGCCTCTGAAGCACAAAAGATAGGTTTTGTTGTGCAAGCAATAGGCAAGACAGATCAAAAGGGCTGTCAGACTGCATGCCTGTGGATACCAAGACATTAGCTGCTACAGCTTAGTCTGGGAGACAGAGAGACATGATCACTAGGAATGCCATCTGTTATGTGCTGTGCTAAGTTATGTCCAAGGTGCTATGGCTATGGGAATATGACAGGGGTAGCTCCCAAGAGAGGGTGAGGTGAACTGGGTTGTGAAGAATGTGTAGGTGCTCATGATGTGGAAGAGAGGATGTCAGGCATTCAGGGGAGAGAGAACAAGATGTGCGGAGTCTTGGAGAAGAAATGAGCCTGAAATGTACAGGAGATAGTGAGAAGACCAGGTGTCCCGAGGGTCAGATAGATGTGGGAGAAAGGCAGGAGAGTAGGCAGGGCAGGGGCATTGAATGCCACATTGCAAAGGCCTTTGTATGACAGGTTAATTTCCTCTAACCCTAGATCATTCTGAATAGGTTCCCAGAGTTTCCTTTATTTTAATTTTTTGAAAAAATTTTACTTATTTATTTGACGGAGAGAGAGAGAGAGTGAGAGAGTGTGTGTGTGTGTGTGTGTGTGGGAGCAGGGGCCAGGAGAGGGAGAAGCAGGCTCCCCGCTGAGCAGGGAGCCCGATATGGGGCTCAATCCCAGGACCCTGGGACCATGACCTGAGCCGAAGGCAGATGCTTAACTGACTGAGCCACCCAAGTGCCTCTAGAGTTTACTTTATGAAAGACAAATCTGATCGTGTCATTTGGCTTAAAGTCTTGTACTGGCTCTCCTTAGAACAGGGATGATTAACTTTTATTGTGCCGTGTCATCATATGCTGGTCTAGTAAAGCTCAGAAAAATACTTCTCAATGCATAAAGTAAAATAAGTAGGATCACAAAGGAAACCAATTATATTGAGATATAGTTATTAAAATGGCTTAATCTTTGTAATATATGGACATCTTCAGTAGGTCTGTAAGTAGGTCTAATAACTACTATAATTTGAAAGTTGTGATGAGTTCATGTAATACTTCACAATATCTGCAACAACTGTAAAGTGTTGTGCAAATATTTGTGGTTTTGACTGGTTAAGTCACAGATACTGCTAATACTACAAGTTTTGTTGTTTAGAACTCGAACTGAAGGAAACAGTAAATCTAGTTAGAGGTTAGTAAAAGATGCCAAGTGTGTGACAGACATGCTTCCGGCTGGGGGGCAGGTAGCCCATGAAAAGTCCTGCAAACAAGGCGTGGTCCCTTGGCCCTTCCCTGCCCAGGCAGTGACCCACATGCATGAGTCTGCCCACTTTCCCTCAGCTGAGCTTCTAAGACCAAGGCTAGGCTGAGACAGCCTGTTGGACTCTCAGGATAGGCATTGTTCTCCAACCCAGCCTTTATGAATAAAGTTGGTAATTGGCTTCTCTGCATGCTGACCCATTTATCTCACTCCGGCTCAGTTCAGCAGTCAGGCAGAGGAGTCGGGTACTGTTTTTTTTTTTTTTTTTAAAGATTTTATTTATTTATTTGAAAGAGAGAGCACGAGAGGGAAGAGGGTCAGAGGGAGAAGCAGACTCCCCGCCGAGCAGGGAGCACGATGCGGGACTCGATCCCGGGACTCCAGGATCATGACCTGAGCCGAAGGCAGTCGCTTAACCAACTGAGCCACCCAGGCGCCCTCAAAATGATTTATTTTCTATTTTTTTTTATTTGAGAGAGAGAGAATGAGAGAGAGAGCACATGAGAGGGGGGAGGGTCAGAGGGAGAAGCAGACTCCCCATTGAGCAGGGAGCCTGATGCGGGACTCGATCCTGGGACTCCAGGATCGTGACCTGAGCCGAAGGCAGCCGCCCAACCAACTGAGCCACCCAGGCGCCCCTCGGGTACTGTTTATTGGACCTCCTTAAAGGCTCAAGAATGGCAAAGAGACTCATTGAGAGGCTAGTCTCCCAACACCTGAGCAAAGTTTAACATACTAAACTCTTTTCAGGCTGTTACTTTCTCTTGGGATTTGGGTCCTCAGGCTCTCTGTTCCATCATCAACCCCCTCCCCCAACCCATTAGTCATCAGGCTGCTGGATTTAAGGGAGCAGGAGTGGAAAGAGGGGAGAAGGGCGCTGAAAGGGCAGGGGCACAGTCCAGAAGGAACACTTTACTAGCAATAAACCCACTTATCTCTCTATGCATGTAGCAACTTACTAAGTACCTTTACATATAAACATTAATTGAGTTAGGCCGTATAGATGAAAAAGAAGAGAGTCAGATTTCTAGATTGAAGCTCTTTCCACTACCATTTTAAGCAGGAAAAGATAGTGCCAGAGATGGGTCTGTGTGTCTGTGCACGTGTGTGTGTGTGCGTGCGTGTGTGTACTGGGGTGGGGGGAGAAAGGCAGATCATATCTTGACAAGTAATTGCACCTGTTTTATAGTAACTGTATTCAGGAAATTGGCTTAGAATCACGATGCTCTCATTTGTTTATTCATTCAATAAATATTTATCGAGTACCAGTCATTGTTATAGGTGCTAAGTACATAGTGGTACAAAAACAGTTCCTCCCTCATGGAGATAGTAACCATGGAGAAAGGGAGAAAAATATTAAGCAAACAATTAAAATGAAGTGTATAATTACAAATTGTGCCAAATGCTAAAAAAAAAGAAAAAAATCATAGGCTGTGATCAGGATATAACATGTGATGGTGTTTTACTCTCAAAGAGGGGCAACAGAGAAGGACTTTTCCCCATAAAGAGGGTTTGCAAACACTTATTCTGGTAGTGAGATCCTTGTATTTTATCCAAGAGGCTTTGTCTTTCCATTTTAATAAGCTCACATTAAAACAGGATCCAAAGATACACTCTGTAAGATGTAGTATATTTTTGTGTTGACCTTATGTGAAGTAGGTTGTGACTGAAAACTGAAGGCAAGTTTCAAGAAGACTTTTTGGACCAGTTGGTAGACACTAAATCTGGTTTATAGACAGGGACATAAGCTGGTGACTCTGAGTTTTCAGAGGGGATAACAGTTTTAAAATAATATAGAGCTGTGTCTGGCCATAAAAAGGAACAGATAATCAGGCTAATGTCATGGGTGTGTAATAAGGGTTTGGTGATTTCAGCTGTCATACAGCATGGTCATATGACTAAATTTTCTGAACACATCACAGGTAGATCTGTTATCATGAAAGAAATGACCAAAACTTACCTTTTTACGTTTGTTCACCATTTTGGTGATATGACCACCTGTTGAAGACTGTTAAGTGCAAGATGGCCTTAACACTTAACTACCAGAATGCATATGGAATCCTCTAGAATGGAACAATATTGCAACCTAATAGGATCTATGTGGGGCATAAATAAAACAGAATTTGGCAGTCATCCCTAGTGGCTGGTTAAGTTTTTGAAAGAATGCTTTAGGTGCCATCTTGTGGTCAGCATTATGAACATACTGAATTCAACTCCTCAACTTGCCAGAAAGATTGTGTTTAAAAAGTTTATGATGGGGGGCACCTGGGTGGCTCAGATGGTTAAGTGTCTGCCTTTGGCTCAGGTCATGATCCCATTGTCACCAGGACCTGCCCCCTCTGTTTCTCATTTTTGTTTGGTTTTAGTTCCCTTTGCTTCAAAGAAGATTGTTGCCAGATATCCAATTTCAAATAGTTTCTGCATTATGACTCAGGAACAAATAGAAGGGTCTCAAGGAAGGACTCTGGCCTGATTTGGGTCACATGCCAAGCCTTGTGCCAGTCATGTGGTAAGGGGAATGAGACACCATGAACAGCCAGCTTGAGTCTGGCGATCATTCCCTGTGCGGGGGGGTGGGGAGAGGGGCAAAGGAGAAGGGACCTTAGTGACATGAGCATGTTACCTTAGTGACAGAATATGTGGGAATGCTCCCTGGGAAATTGAGCAAACTGAAGGAGTAACATAACTCACTACTACATCCCACTACTTGGACACCAGCGCATATCCATACCCTTCCCCCATGCAGGCAATTTTGAAAGTGCCAAGATACTTTGTTTCCTGAGAACAATACAACACACAAACTCATCCCCCTCCTCAGGAGGAGACAACTCAAAGATACATTGAATTCAACACCAAGTTTAGGATTTCTGGATAGTGTGTATTCCTCTTAGGTCCAGATATTTGGCTTCTCTTGGTCCAACTATTTCCCCTGGGGGGGCAAGGGGGGGGGAAAAGCTTGACCATAAAGTCAATTCACTTGAACTGATCTGCTTTGGGTCCACTTAATATACCTTTAAAAATTTCCAAAGGAGGGACCCTGGGTGGCTCAGGGTCCTGGGATTGAGCCCCGCATCCGGCTCCCTGCTCCACGGGAAGCCTGCTTCTCCCTCTCCCACTCCCCCTGTTTGTGTTCCCTCTCTCGCTGTCTCTCTCTCTGTCAAATAAATAAATAAAATCTTTTTTTTTTAAAAGATTTTATTTATTTATTTGAGACAGAGAGAATGAGAGACAGAGAGCATGAGAGGCAGGAGGGTCAGAGGGAGAAGCAGACTCCCTGCCCAGCAGGGAGCCCGATGCGGGACTCGATCCCGGGACTCCAGGATCATGACCTGAGCCGAAGGCAGTCGCTTAACCAACTGAGCCACCCAGGCACCCAAATAAATAAAATCTTAAGAAAAAAAATTTCCAAAGGAGAAAAATCCTGTGAGAAACTTATTTTCATAAGTCAAACACTTCAGAGACATCCATTTATTTATTCATTCAAATAAATGCTGATTTGATTCCTAATATTTGTCAGGTATAATTTTGGGGGCTAGGAATATGTCCCTGACTTCTCTGAATTTAAAGGCATGAAACATAATTATGGTACTAAGTAGCAAGGGGCTGCAATTGCAGTATGCATTGTGTATGTACGTTCTATTTGCAGCATTTTCCAGAATTGTATGTATTTTACAAGTGGTGCTTATGGAAAATCGAAACCTCCAAAATAAAAGAATTTCCTTGTCATAGAGGATAGGGATAAATAGAACCTCGAAGAGTTAGAGATATTACTAAGATTATTTCAGATTGGAAGATACTTGGCAATGACTCATCTAAAATGATGGATGCATTTTCTTCCTCTTTCTAGTTTTCTTAGTCTTTTGTTCCAAGCAGAGTTTGGTTTGTGCACTTGAGGGATAATTAATCATGAAATGATATTGGAATCAATGTACATTATTCATTAATTAGTTTCAGAGCTCATTGTCAATTTAAAGCAAATCGACTTGTTTTAAGACATACATTTAGCTTAATGATTACAGGGGAACGATAGGCTAGAGCTTAAGAGCATGGGTTTTGGCGTAAGATCGACCAAGGTTTGAATCCTGGCTCTACTTCTATCAGTTGTGTGACCTTCCGCAAATTTTCTAACCTGCGTGCATCTCAGTTTCCTGATCTGGGTACAGTGCCCCACCTACCCCCACATCTGCAGTTTCGCTCACCCACCATCAAGGGGAGAGCAGATGATTCTGACGAATCGTCAAAGGCCAATAGTAGCCTAACTCTGCGTCAGGATGCTACGTCATTCCCCTCCCTCCATCTCATCACGTAGGCGTTTTATCGTCTCACGTCAGCCCAAGAAGGGTGAGTACGAGAAGGTACTTTGAGAGAACACGTTCACGTAACTTTTATTTCAGTATATTGTTATAACTGTTCTGTTTTATTATTAATCTCTTACTGCGCCTAATTTATAAATTAAACTTCATCATAGGTACGTATACATAGGAAAAAACATAGCATATTTAAGGTTCAGTACTATGGGCGGTTTCAGGCATCCCCTGGGGGTCTTGGACTGTACCCCCCGTGGGGAAGGGGGCGGCGCCTGTGGTGGGAATAATACCAGGACTAACCTCATAAGGTTATTAGGAGGACTAAATAAATATCTAATGGTGTTAGAGCCTTATACAAAAAATGTTAAAGGAAACTCAGAAAGAAGCAAAGCTTTTCTTAATGCCTTCTATAGGCAGGCACTACATGGCTAAAATTCACTTATTCATGTCGTACAGACCATTGATTTAATGATTGTCTTCTCATGTAATTGCTTACTGTGGTCTTAATTGGGGCCAGTATCACTTGGAAAGAGTATCGAGAGTATGGAAATTAAAATATTTTGGTTTTGGGCGCCTGGGTGGCTCAGTTGGTTAAGCGACTGCCTTCGGCTCAGGTCATGATCCTGGAGTCCCGGGATCGAGTCCCGCATCGGGCTCCCTGCTCAGCAGGGAGTCTGCTTCTCCCTCTGACCCTCCCCTCTCTCCTGTGCTCTCTCTCATTCTCTCTCTCTCAAATGAATAAATAAAATCTTTAAAAAAAAATATTTTGGTTTTACTTATCATATTGAGTGGTGTTGTGGGGGAATCATTGGACTAGCAAAATTATGTTAAGGTGTTGCTGACAGGATGGAGTGTTGGTGGTTGGTTGGTGTTGGGGACACTTATTCCCATCGTTGATGTTTTATTCTATGTGAAGGAAGCTCTGCTAGTGTAGTACTTTTGGCTTTTTTTTTCTTTCTGGAGGGGGAGTCACTTATCTGTCTGGTGAATGTGGAAGGAGTAAACACGACTGTGGGGTCCAGACTCTCCTCTTTTTCTCTTGGGAGTGAGCCTGCCTGCAGGAAGCGTGCATTCTGCTCTGACCCTCTTTACCGTAAATATACCAGGGACAGGCCGTCTCTCTGAGGCTCGCTCCATTCCAGTGGTGCTTGGGACTCAGAAGATGAGTGTGATTCTTAGGTTGAATATTGTGGGACTCACTTATCTAAAGGTATGGGCCACATTCTCCAATATTAACAATGTGATATCCAATTCTTATCTGCCTTACTCTTTGATCTTATTTTTTAATCGCCTCACAACATTTGTGGGCAAGATGGATGTTACTTATTGAGTTTATTGAAATCCTAACAGTCCTGTTGACGTACGAATTGCATATGTTCTGCTGGGGACTTGGTAGGCTCCTGACTGGAATACCTTTCAGGATTATCTACTGAGGGGCAAGGAAGTGCTTGATGTAGGAAGCCATCGGTGTGACTACAACTATCTACTGAAGTTACCAATGACTTTCAGTGTGGGTTGAGGGGATTTGGGTGGGGTACCAGGAGTACCGGCTATAAAGTTGTCCTTGAATCCCCCTTGACTGTGTTAGATGCCCTTGCTCTGTGGTCCCACAGATCCCTATTTCCTCCATTATAAAACTTCTGACATGGTACAGGCTATTTTTCCTTCTAGGCTATGCGGGCAGGGTCAAGATCTGTGTTGTTCACTGTGGTATCCTCAAGCCTGGGTGATCAGTAAATATTTGTTGGATGAATGTTTTGTTTAGGAAAAAATAAATGTTCACGGTGAAAAAACCACCTCTATTATTAAAGCTAGTTTTGGTGTTTTGTAAGAAATAAATTTACTACACGTGGAATAGTACAGCTGAACTAATTTAACACAAAGACACGAAATGCTTGGCTTGAATCCATCTGATACTGGTGTCAGACCTGCAGGAAACTTTTGTCTTTTACAACTTTATGGTCCAAGAAAAAAGGTAGAGATATTTCCCTTTTTTTAAAAAACAAGTATTGTAATCAAGGAGTAGTTTCCATGAAGGTAAGATAGAGTAAGAAATTCATTATATTTGAAGTCTTTCTAATTTGTTCTGTTTGTGAAGTTACTTGTCAAAGTTTCCCAAAGGGAGAAAATTCAGCATTTTAGATAGATTTCAGAGCCAAAAAAAAAAAAAAAAAAAAAAAAAAAGAGGGTGTAATGCAACAGTCCTGCCAGTAGGTGGTGCTGTTTCATGTAGCAATTGAGGCTTTTTGGATTTGGACTCTGATGGAGTTCACAACATTAATCTCAAAATGAATTAGATTAGTTTCTGAATGACTGATAGGATTTTTAGCAACAGACATGCAATAAGGGGGAAAAAACCAGACACCCACTTTCATAAGCAAAAGAGTCAGAGGGAAATACAGTCTTTGCAATTTATACAACTGCAGCCAATTGTATGGGGAAGAAGAAATAACAAAAAACATAGCTAATTCCAAATTGATGATATGCCCTGGCATGGACGGGATAATTCCAGTTTTGAGAAGACTGTTCTGGATGGGCATATATGCTAAAAATTCGAGTATAGTGGCTGGTTCTTGTTCCAGGGTCAAGGGTTGCTTGAATATATGGCTTTAAGATGAACTGGAAAGAACTGAACTTGGCTTAGTGAATAACCACGTATAAAATACATTTGTGCTTGCAAATTACTACATTTAAAAACAACTCACAAAGTAATTCTTAATACTTTGATACATACAACTTGACAAACTGCTGAGCTGTCTTAATATTTCAATTGAATTTAATAAACACTTATTGGGGGTCTACTATGTACCAGGCAGTCTGCCAAGCACTGGGAATCCACAAATTAATAAAACAGAGCCCGTCCTTCTATGTTAGCCTTTAGCCCAGCTATTTTCAGGCGTTATGGAGACCCTGCTTCTTCTCCATCATAGCTCAAAGTCTTGATCCAGGCAAGGGCTGTGGTGCAGGGAAGGAAGTCAAAACTCCCTAAATGCATGGTCCTTTCTTCCCCTTAGGATTCTCTAAATCCAAGGTGACTGCTTCCCTTACACAGAGACCTTATCTACTATTCTGGAGGCTACAGAGAAGTAGAATTGCTGGCCCTTTGATTATGCTTCTTGTGCTAACACCCTTCAAACAGAGGGAAGCACTGTTGTCATTTTAGGTGTTTAATAAATCTAGTGATAGGTTAACAAAAATCACCTGTCATACCTGAATTTTATAATCAGACTCTTTTCCAGGATGCTTGCAGAAAGTTCATAGACACCGTAAAATGATCAGTGTCATATTCTAGGAGAAGGCTCTACAGTGACACTTCTTGTGCCTAGACACTAACAAGATTGCCCCCAGATTTACCTTCTTCTCATCATCCAGAAAGATTCAGGGTGGTCAAAGTTGCCCCATGCAGTGGAAGAAATTACTATATTTAAAAACAACTCACAAAGTAATTCTTTTTTTTTTTTTTAAAGATTTTATTTATTTATTTGACAGAGAGCGCACAAGCAGGGGGAGCAACAGGCAGAGGGAGAGGGAGAAGCAGACTCCCCACAGAGCAGGGAGCCTGATGTGGGGCTCGATCCCAGGACCCTAGGACCATGACCTGAGCCGAAGGCAGTCGCTTAACCAACTGATTCACCCAGGCGCCCCTCACAAAGTAATTCTTAATACTCTGGCATGTATAATTTGAGAAAGTGCTGAGCTGCTCAGTTACCTTCTGCAAGAGTCAAAGTTTTAGAAAATGAGGTTTATCCGAGGCACGATTATTGCTAATTGAAAATTTAAGTAGCAAATATTTTGAAGTGGGGTCATAGAAAAAGGATGTCTTTGGAAACGCACAGTCGTGGTTTGGATCCCAACCTAACCATGTATCAGCTCTGTGATTGGGGCAGTTTATTTAACTACTCTCTAAGTCTTGGTTTCCTCACTTAAAAACAGGAATTATAATTCCTAGCTCATAAGGTTTTGCGATGCTTGAAATAGGATAACATTCTGGGAAAAGCTCCTATAATACTTCCTGGCATATTAGGCATCCTAGAAAATGTTAGGATTGTCCCTTCCCTCTTTGGAGGGGGTACTGGTAGTCAGTCACATGGCCACCAAACCACAGATAAGGATATTTAGTATCAAAATTATGTCATCAACCTCGACCCATCATCTCCCTTTGGCTTGCTACTAATGCTCCTTATTTTGATAGCAAAATCAATAGGCCATTTCACAGTAAAGTAAATGAGCAGATCATCTCAGGAGCTAATTCTGAAAACATTCATAGGCAAATCCAGTGCAGAAGAGGCCATTTATATTTCTCACATGTTTTCTTATAACTAGTATACCAGAAAGCTGGCATCCTGAAAGAAACTGATTAAATGACAGATTATGTCGGTGCATCCTGGAGCTTTCTCCTCATTTGCTGTGTGATTCTCAGCCCGCTGGCTTAGGTGAAGTGAGGAACACTTCCTCTTCCTATGCCATGGACAATATGGGAGCATGGCTGCTTTTGTTGCTGATGAAAATATTATGGCCTCAGTTCCCTGTAATCAATTTACTGCTTTATGGACCCAAAGTCCTCCAGAGAATTTAATAAATTCACATAATGTTTCTAAGTGCTGCATTGTGCATTTGGAGCGCTGATTTAGCTGACAAATGTGAAAAATTCGTGTAGCTAGACAACTCCCTAGTGATTAGACATGTGTAGAAGCTAAAGAGAGCACGTTGCTCCAGAGAAGGTCAGCATTAACATACAGCAGAGACTCCTCTCTCATGATTGGCTTTGTGTCCCTCCAGCTCTGATGGGTAATACCATCTGACCAAACATGTGGGGGATTTTACCTATTTCCAGTGGAGCTGTACTTTTGGCTCTCTAACAACTTGCAGCTTCCGACCTGGGCAGAGCAAAGAACGACAAAAATAAAGGTGATGAGGGAGCATATGACTACGATGACGCCAACTGGATTTAGATCATGAAATGGCCACTGAGTTATGGACATTTGACCCTGAGGATGTCACAGTTTTCCATTCTAATTTCCTTCTAAACATAAACAAATTTTTACCCCAAATAATAAACATTAAACCATTTTTTAATTCGAAATAATCTATCTTTACTAATGTCCGTATAAGCATTCTGCATAGTTATAATCAATCTATTACTTTGTCTTAAAAATGCCATTTTATATTCCGTTTTTCCTCCTTAATGTTATTTCATACAAGCGGTAATGTCATTTTATATCTATCAAGATGGGCCATAGAGCTGTGGTTTCAAATAGGTTTTTAGTATTGAATTTCTGAAGCTCATCTCTAAATGAAAGTGGACAACTATGCTGCTTCAGAGACCACCATTGTTCAGAATTGCTGCAGGTTTTATTGTTGACTTTAGCTTAATTTTGATTTTCAGCTGGAGCTAAGTTTTAGGATTCAGCCTGAGTTCTCAAATTAGGGGAAATCAACAATAGGTGTATGAGCCTGGAGATTTTCTAATAGCCAGTTGAGAAAACAGGCCAACACCTGTCCCACCTCCCCACCTCGGTGACGCGTGGCCCAGCTTTTCCTTTTACTGCGGCAGGCTGACAGTACTGAATGACTGTTGGCTCTTTCCTGAGGGACCCATAAGGTTCAGGGCTGCCTCCATGGCTCTAGATCTGGGCCATACAGACACACAAATGGCTGCTGATTAAAAGGGAATATCACCTCGTGTGTTTCCATGCTGTACGCAATGTCGTGTGACAGGTAAACTTTCCGGTGCTCACAAAGCAGCTGAAGACTTGAGAACAACAGTGTGGTCAAGTATTGACAGTTAGGGGTGGGCTTGGAATGAATAACCCTAATCAGTGAAATTGGGGTTCATAATTATGGTTCCAGGGGGATAGGGTACTTATTTGAGAAATGAATATTGCTAATTCAATATCTGGGGTAATGGTTTTTAGCAATGGGCAGGAAGCTGGGTAAGTCATAACTATTTCCTTTGAAGGGTATTTTTATATTTTCCAATGAACTTCCCTTCACCGTCCTCATTTTTCCGAAGAGACAAAGGCACAGAGAAGACAAATAAATTGCTTAGGCTCCAAAAGTTTGTTAGTGTCTGAGATAGGATTAAGAATATAGCTTCTGTTTCCTACCCATACTTTTCCCACTAGACTGGTGGTTCCCAACCTTTTTGAGTATGAGGACCCTGTTTCTGTGTTAAAAAGTTTAAAACTCTTATATGGTAGTAGCTACATGTATTTTTCTTCAATATTTTATTTGTAGAAAAATACACATTACATAAAATTTGCCATCTTAACCATTTTTAAGTGTATGGTTCAGTGGTATTAAATACATTCATAATGTTCTGCCACCATCACCACCGTCCATCTCCAGGACTCTTTTCATCTTGTAAAACAGAAACTCTATACCCATTAAGCAAAAAATCCCATTCCCATGTCCCCCCAGTCCCTGATAATCACCACTCTGCTTCTTGTCTCTATGAATTTGACTACTGTACATCCTATCAGTGAAATCATACAGTGTTTGTCTTTTTGTGACTTATTTATTTATTTCACTTAGCATAATGTCTTCAAGGTTCATGCATGTTGTAGTGTGTGTCGGAATTTCCTTTTTTTTAAAGACTTAATAATATTCCATTGTGTGTATATACCACATTCTGCTTATCTATTCATTTGTTGATGGACCCTTCGGTTACTTCCAGTAGCTGTATTTTTTAAATTTTTTTAAATTTTTTTAAGATTTGATTTATTTTTGACAGAGAGAGAGAGCACAAGCAGGGGGAACAGCAGAGAAAGAGGGAGAAGCAGACTCCCTGCTGAGCAAGGAGCCCGATGCGGGGCTCGATCCCAGGACCCTGAGATCATGACCTGAGCCGAAGGCAGACGCTTAACTGTCTGAGCCATCCAGGCGCCCCTGTATTTTTTTTAGTATCTATTGATTGGGAGAATCCAAAATAGAGTCATGGACCCTTTGCAGTGACACTGTGGCCCCTTGGGGGTACACAGGTTGGAAAATAATTGCACAAGAGATTTTAATTTTAAAAGGCTTTTTAGTGAAATCTGACCTGGATGGCAGCATGATGCAAGGATATTATAAACAAGATGTTTAACTGTGAAGCTTTCTACCACCATGTGGATGATGAGAAATGGAAAGGTTGGGGGTTTAGTGAAGGTCCCTTTCAAGAGCAGGAGACTTGCTAATGAACATGTTTTCAGGGGTTCAACTTTCTGCACAGGGAATGGCACATGCCAAATCTAACTGTACTCTATCCCCACCACCCATCCTGAAATGGTAGAAATGAAATGCCTGTCCCAAGCAGACAAGATGCTACATTATTACTCAAATGATAAACCGATGAGACCAACCTGCTTGTGAGGTTGTGATTTTACTTTTACCACTGTTTTGTTGCTGTCATTCCTGATAAGTCTGTCTCCATACTTGTCAGGTTGAATTTACTGTCAATTGGAATACATAAAATGCATATGTCCATATGTATACATTTTTTTTCATTTTCTAAAAATGAACATCATGAAAAAGACAGAAATGTGACCTCAAAAGACAGGATACAGACTCAAAATATTGTACAGAAGCTTCATCTTTTTATTAGATTTTGTGTGTTTTTTTCCCCCCTAGTTGCTGGATAAAATCCATACAAATGAAATACTGGCTCACTCAGTAAATAATAATGAAAAGGTAAATTCATTTTACAGAGCGGCCAGTACATGTAAGACATCATCTTGAATGACTGTGATTTTCTTGAACTGATCACCGGGCTATTATAATCTCTCAAAAATAATATCTGGCTTTTAGGCTCTCCAATTGTGCCTGCGACCTCTCCTTAACCCTTTGGCTCTTAAGAAAAATTGATTTTTTTTTAAACATGTGCCCAGTATGCTGCTAAAATTACACAGGTGCGGTTTCGTTCACATGGCACTGCTGTCCTAAGAGATGACAGCGCACATTGAGGGTCTGGCTTCTTCCTGCCGTCATTTTACCCGTCCAACTGTATCTTCGGTAGTTAGGATGTAACTGTGAAGTTCTTTAAAAGAAATAGAAAAGAAATATCTTTAGGGCTAAAATCCTGTTTTCTTTTTAAGTTTCTCTTGTAGCTAATTATGTCTCTAAACCTATGTTAGATTCTCTTTTGTGTGTTTTGGAGAAGTCCCGATGTGTACGTGTGATGATTTTGTTTTTTCCTTGGAGTATTCCCTGAGACTGGTGGGAAGCCCTAGAAGTAGATTTACATCTGCCAGAGATGGTGGCAGGTGACCAGCCACCTGGGGCTTCCCAGGACATGTGACTGTGCCAAACCCTGGAGAGCCTCTGGTAAACCAGGATGAGTTGGTCACTCTAGAGGATGGGTGTTCTTTTCTTTTTCTTTTTTATTTTTTTTTAAATTTAAAAAAAAAGATTTTATTTATTTATTTGTCAGAGAGAGAGACAGAACACAAGCAGGGGGAGAGGCAGGCAGAGGGAGAAACAGGCTCCCCGCTGAGCAAGGAGCCCGATGTGGGACTCAATCCCAGGACCCTGGGATCATGACCTGAGCCAAAGGCAGCCGCTTAACCAACTGAGCCACCCAGGGGTCCCTCTTTTTTTTTTTTTTTTTTAAGGTTTATTTATTTGTCAGAGAGAGGGAGAGCGCACAAGCAGGGGGAGCGGCAGACGGAGGGAGAAGCAGACTCCCCACTGAGCAGGGAGCCCCACTTGGGGCTCCCTCCCAGGACCCTGGGATCATGACCTGAGCCAAAGGCAGACGCTTAACGAACTGAGGGACTGAGCCACCCAGGCATCCGTAGAGGACTGGTTTTCTCTGGACTTTGTATCTGTATGACAAAAACATAAAATTCAACTCAACTTTTTTTGAGCACTTCCTCTGTAAAGAGCCTGCAAGGACAGAAGATTAGCAAAACAAATCTCCTGCTCTCAGTGAACTTTGACCCAGAATAGTAGTCTTCAGATAGCTGCAGGCAAAGCAGCCTGATGCTGAAGGAACACATACACGGGCCCGCAGAGTACAAGGATGGGATGGTCCTTTCAGAGTGGAGGTGATCTGCCCTCAGACATTCCTCTTCCAATGAAACGTAAATTACCTGTAGTTGTGACATGCCCTGCAAATAACTCAATGTTTACAGAGTATCTAAGAGAAAATATGCAGTTAAGCCCTTGAGTCAGAAAGAGTTCGTCCTCAATTCAAAATGAGGTTTGGGCTTTATTGAAAATTTCAAAGATGGAAATCAGTTGGAATCTCTTATGTATTTGTCTCCAATATTAAGAGAGAGTAGCTGACTGAGAAAACATGCCTGGAACCTCTGAGAGGTGCGTCCAGTTGATGTGGCCTTAGGTGTGAGGGAAGGAAACTGTGAGCCCGGCCAGAGAGGCATCCTGCTGGAGAAGCCAGGCTGGCCAGGGGAGGGTCTGCAGACGGAGGCATCAGGAATTAAGCATGCAGTGCTCTGAGGGAATCTCAGGATGGGCAGGCCTTGGCATAGATTATGCTCACTAATAGAAAAAGAAGAAAGTAGGCTGAATGCAGGATGTTTATCTTGGTTTTTGTCAAAGTGTGAAAAGTGCCAATGACCAATGAAGAGAAGTTAAGGGCAGAATCAGGCAGTCCTTTATTGGAATCCCTTTTTCCACTGCTTTCCAGCTGTGTAACCCAGGGCGATCCACGTAATCCCTGCAAACTTCCATTTTCTTATCTGTAAACAGGGGCACAATTTCTTCACTGTCATTTGGTCAGGAGAGTTAAAGAAGCTAATGTAAGCAATTGAACACAATTCCTGCTACGTACTTGGTACCCAATAAGTAGTAGCTGTGCATATTATCATTATTAATAATAGGAGAGGCATTTCATCTGTTTGCTATGATGAAATAACATTTGGTAGTTCTTCCTCTGCTCAGTTTGTGCAATCATTTTTTCCTCCCGAACTAAAATCATCCTTTCATTGATGTGTACTCTAGTTATGCAAACCATTTTCCAGCTGCTACACAGATTTAAAGTGTCCATTGGATAAATTCCGTAGGATTAAAATCTGACCTATGTTAAAAAACAGTTGATCCAGGATTTCTTCAGAACTAAAAAGTTTTTTTTCTGGGATTCCTCTGGGATGTGGTTTATTCTTCCCTCTAAGGGCTATCTGCTCTCCCCAGCTGAGAACCGTGGCCTGATCACTCCACTTGGGGGTTGGGGGGCAGCATGGACGACTGTCAGCACAGCATCAAAGTGTGACCGACCATGGGACCAGCCGGAAGTGTGAGCCAATCCTGCACACACAAACCCACACTGCCTGATTTGTTTTGCTCTTCTCTCCGTGTGGCACTTCCACTGGTTCTCTGCATGAGGGAGGGTCGTCCTGGAGTTGAGTATTAATCCTCCTCCGGTGCTCGGACCCAGGTGAGAGCAGGAAGCAGACACGACTAAAGGTCAGGCTGGTGCTCAAGGAGAAGAGAGACATGCTTGAAGTACTGGCCCTGGGCACCAAAGCCAATGTATGGCAGGTCCTCCTTACTGGACAGCTGGAAACTGTATACACACCAGGTAGTAAATGTGCTAAATTCATCCTCCCAGGGGTAAATTTTGCTACAAAGACAATTCTTTTGGTTTCAAAGTCTTTTTTAAATTGCTTCTACAAAGTGGGCTGAATTAGACTATTCTCTGCTTAGAAGGTGAGTATTTATGCCCCCCTCCCACCAGAAAACAACTTGAAGTAGTTAATGGTAAATCCTGTGGACTGGACCAGCCACAGGAGCATCAGCTGTGTCGATAGCTCGGGGTCAGCCTGCCTGACAGAAGTCTATCTGTGTAAGTCTATTTGTATAAAGAGGCCTCACCCCACCTGAGGTAGGAGCCAGGCTTCGTGAGCCTAATCCCTAAATGAGCCCAGAGTAAGACTTTGGGAGGAACATTATTTGAATGCGTCTACCTTAGCCTATGGATGAATAATGGTGGGGGGAAAAAAAAGCTGTTACGCAAGAAGCTGATAGAGTCGAGGTACTAAAATTCTTATACCAGTTTATAAGCAGACTGCTCTGAAATCCTTCACCAATAGAGCACCCAGAAGAGGGACAGAGCTCCTGAGGCATCTACTGCTGATGGGGAAGTGCAGAAGCTGCAGAGGGGCCCTCTGTGTTGAGCTGAGATTGGTATCTGCGAAGAGAGCAGTTTTGACGGGTAGCAAGCTTGGAGTTTACACTACAGAGTGGGTGCTGCAGGCTGGATTTCCAGGAAGGGGCCTCTCAATCAGATGGTAGCATGCAAGGAGTTTGTGAGGGCAGGCTCTTGGGATTGACACCTGCTGGGGAGGCGTTGTGCTGTGATGTGGCTGACCCCGTGGAAAGCTCTGCTTCTGCAGTAGCCCTTCAGAGTTGTCCCAGCTTGGGCTCGCAGCTTGGATTTTTATGTCCCCACATTGATCCTGGGCAGAGACTCTGGTTGTGGCAGTTGCCTTCAGCCAGCAGAGGGCAATTCCCAAGAGCTGAGAGCTGACAGCTGTTGGAGGGCGGCATGGCCAGCAGTTGGAGGAATAAATCCTTCAGTCCTGAGGCAGGGATCTGGGCGGTATAGCACGGTCTATTATAAAGGGACTTACCTTTTGAGAGACCAGTGGAATGCACTGAGGTACTTCTGATTTGGGGAGACAGAAATTGGTGTGGACTATCAAGACAAACCATAGTAACTCTCAAATTTGGAAATCAGGAACTGACTTATGTCTTGAAGCTAAGCTTTAAACCAAGTTAGATTAAAATGAGTGAGTTCCAATCTGTTCCTGTGGTCTTTACTCTGAGAAGATACCCTAGGATTTTCTCATACTCCAGTAAATTGTGAATGCTCTGTGGACCTCTGCTGTCCTGTGGTGCTACAGGGGTAATAGCAGGAATGATAGCAACAACCACAGTAGCGCATATTAGTATTACTACCTGCCGGCGCTCTTCTAAGTGCTCCATTTACAATCTGATACTGATTTTTAAAATGAGGCAGTTTTATTATGATCACTTTAAGGATGAGGAAACGGAAGCTCAGAGAGTTTATTTTTTCTTTTTTAAAAGATTTTATTTATTTATTTATTTATTTAGAGTGGGGTTGGGGGTAGGGTGGGGCAGTGAGAGAGGGAGAGAGAGTCTCAAGCAGACTCCCTGCTGAGTGCAGAACCTGACACAGGGCCTCTTCCTGCAACCCTGAAGTCATGACCTGAGCTGAAATCAAGAGTTTGGATGCTTAACCAACTGAGCTACCCAGGCGCCCCTCAAGGAGTTTAAATAACATGCGCAAGGTTACATAACAAATAAATAGCAATGCTGGGTTGCGAACTCAGGCATGAAAAGCAAAAATGAAAAAGTCAGAACCAAATCTTTAAAAGGGATGGTCTCTGATGCCTTGAGAGCTGTTCACATGAAGCTTCCTGAGCAATGGCAGCGGGCATGACTGGCCATCTTCTGTTTCAAGAAGCAAGTGTGCTGTAGAACTGTGTCCAGCCTATTCAAAGCTCCATCTCCTATGTTAGCGCATGGAAGGTGTGGCCCTTGGGAAGCACAACCTCTTTGGGGTGCTCAAAAAGATTTATTCAGTGTGGATTGAATGCATGTACTGGAAGCAATTTTGTTTTTAGAGTGAAACTGAGTTAAAACTTTGGGTAATTTACTTATTCTCTCTTTGCCTCAGTTTTTTCATCTGTAGTAAGGAAATGTCTTAGAGGTGCTGGGAGGTTTGGAGATCATCACTGATGTAACATATAAGTAGGAGCAATTATTATTATTATTATTATTATTATTATTATTATTATTATTATTTTGCTCCATGGTGGAAGGTGGTGTTTGATTTGAAAATTATGAAGAAGAACTAATAGCCTCATTTTCTCATCTTTGGAAGGCTTGACTACATTATCTCTGTGTTTTGTCTTAAATTTAAGTATGGAATCCTATAAAAGGTACAGCATAGGGAATATAGTCAGTGGTATTGGAACAGTATTCTATGGAGACAGATGGTAGTTATACTTACAGTGAGCATAACGAAACAGACTTGTCAAATTCCTATGTTGTACACTTGACATTAATGTAACGTGTGTCAACTATACTTCAAAAAAACAAAACAACCAACCAAAGTATGGTATCCTAGGTGAAGAGTTTTTTTGTTTTATATTTTGTTTTGTTTTGTTTTGTTTTGTTTTAAGAGAGGGAGGGGGAAAGGGGGCAGAGGAAGAGGGAGAGAGCGAATCTTCAATGTGGGGCTGGATCTCATGACCCTGAGATCATGACCTAAGCTGAAATCAAGGTTCAGACGCTCAACCAACTGAGCCACCCAGGTGCCCCTCTCAGGTGAAGAGTTTTTAAACAAAATAATTTGTACTGAAGTAAAAATGGAGTTTCTTGGTTCCAATCTGTCCCAGCCCCCTTCCAATGTTTTCAAAGCACGTTCTTGTATTTATTACCCGTGCATTAACAGATCCACTTCGAGGAACTTAGCATGACCAGGAAATGGATGCTGACTAAAATTGGAGCAGGGAGGACCGGGAGACATAAAAGGGATTTTATGTTCTTTTTTAGGAGTCATGAAAGTGGTGTAAAAGGAAAAAAGACCTTGAAATACCACACAAAGTAGTGTTTAGATAAGACTTAGAGAATGTTTTCTATAGACAGGTGGAAAAAACATAGGCTATGCAGTCTTGCCTGAGGTAATACTTGGGAACAGTTTTGGTCAGGAGATCTGTCAGTCAGGCCTCGGGTGGATATAGGAGAAACCACTTCAGCTATTTGAAGCAGGAAGAGATGTAACATTGGGAATAAGTGTGCTTATAAAATTATTGCAAGGACTGCAGGAGCAGGTGTGGGCTGGCTCTCCAGGAGCCGTTACCAAAAGAACAACCTGAACTGGCCTGGCCAAGGAACTATGACTTCAGCACAGTCAGGAAGTGGGGGAATCAGGAGGCCTCTGGGCCCACCGTTGGTTACAGGGTCACATGACCTCAGCTGTGAGACTGGGTCTGGAAACCACAGCCTGCACTGTTGGTTCAGAAACACACCACCTGGGCCAACATTTAGGGGTCAGGAGGCTGACTCCATTATTGTTGCTTCCAGAGCCAGGGTCTTCTGTTAAATGTGCACCAGCAGAATGATTATCTCCCTCCCTCCTTAGGTCAGGTTTGAACCCAGCTCTTGTCCCCAAAGTGTGTTCAAATGAGTCAGGGAAATGGAATGGATTTATCTTTCCAGCTTCTGCAGTGCAGGAAGGCATTCACCTATATTGATCCTATGACTAATTTCATTTAACTGTAACACAGAACCTGAATTATTTGGAATCCAGCACTTTGCTAATACCAGATAATACTTAGAGAGAAAAGGCAATTTAAATATTACTGGAAAAAGCAGCCCCTGTCCTTGAAAACTATTTAAAAGGCCCACACCCATTAAAATCTCATTAAGAAATAAATAACATCTCAAATTCTCACAAACAGACAGGCATATTTCATAACGATGAATTTAAAGGAGCTGTTTATTTTGTAATACACTGGGAAAACCATTGCTTCTCCATGGCCATGGTCATGTAAGTGCCCAGATCATTTCTCTTCAGGCCCTTCGGTCATTCCTGGATGCTTGGATCATAATCAACTCTCTTTTTAAGAAGAGCACCGTGGAACAGTAGTGCTTAAAGCCTAATTGACGAATACAATGTAATCTGTAATCTCCATGTGATCTCTGTGAGGTCAAGGACCATGTCTATTTTTATTTTATTTTATTTTATTATGTTATGTTAATTACCATACATTACATCATTAGTTTTTGATGTAGCGTTCCATGATTCATTGTTTGCATATAACACCCAGTGCTCCATGCAGAACGTGCCCTCCTCAATACCCATCACCAGGCTAACCCCTCCCCCCTCCCCTCTAGAACCCTCAGTTTGTTTCTCAGAGTCCACAGTCTCTCATGGTTCGTCTCACCCTCTGATTTCCCCCCCTTCATTCTTCCCCTCCTGCTATCTTCTTCTTCTTCTTTTTTTTAACATAAATGTATTATTTGTTTCAGAGGTACAGATCTGCGATTCAACAGTCTTGTATACGTCACAGCGCTCACCATAGCACATACCCTCCCCAGTGTCTATCACCTAGCCACCCCAATAAAAGTAAGGTCAGAATTACTAAAGCAGGAAATGAGATGCAACTTCCAAAGCCGAAGTAGAACTGTTTTTTTTTTTTTTTTTACCCTATCAGGAGCAAGAGTAAAGCAGAGTGTTGTCCTTTAATTAGATAGGAAAGAAAGAGACTCAGTGATGACATCAAAAGGCCACAGGGCATTTGATATCTTTTTTAAAAAACCTTTCTGCATGATCAAGTGAATGGGGCTCTGGGAATAGGTAATGCGTACTTTAGGAGAATGAAAAGGTTTGAAAAAGAAGACTGGGAGGAAGATAATTTAAGTAAGTGAGATCTGTATCTCAATGTGCAGGCGTGGGTGATTTGCATCCAAGGGTATAAAACAGTTGGCTGAAGTGTTGTGGACTATAAATGAATATGAGTCAGCAATTTGTAATACTATTATTTAAAAGGGGAACATGATTGATAGATGAATTAATAGGAGTATGACATGAAAAGGTCAAGGATACACTTGGCATTGACTAACCATTATTTAGAATATAATTACCAGTTTTGGTCGCTGTACATTAAAAGAGATGAGTAGATTCAAGGAAAGAAACACAAAATGATAAATGGAGTAAGAAATGTGGGAAAGACCAATGGTGGGAGTAAAAGGTTAAATTTTCCACTCCTACCTCATCTTGGTTAAGAATACGGACTTGCAGAGCACACTGACTTGGGAAACCCAGGCTTTGCATTTTAAGTGATCTGTATCTCAGTAGCTGTAATCTCTGGTTAAAGGAAATGGGTTGTTTGTTTAGAAAAGAGGCAGCTAGTGTGGAAGAAGGATTATTTTGAAAACCATTCTGGCTAATTGTTCTTCATATTTTCCAGAGGAGAGCATGAAGGGGTTGATATATTTTGCTATTAAGAGAGTTAGACCAACATAGAACTAAAATAACAGCAATTAAAGACCAAAGGGAGGGCTTGTTTTCCTGTGTTGTCATAGAACCTTCTGTGCCTTGATTCTGTGAAGGAGTGATGTTCTGACAACACTAAATGATAAACAGTGCCCATTTCAATGGGAATTCTGGTTATGATGCCAAAATTACTTAATTGGCAAGATTGGTTTCTTATTTCTCCTAATTACTCTTTAATTGTCTCCTTTTTCTATGGACACATGCCAGAACATCTCTTCCCCAGATGCCCAGGACATTTATGTTGCTTCTCTGGGGCAGTTCAGTGCCTCCTAGCCCACTTTGATATTTTCCCTTGGACTGCTTTCTCTGTAAAAGCTCAAGTCTTGGGATTCCCCCCACACCCCCACACCCCACCCTCCTCCCCCACTTGTCAAAATGTACCTTTCCTCTGTCCCATTACCTAGGATCTTTTCCTTGGCTTTCCAAATTGACAGTCTATTAATTCTGATAAACTGTTTCTAAAGGAGTTAAGTGTAGTTCCTCACTGTCTCTTAGTGAGTGGCACCACGCTAATGGTATGGTGGAGAACATTTTAGGGGGCACATGAACGTGGCATTACATCACATTGAATCACATAATCATATAACTGGAAATTATTCCCTTTTCAGTTTCTTTTCAAATCTGATTCAGTGGAGGATAAAGTTTCATTTTGGTGCTAGTGTGTTTTTAATCCTTTAACACCTGTCAATCTCCCCCCCCCCTTTTTTTAAAACTTTCTTACTTTTATTTTATTTTTTTATTGTTATGTTAATCCCCATACATTACATCATTAGTTTTAGATGTACCGTTCCATGATTCAATCTCCCTTTTTAACAAAGTAACAAAGTTAAGTGTAGGCTCAAAGCCTTGGGAGCCAGGATTATTTCCTAGACTTTTTGTATAGAAGTATAATGTACACACTTAAAGGGGGCATAAATAAAAATGTACCCCTTGATTAATTATATTAGCTAGAATTAATTTTAAAAAATATTCTCATTGCATTTATTTTTGCAGTTCCCTTTTATATATGCCAATGATGCTGATTTTAAATGCAGTGGAAAAAAGTTGTTTTCTAAATTGATTTAGTAAAAAAAGTGAATTGACTTAAAGAAAAGAAAAAACATATTACTCTATTCCATAGATTCTAAAGATTCACATCTTCTCCCAATATTTTAATGACTCTAAATTCATGGTGCATCATGCAATTGGTGCCATTTATGAAGCCCATGGCCTAGTGGTATGACCTTTGACTATAGTCAGATCAAGAAAGATCGGTCTCGGCATTTTAGATTCAGTGAAATATGGCAAGTAAACTGTAATACTACAGTAGTACTCTGAAACAAAAAAGTGGTGTACAAATACCTGAAGTTTGGGAAACAGTAGTTTAGTGATGTATTCTTTCCATCTGATGCCTTTGTATTTTAATAAGAGCTCTCAAGAGATGCAAAGACTTAGCCCCAAAGAGTGATAGTAGTAGAAATTTCAGCCTTGTGGCTGGGTTCTGGTGGGTGTCAGGGAATCCTGGGGAGTAGATGAGCTTTATTTTACACCCCCTCAGTGTTCTGTGCTTATCAACCCTGTGTCTGCCCCTGAGGCTTGCCTGGCTCTCTGTAATATAATGTTATCCCTTGCTCAGAAATCTCTAGGTACTACATCAAGCACTACATCAGGCTGCAGACTTACGAATTATAAAGAAACCAGCTTTCAGATGCAGAATCTTGTTACACTAGAAATAGGTACCCCTGAACATCAGGTATCTGCCCTTAGACTTGCCCCGAACACCGTGATGACCCAACATGATGCCTTCTGCCTACAAGCCTTTACATATGTATTTGTTAAAAGAATGAAGGAAGGAAGCTTAGCCTTGGCCTCCCATGTGCAGACTCTAGGTATGGCAAGTATTGTGTGGCCTAAGCAGCTAGGGGCCAGCAGCAGCCCGCAGTTGGCTCCCCCAGTCTTCTCTGAGTCTCCTGAGGCAATGACTGAGCATTTGTATGGCACACCATTTGCATACTCTAACGAGATGGGCTATAATTGGCCTTCATTGATTTTGTTTTCATTGAGCTAAAATAGAGTCAGAGCTTCTTAGGCTAGAAGAACTGATTGATTTGTGGTAGAATTCAGGACTATTCAGTTGAAGAAATAATTAATTATGTTCTTATTTAGTAATCATCAGGATTCAGCCTGTTTTTTAGCAGGAGATTGTGCTCAGCAGAATTGGACTTTGCTAAGGCAGGGATGCTCTTTAGCTGGGCAAATGGATATTACATATAATAATAATTATTATTATTATTATCGTTATTTTTAAAGAAAGCTTTGCAGGTCATGATCCCAGGGTCCTGGGATCAAGCCCCGCATCAGCCTCCCCGCTCGGCGGGAAGCCTGCTTCTCCCTCTCCCCTCCCCCTGCTTGTGTTCCCTCTCTGGCTGTGTCTCTCTCTGTCAAATAAATAAATAAAATCTTTAAAGAAAGCTTTGTGCAGATTGGGGACAATAGTGTATATACATATATGTAGGGAACAAGAGACATGCATCATATCTTCCGGTTCCTCATTTTCTTCCTTACAAGAGCATATTATCTATTTGTCTCTCTCTCTGTCTATCCATGCATTTATCTATCCTTTTATCTGTCCACACATCCTTGAATCCATCCATCATCTACATCATCTACATCTTTTGATGTTTTGTAGATTCTCCATGAGTCAATTCAGTCTGAGTGAAGGATGCTTCCACTTTTATCTTCCACTTCTCAGGCTTGGGAGTTGGTCCAGATTGGCACCCCAACCCTAAAGTAACAGACAATAATTTCAGCCTGATTTGATTATCCTGAAGTTTGGGAACTCAAGCAAGGAGAGGTGTTTGACAGTCATTCTGTGTAGATAGGGTAGCTTAGAATTTGGAACTGATTATGATTTAAAATCTTTCTAAATGGTTTAGTCCCATGTCAGGCTCTCCCCTTCAAAAATTTCTTTTGAAAATATTGTGTATGATTTTTGGGTATTAGCCCTTATTAAAATGAGTTCTAGTCTGTAAAATGAGACCTTAAGTCCTTTGAAGAACAAGGTATAGTTATAAATAAATAACTACATCTTTCATTCAACAGACATTTATTGAGAAGCTCAATATGTAAGATATTATGGTAAATATTGTGAGAAATACAAGGGTAAATAAAACACTATAGCTGCTCTGAATCATCTTACTAATATAGAAATACTTGTTAGAAATTCTTTTGTAAGTTCCAGTTATTTGAAACTATGTAGGTAACATTATATATGGTCCACAGCCTAGACTACAAAAATCTATTAAAATATTAAGCTGAGCCATATAAAATCACCAATATTTCATCATTTTTACCCTACAAAAACAGCAAATTCATATGGTTTAACATATATATGTAAAGCAACATACCTCACTTAACTATAAAACCAAGAGTAACTGATTACTATGAGTTGTAATGATTATGTGGGGAAAATATGTCCAGAAACCTATCTCCTTCTGTTGAAGGCCTAGAAATGAAACAAGGGACCCCTTCATGAATGTTCCCACAAATATTTTGGGGGGGGATAGTTGAAATAGGGGTATGCCTTGTTGTTTGCCTTGGGCAAGAATCCTAACACGGTTGGTGAGATCATGGGAACACGGGAGGGTATAGGGAGGAGGCAAGGAAACTGGTTCAGTGAGGGAGGGTGGGATCTCCTGCCGGCACAGCTGGTGATGAAGCCCAGTGATTGTGTTGTCCTTACTACTATCTCTTATACCAGAACCATGTTGTGTTTGCTATGATTCACATGGCAAAATTGATGCTCATTCCTTTTCTCTTAAGTTCCACAAAGCTGGTGACAAGATCTGTGCTAATGCAGCTATGGAAAAATCAAATCTAATAACACCAGCCCACAGTAATGAAAATACAGATATATCTGTACTGGCTGCTATCTTCCAGCCAGCCCTGTTTGAGAATGCGAGTAGGCTAAAAACCTCAATTCTCTCTTGGGACAAGTGGGAATGAGGGAAGGGGATGACCAGGTAGAGAAATCCAGGCAGTCCTATCTTGAGCTAGTAGGAGGGTCCCTGAATCTTTAGTATTCTTCCCAACCCAATCTCTGGCTGGAGCTGACAAAGCTGCTACAAACTAATTGGGAAATTTCTGGAATTGCTGTCACTGTCTTGGAATTATCATTGATATTAAAGCTGGAGAAACAATTGCCACTGTTGACACCAAGCCTGAGCTGGGACAGAGTAAATTTTAGTTGTGCAGCTGGAACCTCAGAACTTCCCAGCTGGCTAGTCATTACGTTAATCTCATAATACCAGCCTGAATTTTCTGTGATTAAAAATTTTGGGCCCATTTTTCACATTATGGGGCATTTTGCGGAACCTCCCTAATGTGCTTATCTGCAGAAAGAGTGGAAATGGTGGAAGAAACCAGTAGCGTGGCCTCCACCACTTCCACTCTCCAGATAGTGCACATGTTCATTGGATGGGTCAAACCAAAATCGCATCTAGAACTCCAGTTGTTTATCAACTGTGCTTTTGTAGTTTTTCAGGCTTTTCAGTACAGGAAGACATACCAGGGGGAGGGTAGAATGGATATTGAGTGCCTTTCCATCATATCTACCACAGAACTATTTCAATTTATAAAGATTTTTAATCCCAGCAACAAAGAGAAATAGATGGAGGGTACCAACCTCTTACCCATGACTCTGATCCTTATCAGTCCTCTCATTGTTCATTTCCAGTAAGATAAGGCAGCAAATATAGAAGCTGATGATGAATTTTCAGATCCATGAAACAACTGAAGATTCGTTTATACCTCAGCGAAAAATCCAGACTCAGTGAGTCTCCTAAGCACTTTGTCCCTCCATGCAGGACAAGGTGGTGACTCTGGGAAGTGGTATGGGAAAGGGATAGGGACTGGGCATGTAGCCTATGACTCCAGCGCTGGGAAGAGGTAGGGAAAAGTCTTGGTTTAGGTTTTTCCTTTCTCTCTCCTTCCTCTGGCCACATCAGTCTGTAGTTGGCCCTGCCATAATGTGAGGAGTATGTTTCAGGCTGGGATAAGCCTGAGCTTGTTTCCTGTTTGTTATGTAGCACTGGAAAGCTTGCATATCTCACAAGGATAAGAATTATAAACAGAATAACTACATGGTGAGGATGACACTTTAGCCATGATGGTTTGGCTGTGCTGGTTTCTCTGCTTTTTTCCGCCATGATTTGTTTGTTCATTGCACAGTTTTGTGTCACCTGGCAGACAAAAATTTTAGTCTTCTTCAGTTTGTGACTGTGGTAACTGATTATTTTAGGAGAATAGGAAAAAAAAAGCTCCTTTATTTTCCCATAGCAATTTCTATGCCTCATGTCTGCCTTTCACTAGCTACTTTGGATTATGGTGAAGAACCCAGAACATAATTATAAGCCATTGGTCATTCCTGAGTCCTTTCTTCAACTTGGAATCATACTGATTTGGAATCTTAACTGATTCTTAGGTCAAAGTTATTCTGTAGACCCTTTAGATGAAATATAGCCTGTTCACAGAATTGATAAATTTAAAAAAATTGGGAGAATGCAGACGGTGGACAGATGTAGGTTTTGTTCAGTTATGAAAGTTGACACCTTCTATGAAGCTTCTCCCACACTCTTCTCCCAGATAGATTGACCTCCCTCTTCTTCATCTTTATTCCCACTGAGCCTAGTATATTTTTTCTCTTGGGCATCAATTGGACACATTATTGATCTTATTGTCTTATAAGTCTGTCTCCTTCTATCCTTTAGCTTAGAGGTTTTATCTTATTAATCTTTGTTAGATATGGAATGTATAAAAAAATTCCTTGCATATAATAGGTGCTCAGGAATGACTTTTTTAAATGATTGAATACATGATAGCCTTGTTAGGAAGATATTAAACAAAATACATTTATTATTTTTGTAAGAATGCTTATCATTAAATTCCAGAAAAATAGAAATATGCAAAATAAAAGCAATAGATAATACGAATTCCATCATCCAGAAATAATTGTTGTTAAAATTGGTGATGTCTACATTTCTAGATGTCAGGAAAAAAGAATTATTGGCTTACATAATAACAATGTCAAAATTAGGTAGGAGTAAATAAAACTGTAGGCTTACTACAGACTCTAAAATACTTAGGGGTGCCTGGGTGGCTTTTGGTTAAGCATCTGCCTTCGGCTCAGGCCTTGATCCCAGGGTTCTGGGATTGAGTCCTGCATCAGGCTCCCTGCTCAGTTGGGAGTTTGCTTCTCCCTTTGTCCCTCCTCCCTTCCCCCTGCTCATGCCTCATGCTTTCTCTCTCTTTCAAATAAATAAATAAAATATTTAAAAAAATACTTAGAATATTTAGGCATAATACTATATAAAACTCATAATTTCTGTAATATGAACTTTTAATTAAAAAAATCAGTGAATGGACCAAAAATAAGGATAGTATATTTTTCTTAGATGTTGGAATTGTTCATATATTTATAGTAATTTTGCACTGTGTTTGAGCTCATCTAGATGCTAAATTTCTTAATACTGAAGAATTTAAAAGTTAAAAAAAATCATTTTGCCCTTTAAAAATCTTGATCGTTTTTATTTAAGAAGCAATACCAGTAGAGGGTTATAAAGGATGGTAATTTTGTCTCATTCATTCATTCATTCCTTCAACTCAACTCATGCTAGACGTTGTTGTAGGTGATACACTTGCAAATAAATTTTAGACTATTTAAATTTTTTTCTCTCATTCTAAGATCTATAGGAAGCCCGCATTATTTTACTTTGGAGTATTTTATTGAGAAGAGAAATTATAAAACTAATAATGCTAACCACCTCTTATCACTGAGGTGACAAGATACCCAGATTGACAGGAACAAAACCAGGTTACATCATGTTACCACCAGAGGTTGATTCTCACTTGTTAGGTTTGACATAGAAATTTATGCCTTATAGCTTTGGCCAAGTTTGGCCCAAGATTTCATTAAAGGTCATTACATTCTAATTTAGTAATTTTCCCTACCATATTGATAACTATTTCTTGGAACCTTAGAATTCCATCTACCCCCCAAGAGGAGATGTAGCACTGTGTCAGGGAAAGAGTCTGGTCAGGAATCAGAAGATCCGGCCCCACAAGAGCAGATTTCAGTAACCTATCTTAATATCACATACCAGGCAAGGGATTCAGCACTTCTACATTTATTACGTTTAAAAATCCTTACAGTCACCCAGCAATGTAGGTTTCATCTTACCATTTTACTGATGGAGTTAGTGCTAAGTGTGTAGTTTCTGAGTTTGAATCCTAGTTCTATCATTTATTAACTTTGTGACTGTGAGGAAGTTTCCAATCTCTCTCTTTCTTAGTTCCTTCGTTAGACAAGAGTATGACCTATCTTACAGGGTTTAGGGGAAGACTAGACAAATGAAATGTATGAAAATGCCTCGAGTGGTGTGGTAAGCAGTCAGTAAATATGAGCTATTTTTATCCCTGATTAGCTATTTTCAGGTGATACTTGCTAGCTCTGTGGCCTTGGGCAAATTATTAGCATTTCTGGATCTATAGAATCATATTTAAAAAGCCTCATAGCATTGTTGGAGGCTGAAAGAGGTTAATCAGTGTGAAACTGGACAGTGATACATTATATAAGTAGATAGGATTAATTTTAAATTGTTCATTACATAGTGTATCATTGTTATTAATCCCAACTTTCTTGAAAGTTTTCTTGAAAATTTTATCCAGACTTACTAACAAAGGAGACAAGCACTCAAGGACTCTCTCAATTGTTTCTGTTTTAGATCTTCCAAATTTCTTTTTGCTAAGGTCTCCAAAAAAGTACAATTTCAGTCTTTTTTTTTTTTTTTTGCTTTTTTTAAAAATTAACACATAATGTATTATTTGTTTCAGGAGTACAAGTCTGTGATTCATCAGTCTTACACAATTCACAGCGTTCACCATAGCACATACCCTTCCCAGTGTCCATCACCCAGCCACCCCATCCCTCCCACCCCCCTCCACTCCAGCAACCCCAGTTTGTTTCCTGAGATTAAGAGTCTCTTATGGTTTGTCTCCCTCTCTGGTTTCATCTTGTTTCATTTTTCCCTCCCTTCCCCTATGATCCTCTGTCTTGTTTCTCAAATTCCTCGTATCAGTGAGATCATATGATACTTGTCTTTCTCTGACTTACTTCACTTAGCATAATACCCTCTAGTTCCATCCATATCATTGCAAATGGCAAGATTTCATTTTTTTGATGGCTGTATAATATTACATTGTATATATGGACCACATCTTCTTTATCCATTCATCTGTTGATGGACATCTAGGCTCTTTCCAGTTTGGCTATTGTGGACATTGCTGCTATGAACATTGGGGTGCATATGGCCCTTCTTTTCACTACATCTGTGTCTTTGGGGTAAATACCCAGTAGTGCAATTGCTGGGTCATAGGGTAGCTCTATTTTCATCTTTTTGAGGAACCTCCATACTGTTTTCCAGAGTGGCTGCACCAGCTTGCATTCCCACCAACAGTGTAGGAGGGTCCCCTTTCTCCGTATCCTCGCCAACATCTGTCGTTTCTTGACTTGTTAATTTTAACCATTCTGTTCGGTCTTATTTTTGACCTTTCATACATGTTATAGATTTTGGTCAAGGAACAGGAAAGGCTTTATGAGTAGATAAGCAATACCTATTTTCTATAACAAACTCAAGTTCAGTAGTTCCTTGGGCTGTATTATAATAACAATCCACATCTGACTGTGAGCATACTTTTAAAATAGCTTCCATTTCTTTCACAACAATCTTTTAAGGCATGTGGGGCATAGGCTGTCATCCTCATTTTACAGATGAGAAAAGTGGGGCTCTTAAAGTTTAGGAAACTGCCTAAGGTTTCATCTGTGAAATTAATGTCAGAATTGTTTTCTTATCTCATAATCCGTAACACCATGTGTATCATTGTTTAGGATAAGAATGTCAGTTTCTGGGCCCAATGTATTGCTCTGATTTCCTTGTCATTGGAGAATGCAGTTAAACCGCTGTACATAGCTGAGCCTAGGCTAGACCTCTACGCATGCTGCAGGCCTACAGGATTTTATTTTGCTGTGTTTGGAGCAGGCACTACCATGCTCCAAGGTGGTTCTTCAGGGGTCAGTTAATAGGCTACATGTGGGCCTTTAATATCTCCTGAGATATAATATTCTGAGAGCATTTTTGGCTTTTCTACCTCGAAGAGGGTACTTGAAAGTAAAAACCTCAGTTCTGGGATTTCCCCTAGAATTCCAATACACCAGTTCTTCAGGATACACAAGTGCTCATGCACCAAGGCCCCAAAGGAATGCTGGAATTATAGCCTTCAGCCAAATCGTGGGTTGTTAGATGAACTTGGAGAGTCTTCCCAGTGCCCCTGTCCCCTTACTGTAGTGATGGTGCCGTCAGGGAAAAGCATTCTTCTCCCAGAGGGAGCCTTCCTACTTTGTAATATAACTGATAACCAAGGGCTATTTCTTTTTTTTTTTTAAGATTTTATTTATTTGAGAGGAGAGAGAGAGAGAGCACGAGTGGGGGGAGGAGCAGAGGGAAAGGGAGAAGCAGACTCCCCGCTGAGCAGGGAGCCCCAAGCAGGGATCCATCCCAGGACCCCGAGATCACGACTTGAGCCGAAGGCAGTTGCTTAACTGATGGAGTCCCAAGGGCTCTTTCTATCCTGGGTTTTTACTGGTGAGAAACGGAGAGTATCTTAAGTTCTTTAAGTCTGATTTCCCAGTGTACCTTTGAATGCTCTTTGGAAACTTCCCTTGGGGTCATAGCTAAAATAATACTTGCAGTACTGCAGTGGGGTTCTAATGCTGACCACCCAGAGTTAGTGCAGACTCTAGAGGTTAAGGGCACAGTACCCAACAACACTGTACTTAAGGTGGCAGCCATAAGTTTGGGGGACCCTAGGCCACATGCACTTTTGACCAACTGGCTATAATTTGGGAGTTTCCATGACCCCTTCATGTTTGATAATTCACTATTTCACTATTATTATGAAGGATACACATAGGGTTGGGTCTGGGAGGCTTCCAGAGACAGAACTTTCATGTCCTTGACACACAGAATCAGGACACATCACTCTCTTAGCATATTAGTGTGTTCACTAACCGGGAAGTTCACCTAAGCTTTAGGGATCAGATTTTTTTATTGGAGTGTCACTGACTGAATTATGGGCCATGTGGTTGAACTTAATCTCCAACCCTCCTTTCCTCTGTGGAGGATGGGCTGATTATCACTTAGCTCAAAGCCCCAACCCTCTAGTCACATGCTTGGTCTTTCTGGCCTGGCCAGCCCATATCCTGAATCATTTCCTTAGCTTAATGCAGGTGTGGCCCAAGGTCCCACCATGAATAACAAAGACACTCAAATCACTCAGGAAATTCCAAGGGTTTAAGAGCTCTCACCCAGAAACCTGGGACCAAGACAAATTCTTTATTATAACGATACTTCTTAACAGGTCAAGAATTAGTAAATGCTGGATAAGTGAAAGCATGGAGGAGTGAGTGAGGAAGTGAATGAATTTGATGGAATTTCTGAGGGATTTGAACCAGGCCATCTAAGGTTTTTTCTAGGGTAATGAACTTGGGAACCTCTGAAAGTACTCCATTTCTTAAAGTGTTCTGAATTTACCAGTTGAATTCCACATACCTATGGGGGACATACATTTTGGATTCAGGGTTTTAGTTGGCCCTTAAACTGGGTATGGTAGTGATGCAGGCTGACTGGGTCTGAGGACCCAGAGGGGGGTTCTACAAGACTAGCCAAGAGGGTCCTTGGCTTTGCACAGGATAGAAAGCAAGCTGAGAGGAAGTGAGAGCAGAGTTTATTGAAGACATTGGGAGAGTGCAGATACAGAGAGAACATCTGGGAGACTCAGAAAGGAACAAAGAGTGAGTGTTGTCTTTGTTTGGGGCCTGGGGTTTTTATTGAGGATGGTGGTCTGGGGTACACGTCCTCTTAGGCATTCAGGAACTGCTCCAAACAGGGGCAACAGGGGCAAGTGCTCAGTTGTCCCCCATAAGTCACTTAAGCCCTGGAGGCAGGGGTGTTGGTGAGTCAGTGGTCTTGGAAAATGCTCATGACAACTCTGTCAGGTCACTCCTTAGATGTTATCTGTTGTGCTAGAAGACTCCAAGAAATCATCAACTCCTTGACCTTTACAAGGAGGACATACATTATCTTTCTATTAAGCTTGAGTAAGGTAGGGGTGTAGGTCTTACTTAGCAAGAGTAGAAGCAGGAAAAGGAACAAAAAAAAAAAAAAAGGAATTTTTCATGGGGTCTCTTTAGTTTCCTTGTCTCAGTGGTGGTGATGGTATTCCCCCAGAGGGTGGCATACCTTGCATGTGCCACACCACACCACGGGGTATTAATTGATTTAACAAATATTTTATGAATTCCTATCATATTCTAGGCACTGTTCTAGGTGCTGGGGTTGCTGTAGAGAGCAAAATAGACAAAAATCCCTGCCTTTTTGGAGCTTGCATTCTAGTGATGAGAGACAATAAGCACATAAAGTAATGCTAATCAGCTGGTGAGAAATGCTTTGGAAAAAAGTAAATTGAATGCTCAGAACCTGTCTCTGCTCCTCGGCAGGCTGGGCAGGTGAGGGCTGGCCCGGGATCCAACTATGGGGCAAAGTTTGTAATTTGTTGTTGCTGTCGCATGCCCTCTGGGTTAGAAAAAATCTGTCCCTGAATGTTTAGCGAGTCTGCTTGGCCTTTTGATTTTGTAGTGATTAAATGCCAGGCTATTGGGAATTAGTTTTATTCTAATTCAAGGTTAAATGTAGAAAAGACCTCCTCTTCTCCATGTATCAGAATTCAACCATGGATCTTTTAAGGGTGTCAGCCCCTCTTTGAAAGCCTTCTCTGACCTCCCCACCACCCAATTGCATTTAATCCCTCCTTTTTCTTCTCTCATGGCATTTAATTTATAGCTCTGTTGTATCACATTTCATTCTGTCTTATATGGAATTACATGCTTATAGGCTCTGTTTTTCCAATAAAATTTGTAATTTTTCTGAAGGAAAGGAGGTTCTCTTTTCCATTTATTCTTTACTGTGTTCGTCTCTTTCCTCCATCTCAAGGAACTTTAGAATGCTCGGTACACAGTAGCTGTTCAATTAACTATTGATTGAAAGGAAGAAACCTTAAAGAATGCTTATCAGTGCTGATCTCTGATTTGCAAATATGTGAGTTTCTTATCTAATTTCCATTGACTTCCTGAATGAATAGAGTTTTCACTAGTTTCCTTAGGACACTAGTTGTCACTGTTTCTCAGGAAAGCTGTTGCTATTATGGCTGTCTAGTTACATGCGAACTAGTGGACTATAACAGTAAACAAGATAGGCCAAGTCCTGCTTTCAGAACTTCACAGGAGAATTAAACAGATCATTGTAACTTACACAGTTAATTAATGAATTATAATTTTTATAATTCTTACGCATGAAAATAGTTAATGCTTACATTTTAGTGTATATTTATCGAATCTATTTACAAAAAGAATATATTCACAAAATTAAAAAATGAGATAATACTACAATACTGTCTTCTAATTTACCTTTTTTTAACCTAATATATTTTGTGAACATTTCTTTAAGGCTTTTAACATTATTTTACAACGTCATTTCAAATAGCGCCTAATTTTTTAAAAAAGATTTTATTTATTTATTTAAGGATGAGAGAGAGAGAAAGGGATAGAGAAATCACGAGGTCGGGGCAGAGGGAGAGGGAGAAGCAGACTCCTCGCTGAGCAGGGAGCCTGCCTGAGGGGGGGAGGGGAGGGGTGGGGAGGCGGGGTTAGATCCCAGGACCCTGAGATCATCACCTGAGCGGAAGGCCGAAGCTTAACTGACTGAGCCACCCAGGCGCCCCACCCCCAATTTTTTTTAACAGTGTTTCAAACTTTCAAGCTGTGATACGTTGATTATTTACTTAGAAGAAATTACTGGAGTTGGAATTTTTCTATCAAAGCATCAGCCAAAATCTAAATTTTTGATGAGTATGACAGTGTTGCTTCCTCGCTCTGCTTGACACCTGCCAGTTTATATTTTCAGTAGCAGTGTACGGGAGGACAGGTATCAGCACTTTTTTTCATTTAAAAAGGAATTAACCTTGTCTGTGTGTTTTGTTTGTTGAGTGTGTGATCATTTCTTGTGCATTGATTGCTGAGATTGGCTCCAAGGCAGATAATGAATGAAATTTGTAATCAGTGTTAGGGCAGAGAAGCATTTTGCCAAGGTGGATGTCAGGACTACTGGATGGTTTCAGCCCTTAAACCAGAAAGTGCGGGAATGACTAATAGGTCCTATTCTTTATATTTATGTTAATTGGTTCTTTAGTTTGGCCATCATCTTGCCCTCACATGGCAAAAGAGCAGTTAAGAAATATCCTGGGCTAGAATGTCAGGAGCCCAAGGAGAAAGCTAGGGCAAACGGTGCCAGTGTCCCTAATGAGATTGCAAGAGAGAAACAGACCTCGTCATACCCATGAGAAGGACTATAAAGAGCAGCTAGTCAGTCAGGAAAAACACCCCCCCCGCCCCCCCCGCTGGGGCAGGAAATCAAAGTGCTCTGGGCGGAGGCAACATGGCAACACTCCGTGTGAGACGGGAGCACCATCTTCTGTGGGAGGACGAGAGAGATGCAGTAGAGAGGTTTGGGGCCCCTTCTGATAGTATCGTTGTGGCCCTTGGCTTGTCAAGTGCTCTGAGATTGTCTCTTCATATTACTATTATGGCCTGGGCTCTAAAGAATTCTACTTTTCTTTCCAGCATGTGCCACATTGTTTTTCAGATAAAATAAAAGTCTCAAATAGGGAAAGACTTGTGAATTTTCTGTAACATGGAGGTGAATGCAAGATCAGATGGGCATCTGTTGCTGTCTTGATCTATTGCCACTGAATTCTGTGAGCTTGGGCAAGTCCCTTGACCTCTGTGGCTTCAGTCTCCTCATTTTAAAAGCACGGGATTTGAGGAAAATGGCTTTAATGTTTCTTCTGGCTTTAAGTGTTCTCTGGTGCTTTGTCCCCTAAACCAAAGCTTGTGCAGATGTGGAGGCTCATCTTATTCCCCCTGCTCAAATGTGTGGGAGGATATGTGATTGCAATAGTTTTTAGACTATCACCTCTCTTATGAGATTTTCTTTGGAGTTATATTAGAAAGGGAGGATATGGGGATTTGTAGCATCATTTGCCACCCACAAATAACAATTTCTTTTTTATATTTCTGTCTTAGTCTTTGTAGTTACCATCTAGGTCCGACTTCAGGTTCATAACAACAACGGAAGAGGAATCCTTTCCATCCCTCCTTCCTTTCTCCCCCCTACTCTGCAATTAATTTTCCTACCTTCCTATCTCACCTCATAAAACGATGAACCCTTTCCAATTTACTGAAACAGTTGTTCTGTAGAAGACCAACACACTCCAGTGACTCTCAGTATTGTTACATCTTCATCAACCCTGAAAGAAGAGTGTGCCTGTGTGTGTGCGCGTGCATCCGTGCAGAGTTGAGAAGCATGAGTTAGGCAGAGGAATGATTAGGTGGTTGGGCTTCAGAGGGAACATTTGTAGATTCTATCTGGAGCACACTTTATTAAAATTGCAACAAACTTTGTAAAATCAGATGTATGGTTCATTAAGGGAACATTGCCTTACAATTATGATTAATTAGATTAAACTTATGAAAGTGTGTTATTTGTTCAAATCAAAAGGGTGGGGGAAGATGATGGATGATGAAAGAGTGTGATAAATGAAGAAAGCAGCTGAACTAAATTGAATGTGTATTCATCCGTTTTCACTTCATAACTAATGATAAATTGAGCATGTCACATTTAACAATACATGTCTGGGCTTAAGCACACTGTTTCAGCTCCTGTTCGCTAATGCCTTGTGATAGGTAGTTGAGACCACAGAATTGAAATTTTAACTCCTGGACTTTTGTCTGCTTACATCTTTCCTTGGAAAACCAACGGATACTTAGTAACTAGATGAAAAGAATTTATGGAACTTATTTTTTACATAATAAAAAATTGTACTTCCTCAGGTCATGTAGTTATGGTATTTAAAACTAAGAGATTGTATCTACTTTTCCAAAAATGGGTGTTTCCCCCCACTCGCAGGCCTGATCAGGTGGCAGAGGTAGAAAGCAACACGAATTGTAGAAATATCGTTCTCCGCGTGCCCTCCCTCAAATGTAAGCCATGTTTACCTTGGCAATCAATTGGAAAAACCCCTGAAAAGCTCATTAGATGATCTGAGAAATTTGAAAGTGAGAGGTAAATATTAAACAGTTTACATCAGTTTCCAGAAATCTCAAGTTTTCCAATATTTTAAATCACATTGTAGTCTCTCAAATACCGTCTGAGATTTACGAAGCTGGTCTTGGGGTCAGAAAGAAAGTATGTGGAAAATATTTCCAGTCAGACTGAAATTAGACAAGTTTGTCACACAGAGTCAGGAATGGTTTTATAAAAAGAATGTGCTTTTGCTAAAAAAGTTAAAGAGGTTTGTAATACAGGATCTGACACACAAGCAGTATTTAATTCTCACCGAAATCGTATTAAGACAATATGAGGTGAGTGATGGTTTCTGAAAAGGTCACACAACTTTCTGTTTTGTTTTCTAAAAGGATTTTGTTAAGATTCATTTTGAGTTGTGGTGAAGGCTTGAGTCGGTTTTTATTTTATCTATTTCTCATCTGTAAACCTTACCTCAAAATCAACTTAAATATTCCTAGCTTAATATTTTCAGGAATGATTGAGCCTTTTAAGGGACTGAGTCTCTTTTAGATACTGTTCAGACTATCTCATGCCTGGGCTATATGCACAGATGAGACTTTTGGACAAGAATTACCCTATTCCTCGGAGCAGGGAAGGTGTTGCAAAGGACAGAAAGTGAGACAAACAGTGGCCAGTTAGGAGTTATGAAGGGAATGAATGGTGGTGTTGTCATAAGTGGTTATTCAGTGTTAGATGCTAGAAACAGGGTCTAGCTAGGACCGCAGTTCTCAAGGGGAAAGAGTAGTCTTGGTGGCAGTTTTGCCCCCTGGGGAACATTTGGTAATGTCTGGAGACACTTTTGGGTTGTCACAACTTTAGGAGAGGGGCAGACCAGGTATGCTGTTAAAACATCCAACAATACACAGGACAACCCATCACAACAAAGAATGATTCCAGTTTTCTAGTTTAAAATGTTTCTATTTTTTTTAAAAGATTTTATTTATTTATTTGAGAGAGAGAATGAGATAGAGAGAGCATGAGAGGGGGGAGGGTCAGAGGGAGAAGCAGACTCCCTGCTGAACAGGGAGCCCGATGCGGGATTCGCTCCCCGGACTCCAGGATCATGACCTGAGCCGAAGGCAGTCGCTTAACCAACTGAGCCACCCAGGCACCCTCTAGTTTAAAATGCTTCTAGAGATAAGGTTGAACAACTCTAATCTAGGGTGAGGCATGAATTTAAAAAATTGACAAGTTAGTGAAATTGGTGAGTCTGTGAAGTTGAGATTCAAGGTGAGTTACAAAACTGATATGTAAAAATAAGTCTAAATTATAATCTTAAAGAAAGACAACAAACACATCAGCTGGTATTATGCCAAGTAAACCCTAAATTCAGTACCTTGACTATAACACTAATAACTGTAAATATTGTAAATTGGGTTAGTCTTGGATCCCAATGAAAGAGATTTAATTCATGAACTAATTAAATAATAATTTCACTCTGTTTAAATCTTTTTCATAACATATTCCCTTAGGATTTGATTCATTAAATTACAGTGAGGTCTTTAGAAGGTGTTATAATCTCTCTTTTTCCAAGAAGAGGAATTGGAAGGTTTGGCTTTGGTCTTATGGTTAAACTAGGAACAGGACCAGAATCAGAATTCAGCTTTCCAGAGTTGATTTTCCAAGTTAGATCATCCACCTTCCTTCCCAGGGCCTGGACACTGCTCCTTCTCCTGTGAGGAGATGTTCTCTATTAATGGCAAATTGTCTTGGAAAAGAATGTCCTGAAGGTGAGGGAAGGTGGGAAAGCCTTGAGTCATGCTAAACTATTCAAAAGAGGGGCTTAGAGGAAGAAACTGTCACACTTGTCTGAGTTCTGACGTGAAAATACATTTTGGGGCCAAGACAATTCATCTGTCAGGCTTCCTGTTGGAAGAATATTTACTCAGCTTTGAGAAGAGAGCTTCAGTGAACATCCAAGATAATGAAAGTTCGATAACACTCAATATTCTGGAAATAACCCGAATCCAGTAGTTTCTTAGTGTCAGAACACAAGATGATAAAGAACCTTGAGAAAACTTCCTGGGGAGCAGAAAGCACTGGGATCCACAACAGCAGAGTTTTCTGGCTGGGAGGGAAGTGTCCTGTGTTTGTCAGGAGGAAGAAAGACCATGCATTTCACATCTTTTTTTTGTTGTTGTTTGTTTGTTTCAACTCTTTTTTTAAAAAAAAATTGTGGTAAAATATATATAACATGGAGTTTACCATGTTAGCCTTTTTTTTTTTTTTTTTTTCAGCTTGGGGAGGGGAGGTGGTTGGGGTTGGGTTGGATCGGGGTAGGAAGTGGCAGAAGGAGAGAGAAAATCTTAAGCAGGCTCCACGCCTAGCACAGAGCCTGAAGACGGGCTCTGTCTCACCACTCTTAAGCTCATGACTTGAGCCAAAATCAAGAGTAGGACGCTTAACCAACTGAGCCACCCCGGTGCTCCACCATGTTAGCCATTTTTAAGTGTACAATTTGGTGGCATTAAGTACATAATTCACAACATTTGTAACCATCACTAATATCCATTTCCAAAACTTTTTATTACCTGAAACAAGCTATAAGCGTTAAGGAGTAACTCCCCATTTTCTCTCTCCTCAGCCCTTGGTAATCTCTATTCTAATTTCAGTTGCTATGAATTTACCTATTCTAGATACTTTCTATAAATGGAATCATACAATACTTGTCCTTTTGTGTCTGGCTACAGTTCATGTTTGCATTCTTAGTGCCCAGTTAATGCCAGGCACAAGACAGGCACTTGAAAAATAAATATGGAATAAATGGAAGTATTAGTGGAGGATGGGAGTAGCTAGCATGACCCTTCAGGATTTAACACAATTTTATTTTTAAGATTTTATTTATTTGAGAGAGAGAGAGAGAGAGAGAGAGCAGTAGCAGGGGAGGGGGCAGAAACAGAGGGAGAAGGAGAAGCAGACTCCCTGCTGAGCAGGGAGCATGATTCGGGGGCTTGATCCCAGGACGTCAGGATCATGACCTGAGTGGAAGGCAGACGCTTAACCAACTGAGCCACCCAGGCGCCCCTCACACAGTTGTTTTCTTAGTAATAATAATGACATGGCCCAGTATTTGAATAGCGCTTAATGTTTCTTCAAAGAGCTTTGATATTTTATTTCATTTAGCACTTGATGATTTTTAGGAAAATGCCACTCTTTTAAGATTAGATTTAAGTAAAACATGTATTTACCATCATGTTAATATTTTGGTTTTTCTAGCTAACTTGAGCTTAGAAACATTTTAATTTGCTACTCTTGGGAATAACCCATGTGCTACGGTTGTTCTGGGGGTGTGAATGAAATGCATGCTTCATAATCATTTATTGATAAGGTTCAGGCCCACCTCTGGGAAGAAAATTGAAGCTCTAAGATATGAAGTGCATCCTTTCAAAGTCCCATGGAAAATCAGCAGCAGAGTCAGAATTAGAATTCACAGCCTTTAGGTCCCCAAGGCTCCATGCACAGAGCTGCCCAGCAAAGACAGCTTCCCTTTCCCATACGTCTATTCCCAGCGATCTCTAATGGTGCCTACAAAGCATGAAGCAAAAGTAACCGTTCTTCCATGAATTCTCCCATCAGTGCAGACAGTGCAGATTGTTTTCTTTTGGGGTCAAAGCTTTGCCACCTGCCATTTCGGACTTGGTGGAAGGCTGAAATACATCACTTGAGGGGTTATACGCTTTATCTCACCCATTACTGACTAGTCCTGACTTCTCCGTGGGCCGTCAGCTCCCTCTTCTGCCTGCTGGTGCCTCCAGGGTCCTTGTTTTCCCGCTAAGCACCAGGTGCCTTCAGGAGACTGAAGGACTGGAGGCGACATTTTGCTCCACTTACAGATGCAGTCGAAAGGAAAGGTTAAGCAATTAAACTAATGCCCTCTTCATTGCCAACTTTATTTGTCCCTGTTTCTACGATCCCATTTTTTTTTTTTTTTGTTCAGTCTATGGTTTGACATAGCCTCATTGCACTTCCCCTCTGATATTGTCTCATAAAACTCCCTGTCGGTAATATAATTGCCCGAGCTAGCTTTCCAGGTTATGTGTTTCCCCCACTAAAGCACACCGGTAGAGAAAGCATTTAAGCTTGACACTGTGACTTTCCCCGGCTAAGTTCCGTCCTTTTATCGCAGAAAGGCTTTCAAGTATGCACTACCGTGCACTTACTTTTTTCGTAATATAACTTCCATCCCACCTTCCTCATCTGCTTGCCAAAAGAGGAAAATAGACTTGTCTGCTTGGAATAATCAAATGAGACTGTGATAGGAAAAATAGGTCAGGGAAAAGTTAGTAGCTAATTTACTGCGGGGGAATACATTCATTCCAGCTTGGATTTTTTTTTAATCAACAGGCTTGAAAAAAAAGTTTTAAGAGCCATGGTGATATTTCAGTGACAAGATTTGGGTCTTAGTAGGGACACTGATTTGGAATTAAAGCAGAGAGCAGGAAAAAGGATGGAAGGGTGAGTGAAGTAGTGTTAGGTAGGGCCAGGCAAGGTTTCCTCTAATACATAGATGTAATTTTTAATTATATGCTATTAGAGTCTCGGTAATAGCTTAGGAATATCATGCTGGTTGACTGGCTCCTCTTATCTTACTTTAGGTCCTGAGAGGAAGCTCCCCTATATCTCCTGGGACTCATAAGAGGATCCTGCATCAACTACACTCCCACAAAAATCCTGAAAATTCTATAATATAGAATTATATCTTTAATCTAGCCTCTTTTTATCTTCCCCGCTACTATTTTGTTTGGACTCTTACTGGGCCTCTTTAAAGATCAGAGTTTCCCAAATCTGGCTTACCTTCAGAATCAGTTGGAGAGTAAAACACACACATAGACACATTCCCTCCCTCCCCCCATACATACACAGATTCCCCAAGTTTACCTTTGTTGATTTTGACTCATTTATTTTAAAAACACTTTTCTGGGTCATTCTGATGGTCAACCATACTTGGAAATATCTTTCTTATACCATTTCAACCATTTATTAATTGGACGTCCTGCCAGTGTGTTCCTAGTCCAGCCAATCATGTTCCAGGGTTATTCTAAAAATGATCAAGTCACAGTATTCCACACAGCTGTTTAAAAACCTGTTTTTCCTCTCTCCTGTTCCAAGGATAAAATTCAGACTTCTTAGTTTAGTATGTTGGGACCTCTCCAGTGCAATTCCTATCCATCTTTCCAGCTGTCTCTCCATGCACTTTTAATCCATCCACACTGAACTTCTCACTGGGCCCAGTGCATCTGCACATTTGAATTTCCAAGCCTTTACAAATGGCATTTCCTTTGCCTGGAATGTCCTGCCTTGCTCCATCTTCACCCTTCCCTTAAAGGGCACCTCCTGTATGAAGCCTTCCTTGATTGGGCCAGACACCATTAGTTGCTCTGTGATTCTGAAGTACCTTACTCATGCCACTAAAACAACATTTATCAGATTGTATGGTAATTTGTCTTTACTAGATTGCAGGCTACTGTATGTCAAGGACTATTTTGTACATCCTGTAGTTTCCAAGCCTAGCACAGGTTTGGAATTGTGTATGGAATGAATGAATGAAATGGTGCCTCTTTAATAGTGTGGTAATTAAGAGCCTGGACTCTAGTCCCAGGTTAATTGGGTTTGGTTCTTGGCTATGCCACTTATTAGCTGGTACCATTGACGCTCTGTGCCTCAATTTCCTCATATAGCACAGTATTAGCTATCATTATTATTATTGTAATTATTATTATTTTTAAATGATGGAGGAAGATTAAAGGGATATTGTTAGAGGGCTCTGGTGAAAAAAAAGGATACAAGCTTTCCTTTGTGACCTTGGGCAAGCAAGTCACATGACTGCTCTAGAATGGTGATTAAAAACCCTGTTTGCATCACAGGTATGTAGTAAAAATCAGAAATAACAACAGTTACCACTTACTGAGGTTTCTCATGTTCCTGGCTCTCATCTCGGCACTTATGCATATTCATTTAATTCTCATAACACCCATATGAAGCAGATACACACACACGCACACACACACTTTGGATGAAGGTCAGCTTTTATTACATTTGAGAAGGAAACTGAGGAGGATTGTTTTGAACAAAAGTTCGTTGAAGAAGAACAAGAGTTTGAGGCAGTGGTAGTTTTCCATTGGCTGCGAGCAGCAGTTAGTACGTTGTTGCTGGGGCAGTGAAGGGTCTGCTTTCTTTTTTCTTAAAAGCAGGAGATAAAATTCTTATGTGAAAATTTCTTCCCTTGCCACAGTAATTCTTGTTTTCCTTCTTTCTGCTGGTTGTGCAGGCTGTGATGAGATGAGGCAGATATCCTTGTATCTACCTCCCTTTTACCAATGAGGAAATGGAGTCGCTTGCCCATGGTTGCAACACTAGCAGGTGATAGGGCCAGGACTTGGACCCAGGACTGTCGAGCTCCAAAATTGTACACAGAGCTATTGTGCAGAACTGCAGATAAGATATATAACAGTGCACATGAAATAGTGTATTAATTACATATTGTCCTTGCTTAATGCTTGGCTTGGATATCATACACGAAGAGAGGGAAAGCTTTGATTTGGATGTGCTTTGGGAGAGGAAGGAAAGGATGAGAGTATTTCAGGGGAGCATTAGAAGGTGGAGGTCCAGAGTGGGGTGGCTGATGTAGTGGGGAAATGGAAGTATGTGTGAAGGGCTAGAGCTAAATCTTGTGACCGCATTTTTTGGGGGTGGGGGGTGCTAGCACTAACCCTTTGCTTAGAAACTAGATAGGAAATAGAAGCTTTCATTCAAGATGCCTTATCTTTAGGATGTATGATGGAGGAGCACCTCTTGCTTTGTCCTCCTATTGATCTGTCCTGGAAAGTCTGAAATAAAGGGGAAGAAGAAGAGGCATGGGCTGGCTTCAGTGACTTAGAACATGGGCATCTCAATGTTGAGGTGTTGCTTCTCCAGGCTTGGGAAGGCAGCCCTGTCTGTGGATCTGAGAACAACTTATCAGCCTTTCACTTTCCAGAAATTCTTGCTTGATCTGACTTGAGAATTCCCTAACCCCTTCTCACTCCTTCTTTATCCAGTGATGCCAGCAGCTAGGATTTGGAGAGACAAATGATGCCTGTGCTTTAATCTCTAGGGATTGTGTAGGAGCCCCTAATGGACAGCACTTAGGCTGAGTCTGCATGACACCAAAACCAACCATCAGTTCCGCACATAAATTGGGCTGGGCTGGTCTGGGCTGGGCTGGCAACTTGTTGACTGACTAAATTGAAACATCTTATAATGTTGCTTTGATGTTGGTAGTAGAACATAAAAGTATCTAATGGAAAGTATCTAATGAAGTATCTAATGGAAAAAATAAAAAGTATGGGAGCATCACAGACTGGAAGTCAGGAGACAACAGGATGTGTGTTCAGGTTCCTCTCCTGATGTGTTATGTGGCAGAGGGAACCTCTCTCTGGATCTCAACCCAGAAATGAGATGCCTTGTATGCATTGCATTTATAGTTCTGTTTAGTGCTTTTTAAGTCAGATGATTTATTAGTGCTTTCTTTCTTTAAAAGAAGCATCGGGATGTATTGAGGTTCTTTTTCTGAATTTCTCATTATTTATGCATTGGTACAGAGCCCTGAAAGATTTTTGTTTTTTTAAAATATTCTTTTTTATTTTTATTTTATTTTTTAAAACATTTTTTCAAAGATTTTTAAATTTATTTATTTGAGAGAGAGTGCAAGAGCGCGAGCCGGGGGAGGGACAGACAGAGAGAGAGAGAGAAACTCTCAAGCAGACTCCACGCTGAGCATGGAGCTGATGCAGGGCTCAATCACTGAGATCATGACCTGAGCCAAAACCAAGAGTCAGACACTTAACTGACTGAGCCAACCAGGTGCCCCCTCCCCCCCATATTCTTGTTTTAGAGTAGTTCTAGGTTTATAACAAAATTGGGCACAGAGGTTTCCCATATACTCCTACTCCCACATATGCACAACCTCTCCCATTATCAACATCCCCCACCAGAGTGGTACATTTGTTATAATTGATGAACCTACATTGACACATCACAATCACCCAAAGTCCATCCTTTACCTTAAGGGTTCACTCTTGGTGTTGCATATTCTGTGAGTCTGGACAAATGTGTAATCCATCATTATAGTATCATGCTGAGTAATTTTATTGCCCTGAAAATCTTTTGTATGCCACCTATTCATCCCTTCCCCCCACCTCCTGCCAACCACTGATCTTTTCACTATCTCCATAGTTTTGCCTTTTCCAGAACTCATATAATTGGAATCGTACATGTAGCCTTTTCAGGTTGGCTTCCTGAATGTGTTTTCAAAGAACACCTTATTCCAGATGCAGATAGCATCCAAGTTCTCCTTGCTTCTCACAGGGGCACAACAAAGGAGAAGCCATTTCATTTCAGTTCTTCATGGTCTCCAACCCCAGTTGTGTTCCCTGCTGCTGAGAAATCCTTGTGGTTCCTCCAGGCTGCTCTCAATCACTCCTCACCCAGATCTTTTAAACTCTCCCGCCTCTCCCTTCTGGGGCAAATCTCTGCATGTTCTCTGCATCTTACCTCTACCTCTGCTTTGGGGGTACTTAATCTATTGGTTTTCTCCTTTTTCTTTGAGGTTTTAACCTGTCTTTCTCCACTAGCTCCTTTCTATGAGTATTTCAGCATGTTCTGATTTTTAAAAAGTGGGAGTCTCCCTAATTAAAAAAATGCTCTAACTGGGCACCTCACTTCTACCCTAAGTTTTAGTGTAGATGCCACTGTTGTCAGAAGGCATGCTCTGATCCTACAGACGTACTAAGGTGCTTCTCCTATGTGCTTCTTTATCATCCGGCTATTCCTGTTCGTGGATGGCATCATACAACAGTGTAATTTTATGTTGTCTGCTTTCCCCACGAGGCTGTGAGCTATATGAGCACAGGGATCTTCTCTTCACTTACTCTTTGTTGTGTTCTCAGCACCCAGAGGAGTGCCTGCCACATAGAGGAACTTTTAAAAGACTTGTGAATGAATTAATAAATGGATTAAAGGAAGAGGAAGAGATGCAGACTTTTTTTCCTAATAATGCTAACATGTTCTACCTAGTCATACTCTGCTATCTTACCCCCACCTCCACTCCTAAAGGAATTATATTTGCATGCTCACTGATTGCTCTGACTGGGAAAAGACATGGTGAGTGCTTTAATCAGGTGACATCAGGTGGGAGAGGAAGGTACTATTAAGTTTTTTGCAGAAGGAAAATATCCATTCCAGGTTGCAATTGTCCTTTTATAAAAATCATATCATTTCTTTAAATACAAAATCCAAAGAGATGAGATTTAGATCCAATAACTGTCCCGAAGTCCAGTGCCTTATCCAAAACCTGTAGAAGCAGGAATCAGGCCAATTTCATAGGCAATTTTCTTTGCTAGAGTTTTCCCAGTGTTTCCCACTTCTGGTTCTGTTGGGAATCTTTTTTTTTTTTTTTTTTTAAAGATTTTATTTATTTATTTGAGAGAGAGAGAATGAGAGACAGAGAGCACGAGAGGGAAGAGGGCAGAGGGGGAAGCAGACCCCCTGCCGAGCAGGGAGCCCGATGCGGGACTCGATCCAGGGACTCCAGGATCATGACCTGAGCCGAGGGCAGTCGCTTAACCAACTGAGCCACCCAGGCGCCCCCTGTTGGGAATCTTGACAGTTATTGTTTACCCTGAGCCATTTTATGAAATACTATATAGAAGACGAGGGATTTTCAGTGTGAAAATCATATGAGAGATTTTATTTATGCCTCCAAATTTATGGTGGCCCATTATTTTGCACTTGTCATGGGATAAAAGATATGGAGCGAGAGCAAATTCTCATTGTGGCAAGGTTAATAAGGACATAAGTAATAGAGTTCACTTTCATTTAATACTTACAGTGTGCCAGGCACTGTTCAAAGCTTTTTACATGCCTTAACCCATCTAATCGTACCGCATTTTGAGGTTGAAGCTATCGTTATACTGATTTTACAGGTGGAGAACTGAGGCATAAAAGAACTGAAACAACTCTCTCCATATCGCACAGGGAGTAAGGAGTACAGTCCAGATCTGGACCCTGGTTGTACAGGTGTAGAGCTCTGCTTAAAACTACTATATTCTACCTACTTTCAGTATGAACAGTGGCCAAAGACACATTACAAATTTATTATTAAGATGCCTCTATCCCACATAGAGATTAAAAAAAAAATTGAGCCTGGAGTTAAATAAACTATAAGGAAAACAGTATATTTAAGTGATAAACGGCAATATGTGTCACGTTAGGTTTCTGGATTGGATGCATTTTGGTGTCATCACTATTTTTAGTTTTAGATATTCTGATAGTTGTGTGGTGATATCTTATTGTGGTTTTTCTTTACTTTTTTTTTTAGTTTTTAATTAATTAATTAATTAATTTTAAAGATTTTATTTATTTATTTGACAGAGAGAGACATAGCGAGAGCAGGAACACAAGCAGGGGGAGTGGGAGAGGGAGAAGCAGGCTTCCTGCCGAGCAGGGAGCCCGATGTAGGGCTCAATCCCAGGATCCTGGGATCATGAACTGAGCCAAAGGCAGACGCTTAACGACTGAGCCACCCAGGCGCCCCTCTTATTGTGGTTTTAATTTGCATTCCCCTGATTGCTACTGATGTTGAATACCTTTTCGTGTGCTTATTTGCCATCTGTATATCTTGTTTATCAAAATGTATCTTCATGTCTTTTGCCCATTTTCTAATTGGACTGCTTGAATTTTTTACTGTTCAAAGTAAAAGTGAGTTCTTTATATTTTAGATACCTGTGAGTTCTTTATATATTTTAGATACCTGTCCTCTACCAAATATGTGGTTTGCAAACATTTTCTTCCAGTCTGAGGCTTGACTTTTTGTCTTTTTCGCATCGATTTTGTCAAAGCAAAGTTTTACATTTCGATGAGGCCAAATTCATTCATATTTCCTTTTATGGATCATGAATTTGGTCTTATATTGTTGGATTTAATTTACTAATATTTTGTTAGGATTTTGGTGTCCAAGTTCATGACAAATATTGGTTTATATATTTCTTTTTTCTACCATTTTTATCTAGCTTTGGTGTCGGGGTAATACTGGCCTCATAAAATGAGTTGGGAATTGTTCTTTCTTTTTTACTTTCCTAAAAGAGATTGTATTAAATTGGTATTAATTCTTTAAACATTTGTCTAGTCCTAGGTCTCCAAAATTTTCTATGTATTCCTTCTGGGAGTTTTATAGTTTTATATTTTACATGTCAGTGTATGACCTATTTAAACTAATTTTTGTATAAGGTGTGAGATTTAGGTCAAGTTTCTCTTTTTTCTTTCTTCCTCTCTTTTCTTTCTTTTTTTTAAAATGGATATTCACCTGGTCCAGCACTCTTTGTTGAAAAGATCATCTCTCCTTCATTGAACTGCTTTTGCTCCTTTGTTAAAAAAATAATTGGGCATATTTGCATGGATTTTTTCTGGGTTCTAAAGTTCTGTTTCATTGATCTTTGTGTTTATTCCTCCCTCAATACTATACAGTCTTGACTATTGCAGTCATATAGTAAGCCTTAATATTGGGAAAAATGATCACTCCCCATTTATTTTCCTTTTTAAAAATTGTTTTGTCTATTCTGGGAGCTTTCTCTTTCCATATAAATTTTAGCATAAGCTCCTTGATGTCAACAAAATGCTTGCTGAGATTTTTGTAGGAATTGCATTACATTTATAGATTAATTAAAAGACGATGGACATCTTTAGTACATTGAGTCTTCCAATCCATGATACAGTTCATCTTTTCAAGTATTGAGATCTTATTTGATTTCTTTCATTAGCAGTTTATGATTTTCATTTTACAGATTCTGCACATATTTTGTTAAATCTATATGTATTTCATTTGCTTGGGAGCAATTGTAAATGGTGTTGAGTTTCCACTTATTTGTTGTCAGTATATAGAAATGGAATTAATTTCTCTGTGTTGATCTTGTGTCTTGTGACCTCACTGAACATATTTATTAGTTCCAGGAGTTATTTCTATAGACTCGTTGGGATTTTCTTCATAGGCAATTATGTCATTTGCAAGCAGAGTTTTATTTCTTTTTTTCTCCAATCTGTATACCTTTTCTTTCTTTTTCTTGCCTTATTGCAGTGACTAGAACATCCAGCACTACTTTAAATATGAATATTTTAAATTGAATATTTTGGTGAGAGTGGAAGCCTTGTTCCCAATCTTAGAGGAAAAGCATTTAGCCTTTTGCTATTAAGTATGATGTTGGCTGCAGCTTTTTGGAGATGCTCTTTAGGAGCAAAGGTTATGGGATAAGAGTTGGTTCCCTGAGCTTAGCATCAGGTATGGCTTATGTTGGAGGCAAGACACATGACTCAATCTGTGTGAAATAGAAAAATTTTCTCTCTATTCCTAGTGTGCTTGTTTTTAAAAAATCATGTATGAGTGTTGAATTTTGTTAAATGCTTTTTCTGTCAATAGATGTGATCCTATGATTTTTCCTCTTTAGCCTGTTAATATGGTAAATTACATGGATTGATTTTTGGATAGTGAACCAGACCGCATACCTGGGATAAATGCCACTTGGTCATAGTGTATTAGTTCCTTGATATATTATTGGATTTAATTTACTAATATTTTTTTAGGATTTTGGTGTTTAAGTTCATGACAAATACTGGTTTATATATTTCCTTTTGGACTATTTTTTTTTTTTTATCTGGTTTTGGTATCAAGGTAATACTGGTTTCATAAAAGGAGTTGGGAGGTATTCTCTCCTTTTCACATTCCTAAAAGAGATTGTGTTAAATTGTTGTTGATTGTTTAAACTTTTGGCAAAATTCTAAGAGAAAACATTGTGACTTAGAGATTTCTCTTTCAGGAGTTTTAAAATTTTGAATCCACGTTCTTTTTAGTGATTATAGGACTATTCTGGTTGCCTGTTTCATATTGGCTGATTTTTGGTAGTTTGTGAGTTGAGGAATTGGTCCATTTCTTTCAAGTTGTCAAATTTGTGAGAATAAAGTTGTTCATAGTACTTTAATAATGGTTAAAGTACTCTTAATGGCATCCTTTTAATGGCTGTAGTATCTGCTATAATATCCTGTTTCACTTCTGTTTGTTCTCTTTACATTGAATATTCTTGACAACTAAGTATCATCTTTGGGCACTTTTTTTTTTTTTTAATTTTTTTCTCTCCACATAGGCCTTAGTTCGAAGAGGAAACTTGTTATTTTAAATTGGTAAAAGGCAGATGCTGGGATTAAAATAAGAGAGTTAGTTGGGAATCTTTGTTGCTGACTTCTCTCTCCTGCTTTCTCCTTCCCCTACAGAGTGCAATTTGAAAATCATTGCTACAGGTTGTGCATTACACAGTGTTTGTACCATAAGATTCAGGCTAAGAGAACACGCTATTGCTGGAACTATGCTCAGCAAGATTAGAGAACTTTTCATGAAACACTACCAGACTTCAGAATTGTGTTGTATCCCAGGATTATTACTATGAATAGTTATCACTGTCTTTTATAAAGAGAAGGAGAAAGTGTAGACAATCTGTACTGACTCCATTAGTTACTATATTACCTAGAGACCATCTGCAGCAATCTTGCCCCTTAAAAGTATAATTGGATTATGGCTCCAGTTAATTCCATTGTCTGTGAAAGTTCAAAGCTCTTCCCTGATTTTTGCTAATTTCTTTTTTTTTTTTTAATTTTTTTTTAAAGATTTTATTTTTTTATTCATGAGAGACAGAGAGAGAGGCAGAGGGAGAAGCAGGCTCCCAAGGAGAAGGGAGTCCGATACGGGACGCGACCCCAGGACTCTGGGATCATGACCTGAGCCGAAGGCAGACGCTTAACCATCTGAGCCACCCAGGCGCCCATTTTTGCTAATTTCTAAGCTTCATAGTTTTGTGGTCTGAAACTTGCACCAAAAAGTTATGCTTTACCCCCCCTAAATTTTCTTGTTAAGAAAAGTTGTTCAAAATTTGGAAGCAAGGCAGAGTGGGCAGCATGTCCTTTCAATGTCCTATTGGATTATTTTTTACCGTCTTAGTAATTTATTTAGTCATCTAGGCAGACTTTTCCTTAAAGGGTCAGATAGTAAATATTTTAGACTGGAGGGCCATTACAGTTTCTATCACAACTGTTCAAGTTGGCTGTTGTAGCTTGAAAGCAGCCCTAGGAAATATTTAAACCGATGGGTGTAGCTGTGTTCCAAAAACCAGGTGGCTAGCCTCCAGGCCACAGTTTTGTCATCCCCCTTGAAAGGGGGAATACATCTTTTGGGTTTACTATTTGCTATGATTCAGAGCCCAGACTGTGAAATTAATGTTAGCTTCCGAATTTTTTTTCTTTTTTTCTTTTTTTAAAGATTTTATTTATTTATTTGAGAGAGAGAATGAGAGAGAGAGAGTGCATGAGAGGGGGGAGAGTCAGAGGGAGAAGCAGGCTCCTCGCTGAGCAGGGAGCCCGATGCGGGACTTGATCCCGGGACTCCAGGATCATGACCTGAGCCGAAGGCAGTCGCTTAACCAACTGAGCCACCCAGGCGCCCTTGAATTTTTTTTCTAATAGAGATATGAATGATTTCTATCCTAGGGCTATGCTTTTATCACCCTGTAGGACACTACTTGTTTTGTACCGAACCTAACAATCTTATTCTGACATTCTCTTTCACTTGACTATAGATACCCAGTTCCTCCGATGCTCCCTGAACCAGCTTACCTAAGTCATTAATATGTGTTTTATGAGAATTGAAAAAAACTTTTTGAAAAAAATACTCTTAACCGGAGCACAAAGTTCACTCTAGATCAGTGGTTTTCCCTCCCCTCCCTAATAAGATGACATTCAACAGAGACCTAGTAAGTTTCATCAGCATTAGCTAAATATTTGAGGAGCTGTTACGAGATAGGGAATCACGGCAGAATACAGGGCCTCTTACCATCTGCTCCGTTTCCCTCCCTCCCTCCACCTTTATTCTCTCTTTCTCATTTCCTTCTTCCTTGAATACTGACCTTTTCTCTCCACTTCCAGATATAAATTCTGTCTTTTCTACAGAGTAGCTCAGTTGAACGAAGGCCTTTAAACAAACGTGGTCTTTCCTCTTTATAGAGCTGTGAGCTCATAATTTTTTTTCTCTTGCTGTATAAGGAAATTGCTTTTTGAAATAAATTCTTGATTAGTTTGTATATTTTTCATTCAACTTTTTCATAAATAGAGCTGTTTCAGTGAACAGGTATTTGGGAGCAGAACACGGATTTTTTTCCTGCAAATTTAATTATTCTAGCAGTGGTTGAAACAGCTTTTCTCTGTTATTTTTTTCTCTTTTAAAATTTTCTTCAGTATTTTTGTTTGTTTATTTCTATATCGGTTATACAATGATCCACTCAGCCTCTTTCCTTTCCAATCATCTCACCTATATGATTTGCATCCAATATGTCATCTAGTGAGAAGGAGTACTTACCGTTTCTGGAATTCTACTCACTGTGTACATGCATGAATGTTCACAAGCATTCAAACCCTGTGCCAGTGAGGACGTTTCTTCAGATACCAGGTGTGTTTTCCCCCCAAACTTGCAATGACAGTTCTTTAAAAAAAAAAGTCCAGAAACAAGTCATTTCTAAAATGGTATTTTTATGCCCTATGATGCTTGAAAGTCCTTAGTCGTGCCTGCTTGCATGAATACCCACTGTCTAATGAGAACTTTAATGAGGTTATACTCTGTATTAAGGAGAAGATCTTAATAAGAACAAGCTCTTAGCCCATACATTTAATTTAGTTCAGCAGTAGTTTCTAGGGTCCCTACTATGTGTGAAGCATAGTGTTGGAGATTGGAGTCAAAGCTGAAGCAAGGAGGCAATGTTGGTAGCCGGAAGATATTTATTAAAGGTTTCTGGATGTTGATTTGCTTCATGAGAGCACTCTATTTTGATCATTATAGGGTAGTTTTGTTATCTTCAATTAAGCTTGTGTTTCTCAGATATTTTTTCAATGCTTTTGATGGTAGAAGGGATTAAAAAAAGAGACATGGGATCTAGATGTCAACTGTAGTCACCTCGTCTATGAGATTATATGAAATATAGACTTCCTAATACTCTGTGAGAAGCTCAGCACTTGGTCACGATTTCAACAAATTCCTGTAGTTTACATTTCCAAACTCACTTTTGACTATCTTCCTGACCTCTCTGAACGTTCAATTTCATGAACATTACATCTTCTACAGCTTTTTTCTGCCAATGACAAATATGGAACCTGGCCCTTTTCATGGATTTTTTTTCAAATAACTCTCATGGGGAATTTGTGTTTATAGCAGAATGTATTAAAAGTTTTAGAACATTGGAGGGGGTTTATAGCTCAGAGGCACAAACAGCATGAAACTAAGTACTAACATCTATTTTTTAAAGTCCTTTAGATATCCTCGTTAATCAGCTTCTTAGATAGGCTCCAGCCAGCCATCTGCCAGTTTGCCCAGCTTCCTTATCTCTGTCCCTTTCTCCTCCCTTCTCCCTTCTTCTTGCCTTCTCAGATCTGCCTAATTTTCTCTGGCCGAGAGGATCATTTCACTTTCTCTAGTCAATCCTTAATCTTGGGGTCTTATTTTTTACATGTTAGTAGGCTTTCAAAGTATTTCCTTATATAAAGACTTTTTTTTTTCCCCCCCAAAGAGGCAACCTGGTGACAAACATTAAAATAACAGCCTTTCTCCCTGCTTTATATAAATCCTGATAAATTGTAACCTTGCTCTCATTTTTTCCTTCTTCTTGTACCCCTATTTCCTTTTCCTTGGTATTTCCAAGGTCATACCCTCTGGTACTTAGAATGCCAATAGAGCATGGTGGAAACCATGAACGAGAACAAGCAGAGCCTATGAATATTTTTAGTACTTCATTGGGAAAACATAAAATGCTCTGTATGATTTCTAGTATAGGTTACCATGTAGATCATTGGCAAGCAAAATAATAATTCCAGACCAAAAATTTAGTCTAAGAAGGATGATTATTTGAATGTTTATGTGTTATTGTAGCTCTGAACAAAAGATTCCAAGATTGTGAATCAAAGCATAGCAACACAAACTACCTCACCTCACCTTTCCCCTTCCAAAAAAGGATTAACTTAACCTCTTGCTGCCCTATATGAAACCCTGCTTCCTTATTTGTAAGAACAAGAACATGATGAGATTAATGGATTTTCACAAAGTAGGATTTATTTTTACTACAAAAAGTTAATTTGTAGGAAACTAAAGTTTTAACACATGCAAGAATGTCTATACAGTTATTAATTTATTAAAGAGTGATACCAAGATTAATTTTACCTATTAGATTTCAATTTAACCATTATTTCCCCTCTTCAACAGATTTACATAAAAATCTGAAAAAAACGGGTAGTGACAAGCCTTAGAATTTAATTTAGGGTGAGTCTGCTGGTGATACAGTCCCTCAGTTTTGTTTGTCTGAAAATGTCTTATTTATTTATTTATTTATTAAAAAAACAGCTTTACTGAGATACAGCTGACATACAATAAACAGGAAATATTTGAAGTGTACAGTTTGGAAAGTTTTGTCATATACATACAGATGTGAAACTGTCACAGTAAAAATAGTGGACACATTCACAAACCCCAACTTTCTTCCTGCCCCTTGGTAATCCCTCTCTCTCCCTGTGCTGCCCCAACCACTGATCATCTTTTTGTTACTATAGATTAATTTGCATGAAAATGTCTTTTTAATTTTTGAAGGTCATTTTTGCTGTGTGCAGAACTCTAGATTTTGAGTTATTTCTTTTCAGAAGTTTGAAAGTACTCTCCGTGGCCTCTGGGTTTCCATTGAGAGGTCATCTCTCAGTCTAATTATGGCTCTGTAATCTTTTTTTCCTTTTTCTTTTCAGCTTTATTGAAGTGTAATTGACAAACATTGTATATATTTAAGGTGTATTACTTGATGTTTTGATATATATATATATTTAAAACATTTTATTTATTTATTTGAGAGAGACATCACAAGCTGGGGGGAGGGGCAGAGGAGGAAGGAGAAGCAGACCCGGCTGAGCAGGGAGCCCAAAGTGGGACTTATTCCCAGGACCCTGGGATCATGACCTGAGCCAAAGGCAGACGCTTAACCCACTGAGCCACCCTGGCGCCCCAATATGTATACATTTTTAAATGATCACCACGAACAAATTCATCACTTTATATTGTTGACAATTTTTTGTGTTTGTCATGAGAACACTTAAGATTTACTTACTGTCACCAAATTTCAGGTATACAACATAATGTTGTTAAGTATAGTCACCATGCTGTACATTAGATCTCTAGAACTTATTCACCTTGCATAACTGAAACTTTATACCCTTTGATCAGTATCTTCCCATTTCCCTCACTCCTCCAAACCCTGGAAACCACCACTTTTCTATGCTTCCATGAATCTGACTCTTTTAGATTCTGTATATAAGTGAGATCATGCAGTGTTTGTCTTTCTTTGTCTGGCTTATTTTACTTAGTGTAGTACCCTCAAGGTCCATCCATATTGTTGCAAATGAAAGCATTTCTTTCTTTTTTTAAGGCTGAAATTACCCCATTGTGTGTGTGTGTGTGTGTGTATAATGTCACAGTAAACATGGGAGTGCAGATATCTCTGCCTAATACTGATTTCATTTTTTTTTTTTTTTTGGATATAACCCAGAAGTGGGATTGTTGGATCACAGGGAGTTCTATTTTTAATTTTTTGAGGAACCTCCATACTGTTTTCCATAATGACTGTATGAATTTATGTTCCCAACAATAATGTACAAGGATTCTTTTTTCTCCGTATCCTCACCAACATTTATTATCATTTGTCTTTATAAGAATAGCCATTCTAACAGGTATGAAGTGATATCTCATCATTTTTATTTGCATTTCTTTAATGATTAATGATGTTGAGCACCTTTTCATTTATCTGTTGCCTTTTTATATGTCTTCTTTTGAGAAATGTCTCGATCTTTTGCCCATTTTTAATAAAATTTTTTTAAAGATTTTATTTATTTATTTGACAGAGAGACACAGCGAGAGAGGGAACACAAGCAGGGGGAGTGGGAGAGGGAGAAGCAGACTTCCCACTGAGCAAGGAACCCGATGTGGGGCTCGATCCCAGGATCCTGAGATCATGACCTGAGCTGAAGGCAGATGCTTAACTGACTGAGCCACCCAGGCATGCTGATCTTTTGCCCATTTTAAAATTGGATTATTTATTTGCTATTGAATTGGTTGAGTTCCTTATATATTTTTAGTATTAACCCCTTATTAGATGTATGGTTTGCAAATATTTTCTTTCATTTCATAGGTTGCCTTTTTACTGTTGATTATTGCCTTTGCTGTGAAGAAGCTTTTTAGTTTGATGCCATCCCATTTGTCTATTTTGTTTTTGTGGCTTGCACTTTTGGGGTCATATCTGAAAAAAACATTGCCCAGGCCAATCTCAAGAAGATTTTTCCTTATATTATCTTTTAGTAGTTTTACTGTCTCAAGTCTTATATTTGTCTTTAGTGAATTTTAAGTTGATTGTTGTATATATTCTGAGATAAGGTTTTGATTTTATACTTCTATTGTATGGATATTTAGATTTCCCAGCACCATTTACTGAAGAGACTATCCTTTCCTCATTGTGTATTTTTGGCACTCTTGTTGAAGATCAAAGATTTATTTCTGGGCATGGATTTATTTTTGGACTTTCTATTCTGTTCTGTTGGCTTATGCTATGGTCTGAATTTTCAGTTTGTATCCCTCCCCCAAGTCCCACCTTCCCACTTTATATGTTGAAATACTAACCCCCAAAGATAATATTAGGAAGTAGCAGTTTTGGAAGGTGCTAAAGTCATGATGGTGGAGCCCTCCTGAACAAATTAGTGCTTTATAGAAGAAGCTCCAGAGAGATTTCTATCTCGTCAACCATGTGGGGACACAGTGAGAAGGCACTGGCTATGAAAAAGGAAGAGGGTGTTCTCTAAAAAGTGACCATGCTAGTGCCTTGATCTTGGACTTCCCAACCTTCAAATTGTGGGCAATAAATCTCTGTTGTTTATAAGCCACCCAGTCTGTGGTATATTTTGTTATAGCAGCCTGAATGAATTAAGATGGTTATATGTCTGTTTTTATGCCAATACCATACTGTTTGGATTGCTGTAGTTTTGCAATATTTCTTGAAATCAGGAAGTTTGATGCCTCTAGTTTTGCTCTTCTTGCTCAAGATTGCTTTGGCTATTTGGAGTCATTTGAATTTAGGATTTAAAAAAAGTTCTGTAAAGAATGCCATTGGGTTTAATAGGGATTGCATTTAATCTGTAGATCACTTTGGGTAGTATGGACATCTTAACAACATTAATTCTTCCAATTCAAGCACATAGGATGTCTTTCCATTTATCTTCTTTAATTTCCTTCATTAATGTTTTACAATTTTTAGTGTATAAGTTTTTCTACTTTGTATAATATATTTATATTTTTAAAATATCTTAGTGAACAAGGCAAATACTCGTGCAACTAGGAACCAGTTCAAGAAATAGAACTTTATCAGCCACCTCAGAGACAAGGCTGATGTGTGCTCACTTCGGCAACACATATACTGAAATTAGAACAACAGAGAAGATTAGCATGGCCCCTGTGCAAGGATGACACGCAAATTTGTGAAGCGTTCCATTAAAAAAAAAAAAGAGAGAAAGAAAGAAAAACAGAAACAAGCTGACATATTCACTAGGTCCAGTAGGCAAGGTGCTGAGACCCACAATCGTTGTAGGGGCCAAGAAAATATTTTAATTTCTTTTAAAATATTTTGATATATTTTAAGGGCTCATGAAAATGCCTTAATTTTTTTAAGAAAAAAAAAGTGTTTTAATACACAATATTAATATATGAATGTATTCACCTTTATACCAATACAGTCATAAATCATAACTTAAAAAAGTTTTTATGGTGATAAGAAACCAGGAAGACAAAAGTACCTCAGGCCTACCAACATCATATTATGGTCCTGCTCACAAACATCCTAATCACAACTATCTCCTTACCCTCAAAAGTAATCAGTATCCTAATTTTTATTATAATCACTCATTGCATTTATTTATTTATTTATTTATTTAAAGAGAGCTAGAGAGGAATGCAGAGGGAGAATCCCAAGTAGGCTACAAGTCCCCAGCACAGAGCCAGACTTGGGGCTTGATCTCATGACCCTGAGATCATGACCTGAGTGGAAATCAAGTCATACGCTCAACTTACTGAGCCACCCAGGCGCCCCTCATTGCATTTCTTTATAGTTTTATCACTCCAGTGTGTGTCCTTAAATACTAGTTTTATCTTGCATATAAAGATCTGTTATGAATTTAATTTCTTTCCTCTGTAGGTTGTTCTTTCATCTCTTCTTTATCTGTTGAAAAATTGAGTCCTGCAACCTATAGTTTCCACTTTCTGGCTCTTGCTAATTGCACACTCAAGGGGCAGTTCAGTTTTCTTCTGTGCTCTATGTTTTCTGTAAATGGTCAGCTGGATCCAGGGGTTTGATCATATTCAAATTTAATCCCTTTGGTGGTGTGGTGTTCCTTCCGGAAGCAACTCATGTCAGGTTGTCTTTCCTTTTGTAATGTTAGAAGCTACTAGTGCTCAATTCTACCAATTCTTATGTTAATGTTTCTCTGGTTATTTTGGTTTTCTGAAGCTCACTATTCATGGATTCCTCAGGAAGGATTCATGGGCATACTGTTCTCTGAGTTCTTAATGTTGTTAACATTTTGTCTTTGCCATTCATACTTGAAAATCAATTTTTGGGAGATATAAAATTCTTAGTTCACATTTTCTTTCCTTGGGTGTTGTGATGGTTAATTTTGTGTGTCAACTTGGCTGGGCCATGATGCTCAGATATATTGTCAAACATTATTCTGGATGTTTCTGTGTGGTTGTTTTTGGATTAGATTAACATTCCTATCAGTGGACTTTGAGTAAAGGAGATTGCTCTCCAAAATGTAGATGGACCTCACCCAATCAGTTGAAGACCTGAATAAGACAAAAGACTGACCTTTCCCAAACAAGAGGGAATTCTGCAGCGTTTGAATTACAATGTTGGTTCTTCTCAATCTCTAGCTTGCTGGTCTACCCTGCAGAGTTTGGACTTGCCAGGCTCCATAGTTACATGAACCAATTCCTTAAAAGAAACTCTTTCTCTCTATATATACACATCTAGAGAACTCTAATACAAGTGTCTTAAATATGTTACTCAAATTTATTTTTGGAATGAAGTTTGATGTTGAAATGTCTGATGAAAATCTTATTTTCTCTCCCTTGGGTATCATTTTCTCCTTTTTCCAGATCCCCAAAGGAATTTCTTTTCTTTAAGTTTAGGGCTCAAGTTTGTATATGTTTTGATAGATTTATACCTAAGTATTTAATTTTTTTGGCGCTATTGTAAATGGTATTCATTTTTAATTTTATTTTCCATTTGAAAATTGCTAATATATAGAAATATGATTAATTTTTGTTTGTTGACCTTGTATGCTATAACCTTACTAAAATTTTTAGTTGCAGGGGTATTCTGGGGGGCATATTCTACACAGACGATCATGGTGTTTGTGAATAAAGACAGTTTTATTTCTTCTTTTTAAATCTAAATGACTTTTACTTTTCCCTTTTTTCACTAGCTAAAACTTCTAGTATAATGTTGAATAGAAGTGATGAGATTGGACATTGTTGCCTTGCTCACAATCTTAGGGGAAAGCATTCAGTCTTTCAACATTAAATATGATGTTAACTGTAGTTTTTTGTGTTTTTGTTTTGTTCTTTTTTTTGGTAGATGCCCCTTTTCAGGTTGAGGATCAGGTTTTTCCTATATCCTAATTTGCTGCAATTTTTATCATGAATGGATGATGAGATTTGTCAAATGCTTTTTCTGCATTAATTGATATGATCATACATTTTTCTTTAGAGTGTTAATATGGTGAATTACAATGATTGATTTTCAAATATTGAACCATCTGTGCATCCCTTTGATAAACTCCAAAGGATTTTGGTGTATGATTTTTTTTTTTTATATTGCAGGGTTCAATTTATTCATTTTTGATAACTTTTATAACTGTGTTCATGAGGAATCTTGTTCTGTGGTTTTCTTTTGTACTCTCTTTGTGTAGTTTTGGTATCAAGGGTTTTAATTTAGTTTTATTTTATTAGAAAATAAGCATAGTGATTGTGTCAGTTACTCATTAAAAAATCCACAGTGGATTTCCATTGCCTATTAGAGTAAGTCTATAATAACTTTGATAGTATTCTATTTTACATCGAACTTTTTAATGTATGTGCCTTACTTTGTAAACTTTCCTGTTCCTATCTCTTGCTGTACCTTTTCTCCTGCTCCAATTTCCAGGCCTATGGCGTCACCGATATCCTGCTTGCAGTTCCCCAAGCATGCCAGACTGTGACAGTATTTTGGTTTCTTCACTAACCATTCTCTTAATACTAGGAATAGCCTATTCCAAGTCAATATGTCTAATAACTTCTAATTTTGGGGGGGCTGGGTTTTCCTAAAACTCCAAATATTGTTGACTACTTCTTCCTCATGCCTCTATTCTACTCAATATCAATGCCTAGTGTAGCACTTATTTATAGCTCCCTCCCCCACTGGTTAGTGAGTAATTTGAGGGTAGGGATTTGTCTTTAATTTCCAAGTACTTAACAAAGTCTGGTGCACCAGTGGTGTCCACTATTTACTTGCTGATTGGATGAATGAATAAATGTCTTCTAACTCCCCATGTCCTCCAAGTTCACTGAGAGAATATATTATGCTTTTATATGCCTCACTGAGAAACTTTGCGAATAATATATATATTTTTTTGTTACTAACAGTTTTAGTCTTTGGTGAGTCCAATATTACTATGGTCTCTATCTTGAATGTTTTCAATGTATAATTTTTCAGTATATATATATTTTAGTATATACTTATGAATGTAAGTTTAAGAGAGTAAATTTAAGTTACGATAATATTAGAACTCTGGTTTCTAGACTGAGATCCTTGAACTATAATGGGTTCAAATGTAATAATGGGTACCAGTGAATTATTTTCTCTATTTAAAAAAATGTAATAGAGCTTTTTATTAACATCAATGAGGTTGTCCAAATTAACTGAAATATTAGATTCTTTGCTTTTGACCATAATTTTGTTATATGCTAAATCAGAAACTCAGAATAACAGCTATGATCACTGACTAAGTAAATAATATTTAATAATTACAACTTGGAACACAGAATTTTTCCAAACATAGTATGTTGGGAGGGCCATATAAGAGGTGATTATCAGTGGAAAAATTATTATTATTATTATTTTTAAAAGATTTTTATTTATTTATTTGACAGAGAGAGACACAGTGAGAGAGGGAACACAAGCAGGGGGAGTGGGAGAGGGAGAAGCAGGCTTCCCGCAGAGCAGGGAGCCCGACGTGGGGCTCGATCCCAGGACCCTGGGATCATGACCTGAGCTGAAGGCAGACGCTTAACGACTGAGCCACCCAGGCACCCCTGGAAAAATTATTTTTATGGAGAAATTTTTGTTATATTTTATATTCCTATGATCATTTTTTCTTCTTTGCTTTGAAAGTTTAGTATTGGGAAATGTCTCAGTAATTGAGGGTTATGCTGAGTTGGGTTTCCAGTGAATTGCTTGAGATTATATGCTTAAAATGCCCAGGAGGATAGACCAGGTTTACCAATTAAGTTTCTTGAAAATATGCAAACTTTTCCTGTAACTTTATGGTGAGTTGATATGTTTTCTGTGAATTGCTTTGACTTTCTGGTGAGCTCTAATGCATGCAGTTTATCCTTCAGCAGCTCATATTACAAAGATGAGTCAGTGGTATTTCCTCCCAAGAAACCTCTGCTTTGTCTCTGAAAAAGACCAAAGGGATGCATATTCTGGTTGTTTCTCAGAAGCTCATTTAAATTAGTACTGCAGTTTTGTTTTAGGCTGATCTGAAAAAAATCATGTGTGCTATCTTATGTAAATCTAAATTAGCAAATAACTTTAAAAATGATAATTTCAGTACAGCTAACTGGAGTATGCAGACTATAAACAACTAGAAATTTTGAAAATATAGGCTTTAAAAAAAGTAATGACTTTTATGCAAAAGGCTTATGACTAAAGACCAAGCAATCTCTTCCACAAAAAGCCAATTTCCTTCCTTGAACATTTCATTGACTGGTGCTGTCACATAGGGTCATCATGAATGGTGCATCCTAGAAGTTGAATATTGCACAACCTGCAAAATTGTATGTGACAACCCTGCTCTACTCTCTTTGGACGTCTAGTCTCCTGAAGACTTCTTGCTCATTTTCTAGGTTACTTTTCATTGCTTTAATAATCTTTGTGAAAACTTTGAGTTACTTAAACTTTGCAGTTGTTTATAATCTTGATAAATAAAATTCTACTTTATATGAACATGTTGAGCACAAATAAAAGAAGGACTCTTTTCCTTTAGGAAATAGTCTCTCCCATCTGCCTTCAAGGTTACAGCCATTGTTGCTGTTTATTAATACAATATAATCCTACCCCCTGACTCAGGTGAATAGTCTAAGAGTTGGAATCTGGCCCAATTGGGCCAATGAGAGAATTCTCTTTGGATGGCTGACAATTCTAGTTGCCTTATTTTCTGCTATACTGACCAGAAAAGCAGAAAAAATGAGTCTAGAGAGAGGGCAAGTGATACATACAGAAAATGCAAATCAAATCACAGGTTAGAGGTGGAGAGACATAAATGAGAAAGTTCTGACTCTTTGGTTCAAGATGCTTCTTGATGCTTGGTGCATTTCTCTTCTTTGGAGTTCTGTGGGACATCTCAGAAACCTTATAATAAACCACCATTTCTACTTATTTGAGAGGATTTCTGCAGTACTGTGCTTCAACTCAGGCATGAGGGGCCACTTCCAAAGGCCTCATGATTTAGAAGGCTTTCCTCCACCTATATCCCTCTCAATGGGGCAAAGAGTCTGCAGAGTCAATGGGATATGCCCATGAAGAGCCATTCTTTGTCTAGACCAGGCACTAGGTATATGAGATCAAGAAATTTCTGCCCCAGAAGTCCCAGACCTACTGCTAGGACCTCTACTGACTTTTTCCTGGTCCAGTGTACCTCTTTTATTTCCCAGGGGTAGCTACAGCATAGCTCTTTATGGTGGGATGTGAACTGAGTTTGGACTTGTAGTTTGGGGCATTTCACTTGGGTGTGTAACGGTTTCTTAAGGTATAGAATAGAGCCCGAGACAAAAAAAAAAAAAAAAAGGGGGAGCATGCCACTAACCTGAGTCCAGGATCTGGGCCTACTATATTCATGTACTGAATTCCTAAAAACCTGGGAACCTGGTCTTCCAGGAGCTTATAAAGGTGTGTTTGTCAATATAGAAGGATAAGACACATTTTATTTAGCAATTAGTTAGCTTGGTCAGAAATTTTAAATACTTAGACACGTTGTATGTGGGCTTTCATTTGTACTCTTATCCCAGGCTCTGCAGTTATTAGAGGTGGGCCTCACCAAACAAGCCAATATAATGAAAATCTAGTCTTATAGTAGTTAAATACAGTACAAAAGACTTTCTAGTAAGATTCTTTTAATAGCACAGGCTAGTGAAAAGATCACTGATTTAGAACTCGTATTATCTATTGCTGCATAACAAATTACCTTAAGTTGGCAGCTTAAAATAACAAACATTATTTCACAGTTTCTGTGAGTCAGGAACCTAGGAGCAGCTTAACTTAATAGTCCTAGTTGAGAGACTTTTTTTTTTTAAGATTTATTTATTTATTTATTTGCGGGGGGCGGGGGGAGAGAGAGAGAAAGAGAGAGAGAGGGAGAGGGAAAACGCAAGCAGGGGGAGGGGCAGAGGAAGAGGGAGAGAATCTGAAACAGACTCCCCACTGAGCATATAGTCCTTCACAGGGCTCGATCCCAGGTCCCTGAGATTATGACCTGAGCCAAAATTAAGAGTCAAGACACTTAACCTCCTTAGCCAGCCAGAGGCTCCTAGTTGAGAGACTTCTGAGGTTACGGTCAAGATGTTGGCTGGGCCTGCAGTTTTCTTGGGCTCCATTGGGGTTGAAAGATCCACTTCTAAGCTTACCTATGTGTCGTGGATAGGCTTTGGTTCTTTGCCACATAAGCTTCTCCATAGGTTGTCTGGGTGACCTCAAGTGATGACACTTGGTTTCTCCCAGAGTGGATGATGATGAGAGAGAGAGAGATATGCAGTTTTTCATAACCTAATCTCAGAAGTGATATACCATCATATCTGCAATGCGGACCAACTCTGTACAGTGTGGGAGAGGACTACACAAGGGTATGAATGCCAGAGATGGAGATCCTTGGGGATCATCCTGGGGGCCATCTTCTCCAGAACTCCTTGCTCAATCTCTCCATCCCACTAGCCTTTTGGTTCTTGAACCTAGCCAATTCTGTCCCACCTTTGCATTTGTGGCCTCTCCATGGTAGGCTTTTCCTATTGATCTTTCTTGGCTGAGCCTCTGTCTTAGATTTCAGCTAAAATGCCATTACTCTAGAGAGGACTTCACTTGATCACTCAATATTTAATAGTTACCTAGTCATTCTCTGTTCTATCACATTGTTTTATTTATTTATTTTTTATTTTTATTTTTTTTAAAGATTTTATTTATTTATTTGACAGAGAGAGACACAGCGAGAGAGGGAACACAAGTAGGGGGAGTGGGAGAGGGAGAAGCAGGCTTCCCGCGGAGCAGGGAGCCCGATGCGGGGCTCGATCCCAGGACCCTGGGATCATGACCTGAGCCGAAGGCAGATGCTTAACCGACTGAGCCACCCAGGCGCCCCTATCACATTGTTTTAATTCTAGGTACCTGACACATAAATATATGTTGAATGAAGGAGTCTTGGTAATTATATGACCTTGGGGAAAAGATATGCTCTCTAAACCCCAGTAGCTTTGTCTGTGATTAATGATCTTCTACCCCCACCTACTACATAGGCTTTTGTGAGAACCAAGTTAGCTAGAATTTTCTATAACAGTTGATGAAATTATTATTGTTGGTTAACTCTCCCTCCTCCTTTTTCCCATGGAACAGAGGGATTGTCCAGGAATATATTTTCCCATTTTACTTTTCAGGTTCTCTTTATCTACCTGCATTGTAGAACTGCATTGTTCATTTTTTCATTTATACATTCACTAGCCTCATTTACTGCCCTGTAAATGTCTCAGAGGACTTATTTTGAATTAAAGTTATGATTTTATGTGTGAAAAGTATTCAGTTGGGAGCAAGTTTAGTAAGGTTTATTCAAATGTAAAATGACATTGTGTTTTTGGATTATAACTAATTGTAGCATCCCACCGAACATGGGAGGTAGTGTGTGCTTTTTAGAAGCTAGTTATGCACAAAAGGACAAATACCCAAGAATCAAAGCAAACTTCTAATAATGCCCAATTGGAGTTCTGGTCATGTTTGAGCCATTCAGAGTCTAATCAGTAAAACCCCCTTGAGTCGATAATTGCCTTCTCCTCGAATCATTGCAGGTATCTATTATGCTGCACATTATCCACATAGAAATGAACATATGGTTATTGAACACATAACAAAACAGACTCTGTTGGAGAATGTTTCCTTTAGGATGCCTTAAAACATTCTTGAGCAGAATATTATGGAGGTTGCTTACTATCCCTTCTGTTCCTGGGGTTATAGGAGGGAAGTTGCGAGTCCTTTGTATTAAGAACAGTGGATGAGCACACTAAGAAATTGAAAAACTCAGAATGTATTGATTTATTTAGAGAACACCATAATTACCTTCCATGATGAAAACAAAACAATAAATGAAGTTTCTTAAAAGTTGGGAAAATATTTTTTCTCTCTTGTGTCACATTTCAAGGAACTCAAATGTTGGGGAGAGGCTTTCTTCAGAGTGGACCAAACCCTGACCTGCAGTTTGTTGCTGTCTTTATGTAACAGCAACAAAAAAGATATTGGATATGTTCAGAAAAAGGAAGGGAAAAAAAGAGTTTGAAAAAGAGAAGTAGAACAAAACCTGTATTAACTTGAACCTGGCTAAATTTCTGCTCTGAATTAACTGGAGTTTAGATTCAACTCAAGAAGAAACAAGGAAATTAAAAGCATATATAAGAAGTCTCCTTATTTGAATCAAATAACTTAAATAATTATAACATCTTATATTTTAACAACTGTGTTCCAAGTGACAAGAATTTTTAGGTTAGCCAAAATGCCCATGTTTAAAACATTCTGTAGAACTGGGGTATAAATATAACAAATAATCTTATTTATATGTATGGTTTATAAACACATTCATGAATGCACATACATATCTGTGTATATGTATAAAATGATATTAAAATAGGAGTTTCAACCAAGACAGAGATATCAGATATTAAAGTGACTGGTAAAACACAAACCAATTAAATGGAAACTCTTAAAAAACTTCATTAAAAAAAATAAAGTGACTGATGAGACCTATAGGACTTACAAAACAGGCTGAAAATCAGATGGATGATTCTTAAACCCCTCATACCTTGAGGATATAAAAAATCCAGGGGAGTAGAAATTGAAAAGTAGATTTATGAACAGGACATTTGGGTAGAACTGTAGATGTGCTGAATTCCCCTCTCCTTCCCCTAGGATGGGGTGTGTGGGGTACCTGCCCCTCACCTTGAACTTGGTGAGAGAGGTTTCAGTGGGGCCACTTGGAAAGTATGTTATGTGTATCCTGCAATTGTTCGTGGTGGACTGCTGTCTGAATGCCAACTGAGGAATGGAAAGAGTAAGAGATAACTGGGAGTAGATCCAAAGGGAAAGTGGCTGCTTTGGCTGCTCTCAGTCCTGGAGTTGGTGGGTAGAAGATCCAGGTGTGTTTCTGGTGAACTGGAGGTGGGCCGTGCATGAGAGGGACCGAGAAACACACACACACACAGATCAAGCCCTGGTGTGGTTTGTTCTTAGACCCTGCCTAAGAGCAACTCTTGTGGAACTGTCAGAGCAGCAGAGAGAAACCGCACGTACAGCTGGATTCCTGGGGCTGAGAAGGAAATCATGACTGGCAGGAAGAGAAGGGAGCTGTAGATGAGACCGTGGCAACAGTGTAGGTGGAAGCGGGGACAGCTTCAGGTTTCTGATGGCCTGAGAAGCCCAAAGTTGGCTTATGACAATAAGTAATTAAGAGAGATTCTCCCTTCTTCTGACACAATAACCTTGAGGGATGGGAAAGTGCTGTTTCGGAGCAGGAGTAGGAATGCTTGGTGGTGAAAGAGAGAAGAAATCACTTACACTCTTTTCCCCAAATACAGTTGTCCTGTCTGGCTCAAGTCTGAGCAGTATCCACATATCTGCAGGAGAGAAGCTTGAACTTTAGGTTGAGAATGAAGTTTTGTTGATTACTGTGCTTAAACATATGAAATACGGATTTGAGCCTTTTTTGTAAGGACTAAAAGTGACCACGGAAGTGGCTGTTACCTAAGAGAGACTGGAAATTCACAGGGTCTGCCTGAGTTTTCATTCAGGGGTAGAGGAAGATACACTGGTTGCATATATTTGTAAAAGGGTAGAAAAGCAGCTGGAAGGATAAGCATTTGACTGTTCATAGGGGTTATCTCTTGAAGGTAGAATTGGAGATACAGGGAATGGAGGTAGCCTCATATTTTACTATGGGTGTTTCCCCTCCAAAATGGCAGAGTTTGAATTAATTTTGTTTTTTTATATTCGTATTTTCAAAACTGAACACATTTTAAGTTCTTATGCATGTATATTTATTCAAATCAACAAACATTGTACATACATCGAGTAAATAAGTGTTTGTGACTTCAGAATAAGGGGGTTGTATTCCCGGTATGTGTATGTGACTACTGAAAGACTCATTTGCTAAAAAATAATAATCATAATTGGTGTGAGCAGTGCTGCTATTTCCAAAATCACGTGTTGTATTAGTGACTTCTCTTCAGGCTCTCCTCCTGCCTTGTGTGTTGGCATCTCTGGTTTGTACTAGAAGGAAACACTGTGTCTGGTTTCACTATGAAATTCATGGAGCTCTCTGCTTGAAATAATATAAAAGACCTTTATTATTCAACCTGTGCGTTCATCTGTGCAACCACATCTCCTTAGGGAGATGCTTGAAAATGGGATTTTCGTGGCCTTCTCTCCCATTTGACTTTTCTTCCCCCCCACCCTCCCTTTTCCCCATCCCTCTCCAGGTATCTATTAGTTATCTCTTTCAATAACACTGTTCTGGCTGCATTGAAAGTGCTTTTTAATGTAGGAGATGTACTTCAGACCTAACACCAGGTCACTTTCTGAGTAACATTTTATGGGATTGATTAAACTTTAGCACCATAACTGTTGACTTTACAGGCCAGAAAGAGACTCAGAGTGTTCCACTCTGGACAATTTGTGCCTCACAATTTTGAAAAATCAAATAGAGATAAGGGTTTAATGTGTCTAAAAAAAGAGGTTGTCCTCTATTTTTGAGTCTTCTATATTTAAAAGACCTCAATATTAAAAATGAAATAATATCTCTTACACTAATGAAGTTAAGTTACAGTAAATAACTGTATATAAAAGAAGATGGACTTTTTAACTATAGGGATGATGCTAAAGATTTAAGTTGGCCTCTTCATTGCTCCAAACCCAGCTGTTTAATTTTATCTCTTTTGCTGCTGGAAAATGAAGGTACATTTGCTCTTGGAGTTTTCAAGGTTGTGAGATGAGACCTGGCTAATTTTTTTTTATTAGAGAAACACTTTTTTGGGCTAAAATGCAGTGGAATCAGGGACCAAAAACAACAAAAACATTTTTTTCATCTCTTTGGGATTTGGAAATCCAAATCCTTGACTTTATCCACATACAAAGGTATATTGCCAGGGGCTCAGTGATGTGGTTCATAATGAGCAGAAACATTTTACAGAAACAAACCAAAGAAACGAGAGAGGAAAAAAAGAATTCTTACGAATTCATTGGGTTGGCTTTGTACTGTGTCAGCTTAGCTAGGTTGGAACCATGTCTCCCAGAATTCCCTTCCGTCTATGGTTCTGGGTTAGGGTTGACCAGAAGGAAGGATATGGGAGGGAGAGTTGGCAGGCCAAAGCCTGGCTGCAGCCACTGCACTTGGAAAGTCACCTACATTGCAAGTGATCTTTTGGAAGGGGCTGTACAGACCGCTCATCTGTAGGCTCTCTTCCTCGGTGCGGGCCAGTAGCTGGACATGGAGCTCCTCCAGCTCTGACTGCATCAGCAACTTCAGCTTCTCTGAATCCCAGGCCAGGCATTTGCGCCACTCAAAGGTGGGCGGCACCAGCTTTTTCTGCAAGTTACCCTCATTGTTGGGGTTTCACATGGTGGGAATCAGCTACAAGTTCCAGTTTGTCCTTGTTTTCCCCCAGTTTGCATCTAGCTTTTCTTCTTGACTGCCTACTGACCTACAGTGACTTCAGACTCCCTACCGGATACAGAGCTTACAGCCTTCCAGAAGACTCTCTTGTCTTATAGAATGAATGTTGTTCATCTTGCATCATGTTTTGTTTGAAAAAAATATTGCCATCTCAATTAATTTAATTTTCAACTCTTATTTTTTTTTTTTAAATTTCACCTTTTCCAGTAGACTTTAGGAGAATATAGCATAAAAAATCTGGTGAATAATTTTTTCTAATATATACTATCTGATTAAACTTTGCAATAAAAGAGCAATCTGAACTTGGTATATTAAATGATTTGCAAATTGCAATGTGCTGCACTTTTCAGTTACATGCCTAAGTAAAATAAATCAACTTCTGTCTTACCAGCATTGGGGTATTTTTCATGTGTGATCATTGTATTTTAAAGTCAGCAATACACACACTGTCTTTTTAAATAAAGATGATATTACTAACTTTTCTTCAGTAAGGCTTATGCCTGAATTGTTGGGATAGAGCTATTGTTTTTTTGTTTTGTTTTGTTTTTGCTTAAAGCATAGTTCCCAGCATAGAAGGAAACATTTACTAAAAAAAAATGATAGCTATTATTATTGCAGTGATAGAACTTAAAAACCCTAAAATTTGTTTCAATTGATTCCACAATTAAAAAAAAACCCTTAGTGAAATCAGAGGGGTAGACGAACCATGAGAGACGATGGACTCTGAAAAACTAACAGGGTTCTAGAGGGGAGGGGGGTGGGAGGATGGGTTAGCCTGGTGGTGGGTATTGAGGAGGGCACATTCTGCATGGAGCACTGGGTGTTATGCACGAACAATGAATCATGGAACACTTCATCTAAAACTAATGATGTAATGTATGGGGATTAACATAAGAATAAAAATTAAAAAAAAAAACCCTTAGTATTATTTTTTGTGTTTGGGAGTATAACCTACCTGGCAAAGATAGAGTAGTGAGATTGCTATAGGGCAGATAATTTTTGTAGCAAGTACTGCCTTCATTTATATGAGGGATGAGGGATGTATGTTTGTGCATATGCACACACACTCCTATGTTCCTTTAACTTGTAGATTCAATCACTGTACAATTTACTTTGTGTTTTGTGTCTTCCAAATGCAAGTTGAAGTTCTAACCTTCTCAAGCTGTTTTCAAACACATACCAGTGATAGGAAAATATATGGTAGTGTCAAGGCATAATATGAAAGCAGATGTCCTACCAACACCAAGCTGCTAATATTTTTGTTTGTTTAGCAAATTTTATGTACATTTGTGTATATACACAAACACACACACATGCGCGTGCAATTGCATAATGTGTGAAAAAATGTATATATTGAGTATATATGGTCTACAGTTCACAGATCAGTATCAACCAGAATATCTTATAGCCTTATCCCATCCTGTGATCTTTCTATGAAGCTTACTATGGTTTCCATAAGAGAGTGGCATAGATCTAGCAGTGACAAGCCCTCTCCTTTCTGTCCTTGTCTGTGATTCTATATACTCAAGGACTCAATGACCACATCCTTTATTCTTCCTCTCCATTTCTTTACATTCTAGTCCCTCTTCCCTTGTTGCAGTATTTCTATCAAGCTACTATGACCTTAGATGAGTGAAAAATTAGTTGTCTTTTCCCAAATGGCTGGAGACCCCTGGTATAAATTCATACAGATGTAAATATATATGCAGATTTTCTGAAGCAAACCCCTCTTACTCCACTGCACTTGCAAATTTCCCAAATACTGTTATGATAATACTAGGTGATTTATTTTACATAAGGATGCATCTGAAGGGTGCAGCAGATTGTGATTTGCAAACCATTTAACTTGCTAAGATCAGATTGTTCTGCTTTATCTGCAAAGTTCACCCACAAGGAATTTAATATAAAGGCTTTTATTCCTGTTGTTTCATGTATTGTACTTTCCTGAGATCTGATGGATGAGTTTGAAATAGGTGTGTGGGGGAGGAGAGAAGGAAATTAGCCACTCTGCATCTTCTCTGGAAAAGCAACCCCTAACCCTCCATTTCCCACAAGACTGTTGAGAGTATTCAAGGACTCCTAGGAGAATGACAGCACAGACTTGTAGGGACACATTATTACTCAGATGTAAGGTGAATGGGCATGGGCCCAGGAAACAATGAATCAGAATATTATCTGTCTAGCTCATATTATTACCTTGAAACTCATACAGAGAATAAGTAAGTGACTGAGTGCTGGCACCCTTGCTAAGGGTAAAGAAGAGATTCCACCAGTTCCTCTCTCTCCTGCAGGCATTGCCTGGTCGTATTGTACCAGGGAGTCATAGGAACAAGACTGGTGTCCCGCTAATTTACTGACTTGTGTGATTCGGGGCAAATTACTTTAACTTTTTGGATCCCTCGTGTAAAATGAGTAGGGGAATCAACATGATTTCTAAGGTCCATGCATCTCTCAGATTTTATGACTGTATTATGTATCAGCTCCCTTTACTTTCCTTTAGCTTCCTTCCTTCCTGAACTATAATTTCCCCTCCCTTAATCCTTTCATGATAGCCTTTTATTTATTTATTTTTTTACGTGCACACTTTCTTCTGGGAGATGACTCATTTTCTTTCTACTTATACATTTAATTAAATATTTACTGAGCTCCTACAATGTGCCAAGGACTGGGATGAAAATACTGAAGAAGACAGTGAAGGAGGAATCTCATCAAAGAAGAGGTAATGAAGACAAAAAAGATTAAAATATTTTATTATGTAGTATGATGTTCTAGGAATGGGGAAGTCCATGGTATCATGGGATCAAATAGTTGGAGGAACAGGGCATTTGCTCTTAGAGATTAGGAAAGAGATCTGGAGATAGAGCATATAAGTGGAGGCTTGAAAGTTAAGTAGAAGATAAGTAAATGGATGGGAGATACTTAGGAGGTGAATAGACAAGGTGTGGTGGTTAAGATACAGGGGGTGGTAAGAAAGAAAAGATAATATTCAAGTTGCTGACCAGATTGTGGCTAGTGGCTGAGTTTGGGAAAGAGAAAGAGGAAAGAGAAAGGCAATGAGTAGGTTGAAAGTCTTTGGCAGATGCTGATTCATTTAGGCAGCCCCTGGTAATGATAACAATATTTTATATTTGGGTGATGCTTTTCAGAGCAGAACACTTCCATGTACATCTTCTCATTTAAGCCTCATAACAAACTAGAAGGTAGACATTATTATTCCTGATATTTAGATGTTAAGAAAAATTTTGAAGTAGGCAAAAAGATGACCACCTGTCCTTTCCATGTCACAGTGCCTAACGGGATTATCTAATTCTCCTGGGGTAGCTATCTTTGTTTGACTTACTGTTTACTGTTGATTAGGATGTTTTTTAAATGCTTGAAGGGTGGATGTTAACTGGTAGGAAACCAATAGACATGCAAATGATTCTTAGCTGGAAGAGTAAGAATTTGTCTGATATAAAGGTTTTATTATTCTGTAAGACACTAACTAGTTGTGCATCTTATTCCATTTGGTATCTAATTTAGCAGTTTTATTCCAGCAAACTTAACTAGCGTCTCTTCTATTGCCCTTTGAAATAACTTTACCATCCTGCTGGTTCCCTCATTAATGAGTTAAATAAATCATTGACAGGTATTCATTATATATTTGTATGAGAGTAATATTTCTAGCTTTTTGGAGGTGTTCCTTTGAAAGAGATGAAGCAAAAAAAGGTCTTGAGAGATTGTGATTTGCTCAAAGTCATGATGTTAGAGACAGAGCAGGAATTTGAACTTAGATTTTATGGTTCTATATCTGTCATATTTTGTGATACATATGACACCAAAGGGGAGTTCTGAACAGTTCCTCATTGAGCCTATGTTTTTGTTTTTATTTATTTCTTTTAATTTTATCTTTTTTTGGGGGGAGGGAGGTGCAGAGGGAGAGAGAGAATCTTAAGCAGACTCCATACCCAGTGCTGAGCCTGACTTGGGGCATGATCTCATGACCCTGAGATCATGACCTGAGCCAAAATCAAGAGTCGGATGCTTAACCAAATGAGCCACCCAGGCGCCCCTGCTATGTTTTTGTTTTAATTAAGAATAGGTATACTTACAGAAAAGTAGAAAAGCAGATTTCAATTCATTAGATTTTTAAGTTCACCAACATTTTTTGAGTTCTTTGTGACTGCATCCTTTTATTAGCTTCTCAAGCTTCACAGATATCATGATTTTAGATATCAACACACCAAAATGAACTGTTAGCCTCAATTTTCCTAGAAACAGAGGCACTTTAGGGATGAGGAAAAAAATCCTGACTATGTTGGTAGACCTGGTATCCTTGGTCTCATTGCAAAAGGACTGTGTAGGTTATCAACCAATCTTTTATTCCATTTTGGAGTCTTCCTGTGATGGTTAATAATAACTTGACTGGGCCACAAGGTGACCAGATATTTGGTCAAACATTATTCTGGGTGTTTTTGTAAGGGCTTTGGGAGATGAAATTAACATTTAAATCAATAGACTGAGTAAAGCAGATTGCCCTCCCAATGTGGGTGGGTCTTGTCCATTCACTTGAGGCCTGAATAGAAGAGAGGTTACTGCATATCAAGTTCTGTCTATCCACCCATTTAATTTATATACAACCCAGAGGATTATAATTTCTTTTTCACATACAAGGAAACTCAGATCAGAGGGATTATATTATTTATTAGAGTCCAAAAAATAAAACTTGAAATCTGGTCTAGCATTAAAATCCATTCTCTCTCTCTCTCTCTCTCTTTTTTTTTTTTAGATTTTATTTATTTATTTGAGAGAGAGAGACAGATAGAGAGAGCACAAGTGGGGAGGAGAGGGAGAAGCGGGCTCCCCGCAGAGCAAGGAGCCTGATGCAGGACTCGATCCTAGGACCCTGGGATCATGACCTGAGCCGAAGGCAAATGTTTAACTGACTGAGCCACCCAGGCGCCCCTAAAATCCATTCTCTTAAGAGTAGTACTAGTATTTCCTTGCTTGGATATCACACTTTTGATTAAAACTTAAAATGAGCATTGGACTGCTGGTTCAAGATGGCAGATTGCACATACTCATTTAATCTCTTTCCTTCTATAGCTCCCATTAAAATAAGAGAATAAGAGTATAAACTCTACAATAACAGAGAGGATAGGGAGTGCAATGAAGAATAGAATGGAGTAGGGTAGGCAACTTGTAATCATGAGTTCTTATGTTCTATTTAATATTATAACCATGTGCTTTTATTCTTTTGATAAAAATACCATAAATGCGAGCTTTTTCATAATTAGGTCAAAGGGTTGACTCATATTGAGTTTTAGTCAACTTTGATCCTTATGTCTTTTATTTATTTTAATTTTTAATTGTGATAAAGAACATATAACATTAAATTTACCATCTTTTTAAAAAAGATTTTATTTATTTATTTGACAGAGAGAGAGAAAGCGTGAGAGAGCACAAGTCGGGGGGAGTGGCAGAGGGAGAGGGAGAAGCAGGCTCCCTGCTCAGCAGGGAGCCTGACATGGGGCTTGATCCCAGGGCCCTGGGATCATGACCTGAGCTGAAGGCAGACACCTGAGCCACCCAGGAGCCCCTTAAATTTACCATCTTAGCCATTTCTTAGCTCAATTCAGTTGTGTTAAGTATATTTACATTGTTGTACAACAGATCTCTAGAACATTTTCATCTTGCAGAACTCAAACTCTATAGCCATTAAACATCATCTCCCCATTCCCTCCCTGCCCCCCGCCCCCATCCCTGGTAACGACCATTCTACTTCCTGTTTCTATGAGTTTGACTACTTCAGATATCTCATATGAGTGAAATCATACAGTGTTTATCTTTTTGTGACTGGCTTATTTCATTTAGCAAAATGTCCTCAAGATGCATTAATTCTCATATTTTTTTGTGTAGAATTTTTCTATTGGGTCAGAATTTTCCTTTTTTTTTTTTTTTTTTTTAAAGATTTTGTTTATTTATTTGACAGAGAGAGACACAGCGAGAGAGGGAACACAAGCAGGGAGAGTGGGAGAGGGAGAAGCAGGCTTCCCATGGAGCAGGGAGCCCAGGACTCTGGGATCATGACCCGAGCCGAAGGCAGATGCTTAAGCATCGACTGAACCACCAGGCACCCCAGCATTTTCCTATTTTTTATTTACTTATACAGATAAATTTCCTTAGAACAATATTTTCCCCCTGATTTCAGAAGCAATCTAGGTTCTTTGTAGAACATTTGAAAATTAGGGAAAGTATAAAGAGGAATAAAAATATTGATTCATAATTCTGCTCAGAGGCAACAACCATTGTCCTTTTGGTATATATTTCCTTTCATTGTCTAAAAATTTTTTTGAACGTAGTGGGATCTTAATGTTATACAAATGTATCTTCTTTTCCCTTCTAACATTGTAGTATATTGTGTTAATTTGCTAAGGCTGCCATAACAAAATATCAGACTGGGTGACTTAAATAATAGAAATTTATTTTTTCGCAGTTCTGGAGGCTGAAGTCTCAGATCATCCCGAAGAACTGGTTCTTCCTGAGGCCTCTCTCCTTGGCTCTTTAAGACTGCCCTCTTGCTGCCTCCTCTGTGTGGTTATTCCTCTGTCCACCAGGACACATTACTGGTGTTCCTTTTTTGTGTGTCTTAATTGCTCCTTTAAAGAAAGACACCAGCCAGATTGGATTAGGGCCCAATCTAATGGCCTTATTTTAACTTAATTACCTCTTTATATGCCCATCTCCAAATACAATCACATTCTGAGGTATCGGGGGTGACAGCTTCAACTTACAAATTTTGGAAGAGATATAATTCATCTGTATCACGTATCTACCTATATATTTAGAATCTCATTATAATTACCATTCTATTGTGTGTTGATATTCTTTTATTAAGTATTTATTATGTTAAATTATTAGATAATATTTTCATGCTTTCAGACTTTAAAAAATTAGTCCCCTTAATTTGGATGGTTTTCTTAGGATTTATTTCTAAAGTAGAATTACAGGATCAAAGAGCAAAAACATAGTCCAGGCTCCTCATTCATATTACCAACTTTCTTTTCAGAAATGCTATGCCAGTTTATATTTTCACCTTTGAAAGTACCCATTTCACTGTGCTTTCATAAATATTAGATTTTCTTATTTCAAAGTAATTACTACATTATCAGGCAAAAGTGGTATGACATTTTTATTTTTGGATTATTAGTAAAGTTTGTTTTTCAAATATTTGTTATTCAATATTTTTTCTTTTTTCTTATAAATTACCTATTAGTATTATTTGCTCATTTACCATGATCTTAAATTTTCTTTATCAATTTGTTGGTGAATTTTTTATTTTTCAAGGACTTTGACCTATTGTCTGTAATACTTGCCACAAATATTTTTCTGTTTTTTGTTTGCCACTTAGATCCTGTCTAATTTATTTTAAAAATATATAAAACATGTTTTATGTTATTTTCAATTTCAACTATTCTTTTCCTTTATGCTTTCTTCTGTTTCTTTTATTCTTTTTTTTTTTTTTTTAAAGAATTTATTTATCTGACAGACACAGCAAGAGAGGGAACACAAGCAGGGGGAATAGGAGAGGGAGAAGCAGGCTTGTGGAGCAGGGAGCCCCATGCGGGGCTCTGTCCTAGGACCCTGGGATTATGACCTGAGCTGAAGGCAAACACTTAACGACTGAGCCACCCAGGCGCCCCATATTTCTTGTATTCTTAGAAAGTCTTTCTTCATAAAGAAATTAGAAAAATAACTACATTTCTCTAACTTCTTATGACTTGATCTGCTGAGCTAGTGAATCTTCCTGGAATTTCTTTATGGGCACAATGTAAATTGCTCTAGACTTATTTTTTGAAATAACTGGCAAACTCTCAGCACCACTATATTTTTAAAAAGCTGTTTTTTGTTCCTGATTAATGAAGTAGTCTTCATCACATGTCATAGCTTTATTGTTTTCAACTGATCTAACAATTCTCAAGTCAGTACCATATGGTTTATTTATTATAGCTTTACGATTTTTTTTAATACTCAGTGAGACTACTACTGCTTCATGGTGCCCATTTTTTTGAATGGACTTTTCCTCCTCCATTCTTATAAATTAATTTGGATTAATTTAATTATAATTATAATTATATAATTATAAATATAATTAATTAATTAATTAAAATCTGATTAAGATTTTAATTAGAATGTTATTAATATTCAGGAATGTCTTATATCTTTTTACTTACTCAAGCACTTAAAAAAACTCTTGGTCAAATTTTACTAGTTTTTTCATATGAGTCCTCCATTTCTTTTTGTTTTTTTCCTAGATATTTTTATATCTTTTATGATTATGCATGAAATTTTAAAATATTTATATTTTGAAAGTGACTTCTAGACATATAGAAAAACATTAAATTTTTGTAACTTCATCTTGTCTTACCACTTTTATTAATTTTTAGAACTAATTCTAATAGTTTGACTCACTTGTACTTTTGGAGGTATCTAATCCTATAGCACGATGACAATCTTCTTTCTCTTTGTACTTTTCTGTTCCTTAATAATGCATTATTAAATTGGCTAGAACTAAGTAGAACTTTGTTGAATATTAAATGACAATTGTTTATTCCTGCATTTAATGGGACCTCTTTTATTAGATTGCTGTTTAGCTTTAGGATGGATTGTGGGCTGCAACTGATTGAATGTGGATGTCAGGCTTTACATTTATTTTTAATACATTTTATCTTATTATTTCTGGCCCATGAGCCAGAAAGTTCTCAACTTACTTAAAGGTGATGAGGCAGGCAGCCTAGTGCAGTATTAGCCCTGAGCCCCTCTTGTCAGTCTGGGCCACTTGCACCTCAAGAGATAGGTCTTCTTTTAAGAAGCTACTATTTTTTTAAAAAAGATTTTATTTATTTATTAGAGAGAGAGGGAGAGAGCGCGTGCACGAGTTGGGGGAGAAGCAGAGCAGTAGGGGGAGAGAGAATCTCAAGCATACTCCCTGCTGATCGCCAGAGTGGAAGTGGGGCTCAACCTCACGACTCCGAGATCATGACCTGAGCTGAAACCAAGAATCAGAGGCTCAGTTGGCTGAGACACCCAGGTGCCCCTCAAGAAGATACTGTTGAACACACAGATTCCTCTACCTGCACTGGGGAATACTAGCTTCCTTCTGTTACTCAGTTAACACTGTTCAACGGCTGTGAATTCTGCCTATTCTGCTTCATTCAGCTCACATTTCTCTATCTTGAATACAAAGATCTGAGACATCTTAGTAAATGCTCCGATGAAATCAAGATAGAATAAACCTCTGGCACCCGCATGCCTACCAGTCTAGTAATCCCAGAGGAAATGAGGCTAGTCCAATTTATCCATGTGAACCCAATTTTCATTTTCCAGTGCTCACAAAACATCTAAAATTATCCTGAGGTTCAATATGGAATATTTCGTGAATCCACTTTTCAATTTTTTTGGAAAATATAGACATTTGCTACCATTTGGTCTTTGGGAATCTTTCCCTTTTTCAGGATTTTGACTATGATGGTGGGACCACTACTGTGATCGGTTCAATACTCTGAAATATAATTGTTTTGGGTCCTGAAACTTGAATTTGCTTAAAACTGCTGGCCGTGTCCTTAATGTCCTCTACCTTTCTTGGGCTTTCATTTCTCTTAAACCACATTGGTGCTTTCCTCTCCAGAGTGAAGGTCATGCTCCAAATAGAGACGATTGAAACAAAATAAGCATTGACTAATTCTGACTCCACGCAGCAAGTTGGCCATGATGCTTTCTTTGTTCTTGTGATAATAATCACAGCGTAAAAAAGTACATTTTGCTTACAGAATTTTTCTGTCTTTAATCCATTCTGGGTTTTAGCTTTTGAAACAATACCTATGTATTTAGACATAGATTCCTATGTTTTTAGCTTTATGTATTCAGAAAACATCCTTCTAGATTATGTGTCCTCTTTTTATTTTCCTTTTTTGTACATGAAATTATAAACCTATGTTTATTAGTGTATACTCCTTATTTAGCTAACTTTTCTTTTTCACAGAATTATTTTGTATTGTATTGTCAGCTTTTGATTGAAAGTCCTGCATCCTTCCAGACCATTTTCCCTCATCAAGTTTCTGTTTAAATATATTCAGGAAGGGCTGAAGAGACATGTGTTACAGAAAAATCGTGTGATTAGAACTGAACATAAATATTCAGATATCTACCTAGTTATATAAAGTTGTTTATGTGTATATTTATATATACAGTTGTATATATTTTTAAAAATTTACATATATAAATTTGTTATATATAAAATGTATGTCAATTTAAATATTTGTATATACAACTTTAAAGCTTATATTAAACAACTTAAACTCCTCTCTCAACCTTAAACTTAACTAAGCATAAGTTTATTGAAAAGATTTAAAAGTTCTTTTATTGAAGGCCCAAAGCCCTACCAAAATTTCCAAAAATATTAGTATTTTTAAATTAGAAAACAAACAAAAAGGATTAGCTGAAAAATATTGGAGAACCTTGCTGTACTGTGAACATATGCTCGGGATCTGTGTTCTGAACGCTCCCTGTCAGGCAAGGAGTCACTCCTTTGTCGAGGGTGTTCTGCTGTGATCATCAGCACCTCTCATCTTGTGGTTTGAGACTCACTGACACAGCAACTTGAACTTTCCCTTTGACCTTTGTGAAATTCAACTTTTGGCTTGCAGTGAAATCTGTGTTTCATTGACTGTGAAATTAGGAGAATCTCCAATGAGCAAAAAATGATTAGCTTTCACTTTTGGATGAAAACATGCCAAGGACAAACATTGATTTTAAGAGATCCTTTATAGAGCATTGCACCTTATAAAACCTCACTAAGGGCCAGCACCATTGATATTTCAGAGCTGTAGCCCTGGAGACAAAATCTCACCTTCCAGTTCATTACCTCTCAGCTGCTTTCTCTCTGTCTTTTTTTAGGTGACTTTCCAAGTCAATTTGTTTATGACCTTGAGTAGTAGTGTTTTTAGGTAGGATGACACAATAGCCAGATGATATTTACGGATGCTTTAAGTAGTGGGTTTTCAGATAGCCTCTACTTCTCTGGACTGCATTTGAATTGACACCTTATATCTTCCATTCTCCCTAACTGAACGATTATATTTTCTGTGCAAACATAGCACTTTGTTTATGCTTTTATATCACTCATCACCTGTATTTCAGTGGTTTACATGTTTCCCTCTGGACGGTAAACTGTTGAAAGGCAGGATGTCTCCTTTACAAGTCTGTGCACTTCTAGCTATACAGTGCAGGACTTGGAACACAGCGCTCAGCTAAATACTGACTGCAAAGGCTCGTTATTTGAAATTCTTTTTTTTTTAAAGATTTTATTTATTTATTTGAGAGAGAGAATGGAAGAGAGAGAACGAGATGGGGGAGGGTCAGAGGGAGAAGCAGGCTCCTCGCTGAGCAGGGAGCCCAATGCGGGACTCGATCCTGGGACTCCAGGATCATGACCTGAGCCGAAGGCAGTCGCTTAACCAACTGAGCCACCCAGGCGCCCTCATTATTTGAAATTCTTAAAGCATAAGTATTATAAGGATTGTTCAGTGGAATGCAGTGGGTGTGAGTGTGGATATAACATTATTTATATTTTATTTGCAAATTGGTGGATTCGGAGACATGCACTGTGTATAAAGTTTGTGTAAACCAGGTGATCCCGGGGAATCCCTCTTTCTCTTCCTCTATTTTCTTAGATTCAAAGAGCCACATACCCAGGTCTAAAACCAGTAATTTCCTATAGAGAGAGCTCCAAAGTACCAGGAGGCCCTTTCACTTTTGAGAGCAAGCCCTGAGCTTGGCCTAAGGCTGAGGGAGGTTCAAAAGCAAATACCCAGTTTCTTCCCTAGGTAAAATTTTACTCCTTCAGAGGAACGTGAAACAACTATTTCAAAGAAGCAAATACCCGCTGCACTGGAAAAAGCAGCCATCGCCTTGGTATCCTTTCCTTTGAAGCCAAGCAATTCTGTTGCTTCTGTGAAATAATGTTCCCTCTTTGGTGGTTCCATTTGACCCAAGGATTTTTGATTCAGCATTCAGGGGTTACGAATAAATAAGCACCAGCAGTCCGGTAACCGGGGTATCGCGACTATGTAGTAGCACATTTAATGCTCAGCTTCCCCGTGCTACATAACCTTTCCCTGCCGTCTTCCTCTGTGATAGTATCTCCCCCACCCCCGCCCCGTCCCCCTCCAGAAGAAGGCAGGAATGTCATTGCAAGCTTCAGAAGTTAGCATTAAAATGAATACTTTTTAATTTCTTTAGATGAGATGGGGCTCAGGGCTCTGGGACAATGCTGATGGATGATGTTTTAATGCAGCTGAAATGTTATTTTTACTGAACCAGGGAAAACTATAAATTTTGCTTCATTGCCACCGATGGCTGTATGCATAAAACTGTGGTGGCGCCCCTCGGCCGTGAATAATCACCTCGGCACGGCAGATGTTACTTTGCGGGGAAAGCAATTCTTATGCCGAAGAATTGTGGAAAGATTAATTGTCTACAGCTGTTTCATGGCCCACAGCAATCTTGATACATTTATGATAAGTTTAAGAGCTCACCAGAGGCAGCTCCTATTCCCTGTCGTGGGAAGGGGGGTGGGGAAAGAAGCCAGAGGCTTTATTTTGACACCTGGATTCATAGAATCTGTCAGCTCCATTACAGCCTTCATAGAAATCCGGCTGCTAGCAGTTCTGAAATGATTGTGAGTGAGGTAAGATGCAGGAATTGTCCATACGTAGATAAAGAAAAGGAGACTGAGAAGAATTATTCAAATTTGTGCAAATGAATTGCTTCCATTTTTCCTCCCTCTGCCAAGTGGAAATTGAACGTGACCCGCTCTGACCTTTCTCTATTAAGTGCTGCAAATTGCAGTAAATGCACAGTTCTGAGTGCCCTAATGAGACAGAGCCCCAGCGATGCCTCATTAATAAGGGGAGTTTGACCTTGCTGGTCAGCCCTTCATTCGATATTGAAAAGAAATAAGAAAAAAGAAGAGATGACCCACTGTAAATTTTGAACAATACGTTTGATTTAGTTTGCATACACTCCCAGCCAGACGGTTGTTCTCAACCTTTTTCCCTTTCCCGTTGCCCTTCAGCCACAAGCTAGAAGGAGCGGTACTTACCTTTTAGGCGCCAGTGGAATGTGGCAAGTGAGGTGTCCCAGCACCAGGCTTCACTCTGGGTGCAAAGGACCTTCATCTCCTCCCCATTTTGTTCCTTGCAAATTAGGTCCATAAGTTCTTGTCTTACCTTTTTTTTTTTCTTTCTTTTCTGCTCTTTTTCCTCCCTCCCTCCCTTCCTTTTTTCCTTTTAAATAAAGGGAGTTTTTCCATTTTGAAGTGTGTGTGTGTGTTTAAAAGAGGGATTGGCCCTCTGATTTTTATTGTAGCTTTATGCAGACCCAGGCGGAGATACTTTCTCCTTGTCTGATGTAAGGAAATCTAGGGCAAGAGGTGGAGTAGCGCTGCTTGTTTTTGGAGAATTACTAAACCAAGTAATTTATTGGTAGTACAGAGGGTAGCAGGTAGACGTGAACTGGGCCTTGAGACTTCTTAAACTGGGACTTCTTTTATTTTATTATGTTATGTTAATCACTATACATTACATCATTAGTTTTTGATGTAGTGTTCCATGATTCATTGTTTGCATATAACACCCAGTGCTCCATTCAGTAAGTGCCCTCTTTAATACCCATCGCCAGGCTAACCCCTCCCCCCACCCCCCTACCCTCTAGAACCCTCAGTTTGTTTCTCAGAGTCCACAGTCTCTCATGGTTCGTCTCCCCCTCCGATTCCCCCCCTTCATTTTTCCCTTCCTACTATCTTCTTCTTCTTCTTCTTCTTTTTTTTAACATATAATGTATTATTTGTTTCAGAGGTACAGGCCTGTGATTCAACAGTCTGACACAATTCACAGTGCTCACCATAAACTGGGACTTCTTAAATGTCTCACTACTTACAGACTTAGCTTTGGACTTCCTTTAAATTACTAATAACACCTCTAATTCTATTCAGAGAATTTCCTAAATACAAAGCAGCCCAATGAGCAAGGCAGGCAGAAGTTCAAAAATTTATTTAAATAGTAACTCCTAATGCATAGAGATGTGTTGAAACTTTAAAGAGGTAATTTCAAGATGCATGCCTGTGCTACCTTGTAGAATCTTACCATTTGAGAGGATCCTAGAAGTTATCTTCTCCAAACTTCTTGCAAGGCAAGAATCTGTTCTGTAATATCCCTGATATTGAAGGTAAGCTAATTACTGTAGTTCCCCCCCACCCCCACCCTTATCCACAGTTTTGCTTTCCACAATTTCAGTTACCCGTGGTCAGCTGTGATCTGGAAGCAGATGATTCTCCTGACAAATAAATCGTCAGAAGGCTGATAGGAGCCTAACACTATGTCACAATGCCCATGTCATTCCCCTCACTTCATCTCATCACGTGGGCATTTACCATCTCACGTTAGCACAAGAAGAAAAAGAAGGGTGAGTACAATATGATATTTTGAGAGAGACCACATTGACATAATTTTATTACAATATATTGTTATAATTGTTCTATTATTGTTGTTAATCTCTTACTGTGCCTAGTTTATCAATTAAATATTATCATAGGTGTGTATGTAAAGGAAAAAACATCCTATATATAAGGTTCGGTACTATCTGTGGTTTCAGGCATCCCCTGGGGTTCTTGGAACAGAAGCCCTGTGGATAAGGAGGGGACTGCTGTACCTCAGAATCAGACTATCTCATTACTGGCAGGTCTGACTTGTCCGAAGTTCTTTCATATGTATTACTCAAGGAAAATATTGTTATTGTGTACTGATCATATTACAAGGTCCAGTTTGAATGCAGCATCTGAAACCATCAAAATGAGATGGTTAATCCGTGGGAAAACTGCTTTACCAAACTGTGTTTCTGGGTTATGCTTTTGACTTGTCGGGGGGATCTGCAGCCTGAAAGTCACTTTAAATTACTTGGAAATATTGTTGAAGATTTCCCCTAGAAAATATTCTTTTCATAAGGCCCCACAGGAAACTTCTGATTTTTAGAACCAGGAAAATCTGGACTTGTCTCAGGAGCTGGTTTGATTTTTATCTTAATGGGTGAATGACGTAAATTTGTTCATGTTGCCTGGTGTTTCTTTGGCTCTCGGGATGCTCAGAACCAAATTGGCAAATGTATTGCCAATATGCAGAATCTTATGGCATACATTAGAAAATATTTTTTGAATAGATGATACCTGGCTCTCGTACCAAATTAAAAAAAATATAAAAAGAGTATAAAATGAAGAGTTAGTCTGTTTTGTCCCGTTCCCCAGTCAACAAGTTCTCCTTTTAGAAGCAACCACCATTGCAGTTTCTGAACATTCTCTTTGTTTATAACATAAACTGAGATGGCATAGGTTATGCTCTGTGCTAAAGATGATGAAGACCCATTGAATGGCTTGAAGAAGGAAGTCAAATAGATCAGTTCCACATTGGGTAGGGCTTGTTGCCATTGCTGAAACTGTGGGTTGTGGTGGTTATCTCACCATGGCTGAAATTTACATTTTCTGGATGATTAATAAGGTTGAGGGTCTTCTCATGTTTTTGATTATTTGGATATCCTTTTTAAAACAAAAGTGTCTCTTAAGACTTTTTCCGTTGGGCTACTGGTACTTTTATTATGTAGTGTGTCTCTACGTATTTTGTATACAAGACCTTTGTCAGTCATGTATTACAGTTTACAAATATCTATCAACAGTAGAATATTTACATAAATGGCAACATATTCATGCCATGGAATATTATACAGTAACGAAAATAAACTTTAACCTTGTGTGGCAACATGGGTCAGTCCAGCCATGAAAGAGTACATATTACATGGCTCCATTTTTTGAAGTCCCCAAACAGGTAAAACTCATCCCTGGCATTGGAAGTTAAGGCAGTGGTTACTTTTAGAGATAGGGTGGTCAATGATTAGGAGGAGGCACAAGAGGGATTCTGAAATGCTGCTTATTTTCAATTTCTTGACCTGGGTAGGGGCTATACAGATATATTCATTTTTGATAATTAGCTGAGCTCCAAACTTTTGTGCACTTTCCTGTATGAAATAATATTTCTGCAAAAAGTAAAAAAAAAAAAATGGTATTTGGCTGTAAATTTGACAGGACATATTCAGTGATGAGTTTACCAAAACTGGGTTATAATCTGTTTCTAACAAACAATACAAGTTAGAAGAATATACAGATTTCCCACTTAAAAACAAAATGGTATTTGGAATGAGAGTTGAGGGTGGTGAGAAGTTGGAAGTGAATACAATCTAGCATTTTCTAAGAGACATAGCCTTCCATCCTGTATGGAAAGTCTGTCCTGAAACAATATTATAACTTAAGGCTTGGATAGAGGCAGGGTGTAGTCAATGACAAGACCTAGTTGGGGCTGAATGCCAGCTGGCTGCCTCTGGTCCAGTGGGGCATAAATCCCTGCAGAAAAACACAGAAAAACAAGCAGCTTTGAAAAGACAAAATATTCAACAATTTCAAGATGCAAAGATATTGTGTATGTATGTGTGTCTCTGTGTGCCTTTTTTTTTTTTTCCTCATGGGGTGAATCAGAAAACAGTTTCTTAAATAGGTTTTACATAATTAAAGACATCTCTCTGCCTAAAGGAAACCAACCAGATCAGAGAGTGGAGTCTGGAGCAAATTCCCTGATTTTTGATTCACTCTAAGGATTACATTATCATTTAATTCTAATTACACAAATCTTTCGTTCGTTCGTTCATTGATAGTGTGGCCTCTGCTTTCAGGCTGCCTGGATTTACATTTGGATTCAGCTTCTTATAAACTGTGTGAGTGGGCACATTATTTAATCTCTCCGCAAAGTGGGGATAGAAATAGTATGCATCCCATAGGGCTCATTTGAGGATTGAATGAGAACATGCATGCTGGATGCTTGTAACAGTGGATGCCATGTAGTAATACCTTGATTAGTATTAGCTATTGTTAATAGTATTAATATTGACAAGCAGGGCTTGTCAGTTGACCTTTGTGTCAAGGCTCCAGGTTTCTCCAGGGTCTAGAAGCACTTTTCCCTCCTCTTGCCTTTTAGACTTGAGGGACGTAATGGAGTTAATTGTTAATATCTGGGACACTTCATCATCTTCTGTGGATTCTTTTAGCTCTCTTCACAACTTCAAAAACTCTCTTTAAGTCAAATCTTAGGAGCATGCCATTGGTTTTGTACCAAGACCCTTACTAGTACATCTATGTTACATTTAAATTACTCCAAAAACTAATAGGAAAGAGTCATAGTTTAGTTTTATTTTTTAACTGAATTAAATTAAAATTAAAAATTTTTTCGGGGCAGCCATAGAATATTCTCGTGTACAAGCATGAAACTATTGTAGATTAAAATGTACCATCTGGTTAATCCCACAGTTACCACCAAGAAGAAACATTTCTCCCCCGAGTAAATTGGTGAATATTGCCTAACAAGATTGTCCATTTATAGAAAATGATTTGGCCAAAATTCTAACTAGATATTGAGATTCCTGCTTATACCTGCACTGGACCAGGGTCAGTCATTTATTTGTAATTGCCTGCCTGCGGTCATTTTTAGGAACTTAATCACTTTATGTTAACTATCTGGGAGCTGGTAGTCAGTGTTTTTTTCACACTCAGACCACTGATTATTTTTTCAAGAAAGAGTGTTGGTCTCGCAGGATGAGGAAGTGAGGAGATATCCCCTTTGCCTTTCCTGTGGATATATATTTTTTTAAAACAATCTTTTTTTTTTTTTTTAAGATTTTATTTATTTATTTGAGAGAGACAGAGAGAGTGCTCGCGAGTACAAGAGTTGGGGGTGAGGCAGAGGGAGAAGGAGACTCCCCGCTGAGCCAGGGAGCCGGATGTGGGGCTCCATCCCAGGACCCTGGGATCATGACCTGAGCTGAGGGCAGACGTTTAACTGACTGAGCCACCCAGGCACCCCTGTGGATATTTTTTTTTTTTAGCTTGGTATTTTGAGCAGGTCTTTGCCCAAACTTGCATTTTGTTGCTCTCAGCTCTTGTGACATTCTCTTCCATCTCTCTGATTGCTTCCTCCCACTTGGTTAGGTCCAGGGCCAGGCCACACTTGGCAACACTGTGAGGCCCTCTGTGGAAGACGTGGGGACAAGATCTAACTAGAGATTAGAGTCTCACACTTCTAGCATCTCTCTGTGGCAACTCCCAGCCCAGGCAGCCCTCCCTGGCTGCTCTTCTCTCTGCCTAGTTCTACTTGGTTCTGAGCTCCTAATGCTAGAAGTCCTGAAAACAGAGTATCATAGTGGGCTGACTTTTTAAAATTTTAATTTCCTTTTTTTTTTTTTTTGCCGATTGTATATTTATTTTTATTTATTTTTTTACTTTTTTTATTGTTACGTTAATCACCATACATTACATCATTAGTTTTTGATGTAGTGTTCCATGATTCATTGTCTGTGCATAACACCCAGTGCTCCATGCAGAACGTGCCCTCTTTAATACCCAACACCAGGCTAACCCATCCTCCCACCCTCCTACCCTCTAGAACCCTCAGTTTGTTTTTCAGAGTCCATCGTCTCTCATGGTTCGTCTCCCCCTCCGATTTCCGCCCCTTCATTCTTGCCCTCCTACTATCTTCTTCTTTTTTTTTTTTTTCTTAACATATATTGCATTATTTGTTTCAGAGGTACAGGCCTGTGATTCAACAGTCTTGCACAATTCACAGTGCTCACCATAGCACATACTCTCCCCAGTGTCTATCACCCAGCCACCCCATCCCTCCCACCCCACCCCCCACTCCAGCAACCCTCAGTTTGTTTCCTGAGATTAAGAATTCCTCATATCAGTGAGGCCATATGATACATGTCTTTCTCTGATTGACTTATTTCGCTCAGCATAACACTCTCCAGTTCTATCCATGTTGTTGCAAATGGCAAAATCTCATTCCTTTTGATGGCTGCATAATATTCCATTGTATATATATACCACCTCTTCTTTATCCATTCATCTGTTGATGGACATCTTGGCTATTGTGGACATTGCTGCTATAAACATCAGGGTCCACGTACCCCTTCGGATCCCTACATTTGTATCTTTGGGGTAAACACCCAGTAGTGCAATTGCTGGATTGTATGGTAGCTCTATTTTCAACTTTTTGAGAAACTTCCATACTGTTTTCCAGAGTGGCTGCACCAGCTTGCATTCCCACCAACAGCGTAGGAGGGTTCCCCTTTCTCCGCATCCCCGCCAACATCTGTTGTTTCCTGACTTGTTAATTTTAGCTATTCTGACTGGTGTGAGGTGGTATCTCATTGAGGTTTTGATTTGGATTTTCCTGATGCCGAGCAATGTTGAGCACTTTTTCATGTGTCTGTTGGCCATTTGGATGTCTTCTTTGGAAAAATGTCTGTTCATGTCTTCTGCCCATTTCTTGATTGGATTCTTTGTTCTTTGGGTGTTGCGTTTGATAAGCTCTTTATAGATTTTGGATACTAGCCCTTTATCTGATATGTCATTTGCAAATATCTTCTCCCATTCTGTGGGTTGCCTCTTTGTTTTGTTGACTGTTTCCTTTGCTGTGCAAAAGCTTTTTATCCTGATGAAGTCCCAATAGCTCATTTTTGCCCTTGCTTCCCTTGCCTTTGGCAATGTTTCTAGGAAGAAGTTGCTGTGGCTGAGGTTGAAGAGGTTGCTGCCTGTGTTCTCCTCTAGGATGTTGATGGAATCCTGTCTCACATTGAGGTCTTTCAACCATTTTGAGTCTATTTTTGTGTGTGGTGTAAGGAAATGGTCCAGTTTCATTCTTCTGCATGTGGCTGTCCAATTTTCCCAACACCATTTGTTGAAGAGACTGTCTTTTTTCCATTGGACATTCTTCCCTGCTTTGTCAAAGATTAGTTGACCATAGAGTTGAGGGTCCATTTCTGGGCTCTCTATTCTGTTCCGTTGATCTATGTGTCTGTTTTTGTGCCAGTACCATACTGTTTTGATGATGACAGCTTTGTAATAGAGCTGGAAGTCCAGAATTGTGATGCCGCCAGCTTTGCTTTTCTTTTTCAACATTCCTCTGGCTATTCAGGGTCTTTTCTGGTTCCATACAAATTTTAGGATTATTTGTTCCATTTCTTTGAAAGAAGTGGATGGTATTTTGATGGGGATTGCATTGAATGTGTAGATTGCTCTAGGTAGCATTGACATCTTCACAATATTTGTTCTTCCAATCCATGAGCATGGAACGTTTTTCCATTTCTTTGTGTCTTCCTCAATTTCCTTCATGAGTATTTTATAGTTTTCTGAGTACAGATCCTTTGCCTCTTTGGTTAGATTTATTCCTAGGTATCTTATGGTTTTGGGTGCAATTGTAAATGGGATCGACTCCTTAATTTCCCTTTCTTCTGTCTTGTTGTTGGTGTATAGGAATGCCACTGATTTCTGTGCATTGATTCTATATCCTGCCACTTTACTGAATTCCTGTATGAGTTCTAGCAGTTTTGGGGTGGAGTCTTTGGGGTTTTCCACATAAAGTATCATATCTGCAAAGAGTGAGAGTTTGACTTCTTCTTTGCCGATTTGGATGCCTTTGATTTCTTTTTTTGTCTGATTGCTGTGGCTACGACTTCTAATACTATGTTGAATAGCAGTGGTGATAGTGGACATCCCTGCCACGTTCCTGACCTTAGGGGGAAAGCTCTCAGTTTTTCCCCATTGAGAATGATATTCACTGTAGGTTTTTTATAGATGGCTTTTATGATATTGAGATATGTACCCTCTATGCCTATACTCTGAAGAGTTTTGATCAAGAATGGATGCTGTACTTTGTCAAATGCTTTTTCTGCATCTATTGAGAGGATCATATGATTCTTGTTCTTTCTTTTGTTAATGTATTGTATCACGTTGATTGATTTGCGGATGTTGAACCAACCTTGCAGCCCAGGGATAAATCCCACTTGGTCGTGGTGAATAATCCTTTTAATGTACTGTTGGATCCTATTGGCTAGTATTTTGGTGAGAATTTTTGCATCCATGTTCATCAGGGATATTGGTCTGTAATTCTCCTTTTTGATAGGATTTTTTTTTTGTTTTGTTTTGTTTTGTTTTGTTTTAAATGTTTTTATTTATTTATTCATGAGAGGCAGAGAGGCAGAGAAAGAAGCAGGCTCCCCGCCCAGCAGGGAGCCCGATGCGGGACTCGATCCCAGGACCCTGGGATCGTGACCTGAGCCGAAGGCAGACGCTTAACCATCTGAGCCACCCAGGCGCCCTTGATAGGATTTTTGTCTGGTTTTGGGATCAAGGTAATGCTGGCCTCATAAAACAAGTTTGGAAGTTTTCCTTCCATTTGTATTTTTTTGGAATAGTTTCAGAAGAATAGGTATTAATTCTTCTTTAAATGTTTGGTAGAATTCCCCTGGGAAGCCATCTGGCCCTGGGCTTTAGTTTGTTGGGAGATTTTAGATGACTGTGGTTATAGGTCTGTTCAGGTTTTCTATTTCTTCCTGGTTCAGTTTTGGTAGTTGATACATCGCTAGGAATGCATCCATTTCTTCCAGGTTATCTAATTTGCTGGCATAGAGTTGCTCATAATATGTTCTTATAATTGTTTGTATTTCTTTGGTGTTGGTTTTGATCTCTCCTCTTTCATTCATGATTTTGTTGATTTGGGTCATTTCTCTTCTCTTTTTGATAAGTCTGGCCAGGGGTTTTTCAATCTTGTTAATTCTTTCAAAGAACCAGCTCCTAGTTTGGTTTATCTGTTCTACTGTTCTTTTGGTTTCTATTTCATTGATTTCTGCTCTGATCTTTATTATTTCTCTTCTCCTGCTGGGTTTAGGCTTTATTTGCTCTTCCTTCTCCAGCTCCTTTGGGTGTAGGGTTAGGTTGTGTACTTAAGACCTTTCTTGTTTCTGGAGAAAGTCTTGTATTGCTATATACTTTACTCTTAGGACCACCTTTGCTGCATCCCACAGATTTTGAACAGTTGTGTTTTCATTTTCATTGGTTTCCATGAATTTTTTTAATTCTTCTTTAATTTCCTGGTTGACCCATTCATTCTTTAGTAGGATGCTCTTTAACCTCCATGTATTTGAGTTCTTTCCGACTTTCCTCTTGTGATTGAGTTCTAGTTTCAAAGCATTGTGGTCTGAAAATATGCAGGGAATGACCCCAATCTTTTGGTAGCAGTTGAGACCTGATTTGTGACCTAGGATGTGATCGATTCTGGAGAATGTTCCATGGGCACTAGAGAAGAATGTGTATTCTGTGGCTTTGGGATGAAATGTTCTGAATATGTCTGTGAAGCCCATTTGGTCCAGTGTGTCATTTAAAGTCTTTATTTCCTTGTTGATCTTTTGCTTAGACGATCTGTCCATTTCAGTGAGGGGGGTGTTAAAGTCCCCCACTATTATTGTATTGTTGTCAATGTGTTTCTTTGCTTTTGTTATTAATTGGCTTATATAATTGGCCGCTCCCATGTTAGGGGCATAGATATTTACAATTGTTAGATCTTTTTGTTGGATAGACCCTTTAAGTAGGATATAGTGTCCTTCCTCATCTCTTATTACAGTCTTTGGTTTAAAATCTAATTTGTCTGATATAAGGATTGCCATCCCAGCTTTCTTTTGGTGTCCATTAGCATGGTAAATGGTTTTCCACCCCCTCACTTTCAATCTGGGTGTGCTTTGGGTCTAAAATGAGTCTCTTGCAGACAGCATGTTAATGGGTCTTGTTTTTTAATCTAATCTGATAGCCTGTGTCTTTTGATTGGGGCATTTAGCCCATTTACATTCAGGGTAACTATTGAAAGATAGGAATTTAGTGCCATTGTATTGCCTGTAAGGTGACTGTTACTGTATATTGTCTGTGTTCCTTTCTGGTCTATGTTGTTTTTAGGCTCTCTCTTTGCTTAGAGGACCCCTTTCAAGATTTCTTGTAGGGCTGGTTTCGTGTTTGCAAATTCCTTTAGTTTTTTTTGTCCTGGAAGCTTTTTAATCTCTCCTTCTATTTTCAATGACAGCTTAGCTGGATACAGTATTCTTGGCTGCATATTTTTCTCATTTAGTGCTCTGAATATATCCTGCCAGTCCTTTCTGGCCTGCCAGGTCTCTGTGGATAGGTCTGTTGCCAATCTAATGTTTCTACCATTGTAGGTTACATATCTCTTCTCCCGAGCTGCTTTCAGGATTTTCTCTTTGTCTCTGAGACTCGTAAGTTTTACTATTAGATGTCGGGGTGTTGACTTCTTTTTATTGATTTTGAGGGGGTTCTCTGTGCCTCCTGGATTTTGATGCCTGTTTCCTTTCCCAAATTAGGGAAGTTCTCTGCTATATTTGGTCCAGTATACCTTCTGCCCCTCTCTCCCTTTCTTCTTCTTATGGGATCCCAATTATTCTAATGTTGTTTCGTCTTATGGTATCACTTATCTCTCAAATTCTGCCCTCGTGATCCAGTAGTTGTTTATCTCTCTTTTTCTCAGCTTCTTTATTTTCCATCATTTGGTCTTCTATATCACTGATTCTCTCTTCTGCCTCATTTATCCTAGCAGTTAGTGCCCCCATTTTTGATTGCACCTCATTAATAGCCTTTTTGATTTAGACTTGGTTAGATTTTAGTTCTTTTATTTCTCCAGAAAGGGTTTCTCTAATAACTTCCATGCTTTTTTCAAGCCCAGCTAGTATCTTTAAAGTGATGATTCTGAACTCTAGATCCGACATCGTACTAATGTCCATATTGGGTAGGTCCCTGGCAGTTGGTACTGCCTCTTGTTCTTTTTGTTGAGGTGATTTTTCCATCTTGTCATTTTGCCCAGAGGAGAATAGATGTATGAAAGAACAAAATGCTAACAGGGTAACAACGTCCCCAGAAAATATACTCTAAACAAATCAGAAAAGACCTGAAGCTGGGGGAAAAGAAAGGGAAAGAAAGAAAAAAGAAAAAGAAAAAAAGAAAAAGAAAAAGATAAAAACAAACAAAAACAGAACAAAACAAAAAAAAAACAGAATATGATCAAATATGATCAGGCTGGTGCGTAGATCAGTGCCACACACTAGATTTTGGGTGTATTTTGGTCTGTTAGAAGAAAGTGCCTCCCAAAATTTTAAAGAAAGAAAAACTTATATATGTACAAAAATAAGGGTTGATATGATGAAGGGATGGAATATGACTATAAAGATGAAAATTATAAAAAATTTTATAAAAGGAATTGATAAGAAGTTGTTTGAAAAAAGAAAAAAGGGGATTAAAAAAAAGAAAAGGGAGAGAATGTGATCAGGCAGGAGAGTAGAACAAAGCCATACACTAGAGATTTATGGTATATTTTGATCTGTTAGAAGAAACTGTATCTCAAAATTTTAAAGAGAGAACAACTTATATATATATGCCAAAAATAAGGGTAACTACTATGAAGGGATAGAATATGACTCTAAAAGTGAAAAATAAAAATGTTTTTTTAAGAAAGGGATTGATAAGATGGTTGAAAAAGGGAAAAAGAAAAATTAAAAAAAAATAGTTAAAAAAAATTAACTTTGAAAGACTAAAAGAATCATGGTAAAAAAGCCATGGATTCTATGTGCAGTATTCCCCTATCGCTGGAGTTCTGCCGTTCTCATTGATCAGTAAACTTGGTCTTGGCTGGCTATTCTTGCTGATCTTCTGGGGGAGGGGCCTGTTGCCGTGGTTCCCAAATATCTTTGCTGGAGGTGGAATTGCCCCGCCCTTGCCGGGTCTGGGCTAAGTAATCTGCTCCGGTTTGCTCTTGGGAGCTTTTGTTCCCTGCAAGCTGTCTGTACAGCTTTGGAGGCCGAGAGTGAAAATGGCAGCCTCCCAATCTCTGCCCCGGAGGATACGAGAACTCGGGGCCCCGCTCCTCCATGAGCCCCAAGAGAAAAGCAGTCACTCACTCCCGTCTCCCCGGTCCCCGGCTGCACTCCGTGCTCACCCAGCCTATGACTAATCGTTTCTATCTCTGGCACCCGACCCCGTGTGGAGTCTCCAAACCCAGCAGATCCCTGAAGTGCACTCCCGTGCCACTCCTCCCCGGGGAGGAAGGGGAGTCTCCCCGGATCTGCCACTTGTTGGGTCCCTGCTGGAAGAGCAGTGGCCTGACTGTGCCTGGGATCACAGTTTATGCAACCCCAAGCTGAGAGCCCACGCCTCGGCTCCATCTCTACAGCTGGCTTCCCGGCTCGGTACCTGGGAGCTCTGCCGCACTCAGGCACCCCCGGTCTTTCTGTGACCCCAGAGGGTCCTGAGACCACACTGTCCCCGCGAGGGTTCCACCCCCAGCTTAGCCACTGGAGCGATGTCCCTCAGCGGAGCGGACTTCTAAAAGTTCCGATTTTGTGCTCCGCGGCTCTATCACTTGCCGCGGCTGACAGAGGCCCCCTCCCCCACTGTCTATCCTCCCAAATATTGCCTCAGATTCACTTCTCTGCACGTCCTGCTTTCCAGAAAGTGGTTGCTTTTCTGTTCAGAGAGTTGTTGCTATTCTTTTCTTTGATCTCCTGTTGAGTTTGTAGGTGTTCAGAACGGTTTGATCCCTATCCAGCTGAATTCCTGAGACCAGATGAAATCCAGGTCTCGTACTCCTCTGCCATCTTGCTCTGCCCTCTAAAATTTTAATTTCTTTATTTTTTGTTTTATTTATAAGGGTCACATTTAAAACAATTATAGACTTGGCGTATTTTTATTAACTGGCCCAGATGGTGCTTTAATTAGTCAAGGAAATGAAATCTTATTAGAAGCAAGGTGATCACACAGGGTAGAAGCAGATGAGGCACGTCTTGCAATGGTTTTTCCCAGAAACCATGTCCTTCATCGAAGGAAGAATGCTGCCCGAGATACTGCTTGCTCAGATCCCATTTGATAGGAAAAATTCAATTCTTTCTATACTACTGATCTTTTATTATAGAAGAACTTCACAAGTTATCTATAAATTAAACATAAAGAATATTTATGAACATATTGGGCTCTCCTAGTTGTTGGCCCATCCAGCATTAACAAAACTGCATCCTCGTTTGTGGTCAGGGTGGGGAGAAAGCAGTGTCAAATTCCCTTTATAAATAACATCTCTGTCTCTACTTCTGGTGTCTTGGAGAGCTATTTCCTCCAAGAGCTCTAGTTCAGTGGGTTGTTACTAGGCATTTACCTGTAATAAGGGGTCTTTGGGGAAGTATGTAAAGCTGCTTGAGCCATAATATGCTAAGTTGCCTTGTGAAGTAGTTCTGTTAGACAGGTAGAAATAAATTTTCTAATTTATTGGCTCCCCACCCCCCTTTTTTTTGTGGATACACATGTGGTCCAAGTATGACTTCAGGAATGCTGACTTAAAGACCCTGGATGTGGATGTTTCACCTTGTGTTTTGTGATGTGATTTGAAGTTGTGGGGTTCAGAGCTGATGGCCAAGAAAGAATTCTTGAGACATCTTCAGTGCAGAAAGGTGGTGTTTTATTAAAGCACGGGGACAGGACCCGTGGGCAGAAGGAGCTGCACTGGGGTCATGAGGAGTGGCTGATTATATACTTTCAAGTTGGGAGGGGGCTAGAGATGGCCTATCTCTAAGGAATTTTGGAAGCAAAGTTTCCAGGACCTTGAGGGGGCCAATTATTGTTAGGAAAACATAATTTATTACAGTCTAGTAAAAACTCAGTCATAACAGGCCCTTCAGATGTATATTGGTGGGTCATATGCTTGGAGGATACTTTAACATATATTTTGGGGGGTAGAGATAAATGGAAGTTTCCAAAGGAATTTTTATATGTTAAAGTAGTCTTATAGGATCCTGGGGGGGCGGGTCAGGATAATGTTAAGCTAAGATTGCCTTTTGCCCTTAGCAAAGCATTAACACCAAGGCAGCTGAGTTCCTAGAGGAATGTCACTCTGCCTGTTTGAAGGACTTGTTAGTGGGTTGTAAGTAGTAAGAAAATTTAATTTTTCTTTTTGCCTTTGTTTCCCACATCATTTTGGAAGTCCCTTTATTATGCAGTGATACTCTGTTGGAAGAAGTTATTGTACCATACCTGGGATTCACTTTATCACCATCTTGGGCAACAGATTCTTGGCATATCCCTTTTCATGTGAGTTCCTGGAGCTACAGATATGATCACTTAATGGAAGATGTTATCAGAGACTAGGCCAATTTATACCCACCATTCCTCTCTCATCCCACTCTCTCTTATCTTCTAAAGTTTCTCCTCGTTGCCACTGGTCATCCAATAATTCAGTGGCTTTCACACTTGAGTGGGCATCAAAATCACTTGCTGAGCTCCATTTCCAAAATTTCTGAGTCAGTAAGACTGGGAAGGAGCCAAGTTTTTGCATCTCTAATGAGTTCCTAGATGGTGCTGATGCTGCTGGTCTCAGGGTCACACTTTGGGGACCACTGCAATACTGAAGCATGTTGCCTAGTAAGTAGCAGAAAGTAAAGAATATGGACTTTGGAAACATACAGAACTAGCTTTGAATCCCGACTTCTCTCTTTTTTTTTGTTTTTAAAGATTTTATTTATTTATTTGAGAGAGAGAGAGAGAGAAACAGCATGAGAGGGGATAGGGTCAGAGGGAGAAGCAAGCTCCCTGCTGAGCCGGGAGCCCAATGCGGGACTTGATCCCAGGACTCCGGGATCATGACCTGAGCCGAAGGCAGTTGCTTAACCAACTGAGCCACCCAGGCGCCCTTGACTTCTCTATTTTTTTTTTTTTTTTTAAAGATTTTATTTATTTATTTGACAGAGACAGAGATAGCGAGAGCAGGAACACAAGCAGTGGGAGTGGGAGAGGGAGAAGCAGGCTTCCCATGGAGCAGGGAGCCTGATGTGGGACTCGATCCCAGGACCCTGGGATCATGACCTGAGCCGAAGGCAGACGCTTAACGACTGAGCCACCCAGGCACCCTCGACTTCTCTATTTAAGCTGCATAATATATGGCAAGTTTTATAAAAAATGTTTATAACTCTGTTTCCTAACCTGAGATAGTATTATTCTACAAACTGTTGTTGGGAGGACTAAAGTAGACAAGAAGGATGAATACCTGTCTCAAAGTTTGGCACGTGGTAAGCACTCAACTCATGTTTGGCGTGTACGGGGAGTCACTTGTAGTCCACACGGCATAGATGGATATTGTTGTAAATCAGCATGTAAACTTACAGTTTTTACTTTTCCCAAACTGTAATTTGGGGATATTAAGGTGAAGAGAGTAGTTGATAGGTGGCTGCTTCAGATAAAGTTTGATAGTAACGTCAACAGGCTAGTTTATTGTTAAGCCAAAGACTAACACATGTTTTCTTAGTGTAAAATTTAAATTAAAAATAAGGAAAAAAACTCTCTTGATAGTGGAGCCCATATGCTAATAGTGTTAAGGATACAAGAATTTGCCACCCCAAAATATGCCTCTTTGGAAGCATATGGACTATTTTGAGCGAGAAGATATTGAAAACCAGACGATACAGTGAAAGCTCTAAAAACAGGACATCTGTTTTCTTTTTGTAAAGGAAATTTCCATTTGTAGAGGTGTCTCCCTCTCCAGTACCAGGAAGAGGACTCCCATAAACTCTTATCAATGGAGAAGGCACTGACTTGAATCTGCATAACAGACCTTACCAGATGATCCTTGTTACCATAATTTTCCTGGTCACCTTGCCCTGCCTAGAACCCCCAAACCTCTTTTTCTTTGGTTAGCCTAAGATGGCATATAAACACTACTTCTTTTTAAAATTTAATTAATAATATATTATTATTATTTTAACATGGAGCCCAATGCAGGGCTTGAACTCATGACCCTGAGGTCGAGACCTGAACTGAGATCAAGAGTCGGACACTTAACTGACTGAGCCAGCCAGGCGCCCCATAAGCTCCAATTCTAATCACTTCTTTGAGTTACTCATTGCTGGGCGCTCCCATGTGTACATGCATAATGCACATGTTAATAAACTTCTGTTTGTTGTTCTCTTGTTAACCTGTCATTGGCCTGTCTAATTTATAGGGCCCCAGCTGGGGAACCTCAGATGAGCAGAGGAAAAGATTTTTTTCTTTCTCTATACCTAGTTAATTCTGTGTATTAAAAAAAATCTTCTCAGCTTTGATGATTTTATGTATTTATTTAAAAATTTTAATTGTGGTAAAATACACATAAGATAAAATTTGCTATGTTAACCATTTTTTAAGAGTACATTTCAGGGTGCCTGGGTGGCTCAGTCGTTAAGCGTCTGCCTTCGGCTCAGGTCATGATCCCAGGGTCCTGGGATCGAGTCCCACATTGGGCTCCCTCCTCGAGGGGAAGCCTGCTTCTCCCTCTCCCACTCCTGCTTCTTGTGTTCCTGCTCTCGCTATCCCTGTCTCTGTCAAATAAATAAATAAAATCTTAAAAAAAAAAAAAAGAGTACATTTCAGTGGCATTAAGTGTATTCACATTGTTGGGTTACGAGCGCTACCATCTATCCACAGAATATTTTAAGTCTTGCAAAATTGAAGCTGTACCAACTAAACAGTAATTCCTCCTTCCACTTCTCCACCACCCCCACAACTGAAAACTGTCATTCTACTTTCTGTCTCTGAGTTCTTCTTATTCTTTTTGTTTTTTTTAATATTATTTCCTTTCTTATGGGTTGAGTGAATTGCCTTCTCCTGAGACTCCTCCTCATCTAAAACTGGCATAGCTTGGTCTTCCCATCTTGATAGATTTGTTCATTGATCCCTGCATTCATTTGTTCATTGAAAAGGGATTCACTGTTTCCCTACTCTGTGCCAGGCCCTGCAGGTTCCTAGAGGACTGGGACAATGCTCTATACCTTACGTGGGCTGTGACCAGGTGTCAGGCTTATAGTAACTGTCTCATATGGAATCTTCTGTTAATCTGTTGGTGTGCAGAAATATGCATATATTTGAATCTGGCATGTGTCATTTGTAAAGGCTTGGGAAACATTACAAATATTGTTCCGTAAATTTTTCTCCAACAATCAAATGATAAACTACATGCTGGTAATGAATGTGGGATGTCTAAAGCAAGGCATTTTAATGCTTCAGTTCAGATCTTTTACATGCATCATTGCAATTAGTCTTCTACTAGTTTCTTTTACATTTTGGGCTTGTACTTATTTTGGCTTTCGTGCATAGTATATATAAATAGTGCTTTAAATTTTATTTAGTTAACAAAAAATATACTAAAAAATGAATGACAAAGATGGAGGAATTTGTCTCTAAAAGAAGTAAAGAACTGAGATATTGTTAGGAAAATTCAGGTAAAAATTCTGGGTATTTTGAGTTTCTTTTTTGGCCATAGTGGAGACTGAATTTACCTTTTTAACTGAAATAACCAAAAACTGATATCAAAAGATATGACACAAGATGGTTCTGAAGACATTGGATATTAAGCAGTGAAGCAAATTATTTCTAAGACAGTAAACAAATAAGGTGAATCTTACAATTGTTTCAGCTCTTTGCCTGGAGCATTTTCCCAAGGAGGTGGATCTAGACAGAGCCTATCACTCACAAGGGGTTGAGGAAAAGGATCTGGGAGTCTGGGGAGATAGAGTTTCAAGACAACTACTAGAGAGGAGAGAGCTGCACAGAGAAAGCCCCTGGAAAACTGCAGAGGGTCCCAATTGAGTATGCAGTTGATTACTGATTATTGCTTGGCATAAAAAACTAACCAAGGGTGAGGAAAGAACCACCCCAAAGAGTTAGAGGGAATGAATTTTAGAACTCACACAGGACTGGGAATAGTACCTGGTCTCAATAGCCAGAGCAGAAAACCTCATAATTCATTGGTCCGTGGGTAGAGCACTAAGAAGGGTTTTGCTTCAGTAGAAGGAAAAAAATTGGACCTAGAGCAAATGCTACTCTAATCCAGTAATAAGAAAAATTAATCAATTAAAACTGAACCAGAAATGCCTGGATGATAGAATTAGTAGGAAAGGGTTTTAAAACAGTTATTGTGATGGTATTCTGTGTGTTTAAGAAGCTAATGAGAAGATTGAGCCTGTTAGGTAGACACAAGGAAAATAAAGAAAAAAATCCAAGTCAAAGGAAACTATAATGCCTAAGATGAAACAGACACTGGATGAGATTAATAGCAGATTGGATACTGTAAAAGAAAAGAGTAGTGAATTTGGATACAGAATAATCAACTCTCCAAATGAAACACAGAAAGAAAAAAGAAAAAAAAAATACAAGAACACCTGTGAGATCTACAACAATTTCAGGCAGCTAAATGTACATGAAATAGGAGTCCCCAAAGGAGAGGGGAACAGGACAAAACTTGAAAAAAAATAATTGTCAAAAATGATGATGAAAATCATTAGCTCACAAATCCAGCAAACTCAGTAAACTTCAAGCACAAAAAACATGAAGAAAATGACATCAGAGGACATCATAAACAAATTCTGTCAAACCAGTGAAAAAGAACAAATCTTAAAAGCAGCCAGAGAAACATCATGTACACAGAAACAAAGATAAGCATGACAGATTTCTTGTTAGACACAGTGCAAGCTAGAAGGTAGTGAAACAACATTTTAAAATAATGAAAGAAAAAAAAAGCCAAACTCTGTCAACCTAGAATTTTATGCCTGGTGAAAATATATAGGTAGTCCTTGCTTTGCACAGTTGGGTGAGACTATAAAAAAGACCATGCAGGGGCGCCTGGGTGGCTCAGTTGGTTAAGCGACTGCCTTTGGCTCAGGTCATGATCCTGGAGTCCCTGGATCGAGTCCCGCATCGGGCTCCCTGCTCGGCAGGGAGTCTGCTTCTCCCTCTGACCCTCCTCCCTCTCATGCTCTCTGTCTCTCATTCTCTCTGTCTCAAATAAATAAATAAAATCTTTTTTAAAAAAAAAAAAGACCATGCAAAATGAAATTGTGCAAAGCAATCTTAATCAATGGGAAAAATTACCATTGTTCCATGACCTTTAAGAATTTTGCCAAAATAGGACTTCCAGAGAAGTTGGTGGTATAAGGGCATCCTAAGCTTACCTCATCTCCTGGATACAACTAGATAATATGCACATCAGTGTAAATAACCCAGAAAATGACCCAAAGATTGGCAGAACAGACTTTCCACAGTTAATGTAGAGAAGAGGACATATTGAAGAGGGAAGAGATGCAGTGGGGAGCTAAATGGACCCATGTGACTGTCTGAGTGAGGGAGGGTTGCTGTGGGCTCAGGGGCGGGGGAGAGACAGACCCTTACATCAGGCATCCCAGGCACAGGGACCCCCCACAGGAAAGTTGAATCCCTATAACATTTGGCTTTAAAAACCAGAGGGGTGTTAAAAAAAAACAAAAACAAAAAAACAGAGGGGTGTAATTTCATGAGTTCTTACAATCAGTGGGGCTTAACACCTGGAACTTTAAAAATCAGCAGGTTTGGCTTTGGGAGAGCCAGGAGGGTGAGAGGAAACTGAGCCCCTGCCCTTAAAGAGACAGCACAGCAAACAGCCCCACAGAGATAGAGCATAGAAACAGCAGTTTGAAAAATGCCTGTGGTATACAAGAGAGAGATTTGTTTAATAATCTCAGAGTATGCACTGGAGGGGCAGGGATTGTTAGAGATTTCTCCAGGAACAAAGTTGTTGGTGGGCACCATTTCCCCTCTCACCTCTCAGCCTACACATGAGGACATTTGCAGGAACTGATGTGGCACAAACACTGTCTTACCTAACTTGCTAACAGCATGCATGCCACTGTGTGCTTCTGTGGATCTGCCCCCTCCAACCTGGCTGGCCTGGTGGGCGTTCTGAGAGGTTGCAGGTCCCCTCCCACAGCAGATGTGTATAAACCTTGCTAACACTGCATGCCTTGAGCATGGAGCCTCCTTGGGATTCTTTTATGTGTAAAAATCAGTCAAGAGATTCCCAAAATAAAAGGATGTAAAGTATGACACCATACACCTAAAACATGGTGTATGCAGAAGATGTTATATACAAACCTAATGGTAACCACAAGTCAAAAACCAGTAATAGATATACAAAAAATAAAGAGAAAAGAATCCAAGTATATCACTAAAGAAATCCACCAAACTGTGAAAGAGAACAATAGAAGAAAGGAACAGAGAAGAACTACAAGAACAATAGTAAAACAAATAATACAATGGAAATAAGTACATTACTATCAATATAATTACTCTGAATGTAAATGGACTAAACACTCCAATCAAAAGACATAGGGTGAATGAATGGATAAAAAAAGCAAGATTCACCTATATGCTACCTACAAGAGTCTCATTTCAGACCTAAAGCCACAAACAGTTTGAAAGTGAAGGGATGGAAAAGCATTTATTGCGCAAATGGAAGTGAAAAGAAAGCTGGGGTAGCAAGACTTATATAGGACAAAATAGACTTTAAACAATGACTATAATAAGAGACAATGAAAGACACTATATAGTCATACAGGGAAGAATCCAACTGGAAGATATAACAATTGTGAATATTTATGCACCCAACAAGGGAGCACCCAAATTTATAAAATATTTAATAACAAACATAAAGGAATGAATTGATAGCAATACAATAACAGTAGGGAGCTTTAACACCCCACTTACATCAATGGATATATCATCCAAACAGATATAAATCCAAACAAACAAAGAAACAATGGCTTTCAATGGGTCCAATTACATTGGATCAGATGAATCATCTAACAGATATATTCAGAATGTTCACCCTAAAACAGCAGAATACACATTCTTTTCAGGTACACATGGAGCATTCTCCAGAATAGATCATATATTAGGCCACAAAACAAGTCTCAACAACTTCAGAAAGATCAAAGTCATACCATACATCTTTTCTGACCACAATGCTATGAAACTAGAAATCAATGATAAGAAAAAATCTGGAAAGAACATGTTACTAAGTAACATGTTAGTTAAAGAACATGTTACTAAACAATGAATGTGTCAGCCAAGAAATCAAAGAGGAAATAAAAAAATACATGGAAACAAATGAAAATGAAAATACAAGGTCCAAAATATTTAGGATGCAGCAAAAACTGTTCTTAAAGGGAAGCTTATAGCCATACAGGCCTACCTCAAGAAGCAAGAAAAAAATCTCAAACAATATAACCTTATACCCAAAGGAGTTAGAAAAAGAAAAGCAAAAAAACCCAAAGCCAATAGAAGGAAGGAAATAATAAAGATTAGGACAGAAATACTTGAAATAGAAACAAACAAACTACAATAGAACAGATCAAGAAACCAGGAGCTGGTTCTTTGAAAAGATCAACAAAGTTGGCAAGTGTCTAGCCAGCCTCATGGGAAAAAAAAATGAAGACTCAAATAAATAAAATCAGAAATGAAAGAAGAGAAATAATAACTGATACCACAGAAATACAAAGGATTATAAGAGACTATTATGAAAAATTATATGCCAATGAATTGGACAACCTAGAAGAAATGGATAAATTCCTAGAAACATCTAACCTCCCAAACTGAAGCAGGAAGAAATAGAATATTTGATTGGACCAATTACTTGCAATGAAATTGAATCAGTAATCAAGAAACTCCCAAAAAACAAAAGTCTAGGACCACACACTTTAATGGGTGAATTCTACCAAATATTTAAAGAAGAGTTAATACCTACTTTTTTCACACTATTCCAAAAAAAGAAGAGGAAGGAAAACTTACAAACTCATTCTGTGAGGCCAGCATTACCATGATACCAAAACCAGATAAAGACATTACAAAAAAGAGAACTACAGGCCAGTATCTCTGATGAACATAAAGGCAAAAATCCTCAGCAAAATATTAGCAAACCGTATCCAACAATACATTAAGAAAATCATTCACCATGATCAAGTGGGAATTATACCTGGATGCAAGGGTGGTTCAGTATTCACAAATCAATCAATGTGATATATCACATCAATACAGAAAGGATAAAAACCATATGATGGTCATTTACGTAGTAATTCATGGGGTGAATAGCTATTAGCAAAGTTTATACTTTATGCAATTATTCATGGTTCATATGCCATGAAAACTGAAATTTAAGCCATGTTTTTCTCTGGGAGGGTAGTGTTATTTAGCTAAATAGTGGTAATTGAAATCTGTGTATATTTGAACTATGCAACGTGAGGATTGTCTGTATTTTATATTTATTTATTTATTAATTTATTTATTCTCATTAAACTTTCGTTTTAATGGTCTCAAGATTCTTTGACAGATTTTTGGTCAAGTTGTTTCCATTAAAAACTACTGATTTTAAAAAGTAATAACTTAAAACTGCCACACACACAAAAAAACAAATGGTCCACAAAACATTCTCCTTTCCTTCTGAAGGTTTTATGATGCATTGTTATCATTAACCAGTCTTTTATTATTAAACTTAAATGGCCAATTGATACAAACAGTTCTGAGACCTTCTTCCACTACTGATTAAGACTGGGATGGCAGGATTGGGGATAATATTCATTTAGCCTTCTGAGCTTTCTGGGCAGACTCGGTGACCTTGCTAGCTCCAGCTGTCTTCTTGTCCACTGCTTTGACGACACCCCCAGCAACCATCTGTCTCATGTCAGGAATAGCAAAGCAGTCCAGTGGAGGATAGTCAGAGAAGCTCTCAACACATAGACTTGCTAGGAACCATATCAATGATGGCAGCATCACGAGATTTCAAGTACTTGGGACCATCTTCCCGCTTTTTTCCAGAACGACGATCTAGTTCTTCAGCTCAGCAAACTTGTAAGCAATGTGAGCTGTGTGACAATCCCGCACAGATACATATTCAGCATGATTTGGCCTGGATGGTTCAGGATAATCACCTGAGCTGTGAAGCCAGATGCTTCCATGGGTGGGTCATTTTTGCTGTCACCAGCCACATTGCCACGACGAACATCTTTGACAGATACGTTCTTGACATTGAAGCCCACATTGTCTGCAGAACGAGCCTCACTCAAAGCTTCACGGTGCATTTCAACAGACTTCACTTCAGTTGTAACATTGACTGGAGCAAAGGGGACCACCATACCAGGTTTAAGAACACCAGTCTCCACTCGCCCACAGGGATAGTACCAATACCACCAATTTTGTAAATGTTCTGGAGAGGCAGACACAAGGGCAGTCAGTTGGATGAGTTGGTGGCAGATTGCAATCCAGAGTTTCAAGCAGTGTGGTTCCACTGGCATTCCCATCTTCATGGGTGACTTTCCATTCCTTGAAGTGCATGTTAGCACTTGGCTCCAGCATATTGTCAGCATTCCAACCAGAAATTGGCACAAATCCTACTGTGTCGGGTTGTAGCCAATTTTCTTAATGTAGGTGCTGACTTCCTTTACGATTTCCTCCTATCTCTTCTGGCTGTAGGGTGGCTCAGTGGAATCCATTTTGTTAACACAAACAATAAGTTGTTTTACACCCAGTGTGTAAGCCAGAAGGACATGCTCATAGGTGTGTCCATTCTTGGAGATACCTGCTTCAAATTCACCAACACCAGCAGCAGCAATCAGGACAGCACAGTCAGCCTGAGATGTGCCTGGAATCATGTTTTTGATAAAGTCTCTGTGTCTTGGGGCATCAATGATGGTCACATAATTCTTGCTGGTCTTGAATTTCCACAGGGAGATATCAATGGTGATACCATGTTCATGTTCAGCTTTCAGTTTATCCCAGACCCGGACATACTTGAAGAATCCCTTTCTCATCTCAGGAGCCTCCTTCTCAAATTTTTCGATAGTTCTTTTGTCGATCTCACCACATTTGTAGATCAGATGACCAGTAGTGGTAGACTTGCCTTAATCTACATGTCCAGTGACGATGATGTTGATGTAAGTCATTTCCTTTCCCATTTTGGTTTAGGTTTAGTGGTGGTTTTCATGACACCTGTGTTCTGGTGGCAAATCCGTTGTGAAAAAGCGGATTGTCTGTATTTTAAAAACAAATGTGAGATAAATACCCCTTTGGAGATTAAGAAAAAAACTTAAAAGAATGAATCATCAATAAACTTGCAGTATAATATGATGATACATAGAAGTCGTTGAAGCAGAATAAAATGATACCAGATGGAAAGCTGGATCTACGTAAAGGAATGAAGAATACCAGAAATGGTAACTACGTTTACCTATGCAGTGTATAACCTATGGAGAAGTAAAACATTTGATAGTACAAAGGCCAAGAGGGAAGAACTGGAAATATACTATTATAACTTTCTTTTGTTCTATGTTCTGCTGTATAACATCACATGAAGGTAGACTATGTAAATTAAAAATGTATACTCTAAACCCTAAAGCAACCATTAAAAAAGACAACAAAAAATATAGCTAATTGAACAAAGAAGAAATAGTGCAATGTCTAAAAGTACACAAATAATCCAAAAGAAGGGGGAAAAAAAAAGGAACCAGGAACAAAAAAGCAAAATTGCAAATTCAAACCTAAGCATATCAACAATTGTATTAGAAGTGAATGGTCTAAATATATATTAAAAGGCAGAGATTGTTAGATTGCATACAAAAGCAAGACCAAAATATATACTGCCTACAAAAAAATCCACTTTAAAATAAAAACACAAATTGATTAAAAGTAAAAGGATAGAAACATATCCTGTTAGCACTTAAAAAAAGGTTAGAATGGCTACTGGTGTCAGAGAAAGTAGACTTTATAGTAAAGGATATTATGAGAGTTAAATAGAGTCATTTTATTTGATAAAGAAGTTAACTCATGGGGCGCCTGGGTGGCTCAGTCAGTTAAGCATCTGCCTTCAGCTCAGGTCATGATCTCGGGGACCTGGGATTGAGCCCCACATCAGGCTCCCTGCTCAGTGGGGAGCCTGCTTCTCCCTCTGCCTCTGTGATCTCTCTTGCTTTAGCTCTCTCTCAAATAAATAAATAAATAAAATCTTTAAAAAAAAAAAGTTAACTCATCAAAAAGAACAATTCCAAACATATATGAGCCTAATAAAATAGTTTCAAACTACATGAAACAAAACCAAAAAGAACTGCAAGAAAAACATAGAAATCCATAGTTACAGTCACAGATTTTAACACTTTTCTCTTAATAATGATTAAAACAAGGCTGTATTGGTCAGGGTGATCTTTACTCAATCTACTGTTTCACATGTTAATTTCTCCCAGTAACACACTCACAGATGTACCCAGAAATAATATTCTACCACCTATCTGGGTGTAACTTAGCCCACTAAAGTTGAAACACAGAATTCACCAATTAGAAAGACCAAGTGGAAATCAATGAAACAGAAAATAGAAAAATGATAGACAATGGAAGCAAGGGATTTTTTTGGAGAAGGTAAATAAAATTGATAACCCTCTAGCCAGAATGATAAGGAAAACAATGGGAGAAGGCACAAATTGCCAAGATTAGGAATGAAAAAGATGATATTACTGCAGAAACTACAGATGTTAAAAGGATAACAGTATTCATAATATTATGAACAACTTTTTCCAACAGATTGAACAACTTAAATGAAATGGGCAACTTCCTTGAAAGACATAGGTTGCCAAACTTCACTCAAGATGAAACAGAATATCTGAATAACTGTACCTGTTAAAGAAATTGAATTTCTAAGAAACAAACAAAAAACTTCTGCCAGGGGCACGTGGGTGGCTCAGTCGGTTAAGCATCTGCCTTCAGCTGTCTGCCTTCAGCTCAGGTCATGATCCCAGGATCCTGGGATGGAGTCCCGCATCCGGCTCCCTGCTCAGCTGGGAGTCTGCTTCTCCCTCTCCCTCTGCGCCCCACCTCCCAGCTCGCCCACTCGTGCTCTCTCTCTCTCACTCTGCTCTCTCTCTCAAATAAATAAATAAAATCTTAAAAACAAAACAAACAAAAACTTCTGCCACAGAAAACTCCAGTCCCAGATGACTTCTCTAGTGAATTCTTCCAAACATTTAAGGAATAAATAATATCAATTATACAAAATTGAACAAGAGGAAGTACTTTCTAATTCATTATGTGAGTCCAGCATTTTTCTGATATTAAAACCAGACAAAGGTATTATAAACAAAACTATGGGCCAATATCCTCATGAAAGTAAATGCAAAAATTCTTAACAAAATTTTAGCAAATTGAATGAAATGATAACACATAATGATCAAGTGGAACTTATTCCAGGAATGTAAGGGGGGAATGACATTTGAAAATCATTTAATGGAATTTGCCATATTAACAAATGATTTAAGAAAAACCCATGTGATCATCTCAGTAGATTCAGAAAAAGCATTAGATGGAATCTAACATTTATTCCTGTTAAAATTTTCCCAGCAAACTAGTGATACAAGGATGTTTCCTCAACCTGAAAAAGGCACCTGTGAAAAACCTGTAGCTGAACTCATACATAATGGTGAAAGACTAAATGCTTTTACCCTGTAATCAAGAATAAGACAGGATGTTCACTTTTTCCACTTCTATTTATATTATAGTAGGGGTTCTAGCCATTGTAGTCAGGCAAAGAAAAGAAATACAAAGCAACCAGATTGGAATAGAAGCAGTAAAAATGATTTTAATCACAGACAACACAACTATTTATATATAAAATCCTATGGAAGCAAAAAACTCCTAGGACTAATAAGTCTGTTTAACAGGGTTTCAGTACAAAATGTAGAAAAATCAGTTGTATTTCTATATGTTACCAATGAACACTTGGAAATTAAAGTTAAAAAACGATACTACTGGGGCGCCTGGGTGGCTCAGTCATTGAGCGTCTGCCTTCAGCTCAGGTCATGATGCCGGGGTTCTGGGATCGAGCCCCGCGTTGGGCTCCCTGCTCCACGGGAAGCCAGCTTCTCTTTCTCCCACTCCCCCTGCTTATGTTCCCTCTCTTGGTGTGTCTCTCTCTCTCTGTCAAATAAATAAATAAAATCTTAAAAAAAACCCCAACAAAATGATACTACCTAAAATAGCATACAACATATGAAATATTTAAGGATAAATCTGACAAAAGATTTGCAAGATTTATACACTCTAAGCTATATGTTATTGCTGAAAAACTTAAAAAAAAACCAAATAAATTGAAAGATATAGTTTGTTTATGAATTAGAAGATACAATTTTGTTAAGATAGTTATTGCCTCCAAATTGATCAACACAATCCCATTTAAAATCTCAAAGCAAAATGCAGAAATTGACAAGTAGGTTCTAAAATCCATATGAAAATGCAAAGGACCTTGACTAGTGAAAATAACATTGAAAAATAATAAAGTTGGAGGACTTAACCCACCTCACTTGAACTCTTACTATAAAGCTACAATCAAGAAAGTGTGGTATTGAGGGGCACCTGGGTGGCTTAGTTGTTTAAGCCTCTGCCTTAGGCTCAGGTCATGACCTCTGAGTCCTGGGATCAAGTACTGAGTCCTCTCGGGCTCCCTGCTCATCAGGGAGTCTACTTCTCTCTCTCCCTCTGCCCCTCCCCCGGCTCATGCTCTCTCTTTGTCTCTTTCTCTCAAATAAATAAATACAGTCTTTAAAAAAAGAGATAGTGTGGGATTGGTGTGAAAATACGCATATAAATCAATGGAACAATAGAGAGTCCAGAAATCAACCCACACATATGTGGTTAATTGATTTTCTCTAAATTGCAAAGGCAATGTAGTGGAGAAAGGATAGTCTTTTCAACATATGTTACTGGAATAATTGGATATCCATATGCAAAACAGTGAGAAAACCAAGAGAAGTGAAAGCAGTACCCAGTCTGTACACAAATTCATGGCAGCTCTGTTTTCCAGTTTGGGACTGGAAACAACCCAAATGTCCATCAACATGTGAATGGATAAAGAAATTGTGGAATCCTGCTTAGCAACAAAAAGGAGTGAATGCGCAACAACATGATGGAATCTCAAAAGTCTTAATGTTGAGTAAAACAAACCAGTAAAAAATAATACATATTGTATGATAATATTAATTTAAAGTTCTAGAAAATGCAAACTTCTCTATAGTAACAGCAGATCAGTGAATTGTATGCGGAAAGAAGAGAAGGGAAGGGGTGAGAAGAGGCTGCAGAGGGGCCTGAGGAGAATTCTGAGAATGATGAATGTGTTTGTTATCTTGATTATTTTGGTATCAGAATATGGATGTGTTTATTATCTCATTATTTTGGTGATCGTTCCATGGGTACATGTACTTAAAATTGTGCATTTTAAGTATTTGCAGTTTATTGTATGTCACTCATACCTCAATAAAACTGTTTTTTAAAAAACCTAACCATATGTTTAAGAGCTCAGAGTGTAGATAGCTAGGCCTCAGTAGGAGTATCTCTAATCTGTGACCAGATTAGACTCCTAGGACTGCAGAAACTACAGATGTTAAAAGGATAACAGTATCCATAATATTATGAACAATGCTTTTCATTATTATGATGCCTCTTTAATCTCCAATTCCTGCAAGCGCAGCATCACCTCACAGTGTTGATACAAGAAAGAGATGATGCAATCGAAGCAGCAACAACAGCAAAAACCAAGCAACCAACACACCAAAAATTACCATGGCTAAATAATTAATACTACTATTAAGATCACATCAATTCTTACTACTGATATTTTGCTGTTAATGTAGAGGGAGCAAAAAGAACAGTTCTGTGGGTTATTTAGAAGTCCATCATGAATTTGTAATTATGGAAATAAACTTGAGTTCTTAAAATGTTTGGATTTTAAGTATTACAAAATTTCTTTTGTGTTTTCTATGAGATGACTCACATCCAATACCAATAGTAAAGTTTCTAAAAATGTCTTATAAGTAATACAATGGTGTGCTGGCTTTTTCCATTTCAATCTGTTCTATACATTACTGTTGGAAGTCTCAAAAAAAAAAAAAAAAGATGATTCTACTCCCTGTTCAGTTACCATTGGATTCCCATTTCTTACAGAATTAAGTCCTATCTCCTCAGATTGGCTTTGAAAGTGCTCCACAACCTGACTCCTTTCTACTTTTCCTAGACAATAGAGTGTAGAGGTTAAGAGTATGAACCTTGGATTAAGACTTCTGGTTGTCTGGTTCTCTCTATACCTGTTTCATTCCTCGAACATAGGAATAATGATAATACCTACTTCATAGGGCTATTGTGAGGATTTTTTAAAAAGATTTTATTTATTTGAAAGAGAGAGAGAGCACGCATGAGGGGGAGGGAGGGGTAGAAGGAGAGGGAGTGGGAGAAGCAGGCTTCCCACTGAAAGGGAGTCCAACTCAGGACTCAATCTCAGGACTCTGTGATCATGACCTGAGCAGATGCTTAACCCACTGAGCCACCCAGGTGCCCCTATTGTGAGGATTAAATAATTTGTGCAAGTTCTTAGAATAGTGCCTTGTTTATAATAAAAGCTCAAGAAATTTTTTTTTTTTTACCTCATATTTTATCTAGCTCCTTCTATATGCCTTCCCATACATTATTTATTTCCATCACATCACTTGTTATTTGTTATGGAGGGCTGAATTGTGTCCCCCACCCCCCAAATTCATATGTTGAAATCCTAACCCTTGGTACCTCAGGGTACTGTATTTGAAGATAAGGACTTTAAAGAGTTCGTTATGAGTGGCCCTAATCCAATCTGACAAGTGTTCTTATAAGAAAAGGAAATTTGAACACACAAAGAGACACTAGGGGCAGGGCACAGAAGAAAGACCACGTGAGGACACAGGGAGAAAGCAGTCATCTGCAAGCCAAGGAGAGAGGCTTCAGAAAACCCTAACTTGCCAACACCTTGATCTTGGATTTCTAGCCTCAAGAACTCTGAGAAATCAATTTCTGTTCCTTAAACTACCTAGTCTGTGGTATTTTATTATGGCAGCCCTTGCAAACAAATGCATTCTTCCTAAATACAGTCTGCATTTTCCTGTTTCCACATTTTTACCCAAGCTGTCCTATCTTCCTTGAATACTCTTTCCTGTAAAGCTTCATCTAAATTATATCTCCTCCAAAAACTGTGAGGGACATGAAGTTCCTTCTGTTGGAATTAATATCCCTTCTCTATACTTTCATAAGCATACTGTTTGGTCCTCTATTTTTTAAAAAGTATTTTGTTTACTTATTTTAGAGAGAGGGAGGGAGTGTGTGAGCATGCACAAGTGGGGAGAGGGGCAGAAGGGTAGGGAGAGGGAGAATCTGAAGCAGACTCCCTGCTGAGCCAGAGCTGGAGGAGGGGCTTGATCACAGGACCTGAAGATCATAACCTGAGCCAAAACCAAGAGTCATATGCTCCACTGACTGAATCACCAGGCACCTCTGTTTGGTCCTCTGTTAAAGAATACTCACTGTGACTTGTATTCATCGTAAGTCTGTGAGCTTCTGAAGGATAGGAAATGATGTATTTTTTTTAATCTTAGCCAATCAGAATGTTTTGTACATAGTAGCCTCTCAATAACTATTAACTTGAATTGTTGCCCCATGTTCTATGATAGCTACTGACTGGGAATCTCAATTATGTTTTCTTGTCCCTCTGAGTTCGATCGCAAATTGAGTATATTCTAAACTGTCAGCACTGATAGATGCACAATAAGTCAGGAACAGGGAATGATTATCTTGTAGGAAAAATTGCACTTATCTAGTTGTCTGGGGTTACTCGATTTTGCTCGGGTACTTGCTAAACGTTATCTATGTTCACTAAGTTATTCCTCACAAGGTTACACATGAGTTAGGCAACATTATGGTGATGATATTACAGATGATAATATAGAGAAAATCAATAAATTCTGCAGGATTGCCCAACTAAGATGTGGTAGGGCTAGAAAAAGAACTTAGAACTTTCTGATTCCAGAGCCCAAACCAGAAGGATGGGCCCCTATGATTCTGAGTTCAGGGACTGGATCATTGTCCCACTTAATGGCATTTTCTGTGACTTTTCTGTAGCTATGAGCTTCACATTTGTTTCCTGGGAGCATCAGAGATGCCTGAAGTTCCCTATTTGTAATGGAGAAAAGAAAAAGATGTTTATATTAAGAATGATTAGTGAGGTAGAGGCAACATCCTCAAGTCTAAGGATCTCACCAATGGAACATTTGGCAAGAACTAGACAGAAAAAAATCTCTAGGCAGTGTTCTTTAAGGGGATGCTACTGACCTGGCATTACCCATTCTTGATACCTAATTCATGGCCTGGAGGGATCTTCTCCATTTAGTTACTTACATGTCATGCTTCCTTGAAGGAATCTTTTTACTAGCTAAAGAATTAAAGTTACGTTATTTATGAAAAAACTCAAAATAGTAAAGAATGTAATAAAGTGAAAAGTGTAAGTCCCTTCCAAGTCCCCCTAATTCTTCTAGAAAGGTTATATGCATTTATGAACGTTTAAGAAAATAAATGGGGGGGCGCCTGGGTGGCTCAGTCATTGAGCATCTGCCTTCGGCTCAGGTCGTGATCCCAGAGTCCTGGGATCGAGCCCCGCATCGGGCTCCCTGCTCCGCGGGAAGCCTGCTTCTCCCTCTACCAGTCCCCCTGCTTGTGTTCCCTCTCTCGCTGTGTCTCTCTCTGTCAAATAAAGAAATAAAATCTTTAAAAAAAAAAAGAAAATAAATGGGATCATACTACACATATATTTGTTTTCTTTTTAATGACCATATACACTTCTATTGTATAAACAGTCAATACCCGCATACATTTATCTATCTGTACTTGCAGAAATATACCTAATAAGGTAAATTTCCCAGAGTGGAAAGCTAGGTAGAATGGGTTCTTTACCTTAAGGCAAAATAGCCTGTGGAAAATGACTAACACTGTACAATGAAAACTACAGGTAATTTGATATATTTACATATAACCATTTACAAAGAGTATGTAGAGAGTGGCATGCAGTGGTATTCTCCAATCATTCTTATCATAGCATAGACCTGATGATAGCTGTTAGCCAGACCATGTGGCATTACTTCAAGGCCTTGGCATATTATGTCGGAGAATATGGGTGTCTGTGGGCTCCATGTATTTTCACTTTAGAGCTGTTTTAAGAAGTCTGTTTCTGGCACCAGGATACTTTATATAAAGCTCTGAGTCTTTGCTTATGCACATACTTAAACTATGATCTTTAGATACTAAATTGTTACAAATGTATTTCTCCAGAAAGTTTTCTTTCTCTCAAACGTGACCCATATGGTGGTCACTACCTGCTTTACTTGTTAGCTCCAGAAAAAGATACATGATGCTTTACTTCTCTATCTTGCCTCTAATCCTTGTGCTTCTGGATTTTCTTTGGTAGTTTGTTCTCTCTGACGTTATCAGTGTTCTGTTGAGAGCAGTGGTGTTGGGAAGGGCATTTAGCATTGCTTTTCTCTTTCAAGTTCAAGTTGAAAAATAAAACCCCATTGTGCTGCATGACACTTCCTGTGCAATGCCAATGACACTTCCCTCTCTTTCATTGTAGCTCATGGTAACTTATGAGCATTACCTTTCGCTCTTTGATGTTCAGTGTCGATAGGCACAGAGAGCCTATTATTACTCAGGTGAATTGATTACAATACTTTATAGTGGTTTGAATCTTTATGGGATAGGTAGTTGGAACAGAAATCTTTTACTATTAAGGAACAAAGGAAAATACACTGGCAGAGCCTGTGGTTGTCTTCCAATATTTATTCTCTTTCTAATAGAATATATGTAATAATAGATATCTACCTGAGCATATGGCTACCTAGTTAAAGATTATATCCCAGTAGGCTTTGTAGATAGTTGTGGCCATGTAACTAAGTTCTGACTAATGGCAAGTGAGCAGGAGTGATGGGTGCAATTTCCACATTGTGCCCTTAAAGGATAGAAGTAGAACATGCCCAAAGTAGTGTTTCTGCCTCCTGTTGACTGGAGTGTGAACATGCTGTCTGTCATCTGGAGCAGTCATCTTGGACTGGGAGATGTTGATGATGGCAGCCAGAAGAAGAAAGGAACTGGGTCCCTGATGTTTATGGGATTATTATGCCAGCCCTGGATCTTCTAGCCACCCTGATTTATGAGAAAGAGATACAATTCTTTCTTATTTAAGCCGCTGTTCTTTTGAATCTTTTTGTTATAACAGAGATACACACAAACATAGTGCAAATAAATATATATATACACATATGAACACACACACACACACAAAACCTTAGTTAATAAAGTATCCAAACTAGAACTTTTATATGTGAGATGTCTTAAATTAAAAATATGTCAACATATTTCAGCTTGTATTTTTTTTTCCTGTTTTTATAATTGACATTGTCTTTTGGCAACCTCAATAAAACTTCACATTAGTTTAATGTGGAATGATGAATAGGGACAGTTAATAAGGTATATATCAATCAAACTTTCTGATGAGATCATAAGCTATAGTAACAGAGTATTTTGCAGTGGTGAATTCTCAAGTGCCTGTTATAAATTTGCAATTTGTAAATGCTTCCAAGCTAAGTATAATTTTTAGGTTGGATATAAGAAGAGCATTTGAAGTCAGAATGTAATGGAAATAATAAAACAAAAGCAACAGCTCCATATTTATTCATTTCTACCTGAGAACATGTTCCTAAGATCTTTCATTATAAATTTACAAAAAAAATTGTACATTATATTAATTTGTTCATAAAATATATTCAACCAATCATTTGTATCAACTTCTGAGAAGGTCTTACGAATGACAAGATTGCTTGCAGGTTAATCTTTTAGTCTCGGAGATAGAGGAAGGGGTAAGCTGGGGGAGCTGTTGCAGATGGGATGGGACTAATGAGCATTGCAGAAAGAGGAAAAGCAAATGGTCTAGAGTACCCATTAATTCATTTTCCACAATTTGTTTAGTGCCTATTATATTTCATGTTTTATCCTAGGTGCTGAATGTTCACAGCCTAATAATCTTTAATTTCTATCTTAAAGATGTTTATGATATAGTTGGGGAGGCAAACAAGTAAACTGGCTGTAAAACAAAATGAAGTCATTGGTTTTCCATTTCATTAATTTTTGTTAATTTCTAGAGACAATTCTACATTGGGTCATTTAGAGTATGTACATTCCTGGACACAGTAATTGGTTCAAGGATGTACAAATAACTATGACCAATTAGTGACTTTCTTGAGATTTGATATATAGAAGCTGGAAAGAGAGGATCTCTTTTTCATTTGGATCATAAGTTTCTGTCACTTGCAACCTTAATATTCCCAATACAGGCTGTGAATGAATTTCCTGGAAGGATTTAGTTATTTGATAATTAAAAAATGTAATGAGTAAGTGGATGATTTTTGTGTCATACCCAGCCAGTAGGCCGTCTGCCTTCACATTTGGCCTTTGTTTTCACCCTTCCACCCCCTTGTCCTCCTCCCCCTTCAACCCACATACCTACTACCCTCTAAGATTCAGTATTTATTTGCATTCCTCAAGATGAAAATGAAATTCATAGGCATTGGTGAGCAATGTAGATTTTCTTGAGGATATATAGGAGAGGGAGAGGGAGTGGGAAAAGTATATTACATAACAAGCAACTTTGTACTGCAAAACCCTCTTTAGCAACTTCTAAGTCTCTGCTTGGCCCTCTGATGCTGACCTTCCTTTTATCTCTTCACCCCCCACCCCCCACCCAAAGTCTACACATTTCCCCATTCCTGTTCCTGACCTCTGGATATTTCTCACTCAGAATAATTCAGCTCTGGCCTAACTCATCCAACTCTATATTCTTTGATCCATTACTCCATTCAACAGACAAAAGATACCCCAGAGAGTAAAATCTACCTTCCTTAGAATGTAGCAGATAGAATGTAAGTCACAAAATTTTTAAGTCACATATAAAAGCTGACCAAAAAATAACAATAAAATGGATCTGAGTATAGAGATGATTTAAATTAGGGATGTAAAGTATTCTTGCTTGGGTGGGTTAGGGCAGAGTGTGCAGGAATAGAAAGATATATTCCAATTTGGGAATTTCTCTTTCACTGAATATAATCAAGTTGATGTTTCCATAAGAACTCTGTGAATGTGTATTTCTCCTACAAGATATTTGACCTGATGGACACTTTACTACTAATTTGACTACCAGAGGTGGGTGGGTGGGTGGTAAGCAAAGAAGTCATCATATAATGTATTCAGCCTTCTAGATAGAGTTTCCAAGTGAGAAGATGGCTGGTTATTACTATCCCATCATCTTTATGTTTCTCACTTTTCTCTTGTCTTTTTGTTCCAGTTCTACCTTTTTAGGACCTAAGGTTCAGGAGGCAATTCCTTATGGAGAACTGGAAATGCTGAAATGCACTGGGTCTTGGGTTGGTATGCTGATCTTATTTATTTATTTATTATTTTTTATAAAGATTTTGTTTATTTATTTGAGAGAGAGAGAGTGAGCATGAGTGGGGAGGGGCAGCGGGAGAGGAGAGAGAGAATCTGAAGCAGACTCCACACTGAGCGCGAAGCCCAATATGGGGCTCTATCCCACAACCGTGAGATCATGACCTGAGCTGAAACCAAGAGCCAGATGCTTACCTGATTGAGCCACCCAGGTTCCCTGATTATTTCTTTTTAAACTTGAATTTCCTGTTCACCAGAAATGATGACTTGGAATACTCATGGACATATTTCAAATCCTGAAACAAAGGGAGGATGTAAATTATTATAAATTTAGAATTGTTGGACAACTGTCCATAGTTCAGTTTTCTTAGAACTGGACAACACATCATTCTGATTCTTTTTCATATCCAAAAGCTGTTTGTCCCATTTTTATTTTGTATTGCTAGTGGTGTAAGTGTATCTTTGTAGGCCTCTAAAGCTAGCTGGTAGGTAGGCAGAGGATAAATAACCTTTATTGTTATTATCATTGTATGTAGCATTCACTCTGTTTTGCTGCCATTAATAAACCATTCAAGCAATGTTGTTGCAATGTATAATATTAGCAGAAGACTCCCTAGGGAGACATATAAGTTGTTGCTTAATATTCTGCTTGTTCCTCAGTCTGTCTCTCTACAGGCAGAGATGTTACAGCATGTCCAAAGTTCAACTGAAAAAATGTGTAAGATCTATGAGATCAAAAAATAACACTAAACATGTTACTGTAATTCATAGAATTGCTTTTGCTTTAGCATTTTTGCTAAATTAGATCATAAATTAAGTAAGTTAATATGCTCTTGAAATTTTTATTCCTCTTTAAATATTTTTGTTTGAACATACAGAATAATTCCCACAGACCTATATATCAGGAGTAATTTCTCAACAGCTTGGTCAAACTAATATAAATAAATTTAGAAGCCAAGTGAATTTCTACTCAAATACTCAATTATGAACTAGCTATTGAGCAAAGGTAGCCTATACTTTTTTTTTTTTTCCTCACAGTACTTCATTGATGACCTGGTAGAGCTCAGATTCAGTCTTGAAATTTTAATCCAGTAAGAGTAGTATATAGTAAAGCCTGGAACCATTGGCATTTTAAGAAGATGTGAAGTAATGCATACAAATGAATACGCAACCAAGTGCTGTTGTGAAATTTGGCTCTGAAGATTTTTAGAGAAATAGTGGAATCTCAAGGTCCTGCTTAAATTTGAAAACTAATCACAACTACATGTTGCTGTTGGCAGCTAGGTTCTGCAGACCTTTAAAATAATTTTGTCTTCTGGGGTGCCTGGGTGGCTCAGTTGTTAAGGGTCCTGGGATCGAGCCCCACATGGGGCTCCCTGCTCAGCGGGAAGCCTGCTTCTCCCTCTCCCACTCCCCCTGCTTGTGTTCCCTCTCTCGCTGTGTCTGTTAAATAAATAAATAAAATCTTAAAAAAAAAATAAAATAATTTTGTCTTCTTCATTACATTAGTTAGTTGTAGCTCTCAGCTTCACACAGAAATCCCTTTTAGAATTTGCTTGGGGACTGGGGCGCCTGGGTGGCTTAGTTGTTAAGCGTCTGCCTTCGGCTCAGGTCATGATTCCAGGGTCCTGGGATCGAGCACTGCATTGGGCTCCCTGCTCCATGGGCAGCCTGCTTCTCCCTCTCCCTCTCCCACTTCCCCTGCTTGTGTTCCCTCTCTCGCTGTGTCTCTCTCTGTCAAATAAATAAATAAAATCTTAAAAAAAAAAAAGAATTTGCTTGGGGACTTATATTAGATTTTTTTTGTTGTTGTTGTTGTGTAACAAATGATCCTACAATTTAGTGGCTTAAAACAGCAACCATTTATTTAACTTAGGATCCTGCTGTACAGTAATTTGGGTTGGGCTCCGACTGGATAGTTCTTCTGCTGATTCTAATTGGTTTCACTCATGCATCTGTGGTCATCTGCCGTTCAGCTGTGATGTATTGGGTTTTGGGTTGGCTGGCTGTGGGGTGGGACAAAAGGAATGACTGGGGCACAAGTCTTTTATTATCATGCGGGCTAGCCTGGGCTCATTCACATAGTGAATCAGAGTAGCCAAAAAGAGGATAAGCCCCACTGCACAGGTGCTTATCAAGTTTCTGCATGAGTCACGTTTGCTGATGTCCTATTAGCCAGAGCAAGTCACCTGGCTGAGCCCAGAGTCAGAATGGGAGTCACATGGCAGAGGGGCCTAAATATAGGAAAGGAATGATTTTGTGACAATGTTGCAATCTATCACAGTAATAAAGATAGGTTTGGATAGCCAGAAGTAGCTGTAGACATTGTTCATCAATAGCTGTAACAGTCTTTGAGATATCATGTCATCTTGTCCAGAAAGGGAGCATGGTGCTGTAAAATTTCCTTGGCTTTGGATTCCAGCGAATTGGCTTCTTGTCTGGCACCACTACAAATTCACTGTGTGACATGGAACAACTCACGGACCCTCTCTGGATCATTCATTTTTCAAACAAATTGAGGTATTGTTTCTAGGACTAAGATATTTTGAGATTTAAAATGATAGCTTTATTTATTTACTTATTTTTTAAAGATTTTATTTATTTATTTGACAGAGAGAGAGCAGGAGAGCACAAGCAGGGGAGAGAAGCAGAGGGAAAGGGAGAAGCAGGCTCCCTGTGGAGCAGAGAGCCCAATGCGGGACTTGATCCCAGAATCCCGGGATCATGACCTGAGCGGAAGGCAGTCGCTTAACCAGCTGAGCCACCCAGGTGCCCCTAAAATGAATAGCTTTAAATTCTTCATGATCCTGAAGAATTTAGAAAATAATTTAAAAATCGTAGAATTATGGAGCTCATTGAGTCCAACATCTTATTCTTTTTTTTTTTTTTTAAAGATTTTATTTATTTATTTGACAGAGAGAGACACAGCGAGAGAGGGAACACAAGCAGGGGGAGTGGGAGAGGGAGAAGCAGGCTTCCCGCTGAGCAGGGAGCCCGATGTGGGACTCGATCCCAGGACCCTGGGATCATGACCTGAGCCGAAGGCAGTCGCTCAACTGACTGAGCCACCCAGGCGCCCCGAGTCCAACATCTTATTCTTAATGATATGGGAAATGAGGCCTAGAGAGACTTAGTCAAGACCCCGGGCTGTTGGTCTGTCTTTACATGTCATCTCCAAACTGAAATCTTAGCCATGGTACTCACACTGTTAATGTTATCTCAACAACCAAACAAGCTCCATCTCACCAACTTCTCATTTTCTCAGAATTCTAGGACTTGGCGATCTCATGTACTGATTTCCTCATCCATGACATCAATAGTATAGCAATTTCCTGTAAACTATGGCTTGATCATAGTGAAATATATTAACTGCGGTGAGCGATGAAATTGCCCATGCTGTTATTGTGTGAGCCACACTTGGGAAACAGTGACAACTTTTGAGAGATTACATTCACAGCTTGAAATCTGTGATCTCCTCTGAACCCAGAAAAATGGCCTTCATTTGAAAGGAGGAAGTGGAGGGCCAAGAACAGTTATTTTTAAAATCAACTTAGCTGCATATTAAGGCTATATGTCTGTTCGTATCAGGATCATGCTTGCATCCACAGCAGCGGAGTTTGGGAATAAGGAAAACAGAAAGCTCAATTTCTTTGGATTCAAAAGATATCTCTTTCCTCTCAACCCCTAGAACCTTTTGTTGATACCAACATTTGGCACTTAAATTTTAAGCTCTTTTGATATAGGGAATGAGCTTTATCCTGTACATATCTCTGAAAGCCCTAACTGAATCCCTAGCCAGAAAATAATCTAGATAAAATTCTGAGCACAGAGTCTGTTCCATAATAAGCACTCAATAAATGTTAGCTGTTTTTATTATTTTTAGTCCAAAGAAGGTGCTCACTAGTTTTTGATGGATTGATTTCTCTTTTTTGCAACTATTCTCTGCTTCATCCAGTCTGTGGAAAGTTATGTGAACTTATAAAACCTTATTCTGTTTTATATTAGGGTTATGGATAGAAAAATCATGAGAGAAGTATAATTGTTTTTTGACCTATATCATCAATTAATATTCAGTGATTTTGAGCATGTTTTGTATATATATGTTTGTGTACGCCAAAATTTAATCACACAGAAGGACAAGTAGAGGTTGCTTTGTTTGAAATTACTCTCTTAAATGATTCCAAGTAATGCTTGAGTCCTGTTTAAAAAAACTGCCAAGTCTTCTTGCATCAAAGTCCCAATTTGCATATTACTTTACATATTGAGTCCCAAAGGCTTCAATTCAAAGGATGGAAAATAAAATTAAACGAATCAATTAGTGTATCTTACTGCAATTGTATTCAAACCCAATATTAAGGGCATTACATAGAAATTACATAACAGATTTAGAAAGCAATTCAATTTAATCACATCTTAGATTAGGAGGGACAGGAACCCAGCTCAAGAGCTGGAGAGAAATGCCAGTCAGCTGTTGTGCTGGGGGGCTGGGGAAAAGAGTTCTGGTCTGTCCTGGTTGGGATAGCTCCTGGCCAGCCCGAACCAGCTCAGCACTACAATCCTGACCCAAGGCTGGGGTTTCCAGGAGGGGCCTTCGTCTTTCAAAGATTCTATTTGAGCTCTTGCTATTATGACCATTTGATTTCTGGTAATGTTAGAATTTTAAAATTGGTACTGAATAGCTCCTAATTGTACAATATCTTTGTGCTGGGAAAATATTTTGAAGGATCAACTGCTCCGTGCCTATCTCTGTTCCCTTCAGCCATTTTCAAAAGTCCCGTTCACTTTATTCTGTGAGGCACCGTACCTAGACCTTGCTATCTAATAAAGGAGCCACTAGTCACGTGTGACTAGTGTGGCTAACGAATTAAATGTGCCGGGCTAGATAGACTGGAACTAGAGAACAAAGGTGCTAAATATTCAGCTTCGAAATGCCAATGCCACAGTTCACGAATAAGGTAGAAAATTTAGAAGAATGCATGCCCTATTTTTTTCTCCTCTCCTCAGACAAGATCAAGATTTTTTAGCTGTAGAGGATAAGAGGGAGGTGCCAGATGAAAAGGAGCAGGCATGTGTCACTCAAACACAGTGTCCGTGCGAGAGTCTGTCTGCTGCTCATGCTGAGGGCCCGTGTGAGCTGTCTTCTTGGCTGGCCAGTGCACAGAAGGCACGGTCCTTAGCCAGCACTCTGCTGCAGGCTGGTCTGTGCCCTGTGACCTTGTTCAGCACTCATTCAGTCCACTCTGTGGGGCAACTTCCAAATGCACTCCTCTTGCTTTCCTAATGCCTTCTTTTAATGCTCTTGACGTCTTCAGAATGGAGGGTGGGACAGTGGATACCTAAACGGGTGGTGATATTGCACAGATGAAAGTCACTGGCCCTGGCCAAGAGGGAACAAGTCAGGCCGGCTCATGAGCTGCTAGGGTCTGGGCAGAGGTTGGAGACAGCCTTCCATCTCTACGGCCTAACTTGTGTCATCTTTTACAGGTGTACGTGGTCTTTTGAGATTGTAATAGGGCTGCAAGTTGTGCTTCTGTTTTTCACACTCATGTGCTGAATTTCAGGGTAGTTTTTGCCTTGTAGTGATTCACACTCTGTGTCCCTCCCTGAGCCCTACTTCCCAGCTTAGGTTATATGTTGTTTCTGTGTGTTTGCAAAAATTGGCAGATTGTATTGTCCCCAAATGGCCATTGCAATATTTCCAGTCCCACATGCTCTTCACAGCCTTGCCACTCTCATTGGGAAATGGAATCTGTTTCCCTCTCCTTGAAGCTGAGTGGGACTTTGCAACTGTCTTGATGAGTTAAGTGTGGTGGAAGTGAAGCTATGTGACTCCAAGGCCAGGTCCTAGAAGACGGTATAGCTACCACCAGGTGGTCACTCATTCTTTCTCTCTCTCTCTCAAGATGTTCATCTTTGGAACTTAGCCACTATTTCTAAGAAACCTCAAGTTTTTTCACGTTGAAGACCGTATGGAGATGCCCACATGGGGAAGAACTGTGGCCCCAGCATCAACTGTTTACAAGTTTTCCAGCAGAGGCCATCAGACATCACAGAGTTGAGAAAAGATGTCTGCATTGTGTCCTGATCACACACATGAAATGGGTGGCTTTACACTGCCAAACTTTAGGTCATTTCTATGTAGCCATAGTAACTGACACCTACAGCAGCCTATGCTTATCTATATTATTTCACCCATGAGACTACTCCCATTGTAACTGTCTGATTACTTCCATCTCCCTTGTAGACTCTAAGTTCCTTGAGGACAGACCTAGGTCACATTCATCAGTCTACTCCCTGTACTCCCTGTACAACACCTACGAAGTAAGGACCCAGCAATGCTGAGTTTTTAAAAATAGGAAGTAAATGGTTTTGATTCTTGATGGAGAACAGGAGTTAAGAAATGAAAGGATAGCATTATGGCCATGGTGGCTGAGAGGAATATTTATAGGCATAGTTCATCTGGATTTCAGAAAGGCATTTGACAGAGCCCCTCTTGATATCTTTGCATGAGCTAGATTATAATGGTTAGAAGGATTTGTAGTCAATTTAAAATCTAGATCCAAGGAGTGTTGATGTAGAATTTGTATCGGTATCAAGGAAGGTTTCTAGGGGAATATGGCTAGAAATTTAAGCTGGCCTTTTCACATTTGAATAAAGACATTCAGAATAGGCTTAGCAAATTGGGTTAAAACATGTTAGCCAAAGAAAAAGTAACTGCACTGGATGAATTCGAAAAGACTCTGACAATTTAGAATAAGGGCTAAAATAAACAGGATAAATTTAATGGAGGTAAGTGTAAAATATATAATTTTTATTAAAAATATCAATTATATAGGTGTAAGTACTTAACATAAGAGGAGACCTAGGGGTTTTAGACTTCCTGCAAGCTCACCAGTCAGCAATGGTGTGAGGAGGTTGCTCATGGAATCCAAGGTCTGTTAATAAGTAAGAGAGTTTTTAGATCAAGGGAGATAATAGTCCCACTGTACAAGAGCTTTTTTTGTCTGGGTTCTCAGTGTGCCTTACACTGTTCCAAGGACTATATCTCACTGAATCCTCAAGCCACCCTATAGGGATAAGTAGTATTATCCTTCCCACTTAAAATGAGGAAATTGAACAGAGGGGCATTAAGTGATTTTCCCATGTTACACATCCATTCATTGGCAGGGCTGGTGGATATCAACTGACTCCAGAGCTTGCTCCCTTACTTACTACCCTAGTTCTTGGTACCTCATTACAGAAAGACATGGAAAGCTGCCATGTGTCCAGAAATGACAGTGGAAAGTGAGCGAAGGAACTGGGATCTTTGAGTTGGAGAAAAGACAAATTGAAGGGTTTTGAAATGAATGAAGGGCAGTTTACATTTGAAATATGGAAGAATCGTCTTACAAAACCATTAGTAAAAAGATTGGGATCCTGGCAGGTAGTAGCAGATGATGAAAGGCTGCAGCAGTCTGGCTACTACAATGCATGCGACACTCGGGGGATGCTGGTACTGTGGCTTTGCTTCCAGTTCTGAAATCTGAAGATGCTAGCGTGTCCTTTGATTTCCTCCTTCACTGTCAATGATCTGTAAACTTAAACTATTTTTTCCTGCATTATCCAGAAATTTATGTGACAGAACAGCACATTCTGTTGTATCTTAGGATGTCGTAGATTTGTTTTGAGCTTTGGTTATATCATCATAAGAAAGAAATGTCCCTCTGGGTTTTGAAATACAGCTGAAGAAAATGCTCTGGGGCTTTTGGATAGGGATGTTATTCATAGACCTTAGCCCAGGGCTTGGAGCATAGTAGACATTCAATTAAGGTTAGAAAAACCTTTGATATTTTCACTGAATTGTTTTCCACGTAAGGATTTATTAAAATGTATCAATTTCATAAAATCTATAAGAAAGTTATAATTAATGTAAGTTAATTAAATATTAAGTATAAATTTATAATTAAATATAAATTTATAGATATATCTATAACAGATAAATTTAATACATTAATATACATATGAATATTTTATATAAATACATAACAAATAGCATGATATATAATAATGCTTAATATGTATATTATATGTAGTAATATGTTTAAGCATATACAGATAAGAAATATTATATGTAGAAATATATAATAAATAATGTATAAATCTATAAACATATATACAATTTATAAGAAGTTTATGGTCCCTGAACTATGGACTACTGTTTGTTGGCATGGAAATAGTCAGGGGTAATGTTCTAAATATTTAACTATGGTAAGGCATGGGCACCAGCTGATCAGTATGGATGGTCAGAGAGCTGGAGCAGAGTCTTAGGGATTCCCTGATGTGCCAGGCATTAAAATTTTTAGTTTTGAGATTGTGGGGGGCATTGAGAGGGTGCCCTTAGATCAGTTTTAGGTGGTAGTCAGTTTTAGAAGGTAGTCCGGAAGAAATCTTCCAGAATTTTAATAGCCAAGTACAGTCATACAAGCTCTCACAAGTAGGATTTGAGTCTGGATGTAGTAAAGGAAGATTTCCCAGGGAGTCCTAAAAAATGAGGATTAGCTGGGCAGTAGAAAGAGTGCTGGACTTGTAGATTCAGAATTAAAAATCCAGATTTTCTTACTCCAAGCCTTGTGCTTGTCTCTTGATATTGGTTGGTGTCTATAGTTGAATGATGGGCACTGTAAAGGTATGTCCACATCCAACCCTTGGAACCTGTAAATGTGATTTTATTTAGAAAAAGTATCTTTGTAGATGTCATTAAGTTAAGGATCTTGGGATGAGATCATCCTTGATTAGCAGGGTGGCCCTAAATCCCGTGACATGTGTCCCTATGAGAGAGAGAAGAGGAGAAGACAAAGACATCCAAAGAAGAGGCCACATGACCACAGAGGCAGAGACTGGAGTGATGTAGGCAAGGAAGCCAAGGAATGCTAGAGCCACCAGAAGCTGGAAGAGGCAAGAAAGATTCTTCCCTTGAGCCTTACTAAGGGATTATGGTCCTGCAGACACCTTGATTTTGGGTTTCTGTCCAAAATAAAATTTATAAACTTTTAAAAGAAATTTTAAAAGAAATTTTTGTTGTTTTAAACCACCCCGTCTGTGGTAATTTGTTACAAAAGCCCTGAGGAATCTAGTGCCTATGCATAAACACATGGGAAAGTACTTACCAGAGGGCCTGAGTATAAATGGAAAGTTCAGTCATCACCTGCTTTTCTCTGCTACCCAGTGGCAGTGCTGGCTGTTATAAAAGTCTATAGGGGATAAAGAAGAAAAAGTAGCGCACAGTTAAGATGTAGTGCCATAATATTTCAATTCCACTAGGGTAAGTAACAAGCTCGTGAAATCACCTTTTAAAATTGCCTCATAAATGAGGCCATTAGTTAAAAATGTTAAGTTTAAATTGGGGGTCTATATAGGAAATAATTTGGCCTTGTCCAGAGAGAAGTCTATCCTTTAGTATTGGATTCTGGGAGGAAATCAATGTCAAACCTGATAGAAGTGTCTTTGTTTAGGGCAGGTGCTGGTCATACTAGAACTTAGGGCAGGGCTGGACATACCAGATAATCTTAGGGTGGGTGCTGTACCGGAAAGACTGACCATGTGATTTAGGGTGAGGACTTTGGGTCATTTGTATCAGTTAACTTGGAAGCTGAGATCAGCCATATGGACAACCAGTTAATCAATTAATCATGTCTATGTAATGAAGCCTCAATAAAACTTTGGATACCAAGGGTTGGGTGAATTTCCCTGATTGGCAGTACTCTGTGTGTATTGGCATGCACCAATGCCAAGAGGGAACACATCCTGAGAGGACAGTAGAAGCTTTGTGTTGGAACTTTCCCAAACTCTGTGCCACGTGTCTTTTCCCTTGGCTGATTTTAATTTGTATCCTTTCCCTATAACAAAACATAATTGTTGGTAAAATGGCTTCCAGTGAGTTTGGTG